>NC_141689.1:869275072-869875072 GCF_964263255.1 Lissotriton vulgaris
GCACCACAGCCAGACACATTAGCAGTACAGAAACTCTCTTGAAAATACTATATTGCTGGTATTACACCCCCACTAAATTAAATACCATAGGCCATACGAGAGGTATTTGTGCTGTAGGCTAGGACGTAGGGGATTGGAGCTTGGCTCTAACTCGTGAGCGCTGATTTTGCCCGAAATGTCGGACCTTTTGGATGTGCGTTCTTAAAACAATTGAGGATGCCACTGGTTCCCACTTGGCACACTGCCACAAGGTCGCCTTCTTTGAGCCCCTTGTGAGGAAATGTACCACTTGTATGAAAGAAAAATGATTTCCTATGCATTTCTAGCAGAAGAACAGTATATACTGTCACTCTGCGGTACAACTGGGTTCCAGGGAGGCGGCTTGGTTGGTTAGGATTTGGTAGATCCTAGCAATGGAAAAAAAACTACACAAAGGGAAGCAAGGGGAATTTAGGAAACAGTGGGAGATGCTTTTAACCTACTTGTATAGAGACTTTATTTCAAGAACTGCAATGTCCATGATGGCTGAGAGCCTTACATATTTTAGAGGTTTCCCTCTTCGACCTATATTATGTGGCAAAGAAGGACACCTGGAACTGAAACAGATAAAGCTGCCACTTGTTTGTATTTGAAATTGTAATCAATTTGTTTGCTTGTAATTTGTAATTATTTGGATAAGAGGAGATTTTGAGGTGGTAGGGCAGTTTCTTGATTTGGAAGGAGGGAAACTGAGGAAATTATCGCACTGTTTTATGTTTTTATTCTTAATTAAATACGATAAACAAAAATAAACAATAAAAGCAAAGTCAGATTTTGTGGTGGACAAAATCATCGTTGTGCTCAGGCCCGGTTCAACATTGGAGCTACAAGCAATCAGGCACCTAGATCCTTGGTAGAGTGGCTTAGCTCTCATTCATGCAGCATGTGCAGGGAAATGGATCTCAGGGATAAACATGCATAGTTTCGTTCATATATTTATTTTACTTGTTTTGCATAGCGTTGCTTCAGTATAATTTTAGTGGTACTTTACATTGGTTGAGCATAGGAAGCGAAGGGCAGAACGGTGAGGAGAGTGCAGCGGGAAGATGACGTATGGTGGGGAGTGATTGCACTCGTAAACACAACTGTGGTAATAAGCAATGCCACCGAGCACCAGGCCATGAGGCATTCTAGGACAACAGTACGCATATTGTATTACAAGGGGCGGAAGGGGAGGGACCGGAAGAGGCCTGGCTCTGCTCTGCCTGAAGAGTAAGGGAAGGAGCATGAGGGCAAAAGAATGAAGAATACCAAAGAGCATTGGAGACAGGAGGTAACATGGGGTATCAGAGGGCTATTTATCGTATCTTTTCATCCTGCAGGTAACAGAGTCCTAAATCTCCCTCCAGACCCCTCTCAGTCGAAAGGGAAAAGCGAAAGAAAAAACATTGCCCACCACTATACAACCGAGCTGAATGAGGCTATCCTTACAGCGTAAAAGAAACATAGGGTAACAATGACCCCGATAAGGCCTCTGTCACTAAGCCCCTGCTTCAAGACAAAACATATTGCATTATTTACAAAGGGGAAAAGCTCATCAGCAGTTCTGTTAGTCATGTCTGTGTGGCTGCTGGTGATAAGCGTTTCCTTTGTGTGTGCACCTATCACCACACTGCACGCGCGGTTTGCAAATGTGAGTCATCCGTCCCAGTGTAGAAAGAGCATGATTCATCAGCGTCAATCAACACAGCAGCTATTACAATCTATACAGTAGTTATGAGGACTTGGTGACACCACAGGCAGCTTGACTCCAGGGACGCAGCTGTGTGATTTTTAGGTCTGGCTTGACAGCGCAGCTGTTTGGGAGACTTATTGTTAACAGTTCTTCAAAATATATAGAGTGAACTTTGGCTTTACCCAGGGGAGTGTTAAACTCTCGCTCCAAGGTATCACCTGTTTGTGCATAATTCTCCCTCCTATAGAGAGTGCTTACATTGCAATGCACGAGGGATTACTTTACAGCTCAAACATCCACCGAATTATCACACAATAAATTATTTGTCTCATTCAGTGCATTGCATAGATAAAAAAGTACTTTTTCATTTTGTTGTTTTTCCCTAGGATATAAACCACAGTCCCAGTTCCAAGAAAGCCATGCAGTGGTGTACTACAATCCAAAAACAGACTGGCTGTATACTGCCCCATAATACCAACTACTTCCCTACTTCATCACACCATACACTATCCCCAGCAAGGCTTTAAGTGGGGCGGGTCCTATTGGGTCTTCGAACTGGTGGTAAGTAAAGACTAACTTTCAAATGAGTCTCGACTGGGACCTTAACTTTTCTGATCTATTTCTTGCCTTTGGTAGTAAACACCCTAAAGTTAATTTATGCTAGCGATTCGGTTGCTTTTTACATTTTACATTCCATTCCCTAGGAGTATTTGCTTTTTCTAGATGTTTTTCATGCTCCATATGACTGCATACTGTCAACTGAGTAGCATCTAGGCGTAAGGGTGAGTTCAGCTTGTGCGGGTGTTCGTGAAGGGGTACAACGGGAGCTCTGACTTTAAGGCTGAAGACTGAAAGATTCTCACTGTGCCTGACAGTGGGCCACAAGCAAGTTTCAAATCGCATGCTCATCCATTCACTGGCCTCTCTGCAGAGAGCAGAGAGTGATGGAACTAAATGTGTCCATTTTAATTACCATTTTATGTGAAAGAGTGTGAGGAGGAATAAACAGCTGTTGAAACATTGACAGTGCTATGGTTAAAGTTAATGGTGAACGTACATGCGAGTAGACCGTGTGTGTACGCGAGAGACCATGGTGAAGGGAAGGTGACACAAGGAAGTTCATACAAAAGGACAGAATGAGAAGACAGTGATGTAGAGGAAGAAGATGTATAAGATGCATGCGCATGGAGAATATGAGAATGATGTTGGGGGAAAATAGGTGCAAATGAGTAACAGAGATTGCTGAGGAAAGTGGCGCAAACTAGAGAGCGACAATGACTGGAACACTGAATACCACTACCCATTCCAGAGACCTTATTAATGTTTAGTTCGTAGTCTCACATTTTCAGAATAGAAATATTTTAAATTCTAATTATTCGCAACAAAATCATTGTTGTTACTCACTTATTTGATACTGTTAAAAAGCATTGGCAAAGCAAATATGTCTGGGTTGTTTTAAGTGATATATATGAATGTAATTACAGAAAACTCACAGAATGTCAAGGAAATATTAGGTAGTGGACAGGCTGACTTGATTTGCAGGATTTTAGTTCATATATTTAAATCCACACGCTTAATTAGATAGGCCAACCCGTTTGGAAATGATTCCTAGTTATGCTTTGTTGACCATACACCTTTTTAGAGATTCCCTCATTTGTTTTCTTCAACACAGTTAAAGCATAGATCCCGAGGACACCAACTACATCTCATTTTCCCAAGACTCCACTCAGTGCCTAGAAGACACTGCCCTCCACAATATTCTACACTGCCGGCCCTCGAAAGACTAGGCACTGTATCCCAGAAGACATCAACTGCATAATGTCCCCTCCCAAGACACCACACACTACACAGGGGCAGTCGTGGCCAGCATGACTCACGGGTGGGGGGGGCGGAAGCGTGGGGGGTTGCGCTGTGAGGGGTGTTGCGGGGGAGGTCACACAGAGAAGTTAATAAAAAAAACAAAAATTAAAAGAATAATTTTAACTTAGTTTGAGGCCGGGTCCCGTGTCTTCTCGGCTCCAACTCTCCTGCCTCCGGCAGGAACTGGAAGCACGCTGCCAGGCTCCCTCCCCTAATCCAATCACAACGCTGCAAGTAGCGTTGTGATTGGTCTGGATGGCGTCCAGCCAGGGGCTTATGGGGTGGGCATGTTCTCCAGGCAGGCTGCAAAGCAACCCGCATGGAGAAGGGCAGAGTGCGCATGACTGGTTAGGGTGGTCTGAGAGGGCCGACCAAACAGTTTTTGCGCACTTAGGAGTATGCACACCACTCCTCTCTCCTCTGCCCTGCTGGGAGAGCAGAGCAGCCCCGCCCACCTGCAATTATGAAATATTCTTGAACTCACAAACAAAAATTGAAATTTCAATGGTACGGTCGGAACAGTGACGACTATCACGTCTGCCGAAATATAAATCCCATTATATTCTATGGGATTTATACTTTGGCAAACAGGATATCTGTCAACGTTGTGACGGAGTGACCCGTCTGCCGAGATTTAAATCAAGCCCTTTCTCTTTTTGCTCCAAAAGCATGCTCTTTTTATGTTGGTGCACACCAGCACTGCTTCAGGTGATATTACAAGTCCTCCATACTAGATTACATTTGTCATACTTGTGCTGCTCCCATGAATCAAGATAAGGATACCCCCTTTATTTTAGCTTACAATTTCAAATGTCTTCACATTTAAAGAATGTTTAGAATAGTTCCGTTATGCATTGTTATGTGCAGGTAGTTTAGTAATCTGCTAATAGTATTGAATTTTCTAAACAATCGTGGACCTGTGAGCACGGTCCTCGGCCACAGGTTAAGGACTGATGTTGTAACGTATTCAAAGCAGTTTACATGCATTAGTGCCAGGGCTTTAATTGGGCTGGGTCTTGCAGGTGATCATCACTGGCAGTTCTAAAAAGCAGGAGCCTAAACGGGTCTTTATCGGGCTCTCCATTTTTGCCCTCACCCTTGGGGTGAAAAAAAAACTCTGCAGCAGTGCCACCCTTCACTGCTTTTGAAGTAACTTTAAAGAGAATCCTTGTAGTTCTTTACAGTCTCATCATTTCAGAACTGAAGTATTTTCAATATTATATACAACGAAGCCATAGTTGTTGCTTATGTATCTTATGCAACTAACAGCCATTGACAAAGCCAACAGCCCTAGCTTGTTGTAGGCAGTGCTTGGAATGGAATAATAATGTTGCAGGAACTCTGTACTGGTACCCCCCAATGAAACCGATTACATCACTCTTCAGAAGTGGAGGTACCCTCCCTCTCAAAATAAAACAGTGCTGGTACTCAGTACCGGCCCGTACCAGCTCATTTAAAGCACTGGTTGTAGGTATAATCTTACTTATTGTATTATATATCAGGATTCAATCACAGAAGCAGCACAATGTCAGTCAGGTGGCCCTCTATGCTAAGCACAGATTTTTAGCTCACACGTTTTAAGTCACGCCCTTAACTGAATTTGCTACGCCCCTTTGAGAGCCCCCCGTTTTTTCATCCCCCTTAAAGCCCTGATTAGGGCATTAAAGTCAGACCTACTGGCTTTGGGAATGTCCCTTGCTCTTTTTCCAGAGCTGACGGCCGCCCGAAGTAAGGCCGGTCAAGGTGGATGAGCGGGATGGGGCACCAATCTATAACCGTGTCACAGTTATGGACGACTAATGCGATAAAATGCAGTGCTTTAAATGGATAGCTAGACGTGCTGGCACTCACTGTTGTCTACCCGTTTACTCCTGAAAAGTGCCGGTAATCTATGATGAAAAGTATTGTAGCAATGCTGAAACGTGCAGGTACCCTCCGTTTCAAATAGAAGTGGTGCAGACCAGGGGCGGATTGGCAAGGCGGGCATTCGGGAATGGGCCGAAGGGCCGGTGCCTCAGTGCCCTCTGTGGGCCGTTTTTTTCTCCCCTGTCCCAGTCCACAGACAGTGGACTAGGAAAGGGGAGAAAAAAAACCGGCGCACAGAGTGCACGGAGACAGACAGAGAAAATTAAAGCAGCCTTGCTGTGCGGCCAGACAGCGATTGTCAGCTGTGGCCTCTCCTTCACCCCTGCCCTGCCAAGCAATCAAGCTGAGGCTGGGCTGGGGAGGGGTGATTGTTTTCAAGAATCGGCCTCCCTGGGGGCCAGGTGTTTCTCAGGCCTTTGAGCCATTTGCACCTCGGCCCCCTGGTGCCCATGCAGCCCAGAAACGGTGTTAGTCTTAACACCTCGCCCACAGCCCTTCACATTCAGGGCATAGTGGGCGAGGAAGAATGGGTCTTGCTGTGGGGGGCTGGTGATGTTTGGAATTTTTTTGTTTTATTTATTTATTTATGCGATTTTATATAGCGCAGACTTTACCCGAAGGTGTCAGAGCGCTTCACAATAGGAACAGCAATAATACATGAGGAGAAAATTATAAGTGGACAAATTACAAAAGCAAACGTTAAGTTACATGAATCAAAAGTGACAATAGTGAGCAACCAAAATACAAGAGGAGCAAACGATACATTACGGGAGGAAAAAGAGATATGTGTGCAGGTTACAAAAGCGTACAAAATACAAGTAGAGGTATAATACTGCAATTAATGGCAGACACCCCAGCACAAGAACAAACGTTAAGTAGGCAATGGTGGCACTTGTGCAAGTATCTAAAGCAAACAAAAGTGAGAGGTAGCAAACAGTGTGTTACAAGAGAAAAGTGACTTGTGCAAGTTACAAAAGGGTACCATACACAGGTACAAGGGTAATACTACAGTAAATGGTAAATACTCAAACTGCCAGAACACACTGGGAAGGCACTTCCCATGCACCAGCTTCACCTCAGCCTCCCCCCTGGCTACCTGGCTACCTTGGATGACCCAGAAAGCTGTGTTTTGTGCACCCCTGCCAGGACATTTTCCCAAGGCCTGGAGGGTTGATAAATTTACTAATTGCAGGGGCCTTACCTCTGTTCATGTGCTCCTTAGCTGAAGGTCTGGGGAGGGCTGAGTAGGTTGATAATAGCAGGGGCTTTGCTGCTTTTCAGGTGCTCCTGTGCTGGAGGGCTGGAATAATTTTGTGACAAAAAGGGGACTTGCTATTTTTTTTAGTTGCTCAGCATGTAGGCCATTGTCACCTTGGCCCTGTGTCGTGTGCAAGAACAGTATCCTCCCACTTTCATTCCTTGTCTGTGCAAATGCTGTTTCATGAAAGGGCACGCCCCTTGAATGTGGGCCGAATTGTGATCCCAATCCGACCCTGGTGCAGACACTCAGTACCAGCCCAGCCTTGTTCAAATGGGGTTTTATGTTAACGCAAAAGGTATAGTAACTGCGTCTGAAAAGGGAACAACTCCTGCACGGCTGCCAGTATGACCTCTCCCACGTTGAACAATGTGGTTGGGATTAGAAAGTAGTAATTAGAAGGCCGCTAGTAGTTGCAATGGCTCAATGTGCAGGGGAGGCAAGCCCCGCCCCTCCCTCTTCCTAGCCATCTTGCCTCGATCGCGATGCCCATGGAAGTGAACTATTGTCCTCGGACGCTTCCGACCACCCCGTGTCAGCAGAGCCAAAGCACACACCGAGATAACATCTGCAATCACCAAGAATGTTTTAAGTCTGTGTTTTTTCTACTTCTCCTTGGTTTCTCAAACATTCTCCGGCCTGGGCCAGTCCTGCACTCGCATTTTTTCTCCCCCTCAGTCTGCGGTCACCACATGAAGTAGCTCTTCAAACAAGGAACTTTATTCAGTGCATTTCGGTTGTTGTTGTCGAGTGTATTTTCTTTCCTCAACACTCGGAAAATGGAAGGAGCCAATTACAGCAGCCCACACCATAGGAAACAAAAAATACTTTAGAAATATAACGTTTTTCAGGATTCGGTTGGATGTTATGCGCTTTAAGAAAGGGGAGACTTGCACAGTTTCCAGACCGAAGGCTTCGGCTTCGGCTTGTTTACATCTACTTTTTGGCGCTGGGAACAGAAAGGAAGGGCGGGAACTCAAGAAAGCGGAAACGGAAAGGACACACAGCCCAACGCCTGTACCTCAACACTTGCAGCTCGCCTTCGGAGTTCTCCACCTCGTCCCGGAGCCTGCGCCAGCGCAGTAAAGCTTTCAGCTCACACAGGTCACTGGCTTCTTGGGGCGACAGCTGTTGAAACAAACACACTTATTTATTTGTGATTTTATATAGTGCTTACTCGCCCTAAGGGTCTGACAGAGAGCTTTATAAGAGAGTAGGTAGTTTAAACATGTAAATAAATGTTTTATAACAATAACAGTTAAGACTCGAAAGAATTGAGAAAATGACTCTAGTCAAACTGACAGTATATATACATCTTTGAGTTATTTTGAGTTCCTTTTTGAAGGTTATATGATTCGTTATAGTAAGGCTGGGAGTTCTAAATCCAGGTGGCATTGCCAGAGAAGGCATCCTACAGAATGAAGGGATGCGGCACTCCCTGAACCCTGTTGAGCACCAGAGATTTTCAGCTTTCCAGCCAGATATGAGTTACCAGAAAGATGAAATACATTGGGAGTGATAGAACCCAGCTTTGCTTCAATAGGTAGCATTGTAAGAAGCTACAATAATGTGGTTGAATTTCCTGTGACCTTTGACGAAACAGGTGGTTGCCTGAAATATTCTCAGGGTGTGATAAACAAGATTTTGAGGGAGCAGACAGGAGTGAGTTCTCTTACTTCAGCCTGGAAAGGACAAGTATTTCAGTCTGGAGAGGGCAAGTATTTGGACTAAGGACTTTAAATCTTGCTCTGGAATGAATTCCCTAATGTCTCAGACTCATAATAGTTTTTGGAGATCCCAAATCCCAGATATTTGGCAGTACTTGCTAACTGCTGTGTCTTTACCTTTTAGATACTAAAGACGCATACCTGAGAATGGAGATATGCACGCTATGTTGACTCCTGAAAATGAGAGCAATGTGCCTTTAGAAAGAGAATGACTATCCTATAGACAGATGGCCATGACCTTCCTGTAGACAGATGGCCTTCTCTGCATCACTCCCAGGCCCCCAAGTTATTTCCCCTCACAGAGTGAGGAGTAGAATGTTAACGGAACCTCCGTAGCTGTGCTGTGCCACAGTATCGCTGTGAAAAATCAACCTACAGATATATCAGAGCCATAATATGGACCACCAAATATTGTCATCGATGAGTTAATGATGGAAAATCTACAACTTACATTGACAGTATTTCAGGAGTTATGGGCCCAGTATAGATGTTGGTCGGTATTTTGGGGGTTGATATTGTGGCATTAATTTCCACCATCCACACCTGCCTGTTTATCTCCAGAAGCTTGACATTCAATGTGGAATGTAGAAGTAGGGGGTCTTAGTTTTTCATACAGAATTAAAAAAAATAAGCTTCTAAAATTGATGCTTCTCTTATGACTGCATTAAGCAACATCTTACTTACTAAAACAACTCCTATGCTGTAGATTGACACATACTGCAAGCCTGGCCCACAGTACTGTGTAACCATTAGGGTTCTGGGCAGCCTGGAGGAGGCAGATGGTGTACGTCTCACCTTTGTTATAGTTTAATTTTCTCTTTCCTATACCCAACTCTTTTCCTAGGTGACTTGTTAGAATCACATTCACTTTGGGATGTCTCACTGCTTCAGTTGAAAGTCACAGAGTCAAGGGGTGATATTTTCACAATGACTAACACATTCCATAGTGCTCTTTGTCGGAAAAAAATTCTTACGTCGAACGTGAAAAAGCCGGTCATCATTTATACAAAGAAAGAAGCTGTTTCCTACTAAAGTTCTGGAAAAACTATGGACCTAAATAAATGGACAATGTGAATGTTATAATCCTAAACATGTTGACATACGTTCCACAGAAGGATAGGCGTCCTCTATCTGAGGTGTCTACTAAACTACCCTGAATTAAATTCCAGCAAACACAGGCAGCTTAGAAACTGTCCAGATAGACTTGTTACCATGTAAACAAATAGCTGCCTCTCCCAGACGTAATTGGTTTGTTATTCCAGAATATAATTTAAAGTATAATTTGGGGGAGCATGCAATAATGTTTGCTATTGTTAACAACAGAGGCATCACAAGGAGGGCAGAGTGTGTATTATGTCCAAGCAACCTTGCTGACCAGGGCCTCCACTGTAGCATCATTGATAGATTTTTAATGTAATGCAGGCCTGCGTCATTATTAGGCAGCTTATGTGGCTATCACACCAGATTGTACCCGAAGCTGCAGCTGCCTTGTTTTTACTTTTCCTGAAGGACTCGTTTTTAGGTCGAGGTACTATCCGGTTCGGCAGAACCGGAAGTAGCGAGATCTTATGTTTCTTAGAGGGGCTCTTTATCCCGCCTCTAATTTTGGCTCTCTCCCATTGGCTGGCTTCCTAAATGGAGGCCAGCCATTGGAGGAGAGAGCCATCACTCCAAATAGGCTCGGTCCTTTTCGGATTTGGAGGTGTGTTCGGTGTTCTTCTTTCCACTTTTTAGCCACGCCCACCGAACACGCCCCCAAATCCGAAAAAAAGGCGGAGCTTGCCGGCCGCCATTTCGTTTTGTTTGCAAGGAAGGTGAACCTCGCTGTCCCTAGAGCTGCTGCAAGTCAATAAGGTACATTGTGCACAACACTCCCGGGGGCCGCAGTAGACCGGAAGGTCCGTATTGATTCTCCTAAAGCCTCCTGCCTGCCTGGTAGGAAGCCCCCGTGAAGCAGATCCACACCGAGCGCTATTTACAAGCGCAGCGCCATCTAAGTTAAAAGGATTTTCCAAGTTGCTTCCCGAGACTTCATGGGCGTTGAAGAGTGTTTTCTTTTCTCTGTCGGGCTCTGCGTGTCTGTTTTCGCCGGGGGTCATTTGATAATGGTTTACTGTCTCTCGGTGTAATGGTGAGTGAGGGGCTTTCTGCCAGTGATTCGTCTTTCTCTAGGTGGACTATCTTTACTTTCCGAGCTCTCTTCCAGTGGATGGATATTCTCCTTTTGATGGATAAAAGATCCCCATGCACCTAGAATGTTCCTCACCCCTGTAAGGCAGCGTACAACAGCCATTAGGCTGACGTGACTATCTCCCGCCCCCCGTCAGGGTCATTCATCCGGACTGAGTATGCGGCCTAGCACTTTCCCTACAAGCACGCCTGTGTGTGAGACTTTCTGTTCTTCGGCAGCGTCTCCTGCTGGGGCCTCTTTCTTTATTAGTAGGGTGTCTGCAGGTGTGAAGTCAGCCCCCCCGCCAGATAAACAGGGGGTAGTTCCGTGATCCGTGACGTTCTCCACCAAGAATTCTTCGATCCTAGGAGTTAGGTCAAACCTCGCCTGGAGTAAATCTCTGACCATTTTCAGGGAACAAAGGAGTCGGATCGAAATTTCAGTGTCAATCTTTCTGGACATTAGCGAAGCCTCAAGTGAAACTGCACCTTGGAAAACCAACTTCCCAGCCTTTGAGTGAGACATATTACTGGCGATTTCTCATGCTGGACAAATCCGCAATAGTAAATACGTTTACACCTGACAGGAATTTGTGAGTTGCTGGTAGGCATAAACAAGGCTTAAGTGTGGTCATTTAGTGCAGAGTTAAGTTGAACCTCAATGTTCCCAGACTGCTCTGGTGGGTCACGAAGATATTACTTAGAATCGCCTTGCCTTCGGCCACAACTAAAAGAATGCAGCGCCGCGGAATACCAGCGTTGTAACAGAAAAGGACATCTAAGAAACAAATCTGTTAATGCCAGTTGCCTCAGTGGAAGACGTGCGGCCGTACTAGGCGCCATGACCTGAGCAGTGTGGGGCTCCGTGAAGGGACAGTGCGATTCATTCATGCTCCCTCCTTAAGCATTTTTGGTGAGGGAATGGTGAGAGCCGCGAAAATACTTTTAAAATGTAGCCTGCGGAAGGGGTCGGGGTGGGTGACCGTGCCTAATCAGATTTCAAACTTTCCCTTCTTTTAAAGCCTCCCCTCCCCCACGTTTGTCAGTCTGAGACACCTGTAATGCCTGCTGCTTCTGATAGTGTTTGTGTGGGAGGTCACCCCCGTGATCGCCCCGATGCCTCGGGTATCTGCTCTGGAGGCACCCCCTCAACACAGGAAGCCTGTGAACACGTGTTGCCGCACTTAGTTATTTCGGTCTCATCGGGTATATAGATTCCTTTCACTCTTTCCTATTCCAGACGCCCTTTAAACGTTATGAGTCTAGTTATGCCTTGCACCATCACAAAACACACAGCTACCCAGAGATGTTTTGTTTTCCCTTCACTCATTCTGCCCATAATGTATGTAAACTTTTTTAACTTTGAGGTTCGGGGCAGTGAGAATTCACTTCATCACGTGAAAACATCTGTCACATTATGGAAAGCTTCAAGCTTACTATTTCCTTCCCGGAAATTGAAGATTGGGGGCGGGGGTGGGTGGTCAAGAGAGCCCCACCCCTTACTTGTTTGAGTCTAGGTGTGTATGCAACAATTGAAATAACTGCTTGGACCCCAGAAAGCCGCGGTCAACACGGGTCGCATTCCTGGTCCGTGAAAACACACTTAGTTGATGGTTATGTAAAACGTATCCCAAGACAGTAATTTAGTGTGAAGACATAAGTTTTATTTTGTAACACTTTTCTGTCGGGGCATGGAATGCAAGAAATTGCAGTGGTGCAAACTCTATGTAAAGCCGCAAATAAAATACTTGTTGTTTCTAGGGTCACATGGCTTAGCTGTTTTAGGGGGCGGGATTTCGCGCGAGATTTTATTTGGACAGTACGGCGCACTCTCGCCCTGTGTGCAGAAAAAGATCGGTAACATGTCGCACCAGCAATTTGTCAAGGAGGGCATCACTTTGAAGGGCAGCGCACAGATCGTGGCCAAATTCTTCTGTGAGTAGGGCCTCGTCCCCCTCACGGGCGCAGTACCCCACACACTGCTTCATCTAGTACCGCTGTCCTTCAGAGATGATGTAGATTTCAAGTTTCTGTGCTCCTTCCCACTGCAGTAAGTGATGGCCAATCCACTGATAGCGAGCTCCACAACAGAAGAAAAGTATCAAAAGATTAGGGGCATGCAAAATTTGAAATTCAACAGAGGAAAAGTTAAATTTGCTCATGGGCACTTCAAGGAAGGGATATGCTGCAGGATATCCCTAAAGTAGGATATGCTGTGGCAAGAAATCATGTGGCTTAACTATGGCAAGCAAAGCTCCTGGCACCACACATTCAGAGGTAAATGCATGGCAGTAAAACCAGAACCAAGAAGGAGGAGCTGTTAAGGGTCGTCTCACTCTGGGAACATTAGGTCACCTGATCCTTTGTTCAGCAAGTTATCTGAACAGCACCATCTGCTGCCGCACATCGTTATCAGAACATATGGGAAGAGTCGCTATCTAATGCAGAAAAGAGTACCTTTTTGATCCCTGACCACATGTTTGCTTTAGGAACACCGGTGTATACTTTCCAGTTACCTTTCAAAATCTTGCGGACTGCAGAGTGACAGTGACTGCGGTGTGTGTGTGTGCAGGGTAAACAGTGTGAGTGTGCAGGGTGAACAGTGTGTAAGTGTGCAGGGTGAACAGTGTGTAAGTGTGCAGGGTGAACAGTGTGTAAGTGTGCAGGGTGAACAGTGTGTAAGTGTGCAGGGTGCACAGTGTGTAAGTGTGCAGGATGAACAGTGTGTAAGTGTGCAGGGTGCACAGTGTGTGAGTGTGCAGGATGAACAGTGTGTGACTATGCAAGGTGAACAGTGTGAGTGTGCAGGGTGAGCAGTGTGTGAATGTGTAGGGGTAGTGTGTGAGTGTGCAGGAAATGAACACTCAAACTAAGTCCACCACACACATAAGACCACACACACCATACACACACCACACACACATACACCACACACACATACCACACACACACATACCACACACACACTGTAGAGTGCTGTGTGCTGCAGAGTGCTGTAGAGTGCAGAGTGCTGTAGAATGCAGAGTGCTGTAGAGTGCTTTTGAGTGCTGTAGAGTGCTTTTGAGTGCTGTAGAGTGCTTTTGAGTGCTGTAGAGTGCAGAGTAGTGTAGAGTGCTGTAGAGTGCTGTGTGCTGTAGATGCTGTGTGCTGCAAAGCGCTGTGTGCTGCAGAGCGCTGTGTGCTGCAGAGCGCTGTAGAGTGCTGTGTGCTGCAGAGCGCTGTGTGCTGCAGAGTGCTGTGTGCTTTTGAGTGCAGAGTGCTGTTGAGTGTGTCTGTGTGAGGGTGGCTCTGTGTAGGGTGTAGCTATTGGCATTGTAAATGACAATGCCATTTATTTAACTATTAAGCTATTGGCAATGTAAATGACAATGCCATTGATGATTTAAAAAAAAAAAAAAAGAAATGTCATGAGCAATGCCAATAGCTCTACCTTTAATGATGCCGAGACCATTGCATTGTAAATGCTTGTTATACCTAGAATTAGGTGCTAGTGGCACCTGGCAAAAAAACAGAACAAGTGTACTGTGGGTCTGACATCTAGTTGTTGACCAGTGCCCAACTCGCACATGCCTAGTAAATAACCAGTTGTGTGCCACTGCAAGAATAGAAAATATCTCATTTTTAAAGCATTCTTGCACAAGCAGAGAAAAAATGATTGATGTTCAAACTCTTCCATGATCCATTCCAATTGGCTAATGTAAGGTGTCTATGAAATTTAGATTTTCCACAGCCTTGATGGGCAGAAAATCTGGATTTTCTAAAGAGACAGAGAATAATATTATGCAATATTTCCTTTATTGTCAGCACTCAGCAGCATATTCAAAGCCTCTAGACTTAAGAACTTAGAACATTCAAAACATTTCAAAAAGCATAAAACGCCCCAGCACCCAGTCCTCTTCCTTTTTAAAAACATTTTTTTTAAAAAACTGTTTTTATTGTTTCTCTTCATAGCATCGGCAAGACTATTAGCATGTACAGAGTCATAGGTTACAATTTACATATACAGTTATAGACACAATTCTTCTTCTTCCACCACTTCCCACCAGCTGTGCAGTGTATTAGCTAAAACTGGCCCCACCAATCCACCTCCCTTATCCCTCCCCAAGTTCTTAATCTGATCTGCCCTCATCAGACTCCGATATCGGTTCGCAAATGTCCCCCCTGTACATGTTCCATGCTGCCCGTATTTTGGTCCATTTCCGGGGGCACCTCCGGTTCTTGTACACAGTTCTTTCTGTTAACATAATGATGTCCATGTCCTTACACCAGGCCGTCAATGACAGCAGCTCAGCAGCCCCCCATTTTTGCGCTATATTTAGTTTTGCCACCATGAGGCCCAATGTTACCCATGTCAGCCTTTGTTGCGATAGGTCATTGGGCTCCCACACATTTAGAAGGCATCGACGTGGCTCTGGCATCAGAGAGACGTTCACAGTCTGCGATATTGTTCGTAGTATCTTCCGCTAGTAGTCAGTTATCAGCGGACAGTCCCATATCATATGAAAGAAAGAGCCAGTGTCCCCACACCCCCTGAGGCAATACGGTTGTTGTGCTCTGCCTATTCTGTGTAGTGTGGTCCTGGTGAGGTATGTGCGGTGTAAAATCTTGAGTTGCACCAGCCTGAATCTTGCTGGGATACCCCCCTCCTTGGGTGAGGCCAAAGCTTCCTGCCATTCTGTGTCGTCCATGTCGCCAATATCCGCCGCCCACCTTTCTCTCAGTGTCATAGAGGGGTCCGGCAGGTTATTAACCAACTTGGATAGGTGAAAGATGTGGCACGTTTTGGCATGAATTCTGTGAGCAGCCTGTCTTCTATGAGGGAAGCCTCAGGTACTTAAGTGTCTTGCGGTAATACTGCTAAGAGTGCGTGGCGTATTTGTATGTACCGGAAGGTCTCGGTGGGTGCAAGTTCATACTAATGTCTGAGCTGGTCAAATTGAATGACCAAGTCCTCTTCCTTTTTCATTGAACTGCGAACTTAGGAAGTATAAATTTGAAAATTAAAATTCCTTTAAATGATGCGAAAACTTCTTGAAATCCACAAATACGACAAAGAGAACATCCAAAAACGAACTCCGATCCCTCTTAGACTTGACCAGCTGTGAAAAGATAAAACAATATCAGGGCTGAGTAAAAAACCTGGGTGGGATAATATTATCCTCCTTGTCTTTAATAAAATACAGATTTTCTGCCCATTAAGGCTGTGTAAAATTTACATTTTATGGCAAGACCTGGAGGCTAATATTATGTAAGTTTAAAGCTTATTAATCAAACATGTAGCAGCATTATCAGTTGGTTTTAAATAAAAACGTCTGAACACAGTATCAGAAGACTAATCAGCAGAGATTAAAATGTCCTGCAGACTTCCCCCAACCAAACAAGCTTTTGAAGCAGCAGCACCACTCATAGAATGCGCTCCAAACATACTCACATCCAACCCACACTTCACCAACATTTCCTTCACCCATCTAGCTAAAGTTGGAGAAGAGACCACTTTGTGAGGATGCTTGAAAGAGATCAACAACTGATCAACACCAGAGGATCTAACAAGTAATGTTCTCTTTTCATATTCCTTAACACAACGAACCACACACAACTTCCTCCTCTCATCGAAATACGGATAAGAAATTGTAGACAAATTCGTCTTAGTCCTTTGTCTAATTCCTTCCGATTTATAAGATCTAAAAGACACCTCTAATGCCTTCACATCAGAAACCCTGCGTTGAGAAATCAGACACAAAAATGTGGTCAATTTAATCGGGAAATCTCTCAGACTTAAATCACAATTATCACTCCAAGAATCAATGAATAACAAAACACTCAAAACATCCCAAAGAACCGAGTACTTAGTCCCTGAGGGTTTAGCAATTCTAATGCTTCTCAACAACATTCCTACCAAAATGTCCTGACCACCCAAAAAAACATTAATTAAAACATGATCCGCAGAAATTGCAGATCCATACAAATTCACAGTCCTATAAGCTAAACCTTTAGTAAGTAACTCAGACAAAAAGTTCAATACCTGAACTAAATCTGCTGAAACAGGATCCAACCCCCTTTCAACACACCAGCAACCCCACTTTCCCCAGGTCAATCTATAAGCCTTCCTTGTTCCTGGGGCCCATGACTCCTCAATAAACTTTGAAGCTTCTTTATAACGTACTGGCTTTTCCCAAACTCTCCTGAAAGTCTCCAAGCCACTAACTGATGCTGGACCGCATTCACAAGACTGTGAACCTCCCCTTGAGGGCCACAAAGGATCCATTGAAAAACTGGCAGCAAAACTGGAAGATCTACATTCATCTCCAACATGATCGGGTACCAAGCTAGAGAGGTCCAAAACGGAGTCACAACAACCACTGTCTCCTTCCATTTGCAAATCATCCCTGAAACTCTGCTTATCATGGCAAAAGGTGGAAACACGTAAGCCTGGAGATTCCTCCAATCTTGCAGGAAAACATCTATCCCTGCTGCTTCCGGGTCCGGACGCCAACTGAAAAATTTCTCCACCTGACAATTTACCCTGTTCGCAAATAGATCCACTTGAAACGGACCCCCACAAACGATTCAACCTCCTGAACACACCTCTGTCCAGCATCCAATCACTGGAGTCCTTGAAATTTCTCGAGAACCAGTGTGTAACTGAGTTTGACAAACCCAGAATATGTTCCACCTGACCAGAGAGACCTCTCTACAAACAATATTCGCAAAAAATGTTTGCAAATTCCACCAGGCCCTCCGAACGTGGACCACCCAACCTGTTGACATAACGAACCTCCAACAGATTGCCCATCCTTAAAATCCTTAAAATTACTGAACATTTCACACTACTCTCTGCAAAACATCGTATTGCAAAAGATCCTGCCAACAACACCAAATAGTTTATATACAAACTCTTTACTTGATCAGTCCAACGACCACCAGTTCTCAGCAATCCACAACTTGCACCCCAATCTTCCAAGCTTGCATCCAATTCTATAACACTGCGTTCTCTCCCAAAAAACATAATAAAACTCACCAAAAAGGACTAATCTCACCAAATTTAACAAGGTCAGTTATATTAAAACTGGCAAAGTTAAACAGACATGAAACACAAAATTAAACATCCACTCACCAAAACACCTAACTCAATCTCAATTCCTCACTTTTATTCACAAATGCAGAACTAAACGCTAAAATAGGCAGATTGGTAAGCGCTGAAGAAATCTGATCAACTTAGCAAGACCATCTACTGAGCACTGATTTTTTCACCATAAGGGCACTTCAATGGCACCCTGTATGCGCCTGCCTGTGCCAAGAAAAGTGTGTCTCACTGAACCACAAACATTTTAACTAGAAGGGAGTGGGCCATTAAAGAACAGTAAGAGAGCTGTATTCATCCATCAGACTGTTCGAATGTCATTCACATTTTGCTTTTGCACACCATAGCAAACAGCATAGTGAAATGGGGCAGTCCACTTCAGTCATGGGCTCTCTTGCACTGTGAGTGGAGTGCAGAATTTTTCTGGATCACATGTGCACATCCACCTAAAAAGAGCTACATTTTAATCCAACGTTTGGAGGTCAATACGTTAATTTACCAATGCTTTTCCTTTCCGTACTTTATCAATTTGTATTACTTTTTTTAGGCATCTTTAGGTGTTTAAACTGTGTTCGCATTACTGTAATTCAAAATTAACAGTACCATTTTTGTGGCAATAATAAAAAGAATCATATTTTCTTGTGATGGGTATTAAAATTAAAAAATGAGTTTCTAAACCTATTGTAAGTACATCTGCCTGCTATGAGGCACCCAAACTATTCTATTAAAGTTACATGCAATGGTTTATATTTTTCAAAATGTAAATAAAATATTTTATTGCAAGAGTATAGCTGACATATTTAGGGAGCAACATGTTTCGTCTTGTATTATTTTTGTGGCTTAACCTTGCAATACAAAAATACCCATCACACCAACTTGTTAAGGCTAGACCTATTGGCTTTGCCAATGCTCGTTTCAATGTGCACAACAGAAAGTAACTGAAGCACAAGCAGTGATTTTCCCATGAGTGCACTTTAAAAAAAAGATAGGGCTAAAACCCAGGTGTTTTATAGTTTGAAGGTTTGTAACATAGCCACTATAACTCATCTCTAGCTTGTAATGATCCTTTTGTCTCCAAACAGTTTCTACTGCTAACTTAGTCATTTACAGACATTGCACAGTTGGTAACTACGCAGCAATTCAAATAAAGACAGGTTACAACGGTTCGATCTGCATTTTTTTGAGTTGAAAGGTTCTGTAAAACACTGATTCGACAACAGCGGGTTAAGATTATTTCCCTAAAGAACCTTTTTTCAGCTATATATATTTTTTCTGTATATAAGGGTTAATGCACATAATGGTTTTCAACATTTATTTGTATTTCTACTGTGAATGTACATCCAAAAGGAGCATATTTGTACGTGGCAAGTGCTCCCTTGTTGGGGGAACATGCGATCTTCAGGCGCATTATTTGTTAATAATTAGGTGTAGGCACTCATTACGAGTGACCTCTCACTGGTGCGATATTTATGACACTTGTTAAAATTCTACTCTGCTGAGTGTGAATTTCTGGGGTCCGATAAATACAACTCAATCTGAGTTATGGGCGAATAACATGCAGATTTTGATACTTGGAGAATGGAAATTTGCATGTTTTGGTATTTTCTTCTGATAACTATAGCCATGTTTAACTTGCTGTTATTTGTCACAAAACTCCTAATTGTGATAAGTGCAGCAAGAGCAGCTACTGCACATATCACAATTATCCAAGCTACTTGTAATGTGGACATACGTTTTTCCTCATTCTGGTGGGTATTATTTCCTGCCTACACCTTGTGTTCTCTAGATTTCCTACAGCTGTGGTACTAATATTGCACCAAATGGTCACTTCACACCTGGGAGAGGAGCTGATTGGCTCTGAATATATAAACAGGCCCCAACCTCTCAGCCTTTTTGTTTTTTTGTGTACATTTAAAGGCATATGCTCTGGGAGCTCTTTCATTTCAGAGCTGATATAATTAAACACTTTTCAGGTACACAACAAATCTGGATTCAACTCACATTAATCTAATAGCATTTAGGGAGAATCTCCAATCCCTCTCGAACATGCTTTTGAGGTAGAACACACTTTAAATGCCAATACGTTCCCCAATGGATGTTTAACAGGGCAAGGGCCACGAAATTCGATTGGGTGGAATAAGATCCCCACAATTCATTGACTGGCCTCGTGAATTTTGAATTGCAGGGCTCAGCTCTACAGGTGTTGCCTTAATCCCATCAGTTTGTTAAAGCAAATGACATGAAGGTGCGTGGCCTTCAGGGCCCGCTCTGGAGTAATTGCTGCGCAGGCACTTTCAGCCACAAACCCACGTACACCCACACATGCACTAATACATGCACACACTTTAAGATGGGGCAATAAAAATAACATTAAAGGCCTGGAACTTTCTTGTGGTATTCTCTTGATTCATATTAATTTAATATATTATGAGGTTTTACAATCTTTAACTTTTATAAATTGGTTACTCTAACTTCAAATGCGATCTCCATACTACAAAAACATCTTGAATAAACCCAACAATCAAAACTTAAAAAAAACTTTTTTGTGAATCCGACATAATGGTATTCTGAAGCATTAATGAAAGTTTCAAATACAAAAGGAATAAAAACACTCTTTCTAAATATAACCATTGTGATAGGAAAGAGATTGCTACTCAGAGCACAACACCCGGGAAAATAATGTCCACAGAAATTACCACTTTCACTCAGCCAAACAAAGTAGACAATTTCAGCGTCAGAACTGTCATGGTTCCCACAAGTAGCCCAACTCCTCAATGTTTATCCAGCACATGTTGGGACTTGTAGTCCAGCATTTTTTTTTTTTTTTATAAATCTTTTTATTTCAAAAGTAAACAGATTGGTCATACACACAGTAATTACAGCAGTTATTAGTCCAGCATTTATAATCTGATTTAGAAAAAAGTACTACAAATACTAGAATACAAAGAAAATATGGCCTGTATAGGCAACTCACATATGGAACTTATTTATTTATTTTTCTGCAAACACACAACATAATTTAGAGTATGGGGGACGGGTTACTCCATCACTAACGGGATAGATATCTCATCCACCACACTACAAGTACCACAGAATATAATACACCTGTAATAAAGCAGACGGGATATCTGTCACATTTGTGATGGAGTGATCCGTCCACCAAACTCTAAATCATGCCATGCGTTTGCAAAAAAATAAAAATAATAAAAATACGATCTATTACAAAAATAAAGAACAAAACATGAAACGAAAACAGAGATTGCCCCACTAACCCTGGCACTGAACTTGACTTCTTTATAAGTGGATAGGCAATATAGCTAGATATCTAGTTGGTACCACAGAATCAGCTAGAGTGGACTCCTAATACTTCTCCTGCACCAATGCCATCCCTTCTGCTGTGGTACCAGGAGTGTATCACGTCCAACAAGGACCCTATTTCATTACACATTGTTGGGGTACTGTTCAAGTTTGCGTTTCATTAATTCACTGTGGTCTTATAGGACACTGTGATTTATGCAGTATGGTGCATATGACACCTTGAATCCATGTTTTCATATGCTTTTTCTTTTCACTTTTCAACCTCACTTCTCTGTTCGGTTATGTTTTTCATCCATTTCACGCTTTATTTCATTTTCGTTTAATATGTCATGTTCCCCTTACAATTACAGGGGAGCTCCTTCTGTGATTCCTAGCTCATTTTCTGTCTGTCTCCAAACTCCCCCCATCCGAGCGCCTCTTGTTTTCCTAAGTTCTATCTACGATGTTTCATTTTTGCCATTACCTGCTTCTTGTATTGGACACACTTTCTCTGTCATCTTCGTGCTGTGCTTTCGAGAATGCTGTCTAACTCTCCTCATCTGATAAGTCTGTTTACATAGTCTAGCCTCTAGACAGTAAAACAATATTTCCCGTGTTGCATCTCAACTACTAAGTGCATCGTCTTATTTCATGGTCTACCCATTCCACACTTATAAATTAAAATGTCTCCACCATCAATCCTTTGTGTCTCTCTCAACTAGACATGCAAAAAAAATATTTTTGGTCTTCTGAATCAACTACCATTTATAGGCCTCTGGCTTTTCTATTTACCCTGTTTTTTGTTTCTTGGAATGAGCTTTGCTTGAATAGTCATGTATTGGTAATTTGCTAGGAACATAGACCATTAGAACATCTAAAAACATGTTATACTTACACATACTTCTCAGAAAGAAAGGCTTGACGTGAACTTAAAATATTATATTACAAAACTAATATCGAATTGAGGCTTGTTTTCATTAGCATAACCAGGCTGCACTTGGCCACGTTTTCAAAAGTGCTTTTTTATTTCTTGTGCATGAGCTGCACACGTTCATGGGTTTTATTTGTTTTCCGAAAATCATTGAAATTCATCTACAAACCATTGTCTCTGTCCTGGTCTGTAAATGCATCTTATATCTAGCTTCCCAAGGAAGGGATTGCACATATTTCGAAACTTTGCAAGGTTATGGGCTAAAACTCAGTTGTTATGATTGTGCAGGAGCAGATCTTTGTTTTCTCCTGTTTTTGCATTAATAAACCATACAATTTATTCTGTGAAACAATGTAATGTAATTTACATTAAATGAAGATAATGTGCAAGTATCTGTTTTTCTAATTTAACATATGATTGGTTTGCTGCACAAGTAATATTTCAGTGCTGCCCATTTACGTACATTTGTGCTATAAATTTGTGAGTTTTCTTTATCCAGAACATTATAAAAGATGTTTTATTTGATGAAGAGCCAATTCTCTTCTTAAGCTTTTAGACTTTCCTGATTGTTGCTTCGAGATGGCTAGATGCATGTGGTCCTTTGTAATTTAAGCTTACAATTATTACTTGGATTATTTACCAAAAGTGCTGTGTACTTAATTTCTTAAAGGCAAATGGCATTTTGCATTAAGATGATTTTGGTTTTACTCTAATTGCCATGACTCTAATGACTTTGCTCTCTGTAACAATACAATTATTTGAATAAATCCACCAATACTGAGAACTGGAAAAACCTCGTTGTGCAGGTTTTCTTAATGGCCTTGTTTGAGTATTAAAGTTCAGGAGTCTCTGTTTCCTGCCCATCGAGCCTCCTTAAATAATTATGAGTGGAGCGTCAACAGATTCTAGTGGAGGAATGTGGGCAGTGGCTAATTAGTGCTAATTAGGAGGATGCATTGTGGATAATTAGACTCTCAAGTTGGATAATTCTGGAGTGGTGGTTTATGGACATTCTGTGGTGTGGTGAAGCTCCCAGATATTGGGAGTCTGGAGGGGAGTGATCTGGTGGTGCTGTTGAGAAGCTTAAACTGATGAGTATTAATAGGGTGGTATGTCATGCGTGGTGTAATTTGTGATGGGTATTTATTTGTTTTGGGGATTGCGTCTGTATTGTGTCATCGGTTGCATATGTGGCATATTATAAACTGTTGATGAAAGTTCATTATTAAATATTGATTATGATTTATTTTTATTGTGCTGTGTATTTTATCTGAAGATATTGGATTTTTTTGGGAGAACTCGAGTTAGATAAAGGTGTCTATGGTTAAAAGGTGTTGCGTCAGGTTTAATTACAAGTTGAAATTTATGAATTCCGTAATAGTCTTGTTGTGAGTGACCACTAATTAAGAGGTGACCAGTGTTGGTTTATTGTGTGCAGAATGGTAAATTATACTGATTCCATTTGTTACCCGTCGGAGACTAGCTCCTTGTGTATGGGGTTGGGTAGTGCTACATCTCTCTTATTATGAGTTTGATTTCCATCTGTTTCCCAGTACACAGAGAGCGGTTTTATTGTTTGTTGTTTTTCATCTAAGAATGATTGTGTTTGAAGATATGTTTTGTAATTACATTAGTGTTTGATCGTGTGGTATAGTGTAAAGCTTGTTTGGAATTACAATTGATGACAATCATGACTCTGAGTAAATCTAAAAATAACTCACTGATAGCGTAACAACCTCCCCACCAGTTAGAATTCTTCCTTATTAGATGCCTTTAAATTCTAGCATGAATACTTGCTTATGGCTTAAGGGGTGCCACAAATCTAGTACGAATAACAAAAAGGTTACAATTTCCTGAGAATTATACATTTGAATTGAAGAAACTTGTTTACTTGAGACTTAGATTATTTGACACAAATCTATAAACAAAACCTGTGCTGTTTGAAGCATTGTGCAAATGGGATTTGTTAACCAATACAAAGGCACAACACAAAAAGTTGAAAGGTCAGGTTGGGAAAGATGTACATGATAGGATGGATTCTAGGTCGTGTTTGCAGAAAAATATGTGGGGCACTGAAATTAAGGAAAAAGAGGAAGTGTTTCCTATAATTGCCTATTATATGGTAAAGAACACATGAAAATAAATGAAAAATAAAAATTAGAAAAAGAGTGATTCAGATGATAAGGATGAATTAAGGGATGGATTGTTGACTGTGACTACTCCATCACCTTATAATGAGGTTGGTGAATTGGAGTTGGGTTCGGAGATTGGAATTTCAGTATTAGAATATTCACCGAAGATTGGGACAGCAGTTGTTCAGGATGGTGCTTCCACAAGTACATTGAATTAGCAACAAATTATTGATTCAAATGCTGATCAAAACAGGATTCTGAAATTGCCTTGTGATTAATTGGTACATTTTAAATATGAAAAACTTGAGAATCTTGAAAGAGTAGTGAATGACATATGAATAGATTTGAACAAAATAAGAATTTGTAAGCCATATATATTTGAACAAACAGAAAATGAGATGTGAAAAAGGCACATACAGTTAGGAACAAATTTAAGAATAATTGCCCAAATGATTTGAGATTGGGAAAATGTGGAAATGTTTAAATATGAATTGATTTCTGAGCCATTCTCGAATGAAGGAAGGAAAGTTATGAGTGACTCTGAGTGTAATACTGTGGAGAGGTGTGGTGCAGCGGCCAGGGTAGCTGACTTCGGAGCACAGGGTTCACTGTTCGATCCCCGGCTCCGGTTCGATCCCCGGCGGCAGCTCAGCACCATGTGACTCTGGGCAATAGCTCACTTAATTTCCACGACGGCCTCCAGCGCCTTCAGACCCATAAGGGTGAGTAGTTCGCGCTTTACAAATACGGATTTATTTATTTAAACCCTGGAGGGAACATTTCCATTTACAGAAGCGCCACAAGGAGCTTATGATCATGTACCATGGATCAGGCAGGATTTATAGACTTTTTTAGAAAATGTTTCCAGAGCTTAGAGAAGGACCTTAGAAATGGTATACTAAAGCGGAAAGAATCGTTAACTGTTTCATGTGTTGTTGAGGAAAGACTTTGATGCAATGATATCAATCATAGTACCGGAGGATTTGTGGACTGAATATATGGTGTTAGTGAAGTTGCAAGATGAAGAACCGCATATAGGTCCACCTAGTTATAAGCTTTTACACGTAGCTATGGATGAATATGCTGAAGGTATTGAGTTTTTGAAGGTAAAGTTTCCAGAAAACCAGGATAATTGGTGAAAAAAGATGAGGACGATGGAAAATGAGTAGGAGTCGGTTCATGAATATATTGATAGATTGATACAGATTTACAGGCAATAGAGTGGAATGGAAAATCCAATGACGGAAGGTGTATCAGGTCTTGTTTCAGCTTTTGTGTTGAAGTTGCAGCCAGAATTGAGCTTACAGCTTCAGCAAAGTGTAATGTGTTAGCAAGAAAAGTCACTCAATGAAATTTTGGCAATGCTAAATATTGTAGGGATTATTGTGTATCTTAAAAGAAATCGTCCAAAGAAAAATTTATGTTGACACAGAGTGAATTCTTTCAGCAAGGATGGCAAGGTATGGTGCCTCAGGGAAAGGGTGCAGTTTCAGGGCCCTCCGAGAGGTGGAGGAGGTTATTGAGGTAGAAGTAAAGGATTTAATAATAATTATAACTATGGTATGGTGACATATGGAGCTTGTCACATATGTGGTAAAGAGTAACACTGGAAATAAAATTGTAGAATTAATGTAAAGCATAGGCTAATGAATTTCAAAGGAACCCTATGCAACATAATAATCTTCCAATAGCACAGAATGGGATGAATAAGTCAATGGTCTCAACCGTACCAGCGTCAATGCAGAATGTGCAGAATGCAAGGTAGTTCTACAGAACTATGCCTTTGGTTCTGCCTCTTCCACCAATGATTCCATTACATTTCCAATTTAAGCAAAATGCATTTCAAACTCAAGTGGGAAAATCAGTGATTAGTAATTTATTTCCACAGTTTACAGCTACCCTTAGAGCTCTGCAGGGACAGAGTCAGGCATAATGAGGTGCTTGAGAGGGGAGGAGGATTGCATGTTTGGTGCAGTCCAGCATACCACATTTGTAGAACGAGTAGTAAATAGCTATCCAGTATCATTTTTGGTTGATACTGGTTCTACCTGCTCCACAGTTAGACTGGTGGAAGTTACTTGATATAAGAAGTCCAAGTAGTAGGCATTTCACCGTGTCTGGTGGCTCAGTGGACTAATGCGTCCACGTCCAGTGTTCGACCTCATTGTCACAGGTTCAAATCCCGGCGGGTCCACTCAGCCTTCCATCCATCTGACGTCGATAAAATGAGTACCATTGAACTGGGTAACAATAAACATCTGCTATTCAGCGCCAAGACACCTACGGGTAATCGTGCGCTTTACAAATACACCTGTTATGTTAAATAAACAAGTGGTTAGCTACTTGTCAGCAAATGCTCCAGTAAAAAAAGATTCAGCCATTAATGAACATAAATTCATGATTAGCAAAATCAGGGCAATAAATCTGCTGGGTCTTGACTTATTGTGAACCTTAAATTGAGTAATTTATTGTACAGCAGATGATGTCTACATTCAAACAAAATATCCTGATTTTGATATTAAGAAAAAATCACAAGAAGTGAAGAATTGTCAATTCCTGGTTCTCACAGATCAGGACTTACCTCCAGATTTAATACACTCAGTGAAAGGGAAAGTTTGGGATTTTATTGGAAAATACATTAGGTTTACCAAAAGAGCAAAGCCAGTGCAGATTACAGTGAAACCAGAAGCAGAGTATCCATGCATTTCTCAATATAGACTTTGCCGTAAAACTGAGGAAGGGATTATGTCTGTGATTGAAAATATGGCAGAACATAGTATTCTAAAAAAATGTTTTGGAAAGCCCATTCCATTCATCTCTAATGAGCTTGAAAAAGCCTAATGGGAAATCCAGAATAGTTCATGATTGAGAAAATCAATGCGATAGCAGTCCCATGTTACCAAATCCAGCAGTGATTAAACAGGCGTGCGATTAGAGTTCTAGGCGGCGCCCCCGGTTTTGGGGGGGGGGACCCAGGGATTGGTGGGCCCGTTCCACCACAAACAACCTGGAGAGTGGAAGGCCTGGGAGGGCGGTGCCGATCCATTCCTCCAAAAACAGGTCTGCCGCCGGCCCCTCCGCCTTCTCCAGAAAGCCCAAAAAATGGAGGTTGTTCCTCCTGGAGTGCCCCTCAGCATCTTCCGCCCTGTCCTCAAGGCGAGAGGTATGCTCCTGAAGTGTGGACACCGTCACTTGCAGGAGTTGGACCTCCGTCCGCAGGGAGGTCAAGTCCCCCTCAGTAGTAGTGATACGATCTGCCACCTTCCTCAGGTCCAGGCGCAGGTGGTTTATGTCCGCCGCCATGCCGTCCATTTTCGATTCTAGTGCCACTCTCGAGTCTCTAATGGCTTTCAGGATGTCAGCCTTATCCTGAGCCGCTGATCCCGGCGGCAGTCCCTGCTCAGGAAGCGGTCTGCTGTGCTCCATGGACGGCGGTCCCGTTATTGTATATTGCATAATTTTATTTGTTTGCGCTCGACGAAGGGGGTCGGTCCCGCCCCATCTCCAGTATGGGCCCTCCAAAAGTCGCCCTCGAGGTTTTTGTATTGTTTCTTTTTCAACAATGCTACCCCTGATGCCAAGCTCCGTAGCAGGCCAGGCCTGGGAGGCCTATGCGTAGGCTGCTTACCACTCGCACCCCTTAGGTAGTCCTACGGCGTCCGGGGAGTCAGCGCACCAGACTCACCACCTCAGGCCCCAAGGCCATCCAGGGCCTCCACAAAAATCGCCGCCCAGCAGGGGTCTAGCTATGGTCCCCGCGTCACCTTATCGTGCCTCTACGGTGGTCTCCTCAGCAGTCTCCCAGATGGCGTCCGGCAGCGCAGGCAATCCCAGGAGCACAGGGCACAGTCCCCCAGCAGATCTTCCAGCAGCAGAGGCTAGCTTCCCTTCAATCAGCAGGCTCGTCTGTGTCTGTGTCTCACCGCCAAAATCGGCCAGAGTCGGCCCTCCCAAGTCTCATAGCCCCAAGCAGTGCGCCCCCGGGCGCCGCCAGCAACGCGCTTTGTCCGTTGATCAAGCTCTGCGGGCCCCTTGTTCCAGACCACGGGCCCCCGCCGGTCTCTCCTCACCGGTATCTTAGTTCGGGCCCGATTCTGGTGTCCTCAAGGCACAAGGCCTCTGACGTCTCCCGCAGAGGGTCCCTCGCGAGGGGGACAATAAATAATGTGGTCCGGACCAAGGATTACAGCATTCTGGGCAACGACTCCTTCGGGAGGAGCTCCACAACACGGGCCCACCACAGCCCTCTGAATCCCCGGGGTCGCGTAGAAGCCGCCCCGGGGGATCGCACCAGGTCTCAGACAGCAGGCGTTCGCGGGGCGTCACCGCAAGCTGCACAGGCTCCAAAGGTTCCTCGCACTGTTGCAGGGTGGTCGTTTTGGGCAACGACTCCGCAGGGAGGAGCTCCACAACACGGACCCACCACAGACCTCCAAATCCTGGGGGTCGCATAGAAGCCGCCCCCGGGATCGCACAAGGTCTCAGGCAGCAGTTGTTCTCGGGGCCTCACCGCAAGCTGCACCAGTTCCTAAGGTTCTCCGCACTGTTGCAGGATCAACTGGCAGCCCTGCCACACCGATCTGCTCGGCAGGAGCCGCCCCAACACAGGCAGCAAGTATCCAGGGCAATCACAGCAGTGCCGCCATCTTGTCCCCAACGCGGCCGCCTCCGCCCGCCAGGGAAAAGACCGGCTAGCAGGACTGCTGGCACGCCGTTCCGCATACAGCCCCGAGGCACGGGACCAGGGTGGGATTCCGACCCCCTCTCGTGTGGGGATTATCGCTGTTCCACCAGGATTTGGGAAGGATTCCGGTGTACGGGGACAGGAGCCGCACTAACCCACGTCTATCTTGCAATGCGTCCAAGCCACACCCCATTTAGAGGTGGATATTATTCGATTTTCTTATGTATGCTTGCCTTTCTTGCCTTGTAACATATCGGAAATGCTCTTGGATCAGGCACAGGTGCTTGCTCTGCTCTGCCTCCTCCTACTAGCTAGGAGGCTAGTAGCACTCTGACTCCCCCCAATGGGTATACCCCATTTATGTTTTGCTCTCGTTGCTCTTAGTTGGGGATGGGTTGTAGTGGGTTGGGGTTGGGATGGTTTTGGTGAGTTGGGGACGCTGAAGTGGGAGGGGGGCTGAGGGGTGGAAGGTGAGGGGGGTTGCTTGGCACTTACAGTCTATGGGTGTGATATATTCATTTTTTATTTATATGCTTGGACATATGTCTCTCTCGTATCCAACAGTCAGGTGTGTTACTCTGTTCATGTCCCCATGAGTGGTAAGGTGCAGTTCTTAACTTGGAACGTTCGAGGTTTAAATACCCCCAAAAAGATTTGCTCTATCTTTGCTTATCTAGACAGGATGGACGTTCATATAGCCTATTTACCTGAAACTCATCTTACGAAACTGTCCGAAAAGAACGTGGGTGGTCGATGTGCGGGGATGTGTGTGGCTTCCTCCTTTTCCAGATATGCATGTGGGGTGATGATTTTGGTCAAGCCGCGGGTTCCATTCTCTGTTATCTGCAATGCAACTGATGACTCGGGCCGGCTTGTGATGGTACATGGGCTATTGGGTGGAACACATGTGTTGTTAGTGCATGTGTACGGACCAAATGTGGATGATCCGGGCTTTTTTTCGGATGTGTGGCGCCGCATTATGAGCTTTTCTGAGGCGGAGATATTATGAGGCGGTGATTTTAATGTTTGTCTGGATGTCACCCTTGATCGTAAGGGTAGCGAGATGTCAAAGCCTAACCAAGCCTCCGAGATGCTATTGGGATTAATGGATGCGGGCCACTTGAGTGATGTGTGGCAACTGCGACACCCTGGGGAGCGCGAGAGCACTTTTACTTCTTCTGTAGTTCCGTAGTTTGAGGATCCGTGGTTCGTAGATTCTGAACCCGTGCAATAAAGGTCGTCGGATATAGACGATTTTGGTATCAGCGGACCGCAAATTACGAGTGCGGTGTGTACGAGTGTTTTCGTAATAATCGATCAATGAGAACACTACGTATTCAGGGATTTCGTTTGAACCTTCGGGTTCCATTTTGTGTGCGGCAGCCATTTTGTGTGGTTGCCCTCACATAGGCCGATGACTATGGCCGAACGAGTCCTTGGGACACGTACACCTTAGCTGACTCTTGTGTGACCTGGCCGAACTGACTCCCTTGCCCGAGGCTGACCTCGCTGAGCCAGTTCCTTGTTAAGCAGCTGTTCAGATAAAGATCAAAGAGTAGAACATTGCTGAATTTATGGTACACTGCACCCACCCTTATATCTTGCTTCTCATCTGTTTCTGTTCCTTCCTTTATGGCCTAATCACTGATTTGGGTTGAGGTTTTATGATGGGTTTGTGCGGCCTGATCGAACAGGATATTGGAATGTGCTTGGTCATTTCTTGTGGGCTGGACAATGGAAAGTGGGATTGTCGTCATGCGATATGTTTGAAATGTCACAATGTTATTGGTCAGTTTGTACGTAATTGATGCTAGCCTGGAATGTGATTTTGGCATAAAAGACCAAGCTCCGCTCATTGAATTTGTGCAGTCTCTAGCGAACCACCCGTGTTGTGCTTTGTAGACCTCTGTTCCTGGTTGCAGCCAATAAACTTCTTTGACGTCATCAAGAAGTGTCCCGTGTCTCTGTTTGCCGAGGCAGGGGAACTCGAAGACATTGGGCGTTATCCCTGGCGCCGCTGGGTTTTAAAACCCGGTTCTTCACTTCTGTGCATGGGACCTGGTCTCGCTTGGATGTCTGGTTGACTACTGAGGCTACTGTGGTGCACCATATGGCCCGGACGCTTTCGGACCACTCTCCTGTACTCATGGAGCTACAGGTTCCTGCATGCGAGAGGCCTCCGTTCACTTGGCGACTGCAGCCGTCTTCATTAACTGACTCTGTCTTCAAACATACCATTGGAGATGCTATTCATAACTTTTTCAGGGAAAACGAGGGCTCCGTGTATAGCGCTGGCGTCCACTTGGGAAACATTTAAAGTAACTATTAGGGGGTGTGCATGGGAGTGCAGGCAGGCGTCTTGAAGGATTTAAGGTGTAGGAGTCACAAACTAGCTGCTGAAATCTCCACTTTAGAACACGCCTATGATGCAAACCCTTCCCCTACGATGCTATCTGCGATCCGGGAGTTGGTCACTGAACTCAACGATACGGTGGATCAGGAGATACATCATGGGTCCAGGCGCAATACAGCCAGATATTACGGTGAGGAGGGTAGGCCTAGTCGCTTGCTAGCTCAGAAGCTGGCTGCCCCACGTAGTCAAGAGCACATTTCTGAAATACTTAATGAGACGGGGAGGCGCAGTGCACTACTGCAGATATCAGTGAGACCATACTTAGTTTCTATGCCAACCTCTATGACAATAGAACTGAGGTACAGCAAGATGACTTACATTCTTATCTTGATGACGTTGCTCTCGGATGGCTGTCCTCGGGCCATAGGGAATACCTTACACATCACTTTGATGTGGATGACGTAAAGCTTGCCATTATGTTCTTACCCACGTGCAAGTCATCGGGTCCCTAGTGAGTTTTATAAGACATTTGAGGACGCTCTGGCCCCCAGACTGCTTGCGGTCTACTCAGAGGTGTATAATACTGGCCGCCTCCCACTCTCCTTAAGGGAAGCTCTCTTAGTTATGCTGTTGAAACCTGATAATGCATCCAATGGCTGTGATTCATACAGACCCCTCTTGATTATTAATATTGATGCTAAGATATTAGCCAAGATGATTGCCCTCCGGCTAAAGCCACTGGTTCCATTGCTGGTGCTCCCTGACCAGTCAGGATTTGTACCTGCTCTTTCCACCACACACAACCTGTTCATGCTTTTTGCTACCCTACATTATTTTGACTCCGAATTTCAAGCTGTAGCTTTGCTGCTTGACGCAGCGAAGGCCTTTGATTCCCTTCAATGGAATTATATGTTTACGGTCCTTACTAGAATGGGCTTCCCTCCTTTTTTCCTTCAGTGTATCAGGTTCCTCTATACTGAGCCGGTAGCCAGGGTCTGTGTCAATGGGTGGGTGTCCACTACCTTTCCTATTCGTAGGGGCTAGACAGGGCTGCCCACTATCACCAATGCTTTTTTGCATTTGCTCTGGAACCTCTTGTGTGCAAATTGCGCCAGCTCCATGCGTTTTCGGCAGCGCCCGCTTATTGTCTCACTATATGCAGACGATTTGCTGTTATACGTCTGCAAACCTACCACTTACTTCCAGTAGTTGCTTCGTGAGTATTTCAAATTTGAGGCATTCTCGGGCCTAGGGATCAATTGGGCTAAGTCTAAGGTTTTTCCCTTGACGGCTGGCACCCGCGAGTTTGAGCTAGATTTCCCACTGTCCTGGACCCAGGGAAATACCTGGGTGTCTGATTACACAGGGACCCTGCGCAGGTTATTTCCATGAATTATGGCCGCACCATCTAACAACTTACAGATAAGGTTGAGCGCTGGGCCCGGTTGCCCCTGTCGATTGCAGATGGCATTGCAGTGACGAAGATGACTATTTTACCTAAGCTGCTGTATCTTTTTGTAAATATTCCTATTCGTCTGAATATCTCTGTTTTTAAGGCGCTGCAGTCGGCTTTACTATTGTTCTTTAGGGGGTCAAGAAACCTTGCTGTAGCTGGGATACACTTGTTCCGCCGTTTGATCAGGGTGGCTTCGAAACTCCGGATATGCGTCTATATTATTTATGCGCTCAGGCGTATTTTGCGCATTATTGGTTCTTCCCTCAAAAGTTCCTGCCACATACAGCGGCGATAGAGGCGGATGCCATTCTTCCCCTGCCGCTTGTGGCGGCAGCGCTTACAGGTGGCAGTGGAGGCCCCAGGGCAGAGATTAATCCAGTATTGTGTACAGCCTGGGCTTGGCAAGCTCTCGCTAAAAGGGCACAGCTAACATATCTTTATGCCCCACAGCTGCCAATAGCAGTGCACCCTGACATCTCGGGGGCACAGGAATGTTAGGCCTTGTACGCGCTGAGGTCTGCCGGCGTACTGAAACTGGGAGATCTGTATAAACAGGGCCATTTCCGTTCGCTGCCAGACGTGCAGGCAGGTCAGGCTCACAGTCTGATGTTAAGTTTCACATATGTGAAGGTGCGACAGGCGGTTGAAGTGCTCTACCCGGATTACCTTGCTGAACCACAGACGTTACAAGCACTACAGGCGGTGCTAGCTGGCGAGGAGCGCAAGGGGTTGATTACTAAATTATATGCTGCATCCCAGCGCGAGATGGAGCCGGGGGAGCACCCCTCATATCTTAAATGAAATTTTGCGTTGGGTTACATCCTGCCACTAGACCACTGGCAATTCTGCTGTACGCTAACTGGACGCCTTACTGCCAACTGTAATTTGCGCTTATTCAGTTTAAATTTCTTCACCAGCTATATTATACTCCATTGCAATTATGGAAATTTGGACTGTGCGATACAGCTTGCTGTGTGCGGTGTGGACAAGCGGATACCAATTTCTTGCATCTCGCTTGGCAATGCGCAGGGGTATCTGCCTTTTGGACTAAAGTTGTGGGTGTGCTGACGGATGTGGTGCTTGAACGTGTGCGGTGTGTGCCGGAAGTATGTCTTCTGGGTGACGTGAAATCCTTGAAACCGGGTAACCAGCGGCTGGTTGCAGTAGCGACATTATCAGCCAAAAGAGCCGTGGCGCAGTGCTGGGGCGCCAAGACGCTCCCTACGGTCCAAAGGTGGATCCAAGACCTGACTTACTGCAGGGAGCAATTGGAGACCTATGCGGAGGACCTGCCTGAGTCCCTTGTCTTTTTGCTCCTTTGTTTTTTTTTTTTGTAGTATAGGGTTGTATCATCTTGGGGATCATTGCATGTGAATCCTTCTATTTGTGTTGACGAATGTATACATTTATATCACCTAAATTATTTGTCTCTTAGATGCTACATCCTTGTTAGTGCTGAGGGGGGGGGGGGAGAGTAGGGTGGGGTGGGTTGTTGGCTCTTGGAGCTTTTGCTATGTTCATTCATATTACTGATGTCTCTTGTTCCTTCCAAAAATTGCTTGTGTTGATTTACGCTTTGTTGATACTGATGGCTCCCTAATGGAGCGTGTATATTGTAACTGCAAGCTCTTAATAAACCGATTATTAAAAAAATAACTTAGCTGACAAGGTTGCTAAACATTGTGCTGCTACGAGTATCTTGCCAATGGAAAAAAATGGAAATTGCAAATGCCTTTACTTGTGTATCACTGCCAACTCTTGAGAGTTAAGAGATATACACAATGAGATGTCAGAAGAAGAGAAGAAAAAATGGGAAAAGGCAGATTGCAAATTAGACCAAAACGATTTGTGCAGTTTCACTGATAGGAGGTTTGTCTTCCCAGATTCACTGCTACTGTAGATGGCAAGATTGACGCATGCACCTGTACATGCGTGAAATGATAGGATGGTGAAGCTTTTAAACAATTATTGGTTTGATCCTCATTTCATAAATATTACATTGGATTTGTATCAGAGATGTATAGCATGCCATCCAAACAATGTGGGGAAAAACCTTGCATAACAATGAGCCATGTAGGAAACACAGCAGGCCCCCTCACAAGGTCACAGGTTGATTTTGTAGAAATGCCATCAGGTAATGGCCTAAAATATATTCTAGTGAATATTGGTCTGTTTTCAAAGGGACTGAGCCATATCCAACAAGAAGGTGTGATGCACTAACAGTCGTCAAACTATTATTGAGGTAGTTGGTCCCTAGTTCTGTAATGCCAACTTCAATTGAGACAGATATGGGAAAATGAATTGCTGAATTAAGCATTCATCAGAAGTTCCACCTAGTGCCAATTGATACCCCTTCTGCAGGTACATACTTGGGTCCTCATCAAAAAGCATGTAAGAAAATCCTGCCTTGAGTCAAGGTGAAAGGGGTCTTTTTCAGGTGATACTAGTGTAGAATACGTCTGTGAAGTGTGGAGGTTTGCTGTTTTGAATTCACACATTTTACACCAGGAGAGTGTGCACTGCTGATGAAGAAACGGCGAGACAAGCTATTAACTGACAAAGTGAAACTCAATTTTAATATGTGGATCAGAAAGGGGTCAAATAAAGCTCGAGCAAATGAAAATCAATCAAACGAAACTCCAGCAAACCAAGCCATTGAAATTGATTAAACTCTAGCAGATCATAGAAATTAAGAAGATGGAAACTTGATTCTGCCTGCAAATGTGACAGAGAGAAGGAGAGCGGTGCAAAACAGATCTGGGCAACATGGTGCAAAATCAGTTCAAGCAATAAGTGCTGACAAATAATCAGAGCTGACCAGTAGAGAATTATCATATGAGAAGTTTTAACAGGTGGTACAAGAAGGAGAATAACAAAAGAGAGAGTTACAAACAAACAGTACATTGCTCCAGAATGGACATATTTGATGAAGATCGAGCTAGATGAATAAGACATTTACTTAAAAAGTCTTCAATTTTTAAAGTTAAATAACAAAGGAACTATGAAATCATCAATGCTAAATAGGTTTCCTGATGAAGAACTATTCTATTGCTCTGAGGTTTTGAAAGGCTAAATGTGTTCCTCTTTAGAATGCTTTTGATAGGTTCGAATTTTTTTAGAAGATCTGGCTCTTTTTTATTTTTGCAACTTTGCTTTGAGGATTAATTTTAATTTGAAAGACTACTAAAGTGCTGGAGAAAATGACAAAAAAAGAATTTGCATGTTTTCCAATTCTTTTTTGCAGTTCTCATTTCAGCTGCACTTATTGGTGTGTTGGGTCTTCTGATGGGTATTCCCCAAACATTACTCAAATGGTTCATAGTTCAGAAAACGTTATTGTTTAGTTAATAAAAACCATTACACGTAGCAAATACCGATTAAAAGGATCAAATATTCAAAGAGTAGTGCGCAACTAGCCAATGTAAAGTTGCGATAGTTACTAAAAGCCTTACTATTGGCTAAAATCCAATGAGTAGCTAAAATGATTAAAATGCAATCTGCAAGTATAGTAAAAAGGTGAAAGAAAGTTAAGACCATTACAATATGCAGGATCAGATAAAACAACTACTAAGCTCACAATGCTGTTATGAAAGCAGTCAATGCAGTTCTAAAGTAAGCTTGACGTGGTAATCTCGCATTCAAGCTGAGGTGCTTTACCTCAATTGGATGCCCCAACAGAAAAGCGAACAAAAGCAACTGAAAGTATTAAAACTGCAGTTCGCAATTGACCAGTGTGCAATGGTGATGGCTGTTTCTGTTGTGCTAGTCTGAAGTTGATTGGCTGCCCCAAACTGTAACACCGGCAATTTCGTGGCCATTCCAGTTTGGATCGCATATTTTGTTATTAGGTTCTGGTCTTGTTTGCAACTGAGTGCTGCTGATACTAATTGGGAAAGCAGATGTCTGAGTGTTTTGCCGACTTCTGCGCATCTCGCCAGCGCCTAGGGAGCCATAGTCCTGAAACCGATTAAGGATGCATCCTGGCAAGTACTCGCCCCTGTGGCCAGAAAGACAGGACTGAGTAGGAGTCTTCTTTGAAAGTCTACGGCAGGACAACTCCATAACAAGTGTAACCATGATTCATGTTTGTAATTACACAGCCTGCGGTCTCTGTTATCTTCGGGTCCTGCCCAGATTGGATTAAAGTCTTTTATTGGGAGCACCAGTAATCTCATATAAAGGACTGTCTTGGTATTTCGGCTTTTATGGTTTCGGTAAAATTAGGTTGTGGATTCCCCACTCAGGTAATAGTTCAATATTTTCGGATGATACTAAATATCGTAGGTTGGAACCTAGAAATAGTTAGAATGAATAATATGAAGACAATTCTTACATAGACTTGTTGAAGAATTATAGAGACATAATTAATTTGTTTGTTATATTTGTACTCAACATACCTACCTCTGTTTCTGAAGGTGTAACTCACAATTACCTTTAAGCTATAGTTTGATTTGTTAATTTACTATTCCCTTATGAAGCACCAGACTTTTGTAGAAGAAGCAAACCTTCCGATAGAGCATTAATCTGCTATTAGAAGACTTAAAGTGTCTGAACTTCTTAGAAGTGCTTTAAAATCTCAAAGTCTAAACTTTGAAATAATAACATGCATAATGTGCACAGATTGACTGAAATTGGTTGTGGCTTTATTAGCGACTATAACAGGAATAGATAAAAAAATAAGTTCAGAATTTCAGAAAAAGTTTGCTTTGGTTCCAAGGAAGAGACTGTGAGTAAAAATGCATACATCCTGTAAATCCTCAATACAGCTTAGTCTAAGAATTTCGAAAGAAAATGTAATGCTGAACAGGAAGAACATAATGAGCTGACCAGCAGTTTGGGGGAGAGAAAGCAGAGAGGGGACGGGTTGGGCCAGGAGGCCAGCTATTTAGATCTGAAGTTAGCCAAGACCTTTTGATTTTACTAAATGATGTCATCCGTTGGTCGGTTATGGTGTCAATCACATTTTTCTTCTTCTATGCTGAAGCATACATCGTGTATCAGTGTGTCAGCCCACTTCAGCCATTAGCTAACTTCACTGTGATTCACAGCATTCTGTTCTTTCACATGGTGCACGTCCACACACAAGGTAGTTTCATTCAGTACCAGAGGCTGTTATGGTAATTTGTGCTTTTTGACACCAAAGTACTATTTTTGCTTTTAGCCAATGTTTTGCTCAAATTGATGAGGGCTTAGCAATTTCGCCAAAAATAAAGTTTTGCAAAAACTATGACAAAGTAAAACAAGTATTGACAAAGATAAAATGTGTGCAGTCAACACCAGACCTACTGGCTTTCCCAATGCCTGTTTCATTTATTATTTGGGTGAGGGCGAGTTGAAGACCGTTTGGTGTGGGCAGGAGACAAGACACCAGGTTGTGTTTCTTTTATGTGGGGGGGATAGTAAATACAAAGTATGGTGGATTAGGGTGACAAGAGGCCAGATATGTTGTTTTAGATTTTTACCGGGCAGGAGTGATGGAAGACAGGGTGGTGATGGTGGGTGGCAGGATACAAGGGCATTTGTGGTAAATTCAAATGGTGGAAACAGCTGGCAGGAGACCAGCTATTTTATTGCTGCATTTGGGCAGCACATGAAGAGGCCATGTTCTGAATAGCTCCCCGTTACTCCTCTGCTTCTGTTTAACTGCTGAAGGCACTGGCAATTGAATTGGGGCGGGGGCATACATAACATAAAATTGTTGTCTAGATGTTACATTTTTTTGCTGTTTTATATAGCGAAAACACGACCTGAAGGTATTGGAGCATTTTACCGGAGCACCAATTACATTAAATGAGTTCACGTTCATTTCTTTTTTTAAGGCACGGCGATAGTAAGTAATTTGCCCACTCAATCAATCAACCATTTATAAAGTGTGGCAAATCACTCATGAAGGTCTAAAGGCACTGGAGATGTTGAAGATGTTGCCTGCTGCGTGGTGGTTTTTTCATTCAAACATCCAGGTCTTGAGCTCTTTCCTGAATTGCTGGATCGGTGGTGCGGTCCTGAGGCACAGGGAAAGGTTGTTTCAGGGCTGGTGTTTCGCCGGATCCGTGGGGTGTCTGCGAGGGAGAGGGAAGCAGATCGACGGTGACTGGTTGGTCGGTGAAAGGTCAAGCGTTTATTGATAAATGCTGGTCCTTCGTTGTGCAGGACCTTGTAAGCATGGGTCAACATCTTGAATTGGCATCTCTTTTGGATCAGGAGCCAGTGTAGTTTCTTAAGGTGGGATGTGATATTGGTCCTTCTGGAGTGGTTGAGTCTTGCTGCAGAGTTTTGTATTGTCTGGAGTCTCTTCTGGAGGTGTGAAGTGATTCCTACATATTTATTTTTATTTATTTAGGTTTCTTGTAGAGCGCTAACAATCATCCCAAAGGGATATCACGGCGCTGAGATTGCTAAAGTGCGGGTGCAGTGGGCATAGTTGAGTGGTTTAGTCGGAGTGGGGGAAAAGGAAGGTTTTTAGTTGTTTCCTAAATGCCAGGTGGCATTCTGTGAGTCGGAGGGCCACAGGCAGTTCGTTCCACTTCCTTGCAGCGACGTGGGAAAAGGCTTGTTCACCCATCCTGGCTCTCTTTACCCGGGGGATGCTGGGTTGCGCCGAGATTTGTGAGCGGAGGTTTCTGGTGGGAGTGTAGAACTGAATCTTGTTTCTAAGGATGAGAGGGCCTGTCTTGTGCAGTGCTCTATGAGTGATACACAACATTTTAAAAGTTGCTCTTTGCTTCATTGGCAACCAGTGTAGATCACGCAGACAATTTGTGGCCGAGTCGAATTTTCTTTTCATGCAGATAGCCTTGGCTGCTGCGTTCTGCACCATTTGGAGTTTGGTGAATAGGTACTCTGCCATGCCTACGAACAGGGAGTTTCCATAGTCCAGCCTACTCATCAAGAGAGACTGAACTAGGATCCTTCTGCACTCTATTGGAATCCATGGAAAGACTCTTTTAAGCATTTTCAGAGTTGCAAAGCCTTTACCGCATATAGCGGCTACATGAGTTTTCATGGAGAGGGAGGTGTCAATTGTTATTCCAAGATTCCTTGCTGTTGGTGTCGGGGCAGGAGGGATACCCAGGGCTTCAGGCCACCAGGTGTCGTTCCACAGTTGAGTGTGGCCTCCGAACAGCAGTATCTCTGATTTGTCTGCATTTAGCTTAAGGTAGTGCTTGTGCATCCATTCAGCCAAATCAGAGAGACAGTTTAGAAGCCTGTCCTTGGGGTTATTCTTCTCGTCCAAGATTACAGTGAGTTGAGTGTCATCAGCATAGGAACAGATTTCAACACCCCATTTTCTGCAAATTCCAGCCAGGGAAGACACGAAAATGTTGAACGGAGTAGGGCTTAGCGAGGCCCCCTGCGGGACCCCGTATTTAATGATCCGGCGAGGGGATGAGAACTTGCCCAGGTGCACCGATTGTGATCTTTCCGATAGGAAAGACCACAGCCATCCCAGTGCTCTGTCCCTAATGCCCCTAGATGCTAAGGTCTCCAGGAGCAGATTGTGTGGGACGGTGTTGAATGCCGCCGAGAGGTCCAACAGGATTAGGGCAACTGTTTTCCCCTGGTCCACATGCATTCTGATGTTGTCAAGCACGGCCAGGAGAGTTGTTTCCGTGCTGTTATTGGCCCTAAAACCTGTTTGTGTGATGTCCAGTAGGTTATTCGTTTCGAGAAAACTGACCAGTTGCCTGTTGACCAGTTTCTCTAGGACTTTCGACAAGTAGGGAAGTTGGGAAATGGGTCTATAGTTGGCCGGGTTGTTGATATCTAGGCCTGCTTTTTTTAGAAGGGGGGTGACTGTGGCGTTCTTCCAGCTGGATGGAAATTCTGCCGCTTCTAGCGAGTGATTCAGCACTTGGGTTACTGCAGGGCAAGAGTGTGTTTCCGTAGCCCAGTCTGCTGGTGATGAGGGCATGCGTGACTGTCTTTCTGGTGTTGACTGGGAGCCCCATGAAGATTTGTGGAGCATGTGAAGGGTGTGTAAGCAGGTGGATGAGACTGCGTTGACTTGTTTCTTCATAGTTTGCTTGCTGTCTAGGATGATGCAGAGGTTCCGGGTGAGGTCGGGCGGGCGGTGGGCTGAGTTCTGCGGGCCACCATACGTTGTTCCATGGCGAGGTGTTGTTCCCAAAGATGAGGAATCACCGGGTATTCAGCCAACGCCAAAACTCGAACCTGGTTCCTCAGTTTCAAAGTTGGCTGGTCGGGCCATCTATTTAGCAAGACTCAAAACCCCTAAGTGAAAAAATCTCCATCTTACGCGGTTATTCATCTATGAGTCTATATATTCCCTATGACTTGAGCAAGCATGTTAAACTATGAACAAATAATAAAGAACAATCATGAATAAACATTTCCTCCGAATTTTTCCTTTCTTTTTTCTGCCTGATACCCTTACATGACTAAGCATCCACTTTCAAGAAGCAGGCAGGCCAAGGACAAACATCAGTGACAGACAGGGGGGTGGGTTATCTTCCCTTCTTATGTCCATCATGAAAAACAAAATCCCTTTGCTCCTGTGCCACAACCTGGTGAAATACTCCCAGAGCCTGGCTTTTACCATTGCCATGGGCCAGGGCTTAAAAGCTAGAGTTTCATGATCAAAGCCTTTAAAAGCTCAGGTAGATAAGGAAGATGCTGGATCTTGCCTGTGGCCAAAGACAGGACAAATCCGAACCTAAGGTGAACATGAACTTGCGGATGACGCATGGCCTTCTGGGTGGAAAAATATTTAACGGGACTAAATTAGTTTAAGCTAATATATGGATGTTAAGTAAATAATCCATTAATTTCCATGTGTAATGCAATGTAAATCGCAATAACAATTACACTAGAAATAATGTTTCTTTAAAGTACTAGCATAGTACAGTTGAACCAACTAAGATCCAAAGCCAATGGAACTGACATGGCTCATGAGATACATCCTGAAGAGACAGCACTAAAAACAACTCTGCATCACACATTTGTCCACCAGGTCACAGTGACTTATCACACCTTTCACAACGCAACTGCGGCGAAAACACAACAGAACACCATTCTTTTCATAGCAGACGTTGCCTTTCCATGGAGAGGCCCATGGATGACCCTAGATTGGTAAACCCACAACACAGAAACAAGCATCTGCAAGGAAAAGTATGAAGTGTGCCAAGTAACTATCAAACTCATGCTGTATGAAAAATATGTAACATTATTACTTCCATGTTCCTTCATTGTCCTACTACGAGGTTCAGAAGACATTTCAAAGACTGTCCATAAGGTGGTGCTGTTCAGGAGTATTATTTTGGCAAGTGTCAGATACAAGAGCATATTCTCAGACATTTAGGTACAAAGACGTTGTTAACTCTTTCTTACCTTTTGCACTTTCACCCAAAATGCATCTTCCAAATGTGTGGCAAAACCTTCACTGAGCCATTCTTCAGTCCAATCACGAGCACCAATAGCCAACCCAAACCAGGCATGCGCAATTTCATGGCACACACGTGTGCCACACATATTCCCTCTTCCAGATAATAAACTCTGAGACAGGAAGATGATGTGTGGGCTGTTGAGTAGATAAGAATAAGACACACTGTGAATGTCCCGGTGCAACATAAGAAGGTTCTCCCACATATGCAGACACTCTGTATATATTGCTTACATTCCCTAAGAATCTAAAATGAACAAAAGTATTAAAAGGACTTAACAAAAAAGCAGCTCGAAATCTCCAAAGCATTTGAAAGGGTCACACCATTGCTGATAAATGCAGAAAACGTTAAAACAGACTGCTCAGAGATAAATAAATTATAATGGATAACCATCAATAACATTATCCACCAAGCTGCTTCCACTACACCCTAATTATCAAGAGAAAACGAGCAACATTTGAGTTCTCTAGAGCTGCTGGAGAGGGGTGGCCACAATGTGGTGATGAAATTCACTGATTTTAATCAAGCAACAGTTCACTGATTTTAATCAAGCAACAGGAGCACCCCAGATACAGCAGGCGGGCTCTTAAAACACTAGAGAGAGCCGAGGGCCAGAAACCTCCAAGCTGGAGGAACAGTAAGTAGAAAAATAAGATAAACTAAAGAAAAATAGAAAGATCCTTACGGTCAACCCAAGAGCAAAAAGACACAGGATCACATCAAAATAACCGGGTACTGGTCTAGGAGACAGAAGCATTCCAATGTCAATATAATTGCTTGTGTAATGGAGTTGACTCAGCTACCATCCACCGTCAATCATCACGACTCAATGTATTTTCCCAAACTTCTCTTTTCCTTTTAATGTGCGTCTAGCTCTGAGCTGCATTATGCCAGTAAAGGGAAAAAAGAAAGGGTGTTGTTTACACTGCAAAACACACTTGTGTTCTAAAAGTACTTGGCTACCATTTTATATTGGAAAACTCTTGCAGTGAAAGTGAATTGGTTCCCAAGACGTTTTGGGAAAGAACAGGACTGCCTGTTCTTAATGCTATTGTTTGTTGATAATCTTCTGCAAGGTCCTTTAACCAGTAACATGTAGTGTATCTGTCCTTTTTGCCAGAACCACAGAATTCTGTTCCTCCATTCCTTGTTCCTGGCTACGAGCCTATGTTGTAGAGAAACAATATGGGAGCAGAGCAGTTGTTGCAAAGCACTTCAAAGATGCACTGGATAAGTGCAAGGGGTCAGGCCGTGCAGAGGATTGCAGCAGGATTGCCTCAAGAAATCATGGAAGCACAGTAGGAGAGACAAGTCCATAACTAGAACATTGATACGTAGGGCCTGATTATGAGTTTTCGCTCCCATACCGCCATACTCCACTCTGGCTGCCCACCAAAATAGGAGTTGTCTTCTTGTTTGGGGGGGGGGGCGGTGTTTTGGCGGTCCCAGTTGGTGGGCCTTAGAAAGGTACCGTAATGGGAACACCAAAGCCCCATTCCTGCACGGCATGGACTATGAAGTCCATGCCATGCAGGAACAGAGGGTGCAGGCATACAGGGGGGCAGAACATGTGCGGGTCTCCTTGCTGCCACAGTTTTCATGGTGGGCTCACCGCCAGGAAAACTGTGGTAGTGAGGAAACTCTTAATATGCTCGGAGGTGCTGCAGAGGCACCAAAGCATCTTAGGGTATCATACCGCTGCACCGACGCCGCGGGATCCATGATCCCCAGGGGTGGAGGCGGGCTTGTAGTGGTGGGACCGCCACACCCGTAATTCCTGCCAAAGCCCAAAGTAAGAAGTAAAAGACAAAACATCAGAAATAGATTTGGATAATTATTTTACATACAAATTCTTTTCATAGAGTTTTCCAAAAGATTTATTGTTATAGCAAATTTCAAAAACGTTTCATAGTGATAACATTTTCCAAAATATTTCTTGTTTGCATAATGTGCAAGTATTTTCTAATTTACTTGTTCCTTTTGATATCACAGTTTGATAGCTATTGAACAAAACATTTCTTGTTTACAAGCAGACCAATTCTTATTTTCACCATTAGTTATAATAGTCTCCTTAAGTTATAGCAGCCAATATTTGTTTCACCTACTGTATCCTGATAGGCTGGGGCTTTATCAAGGATTAAAACTTGGGATGCATCCTTTACAGTAAGAAGTTTTTTAGCGTTCTGGTTACACAGGCTTGGAGCAGTCTGCTTGGTCACACAAGCTCTGCTCTAGCTGTGCTCGTATTCCCTGATCTGTTGTGACCCGGTGGTCATCTCAACAGGGAAGTTATGTTAGAGATATAGAAGATGCATGTAACTTACAAGGGAGCAGTAGTGCTTCAGGAGACTGCAAACAAGCATGGGCTATTGGAGGGACTCGGAGTTGTGAAGGGGGAGATCGTAGTGTATATGCTCTCTGTACGACTGTGTGAGAACTATAAGTTAGGCGGGATGGAATCCATAAAATGCATGCACCAGCCTATATGGACATGCATGTCGGTAGCAGGACTCCGAAAAGCAATGACAGGCACGCCTGACCTTGTATCATATTAGAAGCGACAAGTGCCTTTGAGTAAAGTGTGAATTGCAAATCTCTTCCCCTTCATATTCAACTTCCTCATAAAAACAGGCATTGGAAAACCCAACAGGTTTCGCCTTTGCAAACTCTATTAGCTTTGTCAATACTTTTTGGGGATATTGCGCATTGCCATTTAAATGGGGGAACACATTAAAGTACTGTTTCCTTTGATAAGGAAGAACATTATTATAAAAACAAAACACTGAATATTGAAGAGGTGTCTTTATTAGCTCCTTCACCACCAACCGGTCCAGTCAGATGAAGTCAACTGTGGATTCTTTGTTCAACAGACAAGAGAATATTCCTAAGGATTGGAGAGGGGAGGGAGAGCGGAGGCCGGAACAAACCAAATGGATTACAACACACCTCCCTAAAAAGGGAAGCGGAAAACAATGGGCAGAAAGATGAAGATGGGGTAGAGGAGAAGGTAAGAAAACAGCATATAAAGAATAAAATGTCAGTAAATTCAATTGCGACAAAGAATATGCAGCAGTAAACAATAGTAAAAATGTCCTGGACATTAACCAACAATATAGTCTTCGTGCCATGCAGGCTGAACATTGTTTCTCGATGACCAACGTGGATAATCAGTAGACCTTCCCTGCTGCAAGTGCATGGTCCTGGAATGACTTAGGAATAGCTGGGGGTCCTTTCATGTTATCACTTTGTCCATACCACAAGTTTGCCCATTATCCAACAGGACTACATTACTTCCCAGACTTACTACTTTGAGAGGTACAGCGAACCGAGTGTACATCTCACTCCTTGCTTTGGGAAAGTCGATTCGCACCAATTCACCTTGTTGGAACACCTGCGTTTCGACACATTTGGTGTTGTCATATCTGGTTTTGTCATTGTTCTGGTGCCGGTCGATTCTCTCAGCAATTTCGTATCTGTTTACATGACATGTGGTGTCTTTGCATAACCACTCCGCAGTGAGGTTGGTCTTAGGCTTCCTACCTTTTAATGATATGAAAGGTGGCACATCAGTGACACTGTTGGGTGTAGTGCGGTAGGCCCATAGTGTTCTTTGTAAAGCATTTTTGGCAGGTACGCTAGACATTTCTACTCTTTGTAAACACTCCTTGATCACTCTGTTCATACGTTCCACTAGCCCATTTGCTCGGGGGCAATACAGAGCTATTTTTTGATGACAAAGGTGAAGATCAGCAAGGAAGTCCTTCATAAGATCTGAGGTTAATTGAACCCCATTGTCGGTCACCAGTGTTTCAGGTATGCCTTCTTCATTGAAAGTGTCTTTTAAGAACTGAAGGAGAGATTTGGTGTCTATTTGGTGTTCTACCCAATGAGTGTGGTAGTCAATGAGGACCAAGATAAAACGTTCATTAAAATGTTTGAGATTGAGAGGGCTAATGATGTCCAATGCAAGTTTAGGACAAGGTAGATCTGGGACTTTGACAGGGGACAAAGGTGCTTTCCTGACCGCAAGCGTTTTGTCACTTTTTGCATATTCATTATTACTTTTGACAGAGTCTTCCACCATGGCATCCATGCCTGATCACCAATATTCTTTTACTTTGCTTTTGGTAAGGCTGCGACCTAAGTGTCCTACATGTGCCAAATCCACAATCTTGCTCCTAATGTCCTTAGGAGGTACGATTTTTTATCCTCTGTAAATGGTACCTTCAACAATCATCCCAATCCTTCTTTTCCAGAACTGTTACTTCCAAAACTATATCCCCTTCCTCCTCCTCCAGGGTGTCAGTACTCAAATCAAGGGGAGCTCTGAAAAGGAAATCTGCCACTACGTTCTGTTTGTCTGGCACATTATCCACTCTATAATTGTAACTTTCTAGCCCTAAGATCCATCTGGAGATCCTGTGTGTAGTCCTGTTAGAGCCTTTGGTAGTGGAAACATATGTGAGGGGTTTGTGATCAGTCAAAACAGTGAAAGGGTTGCCCCACAAAAAAATCAGAAGTGTCTGATAGCCCAGAAACAGGCTCGGGCTTATTTCTCTACCACAGAGTAATGATGATCAGCCCCCTTTAAAGATCTTGAAGCAAAAGCAACCATTGCTCCTTATCCCCAACCCTTTGAGTAAGGCTTGATCCTAGTCCTCTGTTACTGGCATCCTTGGACAAAAATGTAGTTTTCATGAGATCAAACCAGCCTAAAAAAGGAGCATTGGTAATGCGAGACTTGATGGCCTGAAAAGCTGCCTGACAGTTTTAATCCCATACAAAGGAGTTTTTAGCTCCGAGTAAGTTCAGTAAGGGTTTCAGCAAACTGGCATAGTTTTGTATGAACTTGAAATAATACTCTGAGAGGCCTAATAATGGCTTAAGCTCTTCAACATTAGTGGGAGCAACAATATTTAAGATGACATCCATCAAATTCATTTTAGGCCTGATGACATCCTGGGAAATAGTGTGTCCCAAATATTCCACTGAGCTTACACCAATTTGGCATTTCTCTTTTTTGAGTGTAAGACCTGCTTTGTGTAGGACTTGTTTAAGCATGTCATTGTGTTCTCTCATGTCTTTCCTGTGTACGAGAATATCATCTCGGAAGGCCAAAGTGCCAGGGACATCCTTGAGTATACGCTGCATAATCCTTCGGAAGGCGGCAGCGGCTGACGCCAAACCAAGGGCATACGTAAATATTGAAATGCACCTAGGAGCGTGATGAATGAAGTGAGGTGACAAGACTCTGGGTGAAATTCCACTTGGTGGTAGGCCGAGGATAAACCGAGAATGCAGAAATAACTGGCGCCCTTGATTAGGGTTAAAATGTTGTGGATCCTCGGAAGCGGGTGTCTCTCCACCCAGATGTTCCTGATTAAATCCCGGAGGTCAATGCATAGCCTAGCCTCTTTGCGAGCTGATTTGGTTGTAATGACAATGGGAGCCAACCATTGAGAACCATTGAGAGCTTTCAGTGGGTTCAATGACACCCAAATCCAGCAACCAATTCCATTCTTTTTGAAGAGGAACTTGCATGAGATGTCGGATGGGCCGGACTTTATGTGCTGCAGCTTTTAGCCTTGTCCTTGAGTTTGATGTGGTTTTGGAAATCTTTGAGTAGCCATAATGTGTCAGTAAATACACCAGGGAACTCATCACATATGTCTTGACCACATACAGAATGATCGACTAAGAGTACCTGGTCAGGGCTGTTGGGGTCCAATTTGATGCAGAGTTCCTTTTGATGTTTCCAATCTAAAAGATTGGAGCCCTTCTCAGTAATGTAGACCTTACCCACGGTATTTCTACCCTTGTAACTAAACAGCATACTGGTCATCCCCACCAAAGGAACCGGATCGTCATTGTATACCCCAGTTTTAATATCTGCTGCTTGGAGAGCACTTAGTCTATTGTGAAACATTTCTTTAAAAACTCTGCCTTCCAGCAACGTATAGGGGGTACAAGAATCAGCAAAGAACCTGACTTTTTATTGTCTAAGGTAATGCAACACTCAGGAAAACTGACACTCTCATTCTTGTTTTCAAATTGAAATATCAATTTAGTTTCTACAGGAGTCATGGGCTCTATCGAGGATACAGTTTTCTCATGCATGTCACAGCAGGCTCTGGCCAAATGTCCCTTCCGCCTACACTTGTGGCAGTAACACTATTGGCTAGACAGGAAGGACTATTAGCTAAGTGCGCCAGGTTACCGCACCTGTAACATTTAGTCTTGGTACTTGCATACCCTTGAAATTTGAACTTGCTATCCTTGTCTGGCTTTCGGAAATCTTTATTCTCTTGCTTGGAAATAGCATTCACATTAGAAGAATCTGTATTCACTCTCATTTCTTTTATGCACTCTGCCGTATGTTCTATACTTAATGCTAACTCCACAGCTTGTTTGAGATCAGGGTTAGCTAATAATTTCTCTTGTATTTTAGGATTGTTAGTGCATCTCACTGACTGGTCCCTAATCAGAGAGTCAGTAAGATTTTCAAATTCACAAGTGTTAGACAAACCTTTCGATACAGCAATATAAGATCTGATTTTTTCATTCCTACCTTGCACTATTGAGAAGAATGTATGTCTTTCTAATTCAAAATTGATAGCCTGTCCAAAATGTTTCTCTAACTTATTCATAGACGCTAAGTACACATTAAAATCACCTTCCCCTTCCTCAATGTGTTGCTCAGGATTATTTAAGTTATTGAAGATTTTCCGACCTTCTATCCCTAAGTTATGGGAGAGTATGTGTTGTTTCCTGAAGTGAGAAAATGTATCCCCGCCCTATGGCTATGAGGTAGGACTCAAATACATTTTTTCATGGAATATTGGGTTCACCAACATCATTAAAAAAGAGGGTGGTAATGACATATTGAAAGCAGCCATGTTCACAACAGTACTTTTAGGAAAATACGAAACACAAGACTTGGAGAAATGTTTACACCAGACTTTTAGGAAAAGAAGGAAAACTAAATTTGCAGAAAATAAAAATAAAACTGACAATATTGCCTACAGAGATACAAGTGAAGGAAAAATGAAGGAAAATCATGCAGATCTAGACAAGCTTGCAGTGCCCGTCAGCGAGAAAACAGGCAACATTGCTGAGCAATTGTAAAACAGCTCAGCGAAATGAAGTGGAGTAAGCCGGACATAGTCTTTAACTTATTGCAGAGCACGTAAGGAACTGACAGGCTGGCTGTGCCCATCCACGGAATGAGGCAAGGGAAATAGAGCCAACCTCTGACGCTTCTGAAACACCAGGAAAATTGACAGCCCAGCTGTGCCTGTCAGCGTAGTCAACAACAGAAAAGAAATGACAGGCTGGCTGTGCCCGTCAGCGGAAAGATAGTTGGTCCTTGACACAATTATGGCATATGAAGTATTTCTAACATTCAATTGAATTATTCTTCCTTAAGAAAAGACTGAATCTATGTCGTTAAATCAATAGATAATACTAGCCCACATATACAGGATATCACAGGAAGTGACATCAGATCTTAAGACTTCACATATGTTTAGCAGGTCTATCCTGAGTACCTTTGAGCACATTACAATATTTAACAGATTAGATTTTGCATTGGGGTTGTGCCAAAATATTGATGCAAACCTGACGCAAAACAATGTGCCCCAACTTATACATTTATGTTTCTTTAAACCATGTCACAAAGAAATTGGCAACAAGGAGAAACATGGAAGTAAATCTGTTCGGTTTTTTTGGTCACAATATCTTTATTTTAAATTATCTTATGGGGTTAAGCCTCCTGCTGTTGAGATCTTTGTGTGCCAGCTAAATCTCAATCATAATGGTAATTAACTCTGGAGGATAATATCTGTGCTGGAGAGATCTGTGTTTTGCCTAGTTCTAGTTTTGAATCAAAGTAGCATAGAGGGTTAATTTGTCTCCTGCAAAGCATATTATGTAACACACAGATGACATATTTGTATGTTGTGTAAATGGGAAAGTGGGTTACTGCTTTTAAGACAGAGATCCTTTTGTTACATGGAGTTCATAAATTGTAATCTTTCTAATATAGCACAGTGAAGTATGAAGGACATGTGGCTCCCACACCTTGTAACCCTCACTGTCTCATGTAACACACCGTTTATATTGAAGTACACAAACATGATTTATTGTCAATATATAATCTGTACATGTGATGTAAAGCACCCGACACCCTGCATTGGGATGAGTAGTGCTAAAGCACTATAAAACAAATAAAGCAAAATAGTGCCATTCAAATTTGGTATTTGTGTAAATACTGGGGAGACCAACATATCTGACATTTTTTACAGTGTATGCATATCTCTTATATACAGGGACTGAACAAAGTTAAAAGCATTTCTCCTCTTAAGTACCTATTAAGAGATAATATGTGAGCCTTTGGTTCCCCTCCATTGCATCTAGGTGTGAGACTTCCAATAGCTCCCAGCCAGGGTACTGCACCAAAATGAGGCTTAATGGCCCCTTAACCCTGGCTTTTGTTATGGGTTACACTGGAATCTGATAAGCCCCTTCCCTGCCAGCACGTTGCTGTTTGGAACAAAAGCAGACAACGTACAGGCTTGCTGAAAGCAATCCTGTGTCAGAAGAATACACTGAGGCGAGTTTAGCATATTTCTGTGAATTCTGGGAGAAATAGGAAAGGAATGTGACTGCTAAAAGTAGCCAGCTTTGCAGCAGGGTAGACAGCATCCACCCTCTGAAACTAGTGTGTAGACGGCATCTACCCTCGTCTACCTCATCTCGAGCCCTGGGTAACACTGTCTTTTAAATTTAATGGCCGGTACGGGAGGACATCCATCAACTCCCGCTTACATACCAACACCCGCTGAAGCACAACAAGCCACCATGAGACCACTGCAGATGTGACTTTCTGCGTAAGGGACGCAATATTCGTGCAAAGCCTTTTAAAAAATTATATTAGCTCTGCACTTTCAATGCTGAAGCCTACCAGAGAAATGCGGAGAGCAGAGGATGTGACATTCCGGCCAGAGCTCCTGATTTCGAAGCTAAGGAACCAGGTTTGACTCTCAGCATTGGTTTATCATCCTTTAGTTTTGTGCAAACCATTAATATCACTGTGCCTTCAAAAATGTGTCCTTGTGTAATTTAAGTGGTGCACATGTAAAGCGCTCCAATACCTTTGGGTGGAGTTTGGGCTCCAAAAAAACTAAACGGAAAAGAAAGAAAAGCGCTTGGTGGGGCCGATTACGATGTCGGTCGGAAAGGCTCTGAATGGGATTCAGAATCTCAGAATCTGATCCGGAACCTAAGTCTCTGACAGAATTGTACACATTTCCAAATGACCAATTACAATGCACGGAAACAGTTCGGGCTGTCCAATTCGGTTTCAAAAGGAATTCGGACAGCCCAAGTCTTTCGGAGCTGAATCGTACAGCTCTATGGACACGGTTTCCGAGCGAGCGGTTACGATGACCGATTCGTGTAGCCGTTCCGATTCGGTCTGCCTGACACAAAAAGGCTGTCAGAATATGACTTTGGGGGCCCATAGCAGGCCCCCCTTCACAAGGAGGTTTACGTTTGGGGCCTTGGGGGTACCTATGGGACCCCACTGTAAAACCATGCACAGTGTGGCAGACACCATTGTGTGCCCTCCAGAGGATGCAAGGTTTTCCCCAACCACCCTTTTTTAATGGGTGCCTGTGTTCTCATTCAGGACACAGGCTCCCACTGAAGTCAATTTGAGTCCGACTGAAGGAGGTTGGGAACCATCGTAATCAGTAGGTTGGACTCACAGAACCCGATTCGGTCGAAAATGATTCTGAAACCGATTCAGTCAGAAGAGTTTCTGAACAATGTTGTAATAAGCCCCTATGTTGCAGGTCTGCTTTTAAACAATAAAAATATATATTGTCTGCAGATTTTGTGTGGTTCCCATGACTAAATAGAGCCATTTTTCTATTGGCTGAAAAGGTTTATTCACTCCTTCTGGCGAATGTGGTAACCCGCTCTAGGGCTCCTAGAGAAATTCTGCTATGCTTTTCTTGCATTGACTCCCTGCATTAAAGCTGCCTTTGGCACTGCTTAACATCAACCCTTCTCAATGACTGCAAAAGACGGAGCTCCTTCCTGATGCTTTCAAATGTTACCTTATAATTTTTGGAACACAGTGCATCCCCAAAGGGTACAATCCCCCTAGAAGAATTATTTGCTAAATTTGTGGTAGAACTAACTAAGCCTTCAGTACAACACCAGCTTTTTTTAAATTATCGGGCCCCAGAGAGTTCTTCACCTCTTTCACCAATGGCACCTTAATCCTCATCCTGCCTTTTGACCTAGTGTGCTACTACTAAGACACAGTCTGCTCTCAGATGACACTTCTCTCTAGGTGCACTTTCAACCCATTCGAGTATTGATAATATTGGAAATTTGGCAATATCAATAGGGAATTTCTCTATGCAGCCAGGTAGAAACATTGCTACCTACTGCAAAGCTCAGTCCCTCTTTGCAAATGTGTTTGTCTCGTTCCTAGATACATTATAGGTTCCACCTTGGGACCTAGGAACCACAGTGTAATGAGTTATTATTTACTGTGGAGGCATCAAATCTAGGCCACTTTATGACTCTGTGTACCAATTACCATCAGAAAATGGCCTTTCATTAGATAGGGAACAATTACTTTTCACTGAAGAGGTTAGAACTGATCAGAGAAAGGACCACTAAATTAAAGTACCTGTCATGGGTCAATCAGAAAGGGGAAACAACCATTACAACATGGCCGTTTCCGGGTATTACGAGTACAATGCATTCATTGCAACGCAGGTGCCATTACCATGTATAACGGACGTTGTAAAGGCATATTCGTTTCCATCAGAAAGCATAATCTTTGACTGCAGCATGGCAGGAATCCTGGGGATTCTCTTGACCTGGATGCTAATTCCCATTGGTGTGCTCCCACCACCAGATCCTTCTAGGTGGTCCTGCAAGGTTGTATGGCAGAACAGAACATCTTCATGATGGTTCTACTCCTAATTTAAGAGGCAAATATTTCTGTGACCCTATTGTGCATCAAGTGCAGAAAAATGGGGACTGGTAGTGTCTAAACTCGAGTGTAAATTATTGTTTAATGTATACCTTTAAAATACCACACAATTTGTATCTAAATCTCTTCCTACTAAGCAAGTAAAATAATGATATGGCATTATATTTCTAATAATATTCAGAAGTCCACAAGGTACAGACATTGGATTGTGAAAGATATGCGGTCCTGTACAAGGTGCACTAAACACTGAGGAACACTGGTTTTAAACACTTTATTAAGAAAATAAAAACATTTACTCAAGCATCGTACAGGCTGTAACACCAAACCTCATTATGGAACTGTTAAATATCCGATCTCCTAACCCCCAAATCTTTAATTAATTAATTTTAAATTAACCAAATTTTTGGGGAGTAGTATATACACCAATCGTAGGCTGAAAATAAGAAACACGTAGAAAAGCACTGACAGGGCTGTATGTCAAACATGTAAACGTGGACTAATGCCAATTGCAGACGACAGATCGATACTCCCCTTGGTTTATATTTCAGGCAAAGCCCATATGACCATCTTGCCCAAATTCTCTCACACAGAACAGGTTCCACCAGCAGAATATCGCAAGTTGAATAAGCAAAATTGTACCAGATGGGGTTTGGTTTGATTTGAATTGTTATATATTAAGTGCTTGAATGCCGTGGCGTCTTGGTGCTGATTGTGGTACATGGAACAGAAGGCCGTGAATGAGATATTAGATCGTAGAAAATAACCAAGTTTTCAGCTCCTTCCTAAGCATCAAAAGGTTAGGTTAGAGTCTAGGTGAAGCCGGCATCTTGTTCCACAGCCTGGCCGCACAAAAGGACAATGAGGGCCAAATAATTTTCTTCCAGGATTTTTGCAGTCATTGGTAACCTAGAAATTGGCAGATAATTTTTGGTCTCTGTAGGATGAAGGGCAGGGTTTTTGAGAATTGACCTGATACAGGCTTTTTTCCAAGCACAGGGATATTGGCCGCTTTTTAAGACCTGGTTCAGAAGAGGGGTAAGATGTATACTGATGGTCTTGGGTGCTAAGTGGAAAATTGCAGGGGGCAGGGATCACTCGGGGAACCTGATTTTGTTAATAGAATAGGTTTGTGGGTCTCCGCCAGGGTAAATGCCCTAAACATGAAAGCCTACAATGTCCTGCCCAGACTTTCATGGTAGGAGTATAGCTACTCAAACTAGCAGTGGCTGAGTTTAAAAGATGATTGTAAATCTATTGTATTTTGCTCTGGAATAAGTTAGTCATTTCATTGCAAAAAGCTTGATCTGGTCTGAACTGAGCAGTATGCGGTGGTTTGGCTAATGTATGGAAGGTTTTTAATAGTTCCTTAGAAGAACTAGAAGCCTCCCCGATTTTAACAGTAAAGTACGCCCACTTTGCTTCAATGATGGGTATCTTGTATTTTTCCAGGTTTGCATTGTAGGCGGACTTATGCTTAGAGCTACATTCATTCCTCCAAGTCCGTTCACTTCTTCTGCAACTCATCTTCATGCGTTTAAGGTCAAGGCCATACCAGGGTGCAGTTGCTGAGACTCGTTTGACTGTTTTGTTTGTTTCTGGAACAATGCCATTTACAGCTTCCCGGATCCAGTTATCAAACTGGTCAGCTGCTATGTCATTGTCCCCAACCAAGGTGAGGGAAGTAGAGTCCAGAGCGTTTTCCAACTCGCCCCCCCTGTATCTTATTCCATTTCCGGACCCTCTCCTTAGCAGCATGAATAACAGTCGAGCGACTAGGCTTAATTTTCGTTACCTCAAAATATATGGCCCTGTGATCTGTCCAGGGTAAAGGTACAGTCTTAGTCATAGTTATTTCTGGGTCATTTGTAAAAATCCCATCTAAAGTGTGGCCCGCCGAATGCCCAGGCTCCGACACTATTTGGGTAAGACCATAGCCTGCTTAATTATCCAAGAGTCTTGCTGTGTCTTGATTACTCCTTACCTCAAGATGGCAGTTAAAATCTCCCAGAATGGTGAACGAGTCTAAATCCAAGCATGTTTCTAAGATGTTGAGGAGGGCTTGTGAAAAATCAGTCCTAGGTCCAGGGGGCCGGTATACAAGAAGACCTTAGAACGTAGAACAATCATTTAGTTTAAAAGAAAAACGTGACACCTCTGCCAGAAGCAGCGTAGAGGCCTCAAAATGCAATTTAGGGTGATCTTGACAGATTAGGGCTATACCACCTCCTCTACCCTCCTTCCTGTCCTGTTTTGCCACTGCATAACCTAGAGGTTTGGCCATACCCCATATAAATGTAGTCACCATTTGGACCGCTGTAACAATCTGGGCAATCAGAATCACCCTTCAAGATGCATGAAGGAGCCTCACTCTTTAAGTTACAGAATACATCTGAGTACAGATCTTATGGAACTGACCCATGATTTGGATGGCGTTGTGTACCTAATGGTATGCTTAGAAGTTCACTCTTAATTTTACAGTAAATCAATGGATAGATATCAAGGCAGGAGATCTGCTAATGTTGTTTCAAGTTTAGCACTAAGTGGGCTGCATGATATTGAACTATCCTGAGTTTTGAGAAGGAAGCATTAGATTGGAATGCTTATAGGTAGTTACAGTAATCCAGACACATCAAGGATTAGCAATATTTTCTGACAGCAGTGGACCAATGTCAAGAACACTTTTATTAAGGAGACAAAGTAGGTGAAATATTTTTAGACTCCTCTTAATTGGGCCACAAATGATATGGATGTATGTATGTGGTATTTGTATAGTGCAAAGTATCCAAAAAGCTGAGCGCTGTATAGGGCCAATGATAGCTCAATATCAAAGAGTGCACCCACATTACAAACTTTCTCCACAGGATTTGGAAGACAGAACAGTTCCCCGGGCCAAGATAAAGGGAAGGGGGTACCATGGACAGGACCCAGGTACAGGGCTTCAGTTTTATCATAGTTGAGGCAGTACCAGTTATTCCGCATCAAAATTGTGGAACAGTGTAAGGCAATGAGAAAGTGTGTGGTGATTGGCAGACTCAGCCTCATGCTTAAGGTGAAACTATGGGTCATCCACAAACAGTCCTCTTTAAATGCAGGTGTTTTAAGGCAGCCTAACGTTGTTTCCCTTGGGATAAACGGTCTCCATTCTGTTTTTATCTCAATTGGATCTAATGTTTTGTGTATAGCAAGGTTACAAGTAATGCAGTTATAAAATGCCAAGGGTATAGAGGCCTAGGCAGTGGTTGAAATCAGATCCAAATGTTTTCTCCAGTCACTTTTGTTGCTCTGATACCTCTCACGGAACTGTACACAGTGAGGGGATTGCATGTGTGGCCTAGCCCACCAGACTATGGGCCAGATGTATTATTTACTGCTCAGAAAATACTGGTCTCAATTTATTACCAGTATTTTTGCGACTAGTAAATCGTTTTCTGAACTGATCAATATACAAATAGGTCGGTTCCGAAAACTCAGATTCGGAGTGGGTCACAATCTGACCTACCTTATTTTATTCATGAGGTAGGTCACAAATTGCGACTCACTCCACTTGGAGGCCACCAAACAGATGGTGGCCTGCTGGGGTCCACAGGCCTTCATTATCTGTGATTACCTTTCAATAAAGTAACTTTTTAAAATGCATGCCGTGTGTCTTAAAGGTTACAAGACCGTTTTTAGAAAGAAATGATCACTTTAAAAAAAAAGTTTGTGAGTGTTGCCAATGGTCCCATGGATTACTGTCTACCCAACAACAAGCATATTTTTAACATTAAAAAAAGGCAAGGTCATGGACGTCATGGCTGCGACCCCCGGCTTGCTCATTGCGACCTCTGGCGCTGCATTTGTGACCCCTGGACTCAGGGTCGAATTGGGATCCCAATTTGGCCCGGGCACTGCCAGAAAAAGTGGCCCACACATTAGCCAGTAGTGCACTTTCATGAAACACCATTTGGTTACTCTCAGAGTTCTCATTTGTAGAGAAATGTTTGGTAAATTAAGCCTTTTAAAGCTTATAGAGCCAGTAACATTGTAAAGACTAGGAGCACTGCAGGTATTAAAATGGAATACTTACTTGCAGTCTTAACGCCCTGAACAATGTAGTTCGATACACTTTTTTCCAACTAGCTATGTCCTTGACTGTGATCATCACATACATCAGAAATTTAGTACACAATCAAGGGGACTGGGTAAGACTGGACCATGTGGGAATAGTGTGATAACAAAAGTAAGAGGAAAAACAGCTCTGAACCTCTGCCTTGGAGAATAGAGCCTCTAATGACAAACTGTAAAGAAATACATGTTGCAAATCAGTCATAAAACCATTTAGTAAAACACTCAAAAGAAATTAAATCTAGCTCCCTCACACATTTCGCACTTTCCCCTGAACGTAAGTACCTTTTGCTGCCTTATCCTACCTCCCGTCTTTCCTTGTGTGCACTACTCTAGTTAGGAAGTGATCCGCAGTTCTGCTGGGCAGTACCAACTGGAGGGCTGGGGGAAAAAGAGGAGGTGAACAAAGAGGTAAAGAGACAGTATAACGAAAGAGGTGATGTAGAACTAGAAATCAGATAGTGATAGGTGTGATGGGGAGAGACATAAGGTAAAGACGGAAAGATCAGGTAAAATGTAATGTAAATGTATTTGAGCTTATATAGCGCACAGCTACCCACAAAGGGTTTCCCGGTGCTTGCTTAGGGAACCCGTCCTGGTATTCCCCTGTGAGATAACCCCGGCAGGGTATCCACAAGGTGAAAGCCAGGCATCCTGCCGCGAGGGGCCGTTGTGGAGATTAAGCAAGCTATTGCCCAGAGTCGCAGAGTGTGAACCCGTGAGTCGAGAAGGCACCGGAGCGAGAATTATCGAGTCCGTGGAATTTTTGAGCCCAAAACCCGCCCAGGCGGGGAATTGAACCCTGGTCCAGGGCCGATCTCAGCTTCCGGGTCTGCCGCCTCTAACCCCTGAGCCACACTTCTCCAGGTAGTCAGAAGAAAAGATACATAACTATGGACTGAGGAAGAGGTAGGTAGATAATGAGTGTCAGAGATATAGGTAATACTTTATGGTCGTAGAAAAACACATGCAAACTTATAAAATTAACTTTCTACACTTTTCCTAAGACAATATGTATCAAATACCAAACAGAATTCAGAAGAAGCAATAAACACTCTCTGTTCTCAGAATCATGGTTCAAGTGACCTGCAGACAACTAGTGATATTGGGCTAAATATTTCATCTGAGTAACAATCCCTCACAATTCTTTACATGCCCTCCATATTTTAGACACATGCTGTAGCATCAAATCAGAAGCACGTTCTGTTGGCCACATGTATGATCACAAAACACAACCAACCAAAAAAAGTTGTGCAATACCAAATGGCCCTCCTTTCGCAGGCAGAATAGAGCCACATGTTTGGGAATAACAGGGCCTAAGTCCTTAAACAGACCTGACGCAATTATCTTGCAGAAAAGCTCTTCTATGGATGGCAATAACCATGAAAAAACATAGAAAATCAGCAAAAAGGACATATAACCTAAACTTGCTAGTAAAGGCAATCCTGCTGCACAAGCATTCGCAACCCCCAATAGGTCTCGCCTTTAGGACCTTACAAGTGTTTAGCCATGCAACAGTTGAAATTGTTGCACCAAGGATATTGTGCTGCATAACTAAATACTTATAAGGTCCCACAAGCGAGACCTATTAGCTATGCCATTGCTTGTTTACTTTGAAAGCATGTTTAAGACATTTTTCTTTATTGTTTACAAGCAATTCAAACAAGCTTGCAGTTATCTTGCAATACAATGCCTTTTATTTTTGTTTTTTAAAACATAAATAAAAGGCACTCTCAATTGCAATGCCAATAGCTTAAACTCGCGTAAATGCGAGACCTTTTGCATTGCAAATGGTACCCGTAGTCTAAACTATTTTCAGTGTGATGACATGATGGCATAAATACGTGATGACACAGTCCCACATTACTCTCGATACAGTAAGAGTGGATGCCACTGATCAATTTAAAAACTGCCACAAACAATTCAATGCTCGGATACCTAGCGGAGACCGTTGGACTTAGGGGCAATGAAAAGGTAAGGAACACAGCTAGTCAAGGATGCGCATCTCTGTATTACTGCATTGTGGACACCACCACTTTCACCCACATGCTCCTGGCCTGCTCACATCGAAACAATGCCCAACTTATTCTAATATCGCACACTATCGAACATGGTCCAGTCCAACTCATAGGAACAGAAAGATTTGAAATATCGAACACAGGTGGATGACAAAGTCCTGCCTGACTCCGATCTTATTATTTTTTAATTGCTACTTTCTGTCTGACTATAATTCACATCCATATTATAAAATTGCGTTGGTTTGGTCCAACGCATAGTAATACAAATATTCAATTTATCCCTCAGAGGGGGATGAAACGAAGCCCAGCCCGATTCAGATCTAATTTTTCGTATCACTATGGACTGTTCGAATTCAACTCATATATATAAAGTAAAGCCTTGACATATCTTATTCTATTTAATGACTACATTTCCATTCAAAGAACAATACGTCTGAACTATGCATGAAGTAACGCTCCACTGGCTTTAACTTGGATCACTCTGTGGGGCTGCTGCTGCCTGAGCAGCCAGTTTTGAGGTTCCAGCTGGGCTCCGCTCGAGTTCCAGTTGCTTCCAGCCAGGACAGCACTTGAATAAAATGGAATTTGATTGTCCTGATGGAAAGAATCTTGCACCCGGTCACACTTGAAAGGAAAATAAGAGCTCTCCACAGCTTGTACTGGAAAGCAGAATGGGAGGTACGTGCGCCGACGCTGGTCCCTCTCTGGACAGAACAGTGGGACACAGTCAAGAATGATCCACTAGACTACTCAAGCACTGCAAGGACTTGTTTACAATAAAGCCGTTATTAGCAGTATTTAGTTCACACATAATGTTGCGCACCAAATACGCTGCATTTTCACAGGAACAAAAAAACCTTGTGAATGTCTGTATACATTCAAAACGGGAGCCTGAAATGCGAGATGCTGGTTATGCCTGCAGGAATGGAGAGTTTCCATGAAACAAGAGCGGTGCTCGGTAAAAAAAGAGGATACATTGGAATAATAACAAGCGCAGCCGCGAAAGTGAAAGCGACCGCGCTGTGTTAATTAGTAACATGATCAACAACAACAAGGGAGTAGTGCAGCTGCCACCTTGCGCACTGCTGCTCTCTCCCGAGACCCAAACGCCATGGGAGTGAACGTTTAGAGAAAAGGCAGGACATGCACCCGTCTTTGGACAACTGCGTGCTTTCATTATTGAAAGCCAGACGCAAAGGCCAATGAAATGTGTGGGAGTTGCCATACCCACACGGAGAAGTCTCTGGGAAGTTTGGAGTGCTTACAAGAAGCCTCCCCATAGAGCAGCGCATGCGCGCTATGCTAGGCTCGACCTAAAAAGTGTCAAGTTTGCAAATTTTGCTTAGACCTCACGCAGGGCCTAGCTTAGAATGAGGCTCACGCAGTTCTCTTTTGAGAAAACACATTACACAAAGTCTTAAACATATACTGAAATCAACATACACACACAATTGTGCAAAAAATTGTTTTAAAAAAACCCATTAAAATCGTTCCTACTTGTTCCTTCTTGCTTGAGAGGAAGGGATCGGCTAGTAGCACACTGCATTTTTGGAGCTGGATTTGGTAAGTCAGTAAAGTTTTGGGGCAGACCTACTGCACTGTGCCTAGTGCTGGATTTTCTGGATGTGGTGGAACTGCGATTGCAGGACACTTGATGTGGCTTGGAGTACTGCCTTAATCAGCCTGCTTTGATCAGTCCTGTGGAGAGTGAGGTGCCAAGTGGATGAGAGTAAGGTGCCAATGGGATAAGATGGCCCTCTTGAGTTGGCGTTTGGCCTTGTGGCGCATCTGGTTAGAAGAGTAACTTAATAGAAAAGGCTGAGTGAACACTCTAGTTCTGCATGCGAGGTTCAGGATTGTCTTCTGCAGTAGGAGTTGGACTGGGCCGCTGAAGGCTTAAGCATGGATTCCTTGCTCCTGGAAAGGGAAGGAAAAGGTTGGGGGCTAAAGAGAATGAGATGTAGGCTGAAGCAGCAGCCTGTTGAAGTAGGTCTCTGGGCACCTGAGTGCTGGGCAGGTCTTAGCTTTCACCTCCTGCTGTGACTTCTGGATAAGATCCTCCTGGTGGTGGGTGCTGTAGAGAGGCTGACTTCAAGTTGTCTGATGCAGGCTGCTGGACAGCTGCTTTTATATCCCTCACCGGGCTAACACAGGCGTGGTAATCAAGAGGCAGGATCGAAATCTATGATTTCTCACCCCCACTTCATCCGGAAACTGAGTCTTGCTGGCTGACTGAGAAAGGGAGTGTGGTCAAATCAGCGAGGAAGAAACCCATAGGCCTGCTGTTTTCTTACTCATGCAGGAAGTGAGGGAGGGGTGTGGCCATATGAAGGTCAGACAGGAAATTTGAGTGTCCCTTTCTGATGAGGAGGGAAAGGAAAGCCACAAACATTACCCAACAATATCCTCCATTGTAGACTGAGGAGGGAGTCATTGGAAAATATGAACACAACAAAATGTTATCTTAGCGCAAGCATAGACTCTCCTTGAATAACAAAAAGAAGATAGAAGTAATGGTGCATCCAACAAGAGGTACAGAATGACTTGCATCAGAACACAGCCTCCATAACATAGGAAAACCAGACAATGAGGCACTAAGGGGAATTAAATGGAAAAATTGCATGTGTTCAATGAAACACTTAATTTGCTCCTCTGTGAAAAATTAGACATTAAGGGCCAGGTGTAGGTAAAATCAAATTTGAGAATCCTTAATAGCGAATTTTACGATTCGCTATTAAGGACTCGAAAAATTGAATGTAGGTAGGAATCGCTAAAATATTAGTGATTCCTTAATATTCCTTAATAACGAATCGTAAATTGAGATTCGCTAATAAGGAATACTAACCCATTTATTCCTATGAGCTAGGAGACCCATAGGAATGAATGGGAAGATATTCACTATTTGCGATTCGCTATTACAGAATTGCAAATAGCGGGCGCTATTTCAAGGGTGCCAGGGTGTCAAAAGGACACCCTGTTGCACCCCTGAAATGTGCATGTGTGCACATGTGGCGCACAAAAAAGCAAAAAAAAGCTTTTTTAAAGGAAATCTCTAATTACCACCAACTTGAAGTTGGTGGTAATTAGCGATTCCTTAAGGCTAAAGTGCACTTTCTTTTTTGCTACTTACATTGCATCGCAATTTGCGATTCCATAAATGCAAGAGCAAAATAAGGAATCACAATTTTGCGATTCCTATTTTGCTAGTAGGTTTTAAACTCACCTACATTGCTCGCAGCCAAATAGCGATTGCAAACGAATTTCAGCGTTAGCGCTGGCTAGTTGGCCGCCTACATCTGGCAGTAATTATCTTTGGCCAGGCGAGGTGAAATGGCCACAACAGCTGATCTTGCTAGGTTTGCCGCTTGAATGGTTTGTTACTGGTATGGCTGATATTTTCATTTTCTTATGAGTCCAAAATGAAGATAATCACCCTAAACCAGTATGTACTTTGAACGCTAAACATAAGGGAAAGCATCTTAAAGGGTGCCTTGAAGCTGCCTATTCGATCCATGACTGATAGGGTCACTGAAATTATGAGATTGTGTGGCCGCAGTGATTTTCAAATAATTATATATATGCAGCATTTGCCACATAATTCATCATTTTAAGCATAATCGGCAGATTTTAGCAGAATTTTTTTGTTTCTAGCTCAAACGGTTCAAAAGTTACAAAAAATGCACATACATGTTGCCCGCAGTGGAAGGCCTTTTGCACACCTCGACTGGTCACCTTTCTGTTACTTATTGCTTTATTTGAGTGCTAAATGGGTACTAATGAGGTGTAATTTATCCCCAGACAGGGTTTCCAAGTATAAAAATGACATCATAATGTAGAAATACTTTTACGAAATGTGGCACAATATGCCACATAATTTGACTTTTCTTGCTGCATAATTTACTTAACCCTGCCACATGATTTGTCCCTCTCCTGCCACATAATTCCGATGGCCTTGCTGATAGTTAAACTAAACAAAGGCATAAAGGCTGTGTTAAAAAAATACGGGCGTGCTTTTATAAAGAGTCCTCTTTAATTATCATTTCCCTTGGCAGAATCATCAAGCATGAACAAATGGTTATTTTTTAGTGTTATTCTTCCTTTAGACAGTTTTATATAGTGTGAACTCAGCCGAAGTCAAAGCGCTACTCATTTGCCCAGATTCACAGGATGTTGAGCAGACACCGGGACTCGAACCTGCTCCCACATCTCTGCAACTCTGACCATTAGGCCACATATGCCTATGCACACACAAGGCATGAAAGTGAGAGGATATTGTTCTTGGGAAGGACACTGGAACCAAGGCAACAATGGCCTATATCCTCAGCAACAACAACTGTGAGGCCCCCTACTATTACTAAATTAGGTAACCCCTCCCCAGCCCTCCACTGCCTCAGGACAATGGCCTGGCACAGGAGGGGATTAAGAAGCATACAACACAGCTGCTGGGCCATCCATTGGGGCGGGGGCTGAGGTGAAGATGGCTCAAGTCCACAACATCACCTAGCCCCCACAGCGAGTCCCAGCATAAACCCACCCTCCCCCACCCACCATGCCCTGAATGTGAAGGGCAGTAGGGGAGGTGTCAGATTAAAACAATGTTTCTGGGCTGCATGGGCCCCAGGGGGGCCGAGGTGAGAATGTCTCAATGGACTGAGCAACACCTGGCCCCCTGACACACAATCACTCGCTCTCCAGCCCACCATCAGGACGATTGCTTGGCAGGGCGGGGGTTCAAGGAGAGGCCACAGCTGATCATCACCCAACAGCCATAGCACATGGCCTCCCAGCCAGGTTGCATTACTCACCCGGTTTAGTGCCCTCTCTGGCCTGGGAAAGAAATAAAAACCGCCCACAGAGGGCAGTGAGACACCTGCCCTTCGGCCAATGCCCGCCTGCCCGCTGTACCAATCCATCCCTGCTTGCACTCAGAGGTGGTGAAAACCGAACCACAGGGAAGCTCGCCCTTATGGACATTGGTTGGGGCTCTAATCTCACACTCTATTACACTAATAGTAAATAATCTTGAATTATTCATTAGTTTAATAAAAAGAATAGTTAGCTGGAAAACGATCCTCTCTGGCAGCGGAGGTAGGTAAAAAATGCTTTTAAATGTATATTACGTGCATGCGTGCAGGTGAAAGTGTGTTTACATGAGAGAGGATGTGTGTATGTGTGAATATGTGTGTATGTGTAAGCATGTGTGTCAGTGAAAATAAAGGTCAAATGGCGTGTGATGTCACTTTCGCCATTGGTGCAGTACACGTACATCATCGTCATGCAATTTACATTTGCTCTAGGACTTTGCACACTGAGTTGTAATATCCAAGACATATAGCAAGTGTAATATGACTTTAGGAAATAAACTCCCATACAATCACATCCCTGCCAGATTAGTGATTTTGGTGATGGAACCCACATTAACTGCACCTTCCAGGTCGCTCCACCTACCGCACGGCCCCGTGTGCCTGGTCTCCACCGCTGCTTCCTGCTTGTTGCCGTCGCTGCCTCCAGGGACTCCGCCCTCAGGCCTTCCCCCTCGCGCCACCTCTGCTCTCCTTCCCGCCGTTTCCTGCCTTTCCCGACCCCCGCCGCCACTCCCATGCGGCCCCGCCCCCTTCCTCATCCCCGATCCCCATTTGCCGCCCGCTCCCGCCTCCCAGCTGCTCCTCCCTCCCAGTTGACCACATATAGCTGGGACCGCACGGCAGTGAGCTGTGACCCTTCCAGGTCGCTCCACCTACCGCACGGCCCCCGTGTGCCTGGTCTCCACCGCTGCTTCCTGCTTGTTACCGCCGCTGCCTCCAGGGACTCCGCCCTCAGGCCTTCCCCCTAGCCGCCACCTCTGCTCTCCTTCCCGCCGTTTCCTGCCTTTCCCGACCCCCACCGCTGCTCCCCTGCGGCCCCGCCCCCTTCCTCATCCCCGCTCCCGCCTCCCATCTGCTCCTCCTTCCTCCCGCCCCCCACTCTCCATTTATGGTAGAGTCCGCGCGTACGCGCAACGTCCACGTGCAGCGGGCGCGCCGATTGTGCGCCGAAGGCGGGCCAAAGGCAAGCTCGTCAGCGCCTGGACCGCGATCAGCGCCAGACCCCTTGGCCCCCGAGGATGCCAGCCCACCCGCCGGACTTACAACTACGCCACCCTCAACATACTCAACACCGGCCGGATCCCCGGCTGCCACTGAGCCACCCCAGGACGCACCCACTGACCCTTCACCTGCCAATCCTGCAAGTTCTCCTGCATCCGGACCTGCACCGCACCCGCCGAGACGAGCACCGGCAGCAACCACCTGAAATGCATCCTGCTCAACACGCGCTCCGTCCACAGGCACGCCGTGGAACTCTGGAACCTCCTCGACACCACATCTCCAGACGTCGCCTTCCTCACGGAAACCTGGATGAACGCCTCCTCAGCACCCGACATCGCCATTGCGGACGGATACAAGATCACCCGGAGAGACCGCGTCAACCAGACTGGAGGAGGCATCGCCATCGACCACAAGAACACCATCCTCATCACGACCAACTCCGACGACACCCTCACAGCCGCCGAACACCTGCACTTCTAGATACACACCGACCCCAAGACTACCCTCAGAGGCACCCTCATCTACAGACCCCCGGGACCACGCGCACAATTCAGCGAAGACATCGCCGACTTCATCAGCCCGCACGCCCTCCCCTCCGCTAACTACATCCTCCTCAGGGACCTCAACTTCCACCTGGAGAACAACAACGACCGCAACATCACCACCCTGCTGGACAACCTCGCCAACCTCGGACTCAAGCAACTGGTGACCATCCCCACCCACTACGCCGGCCACACGCTTGACCCAGTCTTCTCCTCCAGCAAGGACATCTCCTTCAGCCACGCCTCCGGACTCCACTGGACAGACCACAGCTGCACCCACTTCAGCTTCAGCAAGACAACGCACCACCACCACCCGCAACAGGTCCCCCGCAGAAGCTGGAACAAGATCACAGCCGACTAGCTCACCACATCCCTGAGCCAGAACCCTCCCGCCAGCTCAGCGAACCCCAACCAAGCTGCCAACAACCTCACGAAGTGGATCAGCAACAGCGCAGACGACCTCGCTCCACTGAAGACCCCCCCCGCCAGACCAGGCACCAAGAAAGCATCCTGGTTCACCGACAAACTCAATAGCTCCAAGAAGAACTGCCGGGACCTGGAGAAAGCCTGGCGCAGATACCAAACTACAGACAACATGACCACCCTCAAGCTCGCCACCCGAAAACATCACCAGCTGATCCACATCCTCATCCTCCTGGACCTCTCTGCGGCGTTCGGCACGGTCTGCCACCGCACCCTAGGGCAGCGCCTCAACAACATTGGAATCCAGGAGAAGGCACTGGAGTGGATCATCTCCTTCCTCGCCGGAAGAACACAGAGAGTCCGCCTCCCCCCATTCAGATCTGAGGCCACTGAAGTCATCTGGGGCGCACCACAAGGATTATCACTCAGCCCCACGCTGTTCAACATCTACATGAGCCCCCTTGCGGCCATCGCACGCCAACACAACCTCAACATCATCTCCTACGCCGATGACACCCAACTGATCCTCTCCCTCACCAACGATCCCGCCACCGCCATAACCAACCTACACGAAGGAATGAAAGACGTAGCCGAGTGGATGATGAACAGCCGCCTGAAACTGAACTCAGATAAGACGGAAGTCCTCATCCTGGGATCCTAGCCCTCCACCTGGGACGACTCCTGGTGGCCCTCTGCCCTGGGCAGCGCACCCAAACCTACTGACCACGCACGCAACCTGGGCTTTATCCTGGACTCCTCCCTCTCCATGACCAGACAAGTCAACCCCGTCTCCTCGTCGTGCTTCAACATCCTACGCATGCTACGTAAGATCTTCCGGTGGATCCCCACCGATACCAGGAAGACGGTCACCCAGGCCCTTGTCACCAGCCGACTGGACTACGGCAACTCCCTCTACGCAGGAACCACAGCCAAACTACACAAAAGACTCCAGCACATTCAGAACGCCTCAGCACGCCTCATCCTGGACATTCCCCGACACAGCCACATCTCTGAATACCTGAGAAACCTGCAATGGCTCCCCGTCAGCAAGAGAATCACGTTCCGACTCCTCACCCATGCACACGAAGCTCTCCACAACCAAGGCCCAAGATACTTCAACGACCGCCTGACCTTCTACACTCCCACCCGCCAGCTACGATCGACGAGCCACGCCCTCCGCCGCCGTCCCCCGCATCCAAAGAGCCACAACGGGAGGAAGATCCTTCTCCTACCTGGCTGCCAAGACGTGGAACTCCCTCCCCATCCACCTCCGCCTGACCCAAGACCACCTCTCCTTCAGGAAGCAACTCAAGACCTGGCTGTTCGAGCAGTAGCGGACCCCCCTCCCCCAAGCGCATTGAGACCCTCCAGGTGAGTAGCGCGCTATACAAATGCTTTGATTGATTGATTGATTGACCGTGTGTCATATCCTATCTCGTGTACGGATTACTTATCTGCTATTACTAGAATAAACAATAAACCAAACTACACATAAACACCCCCACTCCCCTCCCTCCAGTCCTATGCATGCTCAAAAATCCAATATATATTTCGTATTGACATTTTGAGGCTTGTGATAGAGTTACTTACAATAAAACGCTTCTCGTTTGTGGCGCTCGGGACATGATCCTCCTATTGTATGGTCTATTGTGTGCAGCTAAGGGTACTGTACTGGTGTATGTCCACTGCTTTAAGTGACTCCAACATAACATCCCATTCTAATGCTATTGAGATTTTGCGTAGGTCTCTAAGCTCCTCTCGGCGTAAGGCAGCCCTCTCTGCACTGCCCCAACGGAGCAGGTCACTATGACAGGCTAGTTCTGTATGTGGCTTCATCGACTTCCAGCGCATAGTAATGGCACGTATCGCTAAAATGAGCGCCAAATCAATTATGATGTAAACCTTAAACTCATTATCCATTCTATTGGTAAAAGTCTGGTTTACGTTGTGGGTAACAGGAATATCGTTATTGTCTGTTAATTCAAGTGATGTATAGTTGTCTTTTCCTGGTAAAAGTTTCACTACACAGTAATATCCAGAAAAAAGATAGCGATCAATAAAGTTGTCGAGCAGAGAGAGCCATTGCTTCTTTTGGGTACTGCATATTTATACGGCCAGTGCGTACCGTTGTGGTGTGGATGCCTCTCCTTAACGCCAAGAGTTTCCTCATCCATAACACTAGAATTTGTAACCCAATTTATGTGAATAACATTCAACAGGATGCAATTCCCTGGTGCATGGATGGGGTTACGACAAAATTCCACCCACAACAAATTTGAAGGCATCTGTTTCTTTATATAAAAAAAATAGGTTGTGGACTGTCAGGTCACGGTAAAATAGGTGGAGTGGTAAACACATGTTTAAATTAAAGAAATGTCCCACTAGCTACTAAATTCCCCACAAAGGGCAGTCTTTTCTGTGGTATTTGAGTACGAGGAAGCACTACTTACTTATGAATTGCTTATAATAATTAGCAAAAACCAAAAAAGCAGTTGTTTTGCCATGTATTGTATCGGATAATCTAAAAGGATGCAAACATTCTTTTGGTCCATGGAGATGCCTTCAGATATTATTCTGAATTACAAGAATTCTACGCCTATGTGGTGGAATTTGCAATCTTCTAATTTGGCAAAGAGATGATGATCTCTTAGTCACTCTAAGACTCGTCAAAGATGCTTAAATGTGCATTATAAGTATCTGAACCGACCAATTACATCAACATAAATGACAATAAAAACAGCCAGAAAATCTTTCAGAATCTCATCCATCAAAGACCGAATTTTGTTAAAAACGCACCCATCGCCCTCTCCCACTCTTCTCTTACTAATGTCCACTGCAGTTTGGTGAATATGGTAGTAGTCTTAACTTGATCTAGATGGCCTGAATCAAGCACAATGGATAACCATTTTTATATTTTAACGTTTTCCAGGTCTCTGTAACCTCTATTTCTATGAATATCCCCCATTTTCCTAGACACAAATAATAGTGGGGAGGAAAGGGGCGGACTGAGAGTGACTAATAATGAACACATCTGCCAAGTACTGGTCTTGGAAGCTGGATCTTTCACTGTAAGGGCACACATTCTGCTACAAGGCTCTAAATCTAAGCAGCAATTAAACTCACTAAGAGAGAGAGTAAACCATTTGCCCCTACAGGATTAGAAATGTCATTATATTTCCTGTATTCTATTGGTAATGTAACATCAGTCACTCCTACAGCATGTTGGTTGGTGTGATCTCCTTGAACTGATTATTTGGTCCAAATCTCACCTTGCGATTGGGATTCGGACATTGATAAACATAGACCCTTACAGTTATCAGATACGAAGATCATCGTTCTCTCTTCCCAGTCAATGTGAGGATTCGGGCAGGTCCACCTGAACATTCTTATTATTAAATCTTTTTATTGGAGTCAGGTGTGGCATATAGACCACATTCCTTACAACCACATATTATCGTAGTGATACTGCAAGAAAGCGCCAGAAGAGGTGCACCTCCCATGAGCAACATCGGTCATATTTATTACAGTTGCAGTGTGCTTAGTCGTTGTGCGATGGTATCATCCTTGGACAACGGGGGCTCGCAGATCCCACCCCTATATATGTTCCAGCTATCCCAGGTCTGTGTCCACTTTTTGGGGCACCCTCTAGCCACATAAATTGTTTTCTCATTGACCATGCACCAGTCAATGTCCTTGCTGCAATCCACTAATCTGGGCGGTTCCTGGGCTTTCCACAGCCTTACTGTGTTACGTTTCGCTACCATCAGTCCCAAGGTAACCCACCGGCGCCCTTTAACGGTAAAGTCTGTTGGCCCCCAGGCGTTCAGAAGAGCTAGTTTTATATTTCCATCAATTTTTGGGCCCAATACACTTTCCATAAGACCAACCATTCCTGACCAATATCTCTGAGTAACTGTGCATTCCCAAATCATATGTATGAATGTGCCTGCCTGTCCACGACGTCGAGTACAAGTCTCATCAGAGCTATACCCCATTCGGACCAATACTGATCTGGCAAGGTATGATATATGCAGGATCTTGAGCTGCACTAAACGCAACCTAGAAGAGATGGCCACCTCGCGAGGATAAGCCATCGCCGCTAACCATTCATCATCGTCCAGACCAGCCACATCATGGTCCCACTTAGCACACAGATGGTCCAGTGTGTCTGGCAAGTTATCAATCAGCTTTTTATAAATGAGCGATATGGCTTTTCCAACAGGTCACCATCTAACACTCCGTCTTCCAATGGAGAGGATTCACGGAACGGTTCCCCTCTGGAGAGTTTTGCAAGTAGGGCATGCTTTATTTGCAGGCATCTAAAGTGTTCGGAGCGCACTATTTCATAGTCCTGTTGCAGCTGGTCAAACATGACCACATCCCTGGATCTCTACAAGTCACCCACCCTGGAGATTCCAATAAGATCCCACCGGTCAAAGCCCTTCAAACGAATCAAGCGTCCTAGTTGGTCGCATCCCCAGAGCGGCGTGGCCTTCGTGGTCCTACCTTCCCACCCCAGGCTTTGCAAGGCAGTCTTCCATATTCGCACTGCATGCGCAGTGGTACCCGTCAAGTTGGGGCCCAGGGTGCGTGCATAGATTGCTCCCTCGAAACTCCCACCCGGCAGCAACTACCTGTCCATCTGAAAGGCTGGATCACCCTCGGGTCTTTACATGCATTGACTGATAGCTGCAAGGTGAGAGGTGAGATAGCACGTTATATCTGGTACCCTGATTCCCCCATCAAACTATCCCCGTGTGAGTTTATGGAGGGGTATGCGCGAGAGCCTACTCTTCCAGAGCAGGTCTCTCAGGAGGCTGTCGATTTCTTTGAAATACAAGGTGCTGACACAGCCACCTGAACATTCCTACCATCAACTGAAAGTGGGGCACGTCAATAAGGTCTAATTCGACTATATCTTTGTGTCTGTGAGGAATAGTCACAAACGCAGGAATAGCATAATACTAAATGGGACCTAGAGTCAAGGGATAAATCACCTAATTTTGAGCCTTCGGTACTTTGGGCACAGCCAATGATTCAGTGAGGTGTGTGCCAATGATTCAACCTGTAGCTCCAAAGTCAATAAGGAAAGTAGGTGCCAACCAGACCTCAGAGGCTAATGCAATAGTCAAGGAAATATGCGAAACATGGAATAGTAGTGTATTCCCTAACATATGTGGAGGCTTAAAAATGCTTCTGACACAGTTTGGAGCCAACCTTCTCTTGTAAACGGATTCATTTTCAACGTGCATTACAGCCCCGTCTGTCTTTTGTGCCCTGGTCTTAACTTATCAGTGCATTACAAAGTGACTATCTTTTCCACAATATAGGTACAACTTTTTCTTGCTTCTTTTTTCTCTCGTCTTTAAAGAAGAGATTTCTAATACACCCTATTTGCATTGTTTCATGGGTGTTATCACTAGATTGTTTGGAATAAGATATGTAGGGCATCCCCTACTTCAATCATAGAAACACCACCCTAGATTTGCTTTAATTTCTTTAAAATAGGCGATACTCTAATTTTAAGGCTAAATTCAGCAGAGCGGAATCAGTAATAGGTAGTAGAACCACCTGAAGAGGAGGAAAAACGAGTATAAAACCAATGGGTTTCCTAACCTGGCAATGACGAAACAGAGTGGCTCTTTTTTTTGTCTGGTCATTCAGACTATTAAAATGACTAATGACATTCCCAAGTTGTTTTGACACAAATCACTCAATTGTGCACTTATTGCTTCATCTACATGTAATTAAACACTCTTTAACATTCACACTAAAAACCCAGTTACCCAATTATACACGTTGAGGCTATTTCTCTTGATTAAGGACAAAGCCCTGGAAACTGCATCACCACAGACATAAGAGACAAACGAGACGACAAATGACTAATCATATGGAAAAATGTGGGGCAGGCAAAGAAAATGCAAGTTGTATTAGGTTATTAATACATACACCTTCTTTGGGTCTTGTGTGTATCACTCTGTTTGTGCAAGTGGAATTGTAGAAAAAATGGCAACCAATATCCCACGGGTGTTCATCTGTGTACTATGCAGGTAAATAGAAGTAATGGATGTGGATGCTTGCAAGCTGGTTGGTAATGGAGTAAATGAAGTTGGAAATAGACAATATATAAGCAAAGATCCTACTAGCTTCCATCACAAACTGTGGATTTTGGTTTGCAAAGCTGCATTTGTTCAAGAAGATTAGGAGTGGTTCTGTTAAAGTTTGATTAATCACATCCATTCTGCAGGGGAGGGCACTGCGTAAGAGCTATTCAATCTATGGTTTTCTTCTAAGCAGTGTATACCTTATCCAGCAAAGTATGAACTGAAACAACTCAGGCTTTTGACAGCAGAGCCAAGAAGAAAGGGGAGCCAATGTGGGACAAATATTTAGCCAACTATTGCCTAAAAATAAAAAATATTGAAAAGCATTAAGTATTAGGGATTGAAACATAGAAAACGTTGTACTATGAATGAATGAATGAAATGCATTTATTATAGCATAAAACGGCTACTCAGAAAAAGTGTCCCAGCACGGACGAATAAGTGATAGGGGAAACCATGGGACGTTTTCAGATGTTTCTTAAAGACTGAGATATGGGAAATGGAGCGTAAGGCGACTGGGAGCCTGTTCCATAAGGAACTATATGTACTATAAGGACAGTACATATATGGCTCTACTCGATCTGGGCGTGGTTGCGCTTAAAAAGCACTTATCGTTCGCTCTATCAGGGGAAACATGTAGTTTTTGCTTAAATTGCTCATGTTCCTTCAGAGGACGAATTCAATCCAACTTACACAAGAATTGTTCCAACCCACAAGAAGTGGACCAGAACTAATCAGAGCAGCAACTTATCATACTGCATCCAATAAACATAGGATTAATAAGGAAACCAGAGATCATGAAAAGATTATAAACAATGATTTCAGCAATCCAACTACAAATAAATGTCCCTAACTACACTTATAGGAACAAAGAACAGCTCAATCAGCTAATCTTGAGAAATACAGTAGACACACAAAAAGGCTAGAGTATCCATCTCTTCAATGATATCCAAAGTAGCTTCACTAAAGTAGGACCTCTGAAAGCGTCCTCCTGATATGGAGCCCCTAAGTCCTGGGAATCATCATGGTATTTGCTTGTGTGTGCTTACACACAGAGCAGGTGGCCAGAAAACTAAAGCTCTCCCAGCCAACAGATAATGTACCCGATGCATCAATGTATAGTGGTGCCTTCTCCTTCAGGAGAACCGCACCTAGGTTTTAAAAAAAAAGTTTTACATTTTCCAAAGAAATGACAAAGAAAATAACACCAACTAAATATCAGATGCTATTGCTGGGCCCATATACATTTATTTATTCCCTATCTTTCTGATGTTGAACTTCCCCTTAGTTGAGTATTTATACTAGTATTTCAGTCTCTTGTTTTGCTCCGTATATATTTACAAGTCTTGCTGGCGAGGGTTAAAGGTTGTATCCACAAGACTGCCCATCCTAGGCTCTCTGTACTTTTCAGGTTACCATCTATTGTATCTTACTGTCCCTTTATGGGTCACATACCTTTTCCCCAGAAAACTTAAATGTCGGGCACTCCCACAAGGCATGAGAAAAAGTCCACATCTAGCCACATCCCCTCACACATCTGTCATTATTGATTACCTCAAATGTAGGGATTCCTCATGAACGTGTGAGAGTAAGTCTTTTATGAGAGCATGTTTGACCTGTAGACTTTTAAAGAACTGCATGTGTGCAAGGCAAAATCCCCATTTCAGATCTGTGTATGATTTACGGTCATCTTCCCCACATTCATCTGCCAATTTCGATATTCCTATGATGTGTCATGTCTTAAACCCTAGCAGTATATGCAGGCTATGTAACAAAGCAGTGTCTTCTATATCTTTCCCCTATACATTACTCTGAGGTATTACCTTGGCCTAAAGATCTGTTAGCCAACAGGCAAGGCTCTTGCTAGTGCAACAATGCTCAGTTGTTAACAAAAATAAATTGGGATCGGCAAGTTATGTAGCAGAATCTCTCCCCCATATAACCTTATACAAGCAAGATCCTCACTGTTCTGCTATTCCACAGCAAGGATTGTATCAATCTGTCTACCTTTACAAAATGTATATCCGGTTTCGAGAAAGGTATGTTTTGTGCAATTTACAGGACTAGGGGAGAGTGATCATCTATACAACACTGCTCTTCTCATTAATGAGAGTGGGAGTTTTCTCCAATATGCCAAATCTTGTCTGTGAGGATTCAAGACAGATTTCTATCTAGTATTAACTATATCTAGGTATTAGAATGCATCTCTAGCTGTTTTAAAGGGATTAAACCAAAGTTCAGTGGAGGATCATTCCAGGAACGTAAAAAGTAATGATTTGGCCTAATTGATATGTAGGTCAGAGGAGCAAGAGCAAAAATTTGTAAAGACAGAATGTCTCAGACATTACTCCATGGACCCGTACTCACGGGGTGTAATCTTACTGAATACCTGTTTAAATATTTCGGCCAGTACCTGTAGCCTGGCAGCGCCACAACTGTCAATCCTCGTTGAGCATGGCACGCTCTACAGTCAACAAGGGTCCAACCGGTAGATCCCTTACAAAGCTAGCAAGGTCCTCTAGTTCACCCATATCCCCAGCGGAAAATAACTTCTTTGAAGAGGCAGATGCATCTCAAGGCCTCTGCTGGGTTGCTTAAATAGTGTTTCTTCATGTTTCCAACTTCCTCTTAACTAGCTACTACTTCGCAGTTTCTTGTCTTCCTTTTCCCAGAAATTGTAGGCGGGCCTGCTGTCTCAGGACTGTCTTAAATGCCTCCCGTTCAGCCATAGCAAAAGTGACTGAGACTATATTTTCATTGAAGTAATGGTCTGTCATAGAGGCTAAGTGATGCACTACTTTTTGGCCAATCGCTCTCAAATATATCCAGTCACCATTCTTTTAGTTCATGTTTCATTCTGTATTTGGAATGTTGCTGTTATATTGTACATTCAATGCTGAACTCACTTCAGCAGTGGTCAGTGGATTGTTGCAGTCTTCCTGCCCTTACCAGGGTTCAAGAGGCAGACCCCTATATTTGTCCCAGCATGTGCATGCCACTCAATTTGGAAGCCACCCTTATGTCTTTATATTCTTCCACCACAAACAGTTATAAACATCACATTAGCAACTGGGAAACGTTTTTGAAAGGCCAGGGCTACTGCTGCACTTCTGTTATTTTTCTTAGCTTCCCATGGTTATTACAGCAGGCCCAGGGGTGTTTTTTAGAGAAATAGAAAAAGAGGAAGCGAGAGGAATATTGAGAAAGTGATCAGAAAGGGAGAGCAATACAATAGAAGGATGGATGAAAATCAAGATCTGTGATTAGACATAGTATAGACCAGAAAGACCATTACAGAAGGTAATATGTTCTTCTGATGGAGACTTGTAACCACATATTCTTCAATGGTAGAATAGATACCACAGCAGTACTTTTCAAAGGGGCATGATCTGAGGAGCAGATTCAGATAAAGAAGTCTTGCATGACCGAGCAGGCAAAATGGCACGCCCCTCAGACCTGGTGCCCAAAGGCAGTGGACATCCTGGCAGATATCTCAATTGGCCAACATGGTGGAATGAGCCTGCAAGGCTTCTAGGGTCCTTCATAGCCAGAATTTAGGAGGCTTTAATCAAGGTTAGATCATCTTTGGCCTTAATTAAGGGCATCATGGAGAGTGTACGAGATGCCACCATGTTCCCTATGTTCGATATGCGTGGAGCTTACCCTCTCCTTAGTATAAGATCTGGAGATAAATGAAAGACTGCTTTCTGTACTAAATTAGGGTATTATACAATATTGAGTCATATCTTTTGCGCTGTGCAGTGCCCCAGCAGTTTTTCAATAATTTATGGATTCCATATCAGCAGATTTGTTAAATTAATATGTGGTATTGCACCCGGATGATATACTTATTCTTTTTCAGTCTGTCAATGATTATAGATTTTTATGTCAGTTCAGTTCTGTCCAGGTTGAGGCAAACACCAATTCTTTTGTATAATTTGAGAAGTGTGAGTCTAAAAAGGATCATATTGAATATCTTGAGTTTCTTTTAACTCACAATGTATCTTTATGGATCCCCAAAATATTTTTTGTTCAATTATTAATTGGTCAACTCCAAACACAAATAAAGAAACCCAATGCCTTTTATTTATTTATTTATTTATTTATTTATTTATTTAATTTGTATGGCGCGTTATAACCACAGGGGTCTCTAAGCGCTGTCTGTCCAGATTTGCGTGAAAGATGTTGCGTGATGAGATGTTACATTCACTTGAAACCAGCTGTGCACCTAAGAGCTACTCCATGCTTGTTTAAACAACACAGTTTTTAGTTTTTTTCTGAAGAGAAGTAAGTTACTTTCCTTTCTGAGATCTGAATCCAATTTATTCCACAAAGCTGGGAGCATGTTGGAGAACGCACGGCCCCCCACCGTGGTCAATTTGAAGCGAGATTGGGACAGAAAAGTGGCGTCCGACGAACGCAAAGTCCTACCCGGCGTGTAGGGGGATATTCGGGATTTCAGGTATTTGGGTGCTTTGCCGTGCAGAGCCTTGTGAGCAATACACAATTCATTGTGCCTAACAATAGAGATGAATAGTCCAAACTGAATGCCTATGTTAGCATGTGGACACTTTGGCCCTTATTATGAGACACCTCTTGCTTGGTGTATGCTGGTTTGTTGACGGTTCACTGCTGTTTAGAGCTGCTGCTTTTTTAGCTGGTAGGACCAAATACACCCCTACCAAGGGGGCGTGCTGGATCTGCCTCAAGAGACTGGTTTGGGGTGCTGTGTGCATTGGTTTGGTGGATACCTGTTTATCGCGACTGAGATATGAAATGGCTGTTCGAGGGATAGTGTTGCCCAATAAATGGTTCAGTGCTGGCTTGTTCTGCCAGTAGGACCCATAATATCCCACGCATAGGAGGACAATGCGGGGTCCACAGAATTGAGACATTCTTAATGGTTAGGGACTGATCTGCTGGTAGTCTGACCCCTAGCTAAAGCTTGGCATAGGACTAGTTGAAGGGAGGGGGGATTACCTGCTGTTGGTCCTGACCCTCCAGCTCTACCTCAGGTGCAGGAATACCTTCAGGGTCTTCACAGTTATGGAGTTTGGCAATTTGGTGTCAACTAGAATGGTGTGCATCATGCACATGGTTGTCCTTACCTAGGACTGCAGCCATTACTCTGGCTTCTCCTGCATATGTGTTGCTCATTTACAAGTAGTTTTCTCTATGGGAAAAAAAGCTGCCTTTAAGTCGGGGGCCGGCATATGTCCCAGTAACCTACACATACTGTGGTAAGAAATGCAGTAAAACAAAGATGATGGACAAGCTTATTCCACAATGTAAGAATGAATGTCATGAAGCACATGATGTTTATCGTTCCACAATGATGTTTGAAGAGGAAGTTATGTCAAGTTGTTCGAGATATTAATTCTTGGAAATCTGCCAAGATGCCAGACTGTGCGAAATGTGTTATCACTCGCACCTGGTCTCACTGTCTATAATGCCTAGTTTATCACATGTCAAAGCTTATACATCCGCGTTATTGTGCACCAGTTAGAGTTGTCAGTTGCTTCACCTGATGCTACTATCGTTTTATGGTTGATGTAATAGAGCAAGCTACAGCCGCTTCATGTCAAACTGTGGACATGACTTGCGTGTGTGAAAAACTACCGAGTGCGCCCAGCACGAGGGAGGATGGAAATAAAGATAAGGGCGCCAAGGTACCTGCAGGTAGAGTGCAGATGTCTGACCCCCAGAGCCGGATCTGAGGGATTCCACAGGCGGGAAGTCGGAGATAAAGGCAGATTTACTGCGGGGAGTCCTTGCATTCCAAAGATAATAACAGTAAAGGAGGCTTAGAAGTTACAGAATGGCAGGACGGCTAGGTAAAATAACTGTAGTCAAAGAGGCGATGTTTGAAATACAAATCCAGTTTGTACGTGTTATTTAGTGGATTATCTGAACCGAAGTATCAGGTAACAGACGCATTAGGCAGGTTGTATGTACAAAGCACCCCTGAATATTAAAAAAAAGAATAATTAAATATTACATGGAAATAAAAACTGGTAAGAGATAAGATAGTTCGGTGTAGTGAAGCATCTACTGAGACATGTAGTATATGAAAACTGAAGGCCCTGCGAAGACTCAGCCTTTCAACTAACCTAGGTCAATGAAATGAGCAGCAATGATTATTATTAGAGTATCACCAACACCTGGTATTAAGGCACATAGAGACTATGGGGAGAGTACATTCCTAAAGCACCCCGTTACTCTCATATTCATAAAATAAGGCTATTGTAGGCCATGGCACCTTTTTGCTACTGCTCACGTTACAAGGTCTTTACTGGGTAGGTCTTTACACGGGTTGAGCCAGGGATGTTCAATTGCAGCAGGAACCCCAGTGTAGCAAAGACAGAGATGTGTTCATCAATTTATTTAAGGTGAGCAACAAAAGCGGTCCAGCAAGCAGCACTAGACAGAGTAATAAGAGCACAGTATATAGAGGTAATTTCCAGTTTGGTTGTTAAACAAGGAGGACACATGTAATGACAATGGTTGTGGGAGAATGCTCAGACTTACAAAACATTTAGAATATGCACATATTTACATTAGGGGGGCAAGGGAGGAGAGTTTAAAAAAAAAAGTTAAACTACAAATCCATTATGTAGGAAAAGGGAAAATAACACATCTTAAGGCACTGTCTAGCAAAAGAGATGGGCATCCCAATCTGAATACAGAGCTCAGCTTGTGGACACTCAGGCTATAATTATGAGTTGCCTCCTAATTCTGATGTGGCTCGTAAAAAAAAAAACACAAAAAAAGTTATGTGTCCTTGTAAGCTGAGCCTTCACTCTCACTCCACGACTTAAGTCACAGAACTCCTTGGTAAATTGTAATAGCCATATAATGCCCTGCAGGAGGTATTTTATCCTATATAGAAATGTCTTATTTGTCCATCTAGCTAGGAAAAATGGCCTCAAATAGGGAGAGCATTGAATTTTTCATCTAAATGCCATTACCATTACTTTAAAACATGGGTTTAAATTGGAAAACATGTTTTCTATCCAGAAGCCCTTTTAAAAAAAAGTAATCTTGAATACAAGCCCCTTCAGATATTTTTTTGGTTTCATTATCACTCTCTAAAGAGAGGTGCTATTAACGTGCAATGACCACAAACTTCTCTCCTTCTAAATTGCTGATAGTCTGCAATCTGCTTCAGTAGTTATTCTTACTCACTCAGCCCATTATATTTTATATTTCGTTTAGGAAGTAGAATTCTTCGGCCAATAATGTTCTCTTATTCGTGAAGGTATGATATGTAGGACGGAAGGCAGTCTCTCATTGAGGAGCTGGTCATTCAATCACAATGTGCATAAGGTGCATGCTATCCAAACAGGGCCCATGTTGTGGGTCACTTCCAGAAGGGACATACTCATTCATTTACTAGCTATATCTCAGCTCGGAACTAGTGTACTATAACAAACATAGCCCAAAGACAGACAGATTTCCTTCCTGGGTCCCTCTGGTCAAGGTCATGCATTGAGTGCAAACTGTGAGTGCAAGTGATGCACAAATGCGTCGGGTATGACGATATTTTCAGAGTAATGTTCTTATTCCAATAATTCAACCCAAAAACACCCTTCTTTCAGTTGAGTTATTCCACTAGATAAGAACGCTGGAACGTATTATAGACAGATAAAGATATATGGAATTGCGGGTGATTCAGCATCCACAGTGGGGATGCTCTTCAATGGAGGGTTCCGAGTGTCAAAGGTTAAGAAGAGCAACACACACATTGTTTGTCTCCAAACACATGCACAGTATGTCCCGAGGTGTAATGCATCTAGGAATAAATGGTGAAGCAATCCATAAACTTGCGTAATATATGGAGCCATCTTGTGTTCTACTTTCTGAACTGACAAGGAGAGGCTCTTTAGTGGATACATATAGAACATGTCATTTGTCGGTTCCAAACGCCCTCCTAAAAATACAAAGTAATACCTTGCGTCTCTTGCTGTCCTCTCTTACCCGCCTAGCGCATCCCTCAAGATACCAGATATCCTTCCGCCATCTAACTGCACTGGGTTCTCCCTTTTATGTTTCTGATTCATAGGAATCTAGGCGCTATGCTAGGCAATCTCACCACTCCCATTGCACACTTCGGTGCTGCAAGGTGATTACAAGGAGATGAGGCTTCACTCTCTTAACAATGTGGCTAGGATTAAGTCAAAGCCAATTTTGTTTAGTAGAGGATAGCACTACCCCAACCCTTTTAGCGTTCCTATGCAAGTCAAGCAAATACTTAAATACAGGTTAACAAGGTAGTCAGGGCGTTGCATAATTAATTGTCTACATCATATTGTTTGGTTGTAAAACTTTGTTTGGTTCATTAGCTTTTAAAGAGGCAACTCGCACATACAGGGCACAGAGCGGCTCATTACAATGTCGGGCAGAAAGCCTCTGCCCAACACGGTCTCGGATTCGGGACCGACCGACTTGGGGTCGGCGGTACCGACTGCCAAATTATGATGCAACCAAGCACTGTTCGGTCAGATTCCCATCGTTTCATCTGGAATCTCGTGTTACACCAAAGAACCAGGTGTTACACAGGCACCTATGGGACAATAGGGGTGGGTGTGGAAAACCCTGCACCCTGTCGCAGGCACCCAGAGCAGGGTTTGACAGGGAGAAACCTTAGGTACCCCCTCGGCCACCAATTGTAGGCCGCTGGGGCCAGGAGGCCCTGACAGGGGCCCCCAAAGTCATTTTCCACCAGCCTGTCCAACACGGAAAGGCTTTTGGAAAGCGACATCGTAATCCAGACAGCGGAAATGTCATTCATAGGGGGGTTACAGTGTTGGGCCAACCAATAGGAATACTCCACGAATCGGTCGGACCGAGTTGGAATGACTGGTCGGTTTACGTTCCGACTGCAAACATGTAATCAGGAGATCGGACTGCAAACCAACGAGTCGGTTGGAATGGCTCCGACGCGGTCACAAAGATTCTGACTGTCGGGCCGAGGCTTTCCACCGGACATAGTAATGAGCCCTAGAGTAGGCTGGCCCAAACAGAATTACATATCTCCTTTACCTTGTTCAAACACACATATTATAACGTATTTAGACTTTATTTGGAACACATTGGATAACATACGGTTCCTTCACCACATCCTGGTGATGATTTTTAGGGGGCAGAGTCAGCACAGGGAGCATAGCGATCTCCCTCACGTGGCATGGACCATATAATGCGACCCTAAGCACCCTGATGAGGAGAACTTTACTCCAACAAAAGGAAATTGAGTATGAGAATTTCATACTTAAATTTGGAAGTGAGTACCACTACTGTCTTTGTCTTACTTTGTCTTATTTGTCCTGACGAATGCTCCACAGACCCTGTTGGGCCAGAAGGAGCTGAAACATGTCGACCTACTCATAGAGACATATGGTAATCCAGTTACTCGGTTACCCTATATATCGCAGCATCTTTTAACCAATAGTGCCCACCTCTTTAAAATAAATTTCCTTTTGGTGAGACACTGTTTTTATTTTCTATCTGTTCTATACACCTTCCCTCTGTTGATGTCCCTGTAATTTCTGGACACTTATACATTTACCAGAGGTTGCCTCGGGTGAGGCAGGCATATAGCACGTTATTTGATTACCCGATGACTATGCCATGACGCTGGATAAGGGGCGGATAATAGATATACACCGCATCATAAAGATCAGAGCGTCAATGAGGGTTTTCAAATATAACCAATGGTTATAGTAGATACCAGTGTCCATTCCAATTTTGATTGTTGAGATGATTTAAACAACTTCATTTCAAAGTACTACTTCCTTTCCTATGTCTTAGACGCCTATGGTGAGTCTATAGGTGAATGTACTGAGGGGCAGTCTAGTTTAGCCACTGCACTCCTTTCTCAATCCTCATCCAACACAATTCTTTCAATCACATTAATATGTTGAAATAGAAGATGGCGGCACAAGAGAAGAAGATAGCGGCAAGAGAGAAGATGGCGGCAAGAGAGAAGATGGCAACACAATCTTTTATCTTCCTGTATTGTCAAGTAAATAGAAAGGTGGGAGACACGCTGGTTAAACACCTCCTCTCACCAATCCTGCGCCTCGAGACACCGAGAGGAGCACAAGAAGGGGTTGAAGAATAACAGCATTTCCTTTGGTTCACTCGGGTGGCTAGGAACTAAGGGGAGAGGTACTGGGTAGTACAGGCAGCATTTACCTTTCGTTCAGTTCCCATAGGTGTATAAAAACTGAGGGGAGGAAAAAGAGGCAGCAGAATCTTCTGTATTTTAGAAGGAATTTGAGACAAAGTATCCATATGTGACAGCACAGCAGTATGCAGCAGTGTTCATGAGTTCACTGTTGCTTCCTGCTAAAAGAGGGAGGCCTCAAGCAAACACAACATCAAATGAAACATTTTGCTTCTACTCCAAATGTTTGTTTCAAATCTATAAAAGTGAAGGACTATTTTAAAAACTGAAAAAATAAATACATTTAAAGAAAAGTCATTTTACCAAGTCCTGCAATAGTGTTTTTTTGAGCGCTGCTGGCCCTTGAGGGAGGAAATGGCCTTCCTTTTGGAAATGTCTAGGAGGTTCTGGTCCTGCAGTCTGCTGAAGCACCTGAGGTGCAGTGTGGACCCCACTAGTCGGGCAACCCCGCCCTCCCAACTCAGCCAATGGCCTTTGTATATCTGTGAGATGTTGGGATCCCAAGTCTCTCTGCATTTTGCAGGGTGCTGATGGGAAAGGACCATTTCCCCTTGTTCTACAGGATGTAGCGTGGGTCATGTGGTCAAGAAACACATTCATATCTGCTGTTCAAGCAATCATTCGCCATTCCATCTCCACCACAAAAGTAAATCCACAGCATTACACGAGCTATGTCTCACAGGTAGAGAGTACACTCAGAAGTCAACAGTGCCATTAAGAAGAAAGGAAATAAATTCAGAGACAATACAGCTAAAACGTGCAAAATAACCCACAGGCTGGAAAATGCACTTGAAAACAACTACCCAGGCGTCTCCTTGGGCACTCTACCCTGAGCTGAGCCACTTGAACTGAAAAATGAGGGCACTGCCTCCTGCCAAAACCAGACAGAAATAATTAAGAAAAGAAAAATGAGAGGCAGAAAACACTAAGTGCGACTCCCCCTTTCTTAGAAGAGGCCTGCTGCGAAGAATAACTATGCACGTCGGGCGAGTAACTGTGGTTGTTTCAAGTAAATGGGCCCTTGCTGTGACGTGCAGTAATACAAAGAAAACACAGAAACGTAGCAAGCAAATAACATTCCTGACATACTGCTGGCACCAGTTCCTCCATTACAATGAATATAAGAAAAGAAACTCCACTCCTGATAAACAAGCTACTATTTAAAGCCTCTTTGGAAGAGTAATTGCATGCCCTAATAAAAAAAAACACTTTTGGCAAGTAGGATGAAAATGTTAGGATCGAAAAGAACATTTGTCACTATCTCACAACAGGGTTTGCCAGAAATACATCAAAATGAAACAGTATCCCTAATGAACTTTTGTTCTTTGAAATATAAGCTACTTCTGCCGATTTTACAGTTTTATGTTTAGGGAAAGGCTCTTGTGGGGAAGGAGGCGAAGGCCATAAAAAATATCCAGAACAGGCATAAACTCACAGGTTTGTTGGGTAAAAATCATAAAACATGACACATTCACAAATTAAGGACATGATAAGCTGAAAGCACACTTTGCACACGTTAGACACTTTGGCACATGAAAATGAGACACGTGTAGTAGAAGTACCAGGAAAGCGTGTTTTAAAAAATGAGATGAAGAAAACATATATACTAAATAATACTGATACATTTAAAAACATTGTACTAATGAATTTCTAATACACATGTTGCTTATTAATGTGTATTGATGGAATGTTTGATGCTAAGGGAAGTGGTCTAGTGTATTTGATGCTTTATGTAAGAATGTAACAGTTAGAAAACTCGGGGCAAAAACATGTAGAAACGAAGTGTAAGCTTGAAACTTTGCATATTAATACCAGAACGTCTATAGTTTCAAAACAAATTTTGTAATAAGAGTTTACAAAACTATGCACTTATATGAATGTTGAGAAAAATTGTGGTGGAAGGATATTTCTAACGTTATCTATTTCCATGTAATGATTTGTGAAAGATCTATAAAGTCTTTATTTTGAATTGATGTAATTACATTATATTTGATATTAGTTTAGAGCACATTTCATTATTTAAACATGTGATGCTAACTTAAAGGCCTTTTTCTAAAGGCTTTTTTCTAATCCTGACCTTTCCCTTGACTTAATACAATGGTTAATTTCTACTAGTGAAATGTTGCTTTACTTGCCTTGTGCGTGTGTACACACCAACATTCCGGAATGTTTCTTCAATTTTCACAGTAAAATACTGCTGTGGGAACTGAATTTCAGCTATTGCTATAAGATAATTACTTTGTATCTTTTTTACTGATACTAGGCCTGTGTGGACTCTCAATCTCTAATTTCTCATGACCAGCAATGGGAAACCACTTCACCGTACTGTTTCAAGTGTCCTAGGTGACACTATGATAATATGGACATGTGATAGTCTTTCAATGGTGGTGTGATGTCACGGCGCTGGAAATTGCTAGAGACTTTCTAAAAGAAGAAACCCCAAAAGAGGAAAATGCATTGCTGATTTTTCCCATTCTGAGACTCAGATGCTATGCTGATAAATTTTTTGATGAACTATCCTTTATTTTTAGACTGCTTGGCTGATGCTACAGTCAGTAGCTGATGGACTGAACCTTATTTGCCAAACCACTTCCATTTTTCATTCCTTTATTTCTTTGTTTATGCAAATGGTCTTGCCCTTAATGGACTTTAAATTTGAACCGGTTTCCCATCTTCATAGGAGTTGAGCTGTTAGATAACAAACTATCCTTCTGCTTAATGGTGGTAGGACTCTTTAACTCTGTAGTTGATTGCAATTATAATAATCCAAGAAAGCCAACTTAAATGATTGGCACTGCTACACAAGCTGTGATACTTTTATCTGAACTTCTCAAGAAATTACTTGTGGCAATGACCTTGGAATCTTTAATACAATAACCAAATGAATCAAATGTCTTTCTGAGTCTATTATTGAGCCCTTTTGGTTTTTCCTTTAAATCTGTGCTGTTTACTAATGACTTAATGTGTTGTAGGGAGTAATACCGAGCTCTGACAGAACATCAGGTGTTACGTCTTTTGTTTTGCTTGCTGTTGCAGAGCTTTTGGTCTGTATAATCATAACTTGACTTAACTTGTTTCTTTTGTTGCTATTCTTTATTTCTACAGCATGGTTTTAAGAGTGGTGTACCTAACTTTGATCTCCAATTTGTGCGTTGGCTGTCAAATAATGGTCCTCATTGGACAGCTAATATGGTGTTTGGTTTCCCTAATTTCCACCCCTCCTATCAGCAGAGAAAGACTTGTCAGAGGATCATTGCCTCTGTGGTAAATGGGAGTGCTGCAGACAGTCTAATTGTAAAGGGTCCAGTACCATTGAGTAGTAACTGAGAGTGAAGTGTATAATAAAATTTTTTTACCACCCGTACGCTGCAACAATATTCACAAACATTTTTACAGTTCCAAATTTCAATGAGATGTGGATTAAGTAGGTTCTCTAAACAGAATCCACCATAAAGTTCGAAATACTCACACAATGGTGGCTTGATTTTTAGGGGTCTGAGAATCTGGACCGAAATTAATCAAATAGACAAAGACCAAAATAAGGGCACCACCTGACACCTAATATCACAGACACTCACAAAACCTGAATGTAAGTGTCTGGGTCACTCCTGTCAACCCAATGCTGCAGGAGGCTCGTAAGGCACACCTTCCTCTGCAACCAAAACCATCTCAGCTGATACAAATTTCAAGGCTCTAATCTCGCCTTCAGTTCAGTAGCATAAGAGAAAATGTAGGCCCCACTGTAAAATGTGATGAGGAACCTCTTAGATTACTGAATATCATTAAAAATATTAGGCCTTAGGCCCAAAGTAGAAGGGATGGCTCAAACGTGATTACAACAGTGCCATATGTGCATACGGAATGCATATATATGGGTACATGTGCACCTATATAGCATTACTTTAACCTTTGTTTTTTTCAGTGAATATGAATATATGTGCATCTATATTACCTACTGGCGGTTGCCAATAGGAAGTTATAGTAAGGACCTAGTTTCCATAGGAACAACATTTTTTTGTTTTGCCAATAACTTTGGCGCCATTTGACTAATCTTCAAAAAAAATTCTAAATTAGTACAAGGCTCAGTTCCGCTGCTGTGTTGAACGTTTTGGGTGAATCGTCAAGCAAAATACAGAAAGCAGGAAAGGAGAAAGAGGAATTGGTATCCTGAATTACTGTTATTTTTTTAAGCTAGTATAAATGAATGTGTTTGAAATTATCTGCGAGTGCTTGCATACAGTATGTAATTTAATAGTATGCAATTTGCACACACTCATCAGGCAGGCATTTACAGACCCAGTTACATTCCCACAAAAACACTTATGTACCCATCACTCATATAGCCTGACAGTGACTTCCCAAGTCACCCTCAAAACCCTAAGATTATTCACATACCCATTTACTGAAATTTGAGTACTACTTTTCCATTACAGTCTGGGGGGAAATCCAAAGAAAACAATGTGCACAATAGGAAGAGTTTAAAGAGAACTACTTCAGTACTCTTGAGAATGGAGAATCATGAGTGTAGTTGATCTTAGAATCAGAGCCCCTAAGGATACTGGCTCTGAGAAGGAGGGAAAGGAGTAGAGAAATGACTGGGCAAAGGTTTATGAGGCGAGGTGGACCCCCAACCCCCAACGAGAGAGAGTTCTCTACTGGATTTTATGCAGGAAGTAGTTTCAAACCAAACCCAGTCCCCTGAGAAGCTCAAGGACAGTCAGGCTGAATGGACCTGAGGCTGCAGCTGGCCCAGGTGGATGCAGAGTAGAGATACACACAGAGAGCCTTGGATGAGGTCTTATTGGTCCATAAAGGGACTGTCAATGAGGTGGATTTAAAGGCCAAATAGCTGTTAAAGTTTAGCAAAAATGTTGGGCGCAAAACGACTGTGTTCAATGCAGAATAAAGAGTCCATATACCCAGGGACTTTTGTGTCTGAATGTATGGGGGTGGGGGGGGAGATATAGACAGGTAGCAACCTGTCTATATCAGGCATATGATGTAGCTCTCGAGGTACAAAGGATCTTTGAGGAGGACTGAGAGCTGGCCATTGGAGTCATATTCCTGGTGATGGAAGGGACGCCCTACTGGGCCGAGAGAAGGGGAAGCGGTTGAGGTATCCCATCATGAAGGAGGCCCTTGTCATTAAGTATGAATTCACCCCAGAGGAGTGCAGGCTAAAATACAGGGGCAGTCAGAAAGTGCGTCACCTGTGCTGGGAGGATTTTGGGGGATACTTTTGAAATGTATAAAGGTACTGTTATCTTTAAGACTACTTTTCTAACAGTGTTATATTTTTTCTTTTTTTTTAAAGAGAACTAGGAAAAAGGAACTGGCTTCAGACTGTGAAAAACATGCAGGTCAATGGGGAGCTAAGAAAATAATGAAACATTTCTGCTGATAGTACTTTGCATATCTATGTGCATGGAAATGAAGTACTTGCTGCTTTATGCTTTTTTCCTTAGTGCCTTTTGGAATGCTACACATAATATACTGTTCTATGAAAGAAAGTGCAGACTCATTTGTGTCTGTTCCAAATTCAGGTGCATCTTTTACACACAATAGCATATGAATATGAAAATCACCTCTTACTTGGTACTCTTTTTGCAAAAAGAAATCAGTAATTTCTCAAAGAAATAGATTTTTGTTGTTGCAGATGAAGGACAGCATAGCTTCAAATCTGTGCTTAAAGTACCTGCAAACATTTGACGGATGCAAACGGCAAACTTCTCCTGTCTTGAATTTTGTGCCCTTAATGTTACAGTTTGTTTGTGTGAAAAAGTCATGAAAGTCATCCCATAGATATTCACAGCTCAGAGTTAGAATCCAAGTTTTTTTATACAATATTTGTGATTGTTTTTTTCTCCACTGTTCACAGATGATTCTTTCTATAGTACATCACTTTTGGTGTATGAGTATGGAGCAGGAGAACAGTAAAATGGGAAAATGCACCCACAGAGGAGGATTGTACCGTGACAAGAATATGGCATTTCACACAGTGAGTAAGCATCTTACTTACATTTTTTAAAGCTGGTGCTATTATAATGACTGAAACTGATGGTGGTTCTCCCAAAGGTGCTATACAGGTGGACTGTCCTGTTGCACCCACTTTGTCCTGCATGATTTAGCTGTGTCCCCTTTCAGGAATTGTTTTTAATGCTTCTACATATAAGTTGTCCAATGTAAATATTTCTTGTGGTGCCCCTGGATAACTGCTTGCTGCAAGTATTGCAGTTCAGATCTTTATCTGCAACCTTTTTTTCTCCATATCGGTATTGTAAGATGCTTCAAAACATTACTTTGCTTTGTGCTTCCTAAAGGATTTGTGCACTAAAGTGTATTTGTAAATAGTTAAATAAGTTATGTTGTTTTTATTTGTTAATTGCTTGGTTTTAAATGGTTTTGTAATGTGTTAATAACATTAATTTGTAAAGTTATAAAAAGTTATATGAGTAATTTTACATATGAGTCACAAACACACCCATACAGGTACTCATAAAGGAACTTGCACACCTATAGAGTCATTTACACAGGTACAGATTCACCCACACATACAGTCATACAGCCACTCAAAATCCCATAGTCAGATACACCCATTTACACATACAAACTGCTACTTAGAGAGACTCATACACCCATGCAGCCATTCACATACCCACTCACACACACCAAGCCACATACGATACAATGACTCATACACCCAGTTATACACTCATACACCCACTAACACCCCCAAATACATACTCTTGTACAGCTACTCACATACCCAGTCAAACACAGATAAAACCACACAGAGACTGAAACATATATTCACAGACCAATGCAGCTACTGAGACACCTAGGCACTCACTGATACAGCCACTGAGAGACCCAGGCTCACACTGATAAAACCTGTGACACACCCAGGTACACACCAATATAGCCACTGACCTACCTAGACACACATTGATACAACTACTGATACATCCAGCCACACTCCGATATAGAAACCAACACACTCAGTCACATACGTATACAAATGACACACCGAGTCACACTCCAATACAGCCACTTAGACATTGAGCCAAACACTGATACAGCCTCTCAAACACCCATACACATGCTAATAAAGCCAAGCCTGACACACCCAACCACACACTAATACAGGCACTAACACAGCCAGCTAAACACTAATGCATCCAATACTACACCCAGGCACACAGTAACACACACACTGACACACCAAATGACTTACCAATGCACACACTGACATACCCAGGTATTCTGCAATGCAGAGACTGACAAACATACCCAAACACTAACGCATCCAATAACACACTTAGGCACACACTGACACATACACTGACACACCCAGGCATATAATGCAGACACTGACAAACCCATGCATACAGAAATGTGGACATTAACACACCCAGACAAACACTAGTGCATGCAATAACACACCCACGCACACACTCATGTATCCACTAACACCCACGGGCACAGACTAATACATATACTGAGGCAGCCACTCACACACTCAACCATACACTAACACACCCGGTCACACACTAATGCATATGCTCACACCGCCAGGCAGACACTGATGTATACACTGACACAGCCAGGCACATAGTAATGCATACACTAACACACCCAGGCACACATTGACACATACACTGAAACACCCAGGGACACACTAGTGGAGACATAGACACACCCAGGCATACAACAATGCAGACACTGATACACCCAGACAAATACTAATCCATCCAGCACAGCCAGGCACCCACTAATGGATACACTGACACACTGAAGCATATGCTGATGCAGGCACTGACACACCCAGGCATAGATCAAAGCAACACTAATGCATGCAATAACACATCCAGGCACACATTAATGCATACACTGACATACCCAGGGATATACCATTGCATACACTAACACACCCAGGTATACATCAATGCAGACACTGACACAGCCAGGCACTCACCAACGCAGACAAGGAGACACCCAGCCAAAAATGAATGCATCCAAAAACATACCCAGGCACACACTGACACACCCCGGCATACACCAATGCAGACACTGACACACCCAGCCAAATACTAACACATCCAATAACACCCCCAGGCATACACTGATGCACCGACTGACACATCCACTCTCACACCGATACAGTCACTGACACATTAAAAACACAGTGAGCTATTTGTTTGACCAGATGGTGGTTCTAGCAAGAATATTTTTTTTCTAGACAGGTTTTTTAACAGTTTTTAATTTGTTCTTCTTTAATATTTTCTGAACAATAAGTGAACAGAGTAGTAAAAAGGCTAAGGATGGGGAAATGCGAAGAAGCCACTGGCTTCAGTCTTCAAAAATCATTATGTGGTCACTGTAAGCAAAAAAGAACAACCAACAGCGATGCTTCTTTACTGTATCCATGAATGTACCCACAGAGGAAATTTTTACAGCGACAAGCATGTGGGATTTCGCACACTGCCTATCCATGTCACTCAATTCTTCTCAGGCAGCTGGTATTGTAAAGACTGCAGCTAATGATGGTTCGCCAAAGGCTACTGTAGAGGTTGACTGTCCTGCTGCACCTGTTTTCACCCGCATCAACCAGTTATACACCCTTTCATGAACTGTTTTAAGGTCCTTCCATATGGAACTTGTCCCATGTGAATACCTCTTTGCAGTGCCTCTGGATAGCTGCTTTCTTCAAATACTGCACTGCACATATTTTGCTGTTGTCTTCTTTTCTCCAGAAGGTATAATAAAGCGCTTCCACATATCACTTTCTTTTCTGCAAGGGGGTGTCTTCCTCCTCATTCTCTACAGGTTGTGGATGCTCATCCTGGATGGAAGATGTAGCTTCAGCCATTCTGTAAAATCCGAGCACCACTGGTTCTCAATCCTACTTCTAGAGACTTCACTGGAGAAGTAACTGGATTTTGGGTGTGGTTTTCAATGTGCATCATGGGCTCCTCATATATCCAATCAAAAGATAAGAAGATAAGGACTGTCTGGTATGGTGCCCTTGGAATTCCCACCGGGGAGAAATATGTCAGCCTCCCTTGGCCCCCGTGGTGGACGACCCCCTACTCCTTAGACATTCCACTGCTGTGTTTTAATATTTCTGTGAATTCTCTTGCTGTACCGATGATGCAGATTGTGATGGCCCCTTTAAATTGTGATGCTTTGCTGATGTTTGTTTGTTATTTTTCAATAAAAAATGTTAAAAAAAAAAAGATAAAATCGCGGACTCGTGAAACTCGTAAAATGGGTAACTTCGTTGAAAAACAGATATAAGGTGGTTTATATATACTTGTAAATATGCTCACAGTGATGTCATTAATGAAAATGGATGGGTGTACATTTTTTAAATAATACCAAAAATTTTGGGTGAATCTGCGCACTCAATTTCGCGGATTCATTCTGATCACGTGATTGTGATTAAAAACCATAGATTAGTAGTACTTCTGTTTATGGACCCAGGTAGGTACTGAGGTACCCCCCAAAAAATAATTTAAAAATACATTTGTTTAATTACATTTAAAAAACTTCATATACTTTACATTAAGTACACATGATTTTTATGTTTTTAAATGTATACAAAGTATATTTATAAAAAAAGAACGTCTACACCCATGTACATAGCCCTACAACCACTCACAAACCCACTTACATACCCATACACCCACTCATCAAACCACAAAACCACTCACGCAGCCACTCATAGACCCATACAAGCTCTCGCACGGCCACACAACCTCTCACACACCCACTAATACACCTATACATCCACTCACACAACCACACAGCTACTCAGATACTTACTCACACACCCATACAAACTCTCATATGCCAACACACCCACTCACACACCCATACAGGCACTCAGACACCCACTCACACATTGATACAGTCACACAACCACTCAGATGACAAATGTTAGACATAGTATCACTCAGTAGTAGTAGAGAAAGAATAGTAATTTAACTTATGTAGTAGGTCATAATCGTTTTCAAAACACTTACACTCACTGGATGATGTCATCAGTTCTTTCCAAACTGGATTATTGCAACGGGCTCTATCTCAGCATGCCTGCTAAGAAGTTACGAAAGCTTCATGAGAATCAGAATGCTGCTGCAAGGCTTCTGTTAGGTATCCCTAAGTTCCAATCAGTAGGAAAGCACAGTCAATATCTGCATTGGCTTCCAGTCAGAAACCGTATTAACTTAAAAGCTTTATGCATTACTTATAAAGCGCTTCACAGTAGCGGCCCTCAGTTCTTGAGGCAGTTGCTGTAATGGTACTCCCCAAACAGATGCCTCCGCTCTGAAGGAGCGAAACGGATGCTTCTCCACAGGTTTTGTAAAACTAACTGGGGCGGCAGAAACTTCACAGTGGGGGGCACAAAACTCTGGAATAGCCTTCCCAGTTCCATTAGGACTCTCTTCTCTCTGATAACCTTCAGCAAGGCTCTCAAAACGTCGTTATTCAATAAAAAGAGATTTTAACTTACTTAGGAATGCTAGCGCCAAGACACCGTTTTGGTATTCGTGCGCTCTAGAAATTTTAATAACATAACATCAGTATTATAGCAGGTCAAGTCATGAATGATGTGAAAATATGTGATTATAAGCAGTGCATTGTGGGGCTGTAAGTTATATTTAGCTCAGGTAACTATAACTGCTTAATTTCTATGGTTTTGTGTGTGTGAAATCTGAGCCTAACTCTAACATCCCTGTAACCTTTGGTTTTCCAGTAAATTTTTAAGGTTTTCTTAATTCTATTTTCTAACTATAACACTCCTGTAACCTTTGTATTTGTGTGAAAAAAATAAATATATACATACATATTATATAAATATATGTATATATATATGTACATACATATTATATATATATATATATATATATATATATATATATATATATATATATATATCCAAAATGTTGCCTCCATGAAGAAACAACGAGGGACTCAGCGGGCAGTGCTTCAGGTAAGTTTATTGCAGCAATTCTTGTATGGCATGACGCTTTTCGGGAAGTCGTCCCTCTTCAGATGCCTTCACTCCCTGTACTGGCGCTACATGCAGTCCCGCTTTTAAAGTCCAATGCTTCCTTCCCATTGGAGGACACCATCGAACTGCATGTCCCAGCATCCCTCTGGTTGGATACCGGTAAACGCTGCCAGTAATTCGGAAAATTTTCTCCGGGGCTGTTACTACCTTCTTGCACCGCCCAACGCCTTCTGCAGCCTCTAGTGTGTGCGTAATCTGTGGGGCGCTATGGCAATACTCCGGGCCTCACCGTGAAGTCACGGTCCCTTTCAGGTCAGATGTCCGATCACCCGTGGCATGCAGCAACACAAGCCCACTGTCGATACCTCGATCTGCCTCCAAAGTGTTCCACATGAGAGCTTGGATTGTCAGGGCGGGTCACCTCCATTGCACTGTCGCAAAATATATATCCAAAATGTTGCCTCCATGAAGAAACAACGAGGGACTCAGCGGGCAGTGCTTTAGGTAAGTTTATTGCAGGAATTCTTGTATGGCATCACGCGCTTCGGGAAGTCGTCCCTCTTCAGATGCCTTCACTCCCTGTACTGGCGCTACATGCAGTCCCGCTTTTAAAGTCCAATGTGCTGGACATTATTCCCATCACGTGGTCAGACCACAGGGCTATTATATTTCAGCAAAATATACGGGCATTACATCCTTCACTTCCGAGACCCCGAATTAGGGTGGGGACACGTGCTTGGAAAAACGCTGACATTCCTCAGATGCTAGAGTCCCTTGCCTCCTCCCATCCTCAGGGAGGAAATTCTTCAGCATTATCAGCTATAGATTTCCAAGATTGGATCCGAAGTGCCGCCGATCTAGTGGCCCCAGAAAAACTTACGAGACCTAACAGAGCATCTCCTTCGGCTGCCTGGTATAATGAAGATTTAAGACTCCATCGCCAACACTGTAGGAACCTAGAAAGGCGATGGAGAAAAGCTTACTGCCCCATAGCCAGACAAATTTATAAAGATGCCCTTATGACTTACAAAAAGGCAATTGTGGCCCGAAAAACGGTCTTTTTTTTTCGGCACAAATTGAAACCGCCGCCAACTCTGCCAGAGAGCTGTTCTCCGTTGTTACGACTCTGTCCACCCCCCCCTCTGGCCCGGGGGTAGAGCCCTCACAGACCTTCTGTAATGATCTATCCACCTTCTTCACCACAAAGGTGGCAGATATATATGCTTCATTTGAAGGGGATATTAAAACTGAACGCGGAGGCGGTAGTGTGATAGAGGTACCTTCTCATCATAATTATGACCCTTTCTTATGTTTTTCACCTGCCTCACTTGATGACGTTATCACTCTCATTTCATCCACTAAATCGGGTTCCCCTTTGGACCCTTGCCCTCCTTCTGTGATGCAAAAACTCACAGAGGTGATCGCACGCCCCCTTATGGAGATCTGCAACACTGCATTTCAGACAGGCCAATTTCCTAGTACATGGAAGAAGGCTGTTATAAAACCCCTTCTGAAAAAACCCTCCCTAGACCCTACAGCCGTCGCCAGCTATAGACCCATTGCGTGTCTACCCTTTGCCGCCAAAGTATGCGAATCCATGAAGAATAGACAGCTTTCAGAGTTCGTTGAGACCCACCAACTTCTCGATGAATCGCAGTTTGGCTTTAGGAAAGGGCATGGGACAGAGACCGCCCTGATCAAGGCCTCTGACGAGATCAGGGCGATCATGGATCAGGGGGGGGCGGCTGTCCTCATCCTTTTGGATTTGTCAGCGGCCTTTGACACGGTCGACCATGTCATCCTAGTCGACCGTGTCACAGCTCTGGGCATAAGCGATCTGGCCAAGGATCTCATTTCATCTTTCCTGGCAGACCGTACCCAGACTGTAAGGCTGGGAGATTTCTACTCACCCACCTCTGTACTCCCCTGTGGAGTCCCACAAGGTTCCTCGCTAAGTCCCATGCTATTTAACATTTATGTAGCAGACTTAGCGAGGGTAATAAAGGCACATGGAGTACGGCTAACATCTTATGCAGATGATACCCAGCTGGTCCTGGGCATCCATAAGGACGGCTGCGCTGTGGCAGCCAACTTCCAGAGAGCTATGCTTGAGGTCAGTACCTGGATGGCCTCTAATTGTCTTAGGCTCAACTCGGACAAGACCGAAGTTATGACCTTTGGAAAACTCTCTCCAGAATGGTCTTCTAACTGGTGGCCGGAAAAGCTCGGCTATCCACCTGTCCCAGTGGAAAAAGCCAGAAACCTGGGAATCATTTTTGACAGCAAGTTGGTATTTGACCTTCATACAAACAAGGTTGTGTCGTCTTCTTTCTTTATTCTGAAAAAGATTAAGAAGCTGCTGCCTTATCTCCCTCCCTCAGCTGGGAAGACTCTGGTCTCTACCTTAGTCTTCTCCAAAATGGATTATGGAAACGCTCTCTTTCTCCATACCCAGAAGCGTGTTATAACAAAGCTGCAATCCATCCAGAATGCGGCAGCCAGGATTCTCCTGAGCATTCCTCGCCTCAACTCCACCACTCCTGGCATTCGTCAACTCCACTGGCTGAGAGTAGAGAGCCGCATTAAATTCAAGGCCCTCTGCATTGCATATAGGGCAGTACACGGCATAGGACCCAGGTTCCTGACGGAAGCCTTTCAGCCATACACTCCTAGACGGCAATTAAGATCGGCCAATACCAACCTCCTCACTGTGCCACGCACAAGAACGGCCACCTGGGGAGATAGACGTTTCTTGGTGGCCACCCCAAAACTCTGGAATCTTCTGCCACATTCCATCAAAACTGCCCCGAACCTGATGAGCTTCCGCAGGCTCTTAAAAACGTGGTTATTTAACCAGTGAGCGGATGACTGACCCCAGTAGCTCCACAGCGCCGAGACACCCCAGGGTATTTGTTGCGCTATAAAAATTACGTAAAATAAAAAAAATAAAATAAAAAATGCTTCCTTCCCGTTGGAGGACACCATCGAACTTCATGTCCCAGCATCCCTCTGGTTGGATGCCGGTAAACGCTGCCAGTAATTCGGAAAATTTTCTCTGGGGCTGTTACTACCTTCTTGCACCACCCAACACCTTCTGCAGCCTCTAGTGTGTGCGTAATCTGCGGGGTGCCGTGGCAATACTCCGGGCCTCACCGTGAAGTCATGGTCCCTTTCAGGTCAGATGTCCGATCACCTCATGGCATGCAGCAACCCAAGCCCACTATCGATACCTCGATCTGCCTCCAAAGTGCTCCACATGAGAGCTTGGATTGTCAGGGCGGGTCACCTCCATTGCGTTGTGGCCTCGCAAAATATATCTGCATTGGCTTCCAGTCAGAAACCGTATTAACTTTAAAGCTTGATGCATTACTTATAAAGCGCTTCACGGTAGCGGCCCTCAGTTCTTGAGGCAGTTGCTGTAATGGTACTCCCCAAATAGATGCCTTCGCTCTGAAGGAGCGAAACTGATGCTTCTCCACAGGTTTCGTAAAACTAACTGGGGCGGCAGAAACTTCACAGTGGGGTCCACAAAACTCTGGAATAGCCTTCTCAGTTCCATTAGGACTGTCTCCTCTCTGATAGCCTTCAGCAAGGCTCTCAAAACGTAGTTATTAAAAAAATAAGATAAGATTTTAACTTACTTAGGAATGCTAGCGCCAAGACACCGTTTTGGTATTCGTGCGCTCTAGAAATTTTAATAACATAACATCAGTAATATCACTGATCATGTCATGAATGATGTGATAATGTGGGATTATAAGCAGTGCATTGTGGGGCTGTAAGTTATATTTAGCTCAGGTAATTATAACTGCTGAATTTCTATGGTTTTGTGTGTGTGAAATCTGAGCCTAACTCCCTGTAACCTTTGGTTTTTCAGTTAATTTTTAAGGTTTTTGTAATTCTATTTTCTAACTATAACGCTCCTGTAACCTTTGTTTTTGTGTGAAAGAAATATATACATACATATTATATGTATATGTACATACATATTATATATACATACATATTATATATATATATATATATATATATATATATATATATATATATATATATATATATATATATATATATATATATATATTACCTACTGGCGGTTGCCAGTAGGTAGTTATAGTTAGGAATTTTTTCAATGCAAAATCTCACAATTCTATTGTAAATAACTTTGGCGTCGGTTGACGAATCTGCCTGAAAATTTCCTCAAATTTGCCTCGTCGAGCTCCGGTCCTTCCCTGAAAGTTTGGGGGGGGAATCGTGAAGCGGGGGCCGAGATAAAAGGGGGGGTCCCAAAACGTGTTTTCCCCATGTTAATTTCCATAGGGTGGTCGAACTCACTTTTAGCCCGAACGGCTGAATGAATTTCCACCAAACTTGGCAAAATTGTAGGGACTGGTAGCCCGATGTGCTTTGCTATGTCTCAAGATATGTGCTCCAGTGGGTTTTGAGTAATTTAGGTTCAAATAAATATATATATATCTATAAGCGCACCCCGGTACGCGCACCGGGGCGCGTACCGGGCGCGCCACGCGTGGTGTGCACGGAGGGCTGATTGGCTCTCGGGTGTCTGTAAACATTCGAAACAGTCCGGAGCGGCTGCCATCTTGTGTCTCGGTAAAATCGAGACACAAGAGGTGGCAAAAACAAAGGGGGAAATGACCAAAAGGGGGCAGAGTAGACTCCCCCGAACCCCCTAGGTTTGATGTGGGGGCCAAAAAAAAAAATTCTTTTTTTTGATTTTCGCGGGGGGGAGCGCCCGGTACGCGCACCGGGGAGCGTACCGGGGAGCATACCATGGGGAAAAAAGAATGACAGTTTCAAAAAAATGTAGCTGTTTTTAAAAAAAAATCTTTTTGTTGTTTTTTTTTTTGATAAAGTACCTACATGTAGAGACTTAGGGGCAGATTTACAAGCCACTTGCGCCACTTTTGCGTCACTTTTCTCATGTTAAACGTGACGCAAAGGTGGCGCAAGGGGCTTGTAAATCTGCCCCTTAAATTGTTGTTTTCCTCTCACTCCACTCCCACACTCACCTTCTTTCAGTCCCCCTGCTTTACTTCCCTTCCCCTCTCTTCCCTTCATTCGCTCCCTCAGTAATTCCTCTTCTCTCACTCACCTTACTCCACTTCACTCACTCCTTTTCTCATTCCCTCTGTCCTCTCACTTTCTCACTCCTCTTCCCTCATTCCTTCTGTCTCACCCTCACTCCCTCTATCCTCTCACTCTGTCACTCCCCCTTCACTCACCCTCAATCACCTTGCATTCCTCACTGTAATCAACTCACCTTTACTCACTCCCCTTCTGTCATTTGTTCCATCAGTCTCTTTCTCCCTTTCATTCAGTCATTTCATCCAAACAGTTATGCAGTAGACATTCATTGAAAAAAAGAACAACACAATATGTAAGGAATACAGCTCTTTTTGGAGAATTGGAGGTAGTTCTAAAAAGAACTGTTTTTTTTCTTCTTTTTTAGTTTTGAAATTTTTTTTACTTTTTCTGAACGTTTTTAATTTTTTTTGGTATTTTTTTCAGAACAAAAGCAAAACTAGGGAATGCAAATCTGCTCAAAAGGAGCAAAAAAAAAGGGGAAAAATTAGGGCTGAGGGGCGCAGCGGTGTTCCTCCCTCTTTCTAACAATCAGCTCAATGCTCTGCTCCCCATAACAGAGCCGTTGGTCACACTGCTTACAACGAATTGTAATATCTGCAAAAACAGGCTGAATATTTGGGATCATCACTGCTGGTCTTCCTCTCACCGATGATGTTGAAGCTCCGGTGGAAGTGGAGGGGCCATCGGGTGGTGGATTGCGAGCCAGGGCCCTGGTGCTCTCCCGTGCATAATTAATCGGGTGCCTCCTCTCAAAATGCCTGATTAAAGTAGCATTCCCGAAACTATACTTCCGGGTGGGATCCCCACGTGATAGGACAGTGTCACAAATTTTACAGGTGACTTTGGCTGCATTGCATTTTTTCTCCCCCTCTGGAAAAGAGAAAAACTTCCATATGAAGTGGTCCTTCACTTTTCTCTGCGGGGGGGCCTCAGGCAGGAATCCATCCGAAGAGTCTGAGGACTGGTCCTGGGAAGGGTTCTGGGAACCAGACATGGTTGAATTAGATTTTTTTGCAGAAACAGACAAGAGGTGTTGTCTCAGCAAAAGCAAACAGGTTGCGAGGGAAATGGGTGGGGTGTTTCCCTACTTGTGAAAAAAAGCTGTTATTAACCAATGAAAAGTGTTATTTTCAGGTCACATGACCCGACGCGCTTACGCTACGCGCCCCGGGGCGCGTCGCGTAAGCGCGTCGGACGCCTACGTAGCACGATCGTATTCGCTCGAGTGCTTCCGGGTGCGCTTACGCCGTGCGTATCAGGCGAACGCGGCTACGCGATACGTCACGATTATGCTTTCGTTCACGATATTGGCGCTTACGGGACGCTCCACGGTGTGCGCCCCGGGGCGCTACATAAAACTACGCTTTCCGGGGCGCTCACTGAGGCGCGCAGCGGGTGCGCTCCAAGGCAATAAAAATTTTTCAAAAAAATACAAATATCCCAAAAAAAAATTGGCAACATTGTAGGGACTGGTAGCTTGATGTGCCTTTGCTATGTCTCAAGATATATGCTCAAGTGGATTTTACGAAAATTAACTTTGAAAAAAATATATATCGGCCTACATTGGGCTATATATATGTTAGAACTCAAATGTAGCCCAATGTAGCCCAAAGATGGCCACCAGAGACAAAAAAAAACAAATGTAGCCCAAATATCAGCCAGATGTAGCCCAAATATAGCCCAATAACAGAATGTCCCAGAGTGTTCTAAAGAACAACTAGAGCGCTAACAGTCTTACATATAAACGAAGACTTATAGTTAGGAATTAGCATTTAAAAAACCTTTGAAATTCACTGAAAAAACCATAGGTTTCACACCAGTTATAGTTAGGAATTAGCATTTAAAAAACCTATTAAATTCACTGAAAAAACCATAGGTTTCACACCAGTTATAGTTAGCTGGAAATTTTACTGAAATAAAACCATTGAAATTCCCACGTTATAGTAAGTTGGACTCACTATAACTTGTGCGTGCAATGCACTGCTGATGACGTCACATATTACATCACTCATGACATGGTCAGTGACATCACTCATGACATCACTGATGACACCATCCTTGTGACAGAGTGACAGACCTCCTTTCACTGTAATGTAACCCTTGAAACACATATTCAAAAATAGACACAATTTTTTTTTTTAAAATAGAGATAACCATATCAGTTACAACAACCAATTCAGTAATTCCACCATCTATATACACATCTACTCATTCACAAACAGTTCAATATACACACTCATACATATACTCACTCATCATATGTAGTGATACACCTATACATCCTGTTACACACTGACAGTCATCCAAAAGTTACTCACACACATACTCACACATGCAAATAAACAATTGAACATCCATTTATTTGCATATAGAGCTATACACACACTACCAGCTTACTTCTATTGAAATTAAAACATATTTATTCTCTTAAACAATCCCTTATAGAAACACATACTTATTTAAACAGGAACTCTTACAATCTCTTACTCTCACATATACTCACTTATATAAATCAATATTCACATATACTAGATTAAAACATATGTAGTTACTGATAAAGACAATAGTGAGACAGTCATTCACTCACTAACATACACATATACACACTCATTCACCCATACAGTCCTGCACATATGCTGTCTTCAAAGCTTATACAAACAGAGTCAGTCAATCATACATCTATGTGCTAAGTAATACCCCCACCAAACCATATAGACACTCATACTGATACTAAAAAAACATATAATAACCCATGTACATACACATGTAGCTACTCACCAACCCATGCAGCTACGTATACACAAAGTGAAACACTAATACAAATATTTAAAAATTTAAACATTACTCACTAATATTTATTTTTCAGAAAGACACACATTCACTGGATGGTGTCATCAGTGATGTCATGAGTGATGTCACTGACCATGTCATGAGTGATGTAATATGTGACGCCATCAGCAGTGCATTGCACGCGCAAGTTATAGTGAGTCCAACTAACTATAACGTGGGCATTTCAATGGTTTTATGTCAGTAAAATTTCCAGCTAACTATAACTGGTGTGAAACCTATGGTTTTTTTAGTGAATATATATACACATACATTATATATATATACATACAATATATATATATATATATATATATATATATATATATATATATATATATATATATATATATATATATATATATATATATATATATATATATATATATATTCACTGAAAAAACCATAGGTTATAGACCATATATAGTTAGGGATTAGCATTTACAAAACCTTATTTTACTCGCATAAAACCATTAAAATTCGCATATATAGTTAGTTGCGCTAACTATATATCGCGCACCCGCAATCCACTGCTGATGATGTCACATATTACATCATTCATGACATGGTCAGTGACATCACTGATGACATCACTGATGACATCTCAAATGACATCACTGATGACATCACTGATGACATCTCAAATTACATCACTGATGACATCACTGATGACATCTCATTTGACATTACAGATCACATCACTGATGACATCATTCATGTGATTATACGATGAACCTCTTCAGACTCTGATATAACCTTAGATACACTCAGTGTAAACAGACACTCACAGACTGTCACTCATCCATGGAGTTACTCACACACCTAGTCAGTCATGCAAAGAATCAATCACACCTCCATTTTCTCAACTATACAGTTATACACACCTTACTTATTCGAACATATACTAACACATATTTACTCTTTTATATAATCCCTGATACAAGTTCACAATGATCCATACAGCCACTCACACATTCACTGGCTCTTATGCACAGTTATTTATATATGTCAACTCTCACATGTACTGTGTTTTACATATGTACTTACTTTGACATGTAGCACTGAGATATCCATTCACTCACCAATACACTCGTACACAGTCAACCACCCATACAGCTGTTTCCACATGCAGTTTTGAACCCATAGATCTAGTGAATCAACTGTTCACACATGTATGCACAGAGTCACACACCTCCTAGCCACCCCCACACACACACTCACTCTCCCATACAAATACTTGGACAACCAATCAATAACCCATACAGTTACTCATATAGCTACTGATCAACACATGCAGCAGTTTGTAGAACAACAGATATAATGATGCACAAATTAAGACAGTTTAGTCACTAACCCATGCACTCAGTGAGACACATTTAATCACTCTCTCATATAGTCAGTCATGCACCTACTAAATCCTTCATCCAGACACTTATACATCCACTCATTCTTCAATATGTAAGACATATTTTAACTTTACAGAAACAGACAGTCACTGGGTGATGTCATCAGTGATGTCATCAGTGATGTCATTTGAGATGTCATCAGTGATGTCATCAGTGATGTCACTGACCATGTCATGAATGATGTAATATGTGACATCATCAGCAGTGGATTGCGGGTGCGCGATATATAGTTAGCGCAACTAACTATATATGCGAATTTCAATGGTTTTATGCTAGTAAAATAAGGTTTTGTAAATGCTAATCCCTAACTATATATGGTCTATAACCTATGGTTTTTTCAGTGAATTTTCAAGGTTTTGTAAATGCTAATTCCTAACTATATATGGTCTATAACCTATGGTTTTTATATATATATATATATATATATATATATATATATATATATATATATATATATATATATATTCACTGAAAAAACCATAGGTTATAGACCATATATAGTTAGGAATTCGCATTTACAAAACCTTATTTTACTCACACAAAACCATTGAAATTCCATATATAGTTAGTTGCACTAACTATATATCGCGCACCCGCAATCCACTGCTGATGATGTCACATATTACATCATTCATGACATGGTCAGTGACATCACTGATGACATCACTGATGACATCTCAAATGACATCACTGATGACATCTCAAATGACATCACTGATGACATCACTGATGACATCTCATTTGACATTACTGATCACATCACTGATGATATCATTCATGTGATAATACGATGAACCTCTTCAGACTCTAATATAACCTTAGATACAATCAGTGTAAACAGACACTCACAGACTGTCACTCATCCATGGAGTTACTCACACACCTAGTCAGTCATGCAAAGAATCAATCACACCTCCATTTCCTCAACTATACAGTTATACAAACTTTACTTATTCAAACATATACTAACACATATTTACTCTCTTATACAATCCCTGATACAAGTTCACAATGATCCATACAGCCACTCACACATTCACTGGCTCTTATGCACAGTTATTTATATATGTCAACTCTCACATGTACTGTGTTTTACATATGTACTTACTTTGACATGTAGCACTGAGATATCCATTCACTCACCAATACACTCATGCACACAGTCAACCGCCCATACAGCTGTTTCCACATGCACTTTTGAAACCATACATCTAGTGAATCAACTGCTCACACATCTATGCACAGAGTCATACACATCCCAGCCACCCACACACACACTCAGTCTCCCATACAAATACTTGGGCAACCAATCAATAACCCATATAGTTACTCATATAGCTACTTATCAACACATGCAACAGTTTACAGAGCAACAGACATAATGATGCACAAATTAAGACAGTTTAGTCACTAACCCATGCACTCAGTGAGACACATTTAATCACTCACTCATACAGTCAGTCATGCACCTACTAAATCCTTCATCCAGACACTTACACATCCACTCATTCTTCAATATGTAAGACATATTTTAACTTTACAGAAACATACAGTCACTGGATGTTGTCATCAGTGATGTCATCAGTGATGTCATTTGAGATGTCATCCGTGATGTCATCAGTGATGTCACTGACCATGTCATGAATGACGTAATATGTGACATCATCAGCAGTGGATTGCGGGTGCGCGATATATAGTTAGTGCAACTAACTATATATGGAATTTCAATGGTTTTGTGTGAGTAAAATAAGGTTTTGTAAATGCGAATTCCTAACTATATATGGTCTATAACCTATGGTTTTTTCAGTGAATTTTCAAGGTTTTGTAAATGCTAATTCCTAACTATATATGGCCTATAACCTATGGTTTTTTCAGTGAATTTTCAAGGTTTTGTAAATGCTAATTCCTAACTATATATGGTCTATAGCCTATGTTTTTTCAGTGAATATATATATATATACATACATATATAAACATATATCATCTGTATATCTATATAAATACAAACATAAATGCATGCATACATATACTTATATGCATACAGATGCATGTTATTTACATGAAAGTTGAAAAAACACCAATAAAAGCAAAGCTAAAAAGCCACCTCATTACAAACAGAATGGCTTTAACTTAAACGAGGGCGAGATCTATTGCATTTTCAATGCTTGTTTACTTTGGTTCCATCAAGAAGGCATTCAGATGTGTCACACATTTGCCATAAATTCTGAATGTTAGCACTCTAGTTGCACATTAGATCACTGTAGTAAAGCTACTGCTCACCAGGGACGTCTGCTGCTGGTATTCAAAGTGCATGTTTCAGTCTGCATGTCAGAATTTTTTTAATGAAATAGAAGAGGATTTGAGAAGTCACTCAAAATGATCCCTAATTTTTCTTTCTGAAGCACTAATCATACTTTCTATGGCAAAATTAACCCCCTCATGTTGTTCCTTTTTAAATTGAGTGTTTTCAGACTTACCACTTCATTCCAATCAAGATGGCTTCTGGTGTGCCATACTTTTGTCATAAGTAAGACTGTTAGCGCTCTAGTTGTTCTTTAGAACACTCTGGGACATTCTGTCATTGGGCTATACTTGGGGTACATCTGGGTGATATTTGGGCTACATTTAGGCTCTTTTGTCTCTGGTGGCCATCTTGGGAGACTGTATGTCAGAATTTTTTAATGAAATTGAAGAGGGTTTGAGAAGTCACTCAAAATGTGCCCTAATTTTTCTTTCTGCAGCACTAATCATAATTCATATGGCAAAATATACCCCCTCATTTTGTTCCTTTTTAAATTAAATGTTTTAAGAGTTACCACTTTATTCCAATCAAGATGGCTTCAGGTGTGCGATACCTTTGTAATAAGTAGGACTGTTAGCGCTCTAGTTGTTCTTTAGAACACTCTGGGACATTCTGTCATTGGGCTATACTTGGGCTACATCTGGGTGATATTTGGGCTACATTTGGGCTCTTTTGTCTCTGGTGGCCATTTTGGGAGACTGCATGTCAGAATTTTTTAATGAAATAGAAGAGGATTTGAAAAGTCACTCAAAATGTGCCCTAATTTTTCTTTCTGCAGCACTAATAATACCTTCTATTGCATAATATACCCCCTCATTTTGTTCCTTTTTAAATTAAATGTTTTAAGAGTTACCACTTTATTCCCATCAGGATGGCTCCAGGTGTGCTATACCTTTGTAATAAGTAGGACTGTTAGCGCTCTAGTTGTTCTTTAGAACACTCTGGGACATTCTGTCATTGGGCTATACTTGGGCTACATCTGGGTGATATTTGGGCTACATTTGGGCTCTTTTGTCTCTGGTGGCCATTTTGGGAGACTGCATGTCAGAATGTTTTAATGAAATAGAAAAGGATTTGAGAAGTCACTCAAAATGTGCCCTAATTTTTCATTCTGCAGCACTAATCATACTTTCTATGGCAAAATATACCCCCTCGTGTTGTTTCTTTTTAAATTAAATGTTTTAAGAGTTACCACTTTATTCCAATCAAGATGGCTTCATGTGTGCCATACCTTTGTAATAAGTAAGACTGTTAGCGCTCTAGTTGTTCTTTAGAACACTCTAGGAGGCTGCAGTAGAACACAAAGGAATCAACTGACAGTCTCTGTCCTTGTTGGATGTACATGTTTTACTGAGAATGTCAGACTTCATTTTCACATGACTGAGAAAGATAATGTGAATTTACAGAGAATATGCTTTCAGTTTAGCTTATAGATCCCCTTCCAAACCACTGTGGGAAAATCATGAGATATTAGTTTTCTTTCAAACAATATTCATGATATCACAGCAGAAGGTTTTTTCACATGGTAAAATCACCTTAGAACCCACCACAATTCCTAAAACGAGTATGGTACCATCAACAAATGATTTATAATGTAACTAAAGTCCTAAAACCCTCTATTAACTACAATGCTTTTTAATGAGGTGCTATCATGTGTAGTAACGTAAGACACGGTCTAGTGTCTCAGTTCTTTCTGTAACTGCACACCTAACACCCACCCACCACCAGGCGTCACAGGTCATGTGACACTGGCCAATAAAGGGGCCGAGCGCTCGTGCTCTGGGGCCCATTCACCCATCTGTTACCACTGTGTCGGTGTCTGCCTCATTGTGTGCTTGCTGCGTCATGAGGGCCTAGCGCCCCTCACCTCAGAGAACTTTACAATGGCGACGAGGCCGGTAGTGTTGCCCATGCGTGCCACTACCCTCGGCTGATCGAGAATAAAAAAAGAGGGGATGAGAGCTGCCCGCATAGAGGGCATTCCCTGTGGTGAGGCGCGACGCGCCGTGAAGCCGGTAGGCACGTCGGTGCCCCACAGCAAGCCGACCGGAGCCTACCCGCGTCGACCGCCACCAAGCAACTGCGGACCGCCCAGAGCCCACCTGCGACGGCCGCGAGGCTGAAAACCCCCATCGGAGAGGTACACGGGCCGGGCGGAGCCCACCCGCCGCGACCGCGACGGAGCATCTGGCCCGCCGGCCGAAGGTGAGCCCCACGGGCGAAGTGCCCGCCATAAACTGTGGTGATCAATAAGCAGCGCCAGCGGAGCCTACCCGCGGCCTGCCCGAGTCGTCCCCCGCCGCGTGTGTGCTTGGAAGCGGCAGGGGCACAGAGACGAATGGCGGCGTGAAGAAGTGCGGCAGGACCCGCAACACCCGTCAACAACGAGGGGGAGGGAGCGGAGTAGCTAACCGCCTCCCGACCCCCCTCGCGACGTGATCAAGACCAAGCGGAGCCCACCCGCGGCCTGCCGGTGACATCCCCACCGAAGAAAGACTCTGCAGCGCCAGCGGAGCCCACCCGCGGCCTGCCGACGGCACACCCAGCCCCCCCCCGCGAGGAGAGACACTGCAGAACCAGCGGAGCCTACCCGCGGCCTGCGAGGTAAATGGCAAGTCTCCGCCGCGCAGCGTGTGTGAGGAAGGGCTGCTGCGGCGGGAGACCGGAGAGTGGAGCCTGCAGCAGCTGGTAATTAAGCAGAGCCAGCGGAGCCTACCCGCGGCCTGCCTTAAGCACCCCCGCCCCGGGAAGAGTGACCGGAGCGACAGCGGTCCCCGCCTGAGGAAGCCTCATCACCCCCCGCCGACCAGATGAGCCTCCACCTCGTGGGCTCCATAGAAAAAAAATAATAATAATAAAGAGCTGCCCCCAACCATAAACTGTGCCACGCAGAAACAGCGCCTCACTTACACGCACAGGCACTCCTATGTGCCCCCACCACTAAATGGAAAGTGCCGGTGCACCCGGCAAGAACCTGCAAACGGGTCCCTGTGAGCAAACACAGCAATGGCCCACACACGGACGCAGCAATCTTCCAACTATGGGCGCCTGTGCTTGTCTGCCCCCAAAAGCGCAATGCAAACAAAAGAGACTCACCAGGTCACTGCAGCAGCTCCAGCCCCTGTGTACACTGAGGGACAGACAATAGAGTGCTCAACCAGCGAAGAAAGTATTGAGCAAGGCAGGCTGCTGCCAAAGTGAACACTGCCACCCAGTGGCCAAAAGACAAAGCGCACCTGCATTTAAAAAAAAAAAAAAAAAAGAAACAAGCATTGCACAAACCCACGATGGGTCATCAGCATCAAGGGGCAACAGACTGAGTAGCGCCCCCAAGGAAAGCATCTAAACTCCCGCAGCAAGCAAGCATCCAACCTCACGCAGCAAGTAACTGCGCAACAGCGCAAATGACACCCACCCACACTAGCAAGGAGTCGGCGGCTGCCACTTCCAACGCGACGTGGGAAAAAGGCACCAATGCCTCACAAAGAATCCAAGCCCTGACGTCTGGAGGAAATGACTGCCAAGCACCAGAAGAACGTCCGGGGAAACGACTGCCGCGATCAAAGGACGGAGAGAGCAGCGACGCCTGGTGGCCACAGGCGCTCACCGCAGCATCAACTACTCCCGCCAACGGTCCAAAGCATCAAGTACCTGACGACAGCCAAAGCAGCAAGTACCCAATGTCCTGCAACAGGCGTCCCAGAACCCTGAACAGTAAGTGCGCAAACAACGCGCCACGTGGCGACGCACAGCCACCGCAAGCAGAAAGAAGAATGCATGCAGCGCCATCGCGCAGAACAATCTTCGCGAACGATCGCCCATCAAGTGCCGACCCGCGACAGATCCATGGCGCCTCCCAGGGGCCGATCCGCAGGATGATCGCCCATCAAGTGCTGACCCACAACGGGTCCCCCAGGAACTGTTGTAGCGCAAAGTTCGACAGGACGACCGAAAGCAACCTGCCCGGCATCGGCAGAAGTGGACCACCAATCGGTCCAGGACGTTCAACCATGAACAGGTCTACAAACATGGACCCCTGAACGTCACCTACAAGCATCAAGAAAAGAAAGCATCAAGAAAAGAAGGTTCGTGACACCAACTCTGGCTACTGAGGAAGAAGGAGAAAGTGTCCACGACGGGGACAAGACCAGGGGTACACATGCGGGGTGCGCGCACTGCATGGAGGACCCAGGTCAGAAGAGAAGACACCAAGATCGGTCCAAGTGATGTCACGATGCAGAACGAAGAAAAGGAGAGATCTGAGTGGCACGTCTGCCACCGCGAAAAGGAACGAAGAAAGGGAGAGATCTGAGTGGCACGTTTGCCACCGCAAAAAGGAGAGATCTGAGTGGCACGTCTGCCACCGCGAAAAGGAACGAAGAAAGGGAGAGATCTGAGTGGCACGTTTGCCACCGCAAAAAAGGAAGGATCTGAGTGGCACGTTTGCCACCGCAAAAAGGAAGGATCTGAGTGGCACGTTTGCCACCGTGAAAAGGGAGGAAGAAAAGGAGAGATCTGAGTGGCACGTTTGCCACCGTGAAAAGGAAGGATCTGAGTGGCACGTTTGCCACCACCGAAGAGAAGAAAAGGAAAAGAGGTCAGAAGCACGACGACAGGACGACAAGAGAATGGAGGATAACCAAGAGGAGTGTGGACCAAAACACCACGACACTCAAAAGGGGAAACACCGAGGAGAACGTGAGAGGTGCACGACAGTCCACAAGCACGACCGGGACAAGTAACATCACTGGAAGGAAGCATCCACATGCGAACTCGACAGTCATCCATGGAAGGACAGAAGAGAGCACGCCAGTCTGTTGGCAACACCCACCTCTGGGATGGAACGGACGAAAGGGCCGCGGAAATCCAGGGGCGGAGGCCTCAGGGACACCGGTGGCAGCGGGTCCCACACGAGAGACGGACTGTTGAAGCTCACGCTGAAGATCCTGGAAGACCGAAGGTCGCACACGACTGAACCAGTGCCAACAACACCCTTTCAGGTGGAACTCGGACACGGAGAAGATGACCCGTAGCGACGACCTTCAACTTGTTTGAAGAGGCAAGGCGGCATGCACACCGGTCCAGTGGAAACCTGGCAGAAAGGCCTCCGGGTCGTCCAGTGAGAGGGGACACCCACGAGAGAGGGGTATCCGTGAGAGGGATAACCTGCAGCTGAAAGTCCAGTCAGGAACAGACACCAGTTTCAACCAAGCACTTTGAACAGGACGGTCCGGCGAAAAGTAACACACTTGGGACTCAATGTATATTTACACTTCTGCACGTTCACAGGATGTGAAACAGAGCGAGAGAGACTGTAAAGCCCACTTACAAGCTGCAAGTCTGCCAAGGCAAAAGAAAAGACATTGCCAGCAATCAACTGAACTAGCAGTAAATACCACCACGTGGGAATCGTCGTGTAAATCATAAGTTTTGTTTGAACTGTTATTTTTCCCCGCAGGTTGAACTCTAGTTAGGGTAATTTGCTTAACTAAGGTTGGGAGGGATGTAGTAACGTAAGACACGGTCTAGTGTCTCAGTTCTTTCTGTAACTGCACACCTAACACCCACCCACCACCAGGCGTCACAGGTCATGTGACACTGGCCAATAAAGGGGCCGAGCGCTCGTGCTCTGGGGCCCATTCACCCATCTGTTACCACTGTGTCGGTGTCTGCCTCATTGTGTGCTTGCTGCGTCATGAGGGCCTAGCGCCCCTCACCTCAGAACTCTACATCATGTATATTGGTCCCAAGATGGCTGCCAACACTTCTTGGATGAAGTGCTGACAGCCAATCAGATCAGATGTGTGGTTAGGCTCCGCCCAGATATATATCTTTTTTTGAACCTAAATTACTCAAAATCCACTGGAGCACATATATTGAGACCTAGCAAAGGCACATCGGGCTAACAGTCCCTACAATTTTGCCAAGTTTCGTGCAAATCCATTCAGCCGTTCGAGCTAAAAGTGAGGCCAACCGCCCTATGGAAATTAACTTGGGAAAAACGCGTTTTGGGACCCCCCTTTTTTCTCAGCCCCCCCTTGATGAAACCCTCCCAAATTGGCAGGGGCTGCTCAGAAACAAAATGTTCCATTTTCCTGAAAATTTCAGCCAATTCCGTCCACAAACGCCAAAGTTATTAGACATAGAATTTTCAAAAATCCCATAGAGAAAAAATCCTAACTATATATACCTACTGGCGACCGCCAGTAGGTAATATATATATATATATATATATATATATATATATATATATATATATATATATATATATATATATATATTGGCAAAACGCAGAAACCCAAACTCCCGGGTTTAGAGAAATGAGAGCACTCAAAGCCAATACGGCGTAGGTCAGCCAAGTCTTTTGTTCATCAAAGTCTTTTATTCATCAAAGACCTCCTCGGTAGTCAGTATACAAACGCGTTTCGGCGTTGCCGCCTTCGTCAGTGTAACTGACATTGTTTTCAAATTAGATTTAAATCAATGAACACTGTGAACGTCATCAATCACGGAGTTGAATTAATGTTCATGAACATAAAGAAAGGTACACAAGGCAATGCATTCATTATACCTGCGGCGGCCATCTTTGAACATGCAATTTGCTATATTACATATATACATATATACAAAATGCGAGAAAACCAAATTCACCAGTTCATTTATCATATCAATTGAAACATGAAAAGAAAAATTAACTTCAATAATCATTCTCGCTTTTTGACCATGAATCTAGATGGTAGTTGCGCTGCAAGTGCCTACAAATTCGAATTTCATTTGTAGATTTACGTGAAAGTCACATCATTTCACATGATTAAACGTTACCAAAGTTATATTGCAGTTAGATTATGTGCAATTTAGCCCTGGATGGGCTTTTTGAATGACTCAGTCTGGTTATCTGATTCATAACTGCATTTTACATTTATCAAAACAGTCAAAATAATATACAAAACATTGGTGGTAACTTGTCAGTCTACTCTGCTTAAAGAAAAACTATGTACAAATCTACATTACTGGTCCTGAAAAACAGAGGGAAGGAAATGTGAGAGGGATGTTCAGATGTGACTCCACATCTCTTCTTCATTATTCATCCCTCCCGGGGTTTTGGTCTGCAACTGGATAATAAATCTTGATTCTAATGTCCTCAACTTTTTTACCCAATTGCCCCCTCTTTCTGTTCTGACCAACTGATCCAAGATGTAATAAGTCAATAAGTTGCTATTGCTATCATGTTCCTGCTCAAAATGACGGGCTACTGGGTAGTTGGGGTCCTTTGATGAAATAGCCCTCATATGTTCTAGGACCCTGAGTTTAGTTTGTTTCACCGTGCTCCCTACATACCTCTTCCCACAGGGACATGTTAGGCAATAGACTGTGTAGTCAGAATTACAATTCACCAATTTGGTTATTCTACCTTTCCTCTTTTGACCAGGAATATAGTATTCCTTGACTTTCTGGGAATTCTTACAGGCCTTGCACTTCAATTGAAGACTTCTGGTCGAAAGAAAAGATCTATTAACAGACAGAATTAGGCCCTTAGACAACAAGATCAGGCTAATAACTGACTTCTCTGAAAAATCTCCAGAAGTCTTCAATGTAATGCGGAAGAACTGGAAGATTCTAAAAACAGATCCTGTAATCGGGAAGTCACTCTCTGACCACCCTCTGATTACTTATAGAAAGGGAAAATCTTTCAAAGACCATCTTGTAAATAGCCACTATGAAAAAAGAAGAAAGAGAAAATCACCTGTTTCCGGCTTCTATCCTTGCATGAAGTGCAAGGCCTGTATTGGCTTTGAGTGCTCTCATTTCTCTAAACCCGGGAGTTTGGGTTTCTGCGTTTTGCCAATACATGTCGCATTCCACCGTGCGAGAGAGGCACCCGTGTTCGAGTGGAGCGGAGGCTGGTGGAACCTGAGTGCCGAAAAATATATATATATATATACAGAAATATATATATAACATGAAATCACTCTTTTGAGGAGACAGATTACTGTACACAGAGGGTCTGCAGGACTTAATTTAATTTAAGCAGCATGACCTGTTTCGGCAAGCATGCCTTTTCAAATGCAAATGACGAGGGGGCTCACATACAGGTTGATATACATGCTGCCTGACTAGAGGAAAAAGTATGGCCACTTTGGAAAGACTGTATTTCCCAGCATTCCACTTCTCCCCAAAGAAACAATGCTATAAACAATATTCTTTTATTTTCAGCCATATGGTTAATGTTTATTCTAATTTTACAGTGAATAAGGGCTGAGAAGATCTCTCTTCCGTCATTTCCAGGAGGCACCACTGTATAATTCACTTATCGCTATTGCCCCAAAGTCACCTTCTAAAATAAACCGTGTCTCTGCAGACTCCTACATCCAGCCACATATAGCCTCAGTGAACACAGCTCAGCTAAAGGCGCAGTTTAAGTATTCTAGGTCTCTCCATGTAGTCATTACCCGACGATTTCCATTACTCCCAGGCTGCCCGGGTTAATATACATGCTGCTTGACTCGTATTGGAGGAAATATTGTGGCCACTCTGGAAAGACTACATATCCCTGAATTCCCCTTCTCTTCATAGAAACTCAGGTAACTATAACTGGTGAATTTCTATGGTTTTGTATGTGTGAAATCTAAGCCTAACTATAACGTCCCTGTAACCTTTGTTTTTTTTTACTGATATATATATATATATATATATATATATATACACATATACACACACACACACACACACATACACAGAGAGAACTCACACACAAAGTCATTTTAAGTAGACAGTGAATTAATCATTATTATTATCTGTGGAAGGAGAAAGCTCTTCACAATGTCTCAGTCACTCACATTCTCCTCTTCACACTACTCTACTCTGCATTCTCTTTGTTAAAACATTTTTGCAGTTTTCCTCTTCATATCGATCTGGAACACTCAATCTGCATATCTCACATCTCATCTCTTTTCTCTTCATCACCTGCTTTTTATTCTCACTCTTTCACGTACTTACATGCAAATCCTTCATTTCACCAATCCCCCACAAACCATAAATCCACTTACCTGTATGTATTGCATGTTCTTTACCTTTCACCCTGTCAATATTTTGATAGTTGTGTAATCCCTTCACATACTTTCACATTTAATCATAATTATAATTGGCACACCGGATTATTGCTCTGTGCCTTTTGCAGAGAGGCCAAGGACTGAGAAGAGCAGGTATTCCAAACTCCTTTATGACTCACTGACAGGTACTGTGAGAAATTTGCACTGTGTTTGGCTTTAACACAACCGCTGTCAATCATGGCCCACACATAACTTGAAAACACACAGCTGCACAGGAAAAACTCTTTTCACTCTACAGAGCAGTGTCACTGTTCCCAGGCAGAGTAGTCAGTCTTCTTTGGCCAGCTGCCACTGGTGGGGGGCATAAAGGTGGTGGGAGAGGAAAGTTACAGATGGTGCACCATCCCACCACCAGCCAGTGACGCCACTGGAGGCAATGTGGGACTGCTCCAAACTCAGAACACAACAATGCCCTCACAATGCAATACTGCATTGACCAATCCACTGCTTGCCTTTGTAATAAGATAGTACTTTAATACACGCATAACACTCTGTACTACACAGTTAAGGTCATAGATATGGATGCGTCACTGGTGAGGAGATTTGCATTAGGGGCTGGTAATTCCCCTTCCTTCCTTCTCTCGCTCTCTCCCCTGACCTAGGTTTGAGTTCAAAGTTGGGCATGTACGAGGGGCAAGTGCAGTATTAGACCCTTTATGGAGTTCATGTGGTCACTTACTTTTATTAGTACAAATTGTCCTTATATCATCACTTCAATCAATCAATCAATCAATCAATCAATCAATCAATCAATCAATCAATCAATCAAACAGCATTTGTAAAGCACAACACTATCCCCCTTAGGGATATCAGTGCACTGAGGCTGCCATGTCTCTACCGAAAAGTCAGGTCCTAAGCTTCTTCCTGAAGTCTGCCAGGGAGGGTGCCATTAGGTGGTGGAGGGGAAACTTATTCCAGGACTTGGCGGTGATGCAGGAAAAGGAGCGGCCCCCACTGCAGCTGGGATGGATGCCGGGTGAGTGTGAGGGCAAGTGAGGTGGATCACAGGTGTCTAACGGGCAGGTGGAGATTCAGTTGATGGTTGATGTAGGATGGTCCTTGGTCGTGTAAGGCTTTGTATGCTTGCATGAGGATCTTGAACTGGCATCTCTTCTGGAAGGAGAGCCAGTGGAAGTTTTCTGAGGTGGGGTAATGCTGGCTCTTTTAGAGAGGGCAAGGATGAGTCTGGCTGTGGTGTTTTGTATGGTCTGGTGTTTTCTGAGGTGCTGAGGGGAGATTCTGGCGTAGAGGGCATTGCCGTAGTCGAGGCGGCTGGTGATGAGGACTTGCATGACCGCCTTTCTGGTGTTGATATGGATCAATCTGATGATTCTGCAGAGCATATGAAGATTGTGGTATCTGGAGGAGGTGACTGCACTAATTTATCGTTTCATGGTCAGTCGGATGCTCTGTGTGTGTCCTATGAGAAAAGATGCAATTCACTTTAGGGTGCTTTGTCGTACGCCGTTGTTGTAGAGTTTGCTGATGAGGGTGTGGTGGGAACACAGTTTCGAACGCAGCAGAGACGTTGAGGAGGATCAAGGTTGCCAGTTCTCCATGGTTGAGGAGATTTCTGATGTTATCTGTGGAAGCAATCAATGTGGTACCTGTGCTGTAGTTGGCCCGGAGTCCAGATTGTGAAGTGTCAAGTAGGTGTTTGTTACAGGTGTTTGGTGGGCTGTTGGTTGATGGCCTTCTCAAGAACTTTTGCTGGGTAGGGAAACAGGGAGATTGGCTGGTCATTTTTGAGGTCGTGGGGTGGACGAAGGTTTCTTTAGGAGGGGTCTGACCTCTACGTGTTTCAAGCTGTCTAGGAAAGTTGCTGTGGAGATGGAGGTATCTAGGGTGTTGGTGAGTTCCGTGCTCATTGGGTTGGTTTGGAGGTGAAGAGATGGCAGGGACCGGGGTTCAGTGGGAGCTACAGAGTGGATGGACAGCATGATGTCTGTTGAGGTCTGTCTGGTGAGCAGGGACCAGGTAGTGAACATATGGCTGGTGTTCACTGGTTGGTTGAGGTTGTCGAGGCTGAGGGTGGTGGGTTGGGGGTCGAAGTTGATGTAGATGGTGGCAATCCTGCTGTCCAAGGGATCCGAGAGGGAGTTGCAGAGTTCTTGTGAGGGGTGGATTGTGTTCTCTGTGGATGTCGGGTTGGAGAATTCCTTGACTAATTTGAAGAGTGCCTTCATGTGGTTGGATGGCATTGATGTGCGTGGTGATGACTGACCTCTTCGCTTCCTTGATGCGCAGGTGGTCATTCCTAAGTGCTGCTTTGTGGGTGACTCTGTTGGAGGGATCCTTGTTGACATGCCTTTGTTTTTCAAGTTGGTGGAAGTTGCGCTTGGTGGTTCTGATCTCTGGGGTGTATCAGCTGCCTTGTTTTGAGGTTTTAATTGGCGTTTGCTGGTTTCTGCAGGGCGACTGTCGACGTGCTTGGAGATCCAGGCGGAGAAATTCTGGACGGCCTGTCAAGGTCCGATTATGTTCCGGGTTGTGTGGTGCTGAGGCCATGTGTCTATTGAATCTTGGTTACCTTGCCCCAGTTGTGGTGGGTGGGACCATGTTGCTTGGGGATGAAGTGCTGGGCGTCGGAGATGGTAAAGTGAATGATTGTGAAGTCAGTCCTACTCCCGCGTCAGAATTTCACCTGCTCTTCAGCTGCGGCAGGAACTCCAGGACATTTCTGGTTCGCTCTTCTTCTGGGATGAGATGTGCTGGCTGTGAGTGCTCTGAAATTCAAGTCAAGTCAGTAGCAGAAGGCAGCAGCTACTACCTGGAGTATTTGTAAGTGTGCTGGCTCTGGGGCAACAAAGGTATCTGGCTTGTAGCAGACCCACTCCTGGGCTTCAGGTGAGGTGGGATGGTATGCTGTGGGAGTCAAGGATCTTGGGGCCAGTCTTCCTCCAGCAGCATAACCCCTCCAAAGATCAAGTTGCTAGGTTAGTGATTCAGTTTTTTCAGGTGCAGTTCATAGTCACAATGGCACAGACTGCTCAGGCACAGTTTTACAATCCCTCGGTGGCACAGCCCGCGCAGGCACAAACTCACAATGTCACAGTGGCATGGTTCACTCGTGCACAACTTCTCAAGGTTGTTGCAGTGAGAGACGTTCATCAGGAAAGACTACGTTCCAGTCTCAGGATCATACAGATTGCTCCCCTTCATCTTCCTGGGTGGACAGGCCCTCAAGCTCTGTGGTAAACTCCTTCTAGATTGTCATGGACAATCACAGCTCCTGCAATGTTGGCATGGCCTTAAAGCAGTTCAGACCAGAAGGAAAGCCTATTCTTTTCAGGTGAGCCTCCATGTGATGTCCCCTCACCCCTGGAAAGATGCGTGCCAGGCAGACACCAACTCTGGATGTGCAGCTGTCCTCTGAGTACTCTGCAGATCACGCCCATTCTTGGTCAAGGAGTACTTATAACTGGAATAACAAGAGGGCCATTGGCACCCATTTACAGTCACAGCAGTCATGGGGAATAGATTCTCTCTCTGTAATTCTAGAACCAGTTTGGGTCGATTCTTCTTTCATTTGGCCTTTCCAGGCAGTTCCCCCGACACAGCCTTTGTGTAGAGTGATGCTCCTTGCAGCAGAGTAGTCTCCAGCCTCGAATACCCACAACAGAGGCACAAAGAGGTGTGAGCTTTCTGCATTTGGCTAATAACAACCACAGTGAACAGTGATCAGAAAAGGGGCCTAAGTGGCCTCACCTAAAGGAGGGTTTGTATCAAGAGAGGCATTCCAAAAGTTCCAATCACTAATTGTTTATATATCAAAGTTAGTCCATATTTTGATTTCAAATCTAGAAGAAAATTCCAAATGAGCAGGAGGATGCCTCCTCATGTCAATAGAATAGAGCAAGGGCCTCTGGGATCTAGGAAAAAAGTGATGGGCCTGCATGGAAGGCTGACGACTGAAGGGCAATAGCGGGTGTTGAGATTTGTCCTCATTCTGTCTGGGCAGTATCTTAATAAGTGCTTTGTCTCTCACAAGAGCAGGGGGGCAGGCTGGCTAGGGTTTGAGCTTTTACCCAACTAGAGGTCATCTAACTGGTGCTTATCTGTCTGATGGCTGTCCATGGGAGGATGAGAGGGGCTCATAATTGTGTCCTCTTTCGGCCTCCAGGAAGTGAATACGGACCTTAATGGCTGTGTAGTTTCTGTGCATGCTGCCAAACCCGATTTCTCTTCCACTTCTTTCCTCACGCTCATGAGGAGTACCTGTACAGCAGGAGGCAGTATAACTGCCTTTATAAGGACCATAGCTAGCTCTCATGTCACCAACTCCCATTATTGCCAGTTTTACCACATTTTTAGGTCGCAGCCTACCAGATAGTTTGCTAAAGAAATTTTGGGGACATCAGAAAGTTGACCTAGGGATGCATTATGCTCGTTGCTTGCCATTGGCTTTGTAGTTTGTAACTCAAGTTTACTTGCTTTATATTTGCTGGCTATATTTGTTTTAGGCTTTATAGCTTGAACTTGTACCTTCCATTGCCCATTTCTGTAAGCAGCCCTGTAAATCTTGTTCTTATCTCTTCACATTTGCTGTGCATTCAAAGACCGAGGTAAAATATCAGGCGCTGTCTTCCAAGGGAGCTTGTTTACTTTTCTTTCTCTGCATTCAATGTGAGTAGATTTATGTGACAATATGGATACCGGGGGTAGCAAAGGTTTTTTTTCTAGCACATAACAACATTTAAATGACCTGTGTAAGCATTTCAGAATATATCAGAATTAGGAACACAAATGAAACAATTTTTTTGTTATTTCTAAAGTATATTGGAAACAAATACTTGAATATGACCATTACACTAGGGGATGCAATTTCCACACATTTTTGTCTGTGAACTATATATTTCTATTAGTAAAACTGTATGTCTGTGCAAATGTAATGGTCATTTCAATTGAAAATGTGTTGTCTGTATTGGCAGTGTGCTACTACACGATGAATGCTCCACTCTATGCCACTCCTCTACTCTGCATTACTCCACATCTCTGCACCACTCCACTCTACTCCACTAAACTCTATGCCCCTCTACTCTACCCTGTGCCACTCTACTCTATGCCAATGCACTCTTTGGCCCTCTACTCTACACCACTGCACTCTTCACCACTGCACTCTACACCACTCCAGGCTAGGCAAACCAATCTACTCCTCACAACTCCACTCTACCCCACTGCACTCTATGCCAATACACTCTACACCAATGCACTTTACTCTGTAACACTCAACTCTATGCCCCTGCACTCTATGCCAATCCAATGTATGCCACTTTAATCTACTCTGCGCCACTGCACTCTACACCACTTTACTCAACGCATTGCACTCTACGGCCTATCCATAAAAAGAGCACTCTACCCTGCACCACTCTACTCCACTCTGCACCATTGCACTTCAAGCCACTCTACTCTTAACCACTACACTCTAGCCAATGCACTCTACAGAACTGAATTCTGTCAATGTACTCCTCACCACTGCACTTCACTCTATGCCACTGCTCTCTACACCACTCTACTATATTCTACACCACTGTGCTCTGACACTCTACTCTGCAACACTGCACTCTCCGCCACTGAACTATACGTTGATTTTCTTGGCACTACTCAACTCTATGCCACTGCACTCTACAGCACTATACTCTACACCACACTATAGTACTCTACTCTGCACCACTCTACGCAACTGCACTCTATGCCACATAACTCTACTCTGTACCACTGTCCTCTGCATCACTCAACTCTATGCCACTACATTCAGCACCACTCTACGTCACTGCACTCTATGCCACGCTACGCCATCCACTCTGCGACACTCCAATCTGCACCACTCGACTCTGAACAACTGCACTCTAGTATGCGCCTCTTAAACCAACACCAGTGCATTCTATGATGCTGCATTGTACGCTGCTGAAATTACTACCACTGCACTCTATACCACTATATACTGCGACACACTACACCACCCCACTCTACTGTATTCCACTCTATTTGACTTCACACTATGCCACATCAATACACAATACCAGGCCCGGACTGGCCGTTGCGGGCACCGGGCAATCCCCCGGTGGGCCGCATGGTTGGGGGCCGGTTTTGGCCCCCTGGGGGCCGTTTTTGTTACAGGGACAGGGCCGTTATGCTGCAAAAACGGCCCTGTAACAAAAACGGCCGAAAACCGGCCCTGGCACAGAGCGCGGTCACACCTCCCCCTCCTCTCGGAGGGGCGGGGGGAATGGGGAGGGGGATGGCCGAGCACTTTGCCAGGGCCGGTTCTGGTTCCCAGTCCGGCCCTGCACAATACTCTCTGCCACTCCACAACACTCAACTCTTCACCATTCCACTCAACAGTCCACCCCACTCTGCTCTATGCCAATAACCTTTAGCCATGCTGAGCAGCAGTCACACTGGTGTACAGCATGGCTAAAACACATCTACAAAGTCAATAGTTCTTGCATATGCGAGATCTATTTTGTCCGAGAGCAGGCAATACAAAAATGGCACACTTTTTATTATGTGCACATTATGTGATTATTTAGAAATAATCCGATTTTCATATTTTTCATATACATTATGAGAAGGCTTATATCTTTTGTAGTATTATTTGTAGTATTATTTATTGATGTAAATCCTATTGCCTGCTCTCAGACTTAATGTCCGGAACTTTGTTTACACTACTGTCGTCTCAATATAATTTGTGGATTTTATGGTGTTTTATTTTGTTGACTTTCGCTTCCTGGTAATGCCTAAACCAAGCCAAACACAAAAGGTTAACTAACATTAGAGTAGGACATTTGAGCAAAGGTTCTACGTGCTGGTGTTCCACGCAGTGGAGAAAAAATTGCAACACCCCAAATGATTTATTTCATGTTTGTACTGGATAGGAAGCCAAGAGTTACTGTAAAAAAAAGAAATGAAGTGATCTAAGAAAACACAAAACATTTGGCGCGATGTGCAGGCTTTAAAACACATTCTGGAATGGATCAATTTGGAATTTCCATGATGACATCCAGACTGAGGAAAATACTAGCAAGATGCAGAGTGTAGCAGATGGAAGTAAAACGACCAGATCACATGTAAATGTGGCCATCACAAACGTATCCTTTAATACCTTCTTCTATTAGATTATGGGGAACCAAGACACCACCCATTATCCACTCTCAGATATGCAAGTAGCAAAGAAGACACACAGTATAATAATAACATTTATTAATTGAATAAACAAAGCCAAAGCGAGGATATGGTCTCAAATAAAATATAAATAAGCATACATGTAAAATAAAATTATATAAACACAAATATCGATTAAGTTAAGTTAGCATTTTAAATTTACGATATTGATAGCATGCAGCTACGTTACTTATGTCACACTGGACATCTGTGAAATTTACAGGGCCATCATTGATTAAATCACAGATGACAGCAGATCCCATCAAGAACATTATTACCACCACACTAGCTGTTCTCTAAGGAATGAACTAGACCTTTCAGAATAATTTCTAATGAAATTAACCCAAAATAAATGACAAGACTGAGAAAACGTTGCATAACTAAGAAAAATAGATACTAACAGGTTTAAATATTTTTTTTAGTGCACAAGGTATGTTTTTTAAAATACCCGAGCAAGAAGATGGATTTAAAAATAAAACCTTTTCTCCAGAAGAACAATGTAATTAATTTTGGTAAAGATCTTTCTTACGAATACTTTACCTCCCTGCAAGTTCTTCACCACTTAAATCACCTCCAGGTGCCAGAGTGTCTCCAGAAAGTCTATATAACTCTCCTGTCTCGATAGGTGGCGCCACAGCTCTGTCTTGGCTCCCAGGGGCGGCTGACATCTGCAGGGGGTGAGAGGGCTAGACTACAACAAGGCAACAGAAAACCCCCTTGACCAATACTGACACTGATCTCATGCAGCATGAGAGCAGTGCCTTCATTGGAGGGAGTGGCCTCACTTGTCGCTCTAGAGCGCTCAGGTGGCTTTGGCTTGCTCTAACCCAGCTGTCCTAAGACTGCTGGGTTAGAGCTGTTTAAAGTGCTTATGTGTGGCTGGCCAAAAAGACATGTACACTTTAAACAGTGCATTCGCAGCCTTCCCTGCTGATGTCACTCATCGCTGGGGGTAATTTAAGTGAGGCGACGGTCTTCTGACCCAACGGAGGCCACCCCTGTTGGCTCCAGGATCCAACCCCTAGATATAACACCACAAAGTAGTATAAGGTGCCAATCTCGTCTGTTTATCCACACCCTCCAACGCTGATATGAGGCTGAGGAAATTGTCAGAAGATGCAGTGTAAGAAAACGAACTTGGGACTTTATAAATAGTGCATGGTTACTCCGGGGAGGTGAGTGATGTCGGTGGGGAATCAGAAAGATCACTAGTGAAGAATATTAATTTGTTCTTCTAAGGAATAATTCTACCAGGAGATTCCTCACCTATTTTTTTCCAGTATTTCGGTATTTGATTTTTAAATATTTAATATAATCTAGACAAGAAGTACATCCACAATTACGCTTCTTTTCACCACTTAAGCTAGTGTGTTGTGACATGGCAATCTTTTAACTTCTATTCATCAACAAAAGAGTGACTATAGGCGTGAAAACAAATTAAGTAACAAAAAAGACCAAAAAGTAGGGCAGGTGTGATGGAAAAAAACCTCTATTTTTTAAAAGAACCCTCACTCACCAACCTAGTTGGTGACATGCTTCATCATCGGGTTCCCACCAGTTAGACCGAGTGTCTCCCTGGTGTGCTACAACGCCTGAATTACAGTGTAGCGGGTTTTTTTTGGACAGTGTATTAGTGCAAGGAAGTAGTGCAGATTTAAAAGATAGCAAGCTGCAACCAGAAATAATTTTAATAACAGCAGCTTACAATCGTTAAAAACAAGTTAAGCGGACACGTGCTGGCCTTTACAGTGAGCCAACTATATCCTAGATTTAATGTGAAATCTAGGATATACATTAAATCTAGGATATAGTTGGCTCACTGTAAAGGCCAGCATGTGTCCGCTTCACTTATTTTTAACGATTGTAAGCTGCCCTGTTATTAAAATTATTTCTGGGTGCAGCTTGCTATCTTTTAAATCTGCATCACTTCCTTGCACTAATTCACAAGTCCAAAAAAATCCGTTCCTCTGTAATTCAGGCGGTGTAGCACACCAGGGAGACACGCGGTCTCCCTTGTGGGAACCCGATGATTAGGCATTGCACCAACTAGGTTGGTGAGTGATACATTGACCTATGTAAAATGAGCTGACAAAAAAAGCACTAGTACTATGAACCAGTTTGGTTGTGGTAAAAAGTAGATGAACAAACATAGCCTGCAGCTTGCTTAGATGCCAAGCTGAGATACTGTCAAAATAAGAAATATATTTTTAAAGTAAGCTGATGCAACGAGAAACTCTGCATTTGCACAATGAGTGAACCAATCAAAAACGTGAGCAGTTAAGGTAAGTTCACACTGAGGCAAAATAAAGAGAGAACGAGGGAACAAATGGACCAACCCCTTTAGAAAAATTTTAACTATGAGAGACTTAAACATGGAGGTCTGCTTTGGTAAACAAAGAAAAGCAGAAAGGGCCAACAAATTGCCCTTAACAGTGTCCAGAGCAACATTTTACAGGGCTAAGGAGAGCACAAAGAGCAACACATCAGATAACTGCACCTTGAGGAGTGAGCTTCCATCAAGGCATACCAAACGTCAACACTGGACCAACACCCAGTATAAACTGAATTGGTAGAGAAGAGACAGACTGACATAAAGCAAAGGAACTCAGATTCCCTTGCTCAATCTACAGTGCAATGGAGATGGAAGTTCCACCGCAGATGGAACACATCTCCCAAGGGCTCCTTGCAGCCGGACCAGCAGTGCACAGAAGTGTGGGCAGAGACTATTCTCATGAGTGAGAAACAGAGGCACTGGTGAGCTGGACTGAACCACCTCCAGGTGTAGACCACTCGTGAAGATGTGCTAACTGAGATCGTGAGCCTTCACTTTTAGATAAGTTGACTGGGGGTGAGTGTTTGATTGGCTCAAACGCTCCGGCCATCATCCCCTTTTGTATTGCTTTGTTCGCCCTAAGTTGGCAGGGTATGCTCAGACGTGAGTCCCTAGCTTACTTGGCCACTGGATTCAAGATAGCCTGGCTGATGAGGATTATGAATCCGAAACCGGTCAGAGGATGCTTTTTTCCGGTCCAGGGAAGACATGGCTTGGCAAATTGGGCTGGACTGTTCCCATGAGGCACAGGGTCAGACTGATTTGCAAATGGCCATGTCTGAACTGGGGTGGCTGAGTGAGCTAAAGAATGGTGATGGAATAAACCCAGATCAGTTGATTGGGGGTGAGTGTTTGATTGGCTCAAACGCTCCGTCCATCATCCCCTTTTGTATCGTTTGTTCACCCTAAGTTGGCAGGGTATGCTCAGACGTGAGTCCCTTGCTCACTTGGCCACTGGATTCAAGACAGCCTGGCTGATGAGGAGTATGAATCCGAAACCGGTCCCCGGATGCTTGTTTCCGGTCCAGGGAAGACATGGCTTGGCAGTTCGGGCTGGACTGTTCCCATGAGGCACAGGGTCAGACTGAGTTGCATATGGCCATGTCTGGACTGGGGTGGCTGAGTGAGCTAAAGAATGGTGATGGATTAAACCCAGATCCGTTGACTGGGGGAGAGTGTTTGATTGGCTCAAACGCTCCATCCATCATCCCCCTTTTTTTTTTTTTTTATTTGTTTTTATTGTTGCATCACATAGTAATAATCACAGACATATTCCTTCGTCGGCTGCAGCGTCAACATTCTGCTGCAGTCAACCAATAGTGCAACTTTTTTCTTTTTTGTTTAATAAACAACTCTTAACTTTAAGGTCAATGATTGGATAGTTGGTACATTTTAGATCGATTAAATAGAGTATTCAAATCAACTTTGACGATGGGCAAGGCCGTTAATACCACAATTTGCAGAACTATCATGCCAACCCTACTAATCCGGCGGACTCTGGGATTACCCTGTCAGCACCCCTTTCCACAATCCATTCCCCCCTACCCAGTTTCCTCCTCATCCCCTGAGCTATCCATATCTTCCTCTTCTGGCAATGGCTCACACAGCTCCCCCCTATATGTGTTCCAAGGTGTCCATATTTTGTTCCATTTACGTGGGTTGGCTCTCTGTTGGTACACTGCCCGTTCCAGCACCATCAGCATGTCCATATTCCGGCACCACTGCGCCAGGGTCGGAGTCTCGGATGAACCCCATTTCTGCGCTATATCTCGCTTGGCTAACATCGTGCCGATGACCACCCATTGCCTCCCATATGATGTCAAGTCGTTTGGGCACCACACATTCAACAGACAAACTCGGGGGTCAGGAGTTATCGGGATTTGTAAGGTTTGGGCCATTGTGCGTGTTACTCTCCGCCAATAGTCCACCATAGTGGGACAGGACCATAGGGTGTGATATAGTGTGCCCTCCTCTCCGCAGTGTCGCAGGCAGTAGGGGTGGTCTGCTCTGTGGATTTTGTGCAGAGTGGTGCGTGTATAGTATACTCGGTGCAATATTTTAAATTGCACCAGCCTAAATCTTGATGAGATGCCAGCTTCCTTAGGCGACGCCAGCGCTGCATTCCATTACGTCTCGTCTAGGTCTCCTACTTCCCCCTTCCACTTTTCCTTCAATTTCTGCAACGGGTCAGGTAGGTTGTTTATGAGTTTACGGTAAGTGAGGGAGGTAGCACTGGCCTCCATGTAGTCTGTAAGTAGACGGTCCTCCAATGGGGCTGACTCTGGGACAGAAGTGCCTGGTTCTATTGCTGACAGTAGTGCGTGACGAATCTGTATGTATCGGTATGTTTCAGTAATGCCCAATTCGTACTGTTCCCTCAGGGTCTCAAATGGAACTACCCCATCCTTCGTCCACATATCACCCACCGTGGATATCCCGATATTGTCCCATTTTTCGAAGCCTTTACTGTGTCTTAGATTCCCAAAAATTTTGGAGTCCCATAGGGGTGTGAGTCGTGTTATCACTCCCTCCCATTTCAGTCGAGTTTGGGCCCTGTGCCATAGCGTCACAGTATGTTTAGTTGGGCCGCTGAGTTTTGTCATCAATCCTTTATTGTAGAGTGGGGCCAGAAGCGTGTTTGTCCCTAACTGTCTCCTATCCGCCATATATGCCGGATCGTCCTGTGGCCTGTGTATCCACTGGTTAATCACTTTGAGGTGGGCTGCCCAGTAATACAGTCCCAAGTTTGGGAGCGCTATCCCCCCACTATACCAGTCTCGAATCAATTTTACATGTGCCACCCTGGCTGGTCTGTTTCCCCACAGTAGGCTGGACAGTTGAGTCGACAGTTGTCGAAAGAACGAAGATGGGACCAGCATTGGCGTATTTTCCAGGACATATAGAAAACGGGGTAACGCCATCATTTTGAAAAGTGCGGCTCTTGCCAACAAAGTTAATGGGAGGGTCTTCCAGTGACGCACGTCTGATTTAAGTCTGTCAAGCAGCGGCCTAAGGTTTAAGTCCTGAAAGGTCTCATGTTCTCGTATAATTTGGATCCCTAGGTATTTAAAGGAGGTGGACTCTAATAGTAATGGGCAGTCCGCACTTAAGATCGGCGGCGTGCTGTGAAGCATATAGAGCACAGATTTTGTCCAATTTATTTTGTACCCTGAGGCTGTGCCGTGCCGCTCACACAAGGCCAGCAGCACCGGAATACCCGTTTCTAAGTCCGTCAGATAGATTAGCATGTCATCGGCATATAATGACACCCTGTCTTCCCAGTCGCCTCCCCACCGTATGCCCTTCAGTAACTGTGTAGACCTGATGATGGTGGCTAAAGGCTCCAGAACCAAAGCGAACAGGAGCGGCGAGAGTGGGCACCCTTGTCTCGTTCCCCTCGCTAGTGGTATTTCTTTCGAGATGTGGCCATTTGCTGTCACCCTGGCTACTGGGTTTTTATACAAAAGTCTGATCCATGCTACAAATTTTGGGCCGAAACCCATATGCTCCAGAACCGCGAAGAGGTATTGCCATTCCACCAGGTCAAACGCCATTTTGGCGTCAAGTGACAGGATAGCTGCTGGTTCCGACAGTAATGGAGCCCGTGCCATAACGCCGTGTAGGCGTCTAAGATTCATCGCCGTGCTCCTGTGCGGCATGAATCCGGATTGATCAGGATGTATTAGATGCGCCAAATGAAGTAACAGTCTGTTGGCTAGAACTTTCGCTAAGATCTTACTCTCAGCATTAAGTAGGGATATCGGGCGGTATGACCCGCAGTCCTCAGGCGGCTTGCCGGGTTTTGTATTGCTATTATAGTCGCTGCGCGTTGGTCGGGCGGCAACTGACCCTGTTCCAGGCTGGCCCTAAACATATCCAGTAGGGGGGTCGCAAGCGTTTCCGACTTAAGTCTTATACCATTCAATCGGTATCCCATTGGGACCTAACGCTTTCCCCGAGTGTAGTGCATTGATGGCTATCTGTAGCTCATCGGCAGTCAGGTCCACTTCAAACTCGTCTCTGTTGTCCTGTGACAAGGTGCGGGTGGGTATTCCTACTAGAGACGCCTCCGCCATCTCTCGATTAACTTCGAATTCAGGGGAATATACTGTTAGAAAGTGATCTGCCAGAAGTTCCACTATCAATGAGGGATAAGTTTGTAATACCCCTGCAGGATCTCTCAAGTGTAGGATAGCCCTTTGCCCCTCCCGTTTTCTCTCTAACCAGGCAATTAGTCTGCCAGCTTTGTCACCTACATCATAGATTCTGTGGGCTGTTGTCGCTATATTGTCTGTTACCTTGCGGCGTATGTGATCGGTATGACGCTGCTGACACAAACGAAGTCTGTGCAGCGTGTCCCTCGTCGGGGCGGTCTCATGCTCTCTATTGGCCTCGGCAAGCCTGTCTTCTAGGTCTAGGAGCTCTAGTTTTTGCGTTCGTTTGTGTCTCGTAATAGTGGAAATAGCCTGTCCTCGGAGAACCGTTTTGTACGCTTCCCACAGGACTATGGGGGACTTAACGGACCCTACTTTCTCAGCGAAGTATGTCCTTGTTTCCATCTTTAGTGCTTTCGCTACTAATGGCACTCTAAGGTATCCCGGGTAGATCGGGTAGATGTGTGTCCGGGTACGGCCAGGGTTGGAGAGACTCAGTGTCAAGGGAGAGTGATCCGAAACACCCCGTGGCTTGATTTGTATGTCTTCTATAGTGAGGGTGCCGTGCCCCAGTGTTAGGAAATAGTCGATCCGAGATAAACTATTGTGGACCGCTGAGTGAAATGTGTACTGTTGCTCGTCTGGGTGGAATCGCCGCCAGAGGTCCACCAAGCCGTGCGCCTCCATAAAATTATGTAGTCGGGAGGGCCCGGGAGATTGGGTTCTCACCGGGAATCTATTGTGTGTGTTGTGTGCTACTGCATTGAAATCCCCACCCACAATGAGATCACCCTCTAGGAGGTCCAGCAGGAATTTTCCCAGTTCTGGCAGTGCGACAGCGTGTAGTGCCGGCGGGAAATAGATCGAGACCACATTGAGCGGTCGTCCCTCCCACTGCCCATGCGCCGCCGCAAAACGACTCTGTGCGTCTGATTTCGTGGATTGGAGTATGAATCTCGATGAGCGGTGCATCAGAATCCCTGTGCCACGGGACCCCCTAGTAAATTCTGCTGTAGCCCTTCCTGTCAAGTGCTTTGGTCGCTGTGCCCATTAAGTGTGTTTCTTGGAGTAGGACCAGGGCTGGGTTTAGTCGTTTTATATTGTGTAGCACCAAACCTCGTTTGACTTTATCCCCCAGACCCCTAACATTCCATGTCATGAGGCACAGTGGTGTCCCTTGTCTTGTCCCGGCTACCTCCCTGTCTGCGTCAACCCACGTGATGTGTGCCATGGTATCTGTGGTGACCGACCTTAGTGTGTCGTAATGTTCGTGAGCGAGCACATGTCCAATGTGTCGCCCTTCGGTTGGTGAGTACCTTATAGTTCCAATCATGACCAATAGAACAATTGAAACAACACAAAACCCCTCGCCCCCCAACACCCCCCTACCCTGCCCCCCTGCTAAACGGACCTAAAACTGCCCGCCCCCCAACTCAGCAGAGTGCCTGATCCCCCCCCAAAACACAGTACTTGCTCGCTGGGGTGAAGGACTCTCCGGAGTCGGCGGCCCCCCTTCTTCTCCACGGAGGATCTCTGCCCAGTGTCCATGACAGCACCCCCGGTCAGCGGCACTATCGGCCTAGGTAGGCCACATCGGGAAGCCATTGGTCCTCATTGTCTTCTGTTTCAGGTACGTCGTGGAGAGGTGAGTGTGAGTCTGCCTCACCCCCAGATGTCTGGGATCCCGTGTGGGGTCCGTTACTGCGGTGTTTGTTTGACCTGTTGGAACGGCGAGGCAGGCCTGCTGTTCTCCATCCCTCCAGCCAATCCTGAGCTGCCTCCGGAGTGTCGAAGAACCATGCTTTATTGTCCACCACTATCCTCAGTCTTGCTGGAAAAAGCATCGAATAGGGAATCTCTCTTGCCCTTAGTTCTTTTTTAACCTCGAAAAAAGTTCTCCTTCTACGTGCGACTTCCGCCGTATAGTCAGGAAAAAATGCCAGAGTGGAGTTCTGTATCCTGATGGGGGGTGAGGTTCTTGCTGCCTGTAGGATCGCATCCCTGTCTCTGAAATTGAAGAGCCGAGCAATGATCGGCCTTGGGTTAGCCCCGGTTTTCGGGCGTCCCCCGGGAACTCGGTGCGCTCTTTCCACTGTAAAGAAGGCGGAGAGACCCTTGGGCTGGAGGCTTTGCTTGATCAGATCTTCGACATATAGGTCCATCGCCCTTGTGTCTTCCGATTCCGGAACCCCTATGATACGGATGTTGTTCCGCCTAGAGCGCCCTTCCTGGTCATCCAGCTTGTTCCGCAGCTCCTTGTTTTCTTTCGTGATCCGCTCCATACTTATTTGCAATTCGGAGACATCTTCCACCAGCGATTTGGTCACTACTTCCATTGCATTCACTTTTTCAGTCATTTTATGGAAGTCCGCACGTATGAGGGTTATTTCTGCCGAGATCGACCCCACCGTTGCCTGTACTTGGGTGAGGGCCCGCATCATGTCGTCCGATGTCGGATTTTCGTTCCGATTGTTTCGATTTGTGCCGCCCGGTCCTGGGCATCGATCCTGTCCCGCAGGAGTTGTTTGTGTGCCGGATTAGTGGTCGGATCATCGAGGAGGCCGCTTCAACCGCGGAGCTCGCCTTCTATGCTGCCGCCATCTTCGGCTGCTAGCCACGCCCCCCCATCATCCCCTTTTGTTTCCCTTTTGTGGAGCCCACCAGATGGCTCACAACAAGCCAGACATTGCAAGCCTGAGCCTAAGACCACAGCCTAAGATCTCCCAAGCACATGAGGCAAGAGCCCTCACAACCCTACATTCTACACAGCTACCATATTGTCCGATTGGACTTGGATGGATTGAGCAAGGTTGGGAGGCATGATTTCTAAGAGGCTAAGATGGATCACACGGACCTCAAGCATAATGAGGTGTGATTGTGCTCCAAAGGATACCACAGGAGTCTGATCTCCAATGTATTGAGATGACCACCCCAGCTGAGGGAGGAGGCATCTATAATCACAGGACCACTGCTAACATGGGGCCTTCCCGGCTGAAGTCAGACCACTTCACAACACTGCAAGTCTCGGCTGTGTCTTGGAAAATCGAGATGCTGTACATTAGGACTTCCCTATGCTGGTGCCACCAGAAGTAGAAGCACAAATGGAGTTAACACATGTGCTTTTGAGCGTGGGCACTAGTAGGATGCACAGGTTAATAGATGAAGACTGTCAGAGCCAGAAGCAAAGTTCCCTTTCGAAACATCAGGATTATATCCTGAATGTCCTGAACACACTGGGAAGGCAGGAATGCCTTGAAGAAGATCATTCCCTGCTCCGCCCTTTAGAAGATGCTAAAAGACCTGCAGGTGGGACATAGACAGGTTGATTGAAAACAGCAGGTTGAAGAGTAGGGTTATTCAATCCTGCAAGTGACCCAACATGGCATCAGCAGCGAGGACTTGAGGTATGGTAATACAGAGATCTAATCTGCAAAGATGTGCCACAACCACCGATATCACATTTGCAAAGACTCAGGAGGCTGATGCTAGCCCAATGGGAGAAACACCAAATGAAAGAGGATCGAGACCACCACAAACAGCAGTCACTGCCTGAGAGACTGCAGAATCGGAAGATGAAAGTAGCATCCTGCAAGTTAATGGACACCATTCAGTATTCCCAGAGCCAGAAAGATCTATGCGAGTTAAAGAATCCTAGACTCTTCCTTCCAGAAGAAGGAATTCTAACAGTGAATGTGTTTATGTGTGTTTGTAGTATACTTTTATGATTTTTTTTTTTAACTAATCGAATAAAGTATTTTTGACTCTGACTCTGACTCTGACTCTGACTCTGACTCTAACAGTGAATGTTCAGAATGGCACGGAGGCTATCCTCTTTCTTTGGAACAAGTAAATAACAAGGTTAGCATCCCTGCTTGATCTGGTCCTCTGGGACTAATTACACTACCCCATCGCTCAAAAGAGCGAGAACCTCCTGTGGTAGGGAGGCAGATTTATCATCAGAAGTGACTGAAGGAGCAGGGGGAATGGAAGGTGGTATCACTTGGAAGGAAAGGATGCAGCCTTGCTTGACAGTTTGGAGGACTGAATGTCTGCTTTTGCTACCCTCGACAGGCAGGGCAGGCCTAGAGAATATCACCTGAAAGTTTGATAATGCTGATTAATTTGGCAATCAGGAGAAACCAGACCCAAGACTGAGTAGTAGCTCAGCTTTACACAAAGAGTTCCAGGATAGGATTTGCTTCCTATCTAAAGAGGCATGTTTATCAAAGGGCATATCTGTAAGATTCACTTGAACATCCTCTGAAAAGCAAGTGGCACACATTAAGGAATTGCTGCAGATGGGGATTTAGGACCCCGTGTAATACCTCACTAAATCCATGGTGCCCAGGTCAGAACAAATGATCTACTTGGTTGGGAGGCGCTGCATTTGTGGAATTAAGGGAAAGGCTCCCTGAAGAGGAGACATTCTTCCCCAATGCTACACTTCACTTCCATCCCCTGTCCATAGCAGTATATGTAGAAACGTTCGGGTTCTGTTTGGAAAAGGGATATGCTTGGGCTGCAAGCCGTACCAGAAATGTGTAATAAGTCAAAAGGTTTGATCGTAGGCTGGTTAACTGGGGTTCATCAAATGAGCAGATACTGTCTTACTCTATAAACCCTAAATGGGGTCCATCAGTGCTTTGCTAACAAGAAGCAAATGTTCAACCAATGTGGATGCTGGCTGTAGAATTTCTGTAAGTAAGCTAACATTTTTCTCCTCAACAGGCAAATTAACTCAAGGACCTCTGCAGCCTTGCGAAGCACAGCCATAAATGAGAATATTTCCTTCTATGAGAAGTCCTGAATTATACTTCAGGGGTACCTCCAGTGAAGTGTTGAGAACACTGGCATTCAGCACCGATCCTTGTGAAGAGAAGAAAGTTACCATGCACCACTACTGTCATCGTGGTATACAATGTTCATCGAAGACAAAGTGTCACTTCAGCCCGCCAAAGTATCATGAGGCAGAGGCGCTAGGGGCCGCACAGCGGGATGGCTGCCTGAACTGCAGCTCCGCCGGGCGATCACCAACAATGTGATCTATCGCCGCTGCAGCCCCGCTAACCCACCTTACAAACACATCCACGGGTGGGGGAAGACGAGGCGCATCATCGGGTGTGGGAAAATTTGACATCCCACCGTGTTTGCAGCTTTCGTTCGTGATAACCGAAGGGCACCGCGGAGCGCCTGACAAAATGGCGGACATCGACCCGCCGTCCTCCTGCGGTTCGCGTTGAAACTGGCATGGGATCAGCGTGTTGAGACTGAAGAGACTAAAAGGGAAAACACCCTGTCTTAGATGTTTTTAGGTACGGTATCCTACCTTATGAACACAGAGAATTAAATACTTAGGAAGTCTATAAACCTATAGACTCTCAAAAGTCAAATGAAATAAAGCTTAAGCAGGGCAGTGCTGGGTAGACAAGTAGACAAAATGAATGAAGCAAGATAATAACACCAAGTAAGAAGATATGTCAGAATACAAACAATAAAATTTATTACCTCCCGAACGGGTTACAATCTAAAAGAATAATTAAAAACCACTAAAAAAGTGGATAGTTCATAAAAACAATTTACAAGCAAGTGAACACAGTCGACGCAGCGTTTCGGTGCTTAAAAGAATCTTCACACCTTCCTCAGGACGTTCACACTAATTTCATATCTAAAGCAATCAAAGAAAAGTTTTTTCAGTCAAGTGAAACTTTAATCAATTAACAAAACATTACGCCATTTGTCTACACTTAAGGATAGTTATAGCTCCTGCATTTCTCTTGTTACTCTTTAAATATGTTCTCCATTTTGACATGTATAGTTACCAAAACATATGAATTCAGAGCTGCTATTCGACATGATGCTCTCATTTTGTGCCTAGTTAAAAATGCTCACAAGGCCACTCTATTTTTTATATATATATAGCTGGTAGTTATACATCCTTTTATACCCCGAGTCTGTACTGCCTTAATGAATTTTCTAGGGCTTAACTGGTTTCATACATGTGTGGTTTGTGAGTACCTGTCGGGGATGTGGAATGGATGTATCAATTCTTTTCACCCAGAAAGCAAGTATTTATCTTCAGCGGAATTATTCTCGCTCAAGCTGTGTAGTAAAAAGGCACAAAAAATATTCAATCATTTTGCCCTCTATTCCTGTGGTGGAGTTTCATAAGAGGATAAACCACTAGTAAATTACCTTCTATAAGGATGCACTTATTTTCTAGGTGCACGGAGGGGCCACCGATGGATAATCTCAATACCTAGATACACAGATACATACGAATCAATCCATGTTTTCAGATTTTTAGGAAGATCATTTGTTTATTTTGTGTATCATTCCATATTCATTCTAACCTGGTAGTAACTCAGGCTGTCTGTGAGAATTTCACGACTCTTGTGGATTGTCGCTTCAGAGGGTTCTTCGTATATTTAGAAACCCCAATTTCTTGGCTCTAGAGAAAATATATTTTTTAAGGATAAAGGACCTTGTTTTCATAATCTACTTTTTTTTGAAAAAAAAGGTTTACTAGTACATTTATATGTAATAGACATTATTACACGTATATATCCTTAATCTTATATGAATTGGGGATATACTTTGACTCTCACAGAGTGAATGGACAATTTAAGAGTGGTATTTACATTGTTCATATTCAGTACTCTGCCGAGTATGCTGAAAAAAGAAAGGTAAAGTTTTTCCTAATGCCCTTGCAGTACCATATTTTATCTATGTGTTTCAAGGCACAACTCTATTGGGCATTTTAAACTATACTGACAAATACACTATGTGTCCACCTTCATAGGGGAACATTGTCTGTTAATAAAAAGATTACTTATCTAAAAAAGGAACCTATTTAAAAAAATGGCCTTAGGTCGATATTTCGACCGAATTCTATTTTTCAAAAGGGAGAGAGAATTCTTACCGATAGTCACTGATTCGGCCTCCCTGCTCCTCCGTGCTCTCGTGGTTGTCGATGCCTTCGTGATGGATGCAGACTCTAAATGCAGCCATTCACGAAGGTGTTTTTATGCTGACACCACTCTTCTTGACCCGGAAGTGTCCTCGCGGGTGAAATATCTACTAAGACCCCGTATGTTAGAAATGTAAGTCTTTTAAAATCAGCTAAATAATACTTAGTGGTGATACTGTCCATCAGGTTAGGACGAAAGAAAAACTACCATATCCGAGAAACGCGAGCCGGATGACCCGGAAGTGTTCCATTTGCTGATGCGATTAAAAACGGGGAAACAATGTTGATATTGCCCTCGTGTATTCTTGTTACTGTCTTTTAGGTGAATAGTACTACGAAGTAATACCAATCATGCGTGGATCAAAAAAACTTATGTCGAGGGTTTAAAGAGAGAAAAAAATGTTATCTCGAAAAATATGGCGGCCATATTGGATTGGGCAACTTGTTATAGTGTAACAAGGGTCGGGTAATCATTTACTCCGTACTTCTGTGTTTTTTTTGACAGGCCATGAGCAATATACTGTCTCAGTTTTACATTCTATGAACTGTCTATTTGCCTATAAAACGACCTCTACATATAAGCATAAACATTTTTTGTCTATACAACTGGCATAAATGCAATTCTCAATTGGTTTGTGAACTCAGTAAAATATGCAATTTTCTGCAATGAATAATTTTACACTGGTGTGACCCTAATCCTATTCGCATTGACAATTGAGAAACCAGAACTGTAGACATGATACTACTGAAAGCTAGAGGTAAACAATACAAATAAATACAAATAATACTGACTGAAGAGACAACACGGGGGTAAGAGACGGCGTACCAGGCCTCCGTCAACGTTGTGACATGCTTTCGCCCCCGGGCTCCGACACCCGTTCCTGCTGTTGCTTCGGACCGCGCGCCTGACAACATGGCGGCGCCCAGTACGAATACAGCGTTGTAGACACCCTTGCGCTGTTAAAAACGGACTCGACTGGGCTGAGTTCATTGTTCGACTTGGCTGCGGGGGATCACCACCATATGGGCCGCTTCTGGGTGCGTATACCCCGCAGGATAATCCCTAGCAGCTTACCACCGCCACCTAACATGCCAGACCGGCGGGGAAGATAACAGGGATTTGCCCGCGTCTAATTTCACTTTGGACATAACGCGGACCGCGGGAGAGACCGTGGTTGGACTCCCTACGGTCTAGGTTGGGGGCCTAGCCTGTGGTGCGGGCACTCGTTCTTGCCCCAGACAGCGCTGACGAGGACACTACCGGTCACATCCCCCCCCCAGACCACACGAACCAGCTCAGGACGCACAGCAGCCGCTTGGCCAGTCATAGTGCCGACAACACGTGCAGCCAGCTGTTACCCTCACAGGTGCATCACGGCGACGGCAGCCAGAGTCACGAGGGCTTCTGGGCCCGCGTTCAGAACAGTAACTTCTCCGGCTGCCACGATGGGGAAGCCTGATAAGCAGCAACCAAAGCTATCATTCGACAACAGAAAAGCGAATAAACCTGCGGAGGACATGGCGGATTCCGGTGGATCTACTGACCCACCGCCAAACAGCAACATGGAGAAGATACTACTAGCCATCCAGTCAAATCTGCAAGACATAAATGGTAAACTGGATAACCTGACATGCAGAATGGATGGCATGGCTGCACGGCAGGAGAAACATGGTGAACGTTTAGACGAGGCTGAAACGCGAATATCAGCCGTTGAAGATGAGGCGCGAACCTCCACCACCAAATGCGCGGGAATGGAACGCATCCTCGAAGTGATTAAAGCGAAGGAGGAGGATTTGGAAGCGCGCTCGAGGCGCAATAATGTGCGAATTACGGGCCTGCCGGAGTCGACCAACACTGGGCGGATGGAGCACTACGTCGAGAACCTTTGCAAAGACCTCTTTGGCGCGGAGGCCTTGTCGCCAGTCTTCATAGTGGAACGGGCCCATAGGTCGTTAGCGCCCCGGCCACCACCCGGGGCAACACCTAGACCAATTGTGGCGAGGATCCTAAATTATCGAGACAGGGACACGATCCTCAGACTAGCGAGGGAAAAGGGCAAAATCACTCATCAAGGCAACTCCCTGGAGTTCTACCCGGATCACACTATTGCAGTTCAACAGGCACGTAAAGAATATACCTCCGTGAAGGCTAAACTGTGAGACCTAAACATTAGCTATTCAATGCTGTATCCTGCCAGGCTTCGAGTGATGTGGAAGGATAAGGCGATTGTGCTGGCAACACCCAAGGCAGCCCTGGATTTTGTCAAGAAAGTACAGCGGGAGACAAGGTCGGATTCGCAAAATGACCAGCAGAGGGACTCGGACTAGCTTCGCTGACAGACACCATCATCAAACAGCGGTGAGTTGTTCAGTAGAAATAGGTTAAGAGTGTTTGACATGTAACCATACTCGACCATGCTGGGTGGCTCAGCCTGGTGCAGGACTCCTAAAGAAACGGCTGTGGAACTTCTACTTGACTTTCCATGCAATTGTGAGACTGGTGCCCATAGGGGTTGAGATGACTGGAGAGTACTCCAGACAGTGACGCTCGCCACCACCCACGGCTGACCCCTCTCTGCTGCACACTCCCCGTTTCATATTCATTGACGTTTCCCTGCCAGGCAAGATAAATTCCCGGTTATCTGGGCTACTTTCCATGCCTTCCCCCGTACTCTGGCACTGAAAGCATCCTGTAAGGGGTCAAGGGGCAGTGGGAACACATTCATGTGCAGCACTCAAATTGGCACCACATTAGAGCGTAGACTTTGCCAATACGCACACGCTCCTGTGCACCCCGTTGCAATAAGCACTTGAGACGCAGCACTCGTTGTGTGGGAAGGAGTTGAACTCTGGATAATACGGAACCTATTACTTTCACACATGTGCAAAGGAGACAGAGCCTAGCTGAAATGCAGCTGCAATTGTTCTGACATATGGGTAATGCTACAGAAACTATTGGGGGTGAGGGGACAGCGGGTCCATAGACACATGTATTATGTATATGTACAGCTTTTCTAGTATCGCCTAAACCTGTTCATCGGGTGTAGAGTTGTGCTCCCGGCGGTCCTCCACAAGGGTAATACCCACCACAAGTTCTCAGAATGGGTACTGATTTGATTGTTATATGTTTGTGGGTTTTGTATTTCAAGGGGTTAAGGCTTCGGCAGGTTGGGTTTGCTGGAGTGGGTGGGCTGAGGGGGTGGGGGGGGGGTCTGAATGTTTACAAAGACCAGAAACATTGAATTTGGACAAATTCCTAGGTTCTCCTTTGCGATTGGCTGCCATTGCTGGTTGTGTTGCTGCTACTGTTTTGAGACGAACACCACATGTGACAATGGGTTGTATAGAGATAAGACACTACACGATCTCAAATGACACCAGGTTCTAGGCACGAAGGCAGACTGTGTTTAAACGTCCTCACTTGGAACATACGGGGATTCTCACGGCCACAGAAAATCAGGCAGGTTTTTGCAAGTCTCACCAGATGGAACATAGATATAGCATTCTTACAAGAATCACACCTAGCTCCCAACACGCACGATAGTTGGGTGCAAGATGGGCGGAGTCGACGTACAGGGCTTCCTATTCCTCATATTCTCGTGGGGTACTTATTTTGATTAAGAAAGGGGTTAATTTTAAGACACAACAGGTGACACATGATCCCAATGGTAGATACGTGTTGGTGACAGGCACGTTAAGAGGCCAACACGTGACACTCCTTAACATATATGGTCCGAACACTGATGCTCCGGAATTCTTTCGGGAGGTCTGGAGCCATTTACAAACACAGACCAACACACACACATACTGTGCGGAGGGGACTGGAACGTGACATTACAGGATGGGCTGGACCGCTCCTCTCATTCATTAGAACAACATAAGCAGCCGATCTTTGGAGGCTGCACCACACTGACACGCCAGGTGCCACTCACATAACAGAGTCTCACAATAGCTGGTCCAGACTGGATTACTGGCTAGGCACAAGGGACATAGCCCTGTGGGTTAGAAAGATACAAGTACTGCCACGCACATTATCGGGCCACAACCCCGTTCTGTTGCAGATTGATATTCCACATTATACACCCCCTCCGTTCCAGTGGCGGTTCAATTCCCTGGCTCTATCCGACTCAGTTTATGCCGACACTTTAAAAAAAGCCATAAAGGAATATTTCGAAATAAACTCGCAGACAATGGAGGACCCGTGTATCTTATGGGAGGCCTTCAAGGCCACGATAAGAGGTGTCTGCATCGGCACCACTATAGGGGTTCTTAAAAACATAAGGCACCAGATACGCCGCTGTGAGATGCAAATGAGGGACATAGAGTTACTGTATGAGACAACGCAAGATATTTCACTGTTACCTAAGTTGCGCAAATTGCACACTGACCATGCTGAGTTTATGGCGTCGGAAATTAAATACTTAGATCGCAAGCACATAGCCAGAACCTTTGGAGAGGGGGGTAGGCCAGGGGGAATATTAGCGAGGAAAATATGTGAAGGAAGAGGGCAGTCGGCAATACTCCGAGTCAAATCTAGGGAGGGTATATTGCAGACACACTCAACAGATATACTAAAGAACTTTGTGGAGGCCTTTAGCTCGCTATATCAATCGCAACCCTCAGCGACAGAGGAAGAGATTTATGATTACTTGCAAGATGTGGCGATTGGCTGGCTATCGGATGCACAAAGGGAACACTTAGCTAGGCCCATTACAGTGGAAGACGTGACTGATGTGATCAAGTCGCTGCCCAATGGTAAAGCACCAGGCCCCGACGGGTACACGTCTGAGTTTTATAAACAATTCACGGACATTATCGCTCCCTATTTAGTGGACATGTTTGGCACCTTCTTTGAGAAATCGATACTTCCCCCCACTCTAAGAGAAGCGCTAGTCATTGCTCTCCTAAAACCGTCCAAAGATCCGGAGGAATGTGATTCCTACAGACCCCTATCCCTGATTAACGTAGACTCGAAAATCCTCGCAAAACTCTTGGCGGTACGTTTGTCCCCTCTGATGACCCGTCTGGTCCTTCCGGATCAGTCTGGATTTATCCCCACAAGGTCCACCTCACATAACACCAGATCCTTGTTTGCGCTTTCTCATTATCTCAAGCCCTCGGTTAAAGCGGTGGCTGTCATGCTTGACGCCGCGAAAGCATTCAACTCCATTGAATGGAGTTATATGATCGCCATCTTACACAGGATGGGTTTTCCTAAGCGATTTGTCCAATGGATCTCCTTGCTATATACACAGCCCTGCGCTAGAGTCCGGATTAAGTAAAGTAAAGTAAAGTATGAAGTCTTATATAGCGCACAACTTACCCTGGGGCATCTCGGCGCTTGCTTAGGGAACCCGTCCTGGTATTCCCCTGTGAGATAGCCCTGGCAGGGTATCCACAAGGTGAAAGCCAGGCATCCCACCGCGAGGGGCCGTTGTGGAGATTAAGCAAGCTATTGCCCAGAGTCGCAGAGTGTGAACCCGTGAGCTGAGAAGGCACCGGAGCGAGAATTAACGAGTCCGCGGAATTTTGAGCCCAAGACCCGCCGAGGCGGGGAATTGAACCCTGGTCCCGGACCGAACTCAAGCTCCAGGTCTGCCGCCTCTAACCCCTGAGCCACACTTCTCCTAATGGCTATATCTCTGCCCCATTTAACATTGAGCGTAAAATGCGACAGGGCTGCCCCCTCTCACCCCTTCTATTTGCGTTGGCGTTAGAGCCCCTCGCTTGCATAGTGCGACAAAAGTACAAAGCTTCAGCATTGCAGTTCGTTGCCAGACCGCTCCACATATCCCTCTACGCAGACGATATGCTGCTGTATGTCCGCGACCCTGGCACCCATCTAAATCCTCTGCTTAGAGAATACATTAGATTCGGGGGACACTCGGGGTTAACGATTAATTGGTCAAAATCCTCCATAATACCCCTAACGGACACTACAACTCCCTTTGAGGTCGACTACCCGCTAGAGTGGCAGCAGGATCCGATTCGGTACCTAGGGGTCATGTTTCATAGGGATCCAGAGGAAGTCATGCGCGCAAACTATGGTGTAGTGATATCTAAACTTTAAGATAGAGTCCGACGATGGGTTTACTTGCCTCTATCTCTAGCTGATAGAATCGCGATAGTCAAAATGAACATTTTACCTAAATTACTGTATCTTTTTAATAACATAACCATCACACCCTCGGGGGAGGTCTTCCGTCGCATTAAATCCTTAGTACTGACCCTGATATGGGCCGGTAAACAAGCCCGCATTGATCTTCAGACATTAACACTCCCGTTTGCGCTGGGCGGTTTCGGAGTACCTGATTTTCTCCTCTACTATCTTTGTGCCCAGGCGCAATATGCAGCATATTGGTATCATGAGGTCCCGTACCTCACCCACGCGGCCATAGAGGAAGGAGATGCACACCCTGTCCCCCTGTCAGCAATACTAACGCACACCAGACCACCACTACATGCAAAAGACATAAACACCATAGACACCACGATCAAAGCATGGCGTAAACTTGGACAGTTGGCTCACAAAACCCCGTTGTACGCGCCAGCGATGCCATTACAACATCATCAGGCATTATCCGTCACTAGTGAACAGGTAGGGATGTCCCTGCTGAGTAGAGCTGGAATCGACAAGCTGGGTGATGTGCCTAAAGAGGGCACATACTTAGGCCTTGACCAATTAACCTATATACAGAACCAGACACCCATGTTTCGCTTCACGTACTATAGGCTAACCAGAGCGTTGAGGGAACACTACCCGACATTCCCTACAGAACCGGAGTGCTTGGCACCACTGCAGCTACTGATCACTACACAGGACCTATCACATCTGGTGTCCAGATTGTATGCAGCAGCGCAATCGGAGATAGCGCGACCCACACTTAAGGCTAGAGAGCGGTGGGATGCGGTATTGGACACTCCATTAACGGATGATGAATGGCATAGCACATGCGCACTAACACAGATACTCACGCCTAATGGCAATTTAAGAATTATACACTTCAAGTTTCTTCACCAGGCCTACTACACACCAGCAAAACTTCTTAGGTTTGGCTTACAGGAGGAAGACAGGTGCAAGAGATGCAACAGGGAGGGTGCAAACTTTGTACATCTGGCCTGGTCTTGCACGAAGATAGCAGAGTACTGGGTGGAGGTTACGTCCGCACTAGCTGTTATGTTGGAGGAAGAGGTACAATGCACGCCTAAGATCTGTCTCCTGGGTATAGTGCCTCAATTTCGAGCGCTGAAACGCAAGTTCTGTGCTATTGCATTATTATAGCGAAAAGACAGGTGGCGCAATGTTGGCACAGCCGTAAGGTACCGAAAACATCAACATGGCTTCATGACATGTCCGTCTGTAGGGATAAACTGCAAACATATGAGGAGAACCTACCAGCTAAATCTAGGCCAAAGGACTTCTGGTGTTTTTTGACAGACTACCTTAACTCGTTACAGGACAACGTGGAGGATTAGCTCATATTCTGTTTCACTCTAAAAACGGTTGTGTGTGGTGCACGAGCCGCGATCCGATGGCGGCTGATCCATGGGAGGGAACCGGAACCACTGTTACACTCATTGACTCGGATGTGTGGGATGTCAATGTAAGGTCTTAAGTTGAGTTATGTTAATGTTTTTCTCTATAAAATGACAAAATGTAAGACTCATGTCAACCTGCCAGCTAAGAGTTCTACGGAGGGAGTGGAGGGCGGTTCTAACTAAAGTCTATACGCTTTTCTTCATAGCTACCTTGTTACTTCCTTGGATGACCATTACCACGTGGCGAGCCGGCCCCAGGGTTGTAGGCTCATGCTGTGTAAACTGCATTGTGTTAATAAAGGTCTTACGCAAAAAAAAAAAAAAGTATCATGAGGCAAGGGCCTGTAGGGTGACTCCTCCTACATCAGCTGTTCCGCTTTGCATTGGGATCCGACCAAAATGGCCTTCAGATTTTGAAAATGTCCTCTATTTGGTAGCAGATCCGAAGTCAGTGCCAGAAGTATTGGAGACTGTTAGCAGAGGAGCAACAGGCAAGGAGTCTGGCATAGTATGAGGGTTGGAAGGCACCAAAAGGGCATCAGGAAGAGGATGAACAGGCTAAACCACCTGGGAACGAGCTGTTGGAAGTCCGGTCAGGAGCACCAATGGCTTCTTGGGGCTCACAGGTGAGTCAGATGAGCTTAGGTTGAGTGGAAGAAAGGCAGCACTACCTGTGTGAAAACCTCAAGCATCAGGGAATGAACAGTCTGGGGAGGAAGGAGGCGGCTCTGGTTCCAAAGCTAAAACTTTTTCCTGGGGTGTTGGACTTGGCAATTTTTCCTTAAAATGTTTCGCTTTTCCCCCTAGCCTTTTACTTTGTGGGAGAAAATACGCACCCAGAAGCGGCCCATATGGTGGTGATCCCCCGCAGCCAAGTGCCACTTTATGGGAGATGACTGCTTCTAGGAGCTGCTGTCCTGTACTGATGAGTGCCCACTGTCTGCTGATCTTGCCCAGCCTTGCCTGCCTGCTCTGCTGCCCTAGCACCTCGTGAGCACTATACTTTGACTGCCTACACTCCAAGAAGGTGAGGAGCGTGGGCGCTACTCCCACGGGTGGGACCCTGGAACTGTGAGTCACCTAGCTCCTGGGGAGTACCATATTTGAAGGGACTGTGCTGCTCTGCCTGCACTCTAGCGGCTGGTGGGCACTGTTTTCCTTATTACCAGTAGAGGTACGCGATCTTCTGTCCCTGAAGCTTCTAATGGGACCTAGTACCTCGCTAGCGCTATATTCAAGGTGCCAGGGTAAGATGAGCAAACGCCTGCAGCTCTGTGCTGTCAAAGCGCTATATTCCAATTCCCCTGTATGTGTGCTGTATTGGGGTGCTGCCAGAGTGACATAGTTGCATTGACTGTGGTCTGCTTGCTGCCAAGGCGCTACAACTGTGACCAGGAGAAGAGGAGCGGGCATCTGCAGTGCGGGGATTCTAAAGCGCTACAAGGGGATCCCGGCGTGTGGGATTCCCCCTGCCTGCTTGTTTGGCAGTGGGCAGCTGCAACGTATTGGGGGGCATTGTCCTCCTCAGGAGAAGAGAGAGAGGAGTGAGAGACACTCCTGCGCTGCCCCAGTGCTTTGCGCACTTTCCTTTTGCTGTTTTTGCAGCCAGCCCTGACTTTGCGGGACATAGGGCATTTGAGCCCCGGAGAGAGGCCAGTTGTCCTGGGGCCAGTTTCAGAGTGTTGTGCCCCCGATTGGGGCGAACTGTGTTTATGCTGGTGAGTCCTATTGCCCCATATGATTTCTTGCATAATATTGTAACATAATGCATTTGTACCTAGGATGATACCTAATGCTTTTCCCTCCTGTTTGCAGTTCTGATTTTGGGCCATTGGTAATTTGAGAGCCCCCGAGTAGGGGCTCCCCAGGCGCAGCTGCGCCAAAAGCGAATCTGCAACTTTGGCCCAGCGATTCCAGGTGTATTTACATAAAGTGTACTGTTAATGTTGCTTATGCCTAATGATATGCAGAATATGCTCATCCGTTATGCCTAATGTATTCGTGTTTTCAGGTCCACTATGACGGTAGGCCTAAGGTGTTGATTCAGGCTTTATGCCTGACCACTATGTTTGTTTTATGTCAAGTGCTAATGGTTTCTTTTCCCCATAGGCTGCAATGCTGGTGTTCTGCATACTATGCCTAACCTGAGGTTCCCATTCTAGGCTACGGCAACGATGATTTATGCCTGAAGTTATGCATAATGTGTTTTCATGATTAATGCCTTCAAGCTACTGTTTTTCCCTAATGCCTACGCGGCTGGTTTCATGTTTAGGCCTACCTTGACAAATGCCTAAAGTGATTTATGCCAAGTGCATGTCTACTCACCAGTAGGTACGGCCGGTGAGACGTTATTGCTTATGGACTTTCAGTTATCCTTGGACTTGTGATGGTTCTGGCAGCGGCCCGATTGGTGCTGCCCTGTATATAGTCCCCCTGTGAATTTTTCCCCAGTGCCGGCTGGCACAGTTTATCTGCACCAGTGATTCCCTTCTGATGTGTTTATTTTACAATAAACATACTGTTTTTCACCTAACCTAATGTGGAGTCTCTTTTTGGAGTGTGCCTTGTGTGTCACCTGTGTGTGATGCGCGGTTGCTTTACACATTTCCTCCGGAGTTTGGCCCGCCCGCTCGGCACCACGCTACCCGTTTCTAACATAGCTTTTTCCTGGGTGCTTCGACAAACATGTATATTCCTTTTTCTCAATATGTGTTCAGTAGTAATACTGAATCTGCAAAGAGGTCAACTATCCTGGATTCTAATTAGTAAATTCAGGAGAGTCAGATTGTGATTCATATCGGGCGATTTAGATTCTGTAATCACTTATATGTATGGGATCAATTTTGAGTTGGGGTCAGAAGAGAAAGTGTTATACATGAAAGTGATGCACAGTAGTGGAATTTGTGCAATAAGGCATGTATGATTTAATACCTGTTTGTGTGCTTATAGTGAAGAAGACATTACACTGATACCACTGAAGAATACTGGTATATATGTGTTTTTTTAAAATGTTTTAGTGATGAGAATGAATTTAATTTTATTCCAATGTATTGTATGATTGTATACTGAATAATTATCTACCAAAAATGCATTAAAAGATGGCAATTACTTTATACCAGATGGATATGTACTGCTGATATTTTTTGTATAAATGAAAGTTATGTTGGGTTATAATACATGTTTCATCTATTTTCATCTATTTCCTTTTTTTGTAGATGTATTTGATATTGCTCATCTTTTCAAATATGGACTATTTATATATGTGATAGCCCTGGTACATGTACAAGAAGTCCATCGAAATGCGCCAACGAAAAAACCCTGAGTACACAATCTAATAGGCATGGGTGTCTCTGCATGTTATCAATTGTGATTCATGGATATCTAGTAAAATGCCAGAATAGATGTGTATGTTTAAATGACAGATTATTATATCTGATTATATCTTCATGATTTTTAATGAATTATATTTATATATTTTCATTATAAAGAGTGTGCTACCAAGTATATATATTCTTCTGTAGAAATTCTTTGTGGTACTGTGTTCTTGCCTATATTGTAAGAATGAGGTATGAAGGTGAGTGTGTTGGTAACTATCAAGGGGAACCTTTGTGATTTGGTATTCAAAACTCTGTCCGCTTGGTTTGAGGGGTACTCATTTATTTTTTCACTTTAGGTCATCTGCCAGCATTTACATCCATACAAGTGTGTGGACAAAACGCAGCTCTGGTTAAGCTTCAGCTTGGTGTTAATCCTGTACTGAGATTACCTCCACACATTGTTCAGCATCCTGAAAGCATTCGTGGTCTCATTCAGTCTGCTCTTGGTAATACCATCTGCCCCTCCCAGGATGCTTACTTCCAGTCCAGGGAGGACCTGGCCTGGCAGTTCGGGCTGGACTGTTCCCATCGCGAACAGGGTCAAGACTGATTTGCATATGGCTGGGTTTAAACTGCAATGGCATGGGGAGCAAAAATGATGGAATTAGGCCCAGATCTCTGTACTGGGGTGAATGTTTGGCACTGTCTAGCATTCCGTCCATCAATTGTTCTTTTTGCATTTGCCACTCCCCGAGGGATGGGTTTGCCCAGATGTGGGTCCTGTGCTCTCTATGCAACTGGCCTCAAGCTAACCTGGCTGATGAGGGGTGATACCCTGAAACTGGTCCCAGGATGCTTGTTTCCGGTTCAAGGAGGACCTTGCCTGGCCTGGCAGTTTGGGCTGGACTTTCCCCATGAGGAAAAGGTTCAAGCTGATTTGCATATGACTGGGTTTAAACTGGAATGGCATGGTGGGCAAAAAAAATGAAGGAGTTAGGCCCAGATCTCTGTACTGGGGGTAAATGTTTGACATGGTTCAGCATTCCATCCAGCAATAATCCTTTTTGCAATTGTCAAACACAAATCACACTTATTAAAAATACTATAAACATTAAAATACATTTAAAATAAAAGGAAATAATATAAAATATGTTTTAAATAAACAATTAACACTATAAAACCTATGTAACCAAATATTATGAAAAGTTTTGGAATCTAAGAATATGAAATATATTATTCCCACTCTAGTGTATGCAACAGTAGGGAAGATTTTGGACTTCGGAGGGGTTAGATTTACTATTCCTACTCTGGTCAGTGCTACAGTATGGAAAGTGTTGCATTACAGAGGGGGTACATTTACTATTCCCACACCACTCTAAGCAACTATAGGGAAAGTGTTGCAGTTCGGATGGGTAACATTTACTATTCCCACTCCAGTCTGTGCAACAGTAGGGAAAACATTGGACTTAGGAGGGGTTAAATGTATTATTCCCACTTCAAACAGCGCAAACGTAGGGAAATGTTGGACTTTAGATTGGTAACATTTACTATTCCCACTCCAGTCTGTGCAACAGTAGGGAAAGCATTGGATTTCGGAGGGCTGAAATTTACTATTCCCTCTCCAAACAGCGCAACATTAGGGAAAGTGTTGGACTTTGGACTGGTTAGTTTTACAATTCCTACTGCAGTCTAAGCAAGAGTAGGGAAAGTACTTCACTTAAAACACATAAGCAAATTAAGTCTTACTATAAAATGTTTTATTAAACATGAAAAAATACATATATGTATTTAAAACTCTAAAAACAATCAATTTACATAATTACAATTCAATAATTATCAATTAAAAAAATATTGGGTTTAATTATTAATTACCTTCCCACCCAATACCCCTACAAACCTAGCATGTCAAATCTAAAATATAACAAAATAAATAAGTATTCTATAATTTACATATTTAAAATCAATTATATAATTAACAATGAATAACTAATTGTCAATAATTATTTAATTAACTCCCACCCAAGACCCCTAAAAACCTAACAGCCCGAAACTAAAATATAATTAAAGAAAATAAGTACTCCATAAATTATATAACTAATAATCAATTAAAAAATTAATTAAAATAGGAATTTATTGTTACATATTAGTTAATTAACTTCCTACCCTACAGACCTAATAGCCCACACATAACATATAACAAAAATAAATCAGTATTACATAATTTACATGATAAATTATCAATCATATATAGAAAATTAACTTAATAATTCATAATGAATTATTACCCAATTACCTTCCCACGTTATCCCCCAGAAGCCCAATAACCCACTATGACACTATAAATGACTATTACAAATTAAATAAAAATCACTTAAAATGACATGCCATACTTTAAAAACAAAATTAACATTTGTACAAACAGTAACACAAAATTAATAAATAACCTAAAACACATTAGAATAATTAAAAAACGAACATTTTAACCACTATATTACTGAAAACGATATTAAAAACATCAATATTATTTAAAACGATAATACTTACCTCAAGAAATTATATTCTTGTCAACAATATTCTTGCATCATAATATTTCCGATTATTTCTGATATTTCTGTCTCCCGATATTTATAACTCGATATTTTGTCAAAACATGCTGTGGAGTGTGGGCCAGTGATAACATATCATCCGCATATAATACAGCTGGAACCAGTGTTGACTTAATAATGGGCACCTCAAGGCCACATGATGTCAACCGCTTATTCAATTTGTTAATGTAAAGAATATACAAAAAGACGCAGCCCTGCCGCACTCCTTGTTCTTGTGTAAAGGGGGCGAATGCTCACCATCATGACAAAAACACACTCTAACCTCCAGATCCAAATGAAGATCAGCGAGAAAATTCACCAAAGGGGCATCTAGAGCCAATTCCAACGAGATTTCCCAGAGTTTTGACCGACTGTGTAGTTCGAACACAAAACAGAGGTCCATGAAGGCCAGGTTCATGGGGCAATGCTTGGATACAGTACATTTACCAAGATTTAAATGAAAATTCAAGCAATGCTCCAAAGTACCTTGGCCCTCGCGGAACCCATATTAGCAGGGCATAATAACATAATTCTCTTTTGCCCACTCCCTAATCTTATTACAAGCATTTGCAATGCAATGGTCTCGGCATCATTAAAGGTAGAGCTATTGGCATTGCTCATGACATTTCTTTTTTTTTCTTTAAATCAAAAATAAATGGCCATTGTCATTAACATTGCCAATACACAGCACTCTGCACTCAACAGCACACAATGCTCTGCACACTTGCTCTGCACTCACTGCTCTGCACACTCACTCTGCACACTCACTCTGCACTCACTGCTCTGCACACTCACTCTGCACACTCGCCACTCTGCACACTCGCCACTCTGCACACTCGCCACTCTGCACACTCGCCACTCTGCACACTCGCCACTCTGCACACTCGCCACTCTGCACTCTGCACTCACCACTCTGCACTCACCACTCTGCACTCACCACTCTGCACTCACCACTCTGCACTCACCACTCACCACTCTGCACTCACCACTCACCACTCTGCACTCACCACTCACCACTCACCACTCACCACTCTGCACTCACCACTCACCACTCACCACTCTGCACTCACCACTCTGCACTCACCACTCTGCACTCACCACTCTGCACTCACCACTCTGCACTCACCACTCACCACTCTGCACTCACCACTCTGCACTCTGCACTCACCACTCTGCACTCACCACTCTGCACTCACCACTCTGCACTCACCACTCTGCACTCACCACTCTGCACTCACCACTCTGCACTCACCACTCTGCACTCTGCACTCACCACTCTGCACTCACCACTCTGCACTCACCACTCTGCACTCACCACTCTGCACTCACCACTCTGCACTCTGCACTCTGCACTCACCACTCACCACTCACCACTCTGCACTCTGCACTCTGCACTCACCACTCACCACTCTGCACTCACCACTCTGCACTCTGCACTCACCACTCTGCACTCACCACTCTGCACTCACCACTCTGCACTCACCACTCTGCACTCACCACTCTGCACTCTGCACTCACCACTCACCACTCTGCACTCACCACTCTGCTCTCACCACTCTGCACTCACCACTCTGCACTCACCACTCACCACTCTGCACTCACCACTCACCACTCTGCACTCACCACTCTGCACTCACCACTCTGCACTCACCACTCTGCACTCACCACTCTGCACTCACCACTCTGCACTCACCACTCTGCACTCACCACTCTGCACTCTGCACTCACCACTCTGCACTCACCACTCTGCACTCACCACTCTGCACTCACCACTCTGCACTCACCACTCTGCACTCACCACTATGCACTCACCACTCTGCACTCACCACTCACCACTCTGCACTCACCACTCTGCACTCTGCACTCACCACTCTGCACTCACCACTCTGCACTCACCACTCTGCACTCACCACTCTGCACTCACCACTCTGCACTCTGCACTCTGCACTCACCACTCACCACTCACCACTCACCACTCTGCACTCTGCACTCACCACTCACCACTCACCACTCTGCACTCACCACTCTGCACTCACCACTCACCACTCTGCACTCACCACTCACCACTCTGCACTCACCACTCACCACTCTGCACTCACCACTCTGCACTCACCACTCACCACTCTGCACTCACCACTCTGCACTCACCACTCACCACTCTGCACTCACCACTCTGCACTCACCACTCTGCACTCACCACTCTGCACTCACCACTCACCACTCTGCACTCACCACTCACCACTCACCACTCTGCACTCACCACTCTGCACTCACCACTCACCACTCTGCACTCACCACTCTGCACTCACCACTCTGCACTCACCACTCTGCACTCACCACTCTGCACTCACCACTCTGCACTCTGCACTCTGCACTCACCACTCTGCACTCACCACTCTTCACTCACCACTCTGCACTCACCACTCTGCACTCACCATCTGTCTGCTCCATCACTCTAATAGAAGTAAAATATGATGCGAGCTCTTCGCCAACTGCTGGTCTGCGGGCAATATGGTCCCCTTCAAAGTCTTGAAGCGCCTGCACATGCGGAGGTGCCTGACAAGCTGCGGATCCAAGTTCAGTGGATGGCAATGCCAGGGTGCCATGCCAAGCTGCCATGTCGTGCAAGCAGATGGGCAGGATAAAGCTGTTTAGTGTAATTATTATTGTTGAAATTAGAGGCACGTGGGAGCAGTTATTTACAGCCATCGCCCAGGCTGGGTGCCAGTGTTCTGCATGCAGTGGGAAGTCCTTTCTGTGTTTATTCGAAATGCAGAAACAGAAGATCAAAGCAACTTTGGGTGAGATAGAAACTAATGGGCAAAGGAGGACTTGAGAACCCTAACACCATATATTTGTTGTGTTTCTTGCTGGCTGGTCTTCTGCATTCCAGTGCTTCAGCTGGCTGTTGTCCTTCCTTACCTGCAGTGGGAGCATGTGTTCTCATTGATCGACAGCTGAGGCATGGTGTCTGTCTGAGTCTCCAAAAGCCCTTGAAAGATTTGTTAATGCATGCCTTCTTGACTGGAGAGGCATAACTATCCCAGTATCGTGCACATGTCTCAAGGGGTACAATGGACGACACAATTACGTTTTCTAAACCAAGAGATAGCACCAGATTCGTTACCAAGCTCGCCGCCCCGGAAGTCAGGCACGGTCGCCTGTGACGGGGGCGGGCCCACGTTCACACCGGAAGAGGAGGCAGGCGGAGTCGTAGCGTCTCGCGGCCCGGGGCTCCTGTGAGCGGTGTAGAGCCCCGGGGCCGCGCCAGCAGGAGGTTGGGCGCCGCGTGCTGAGGTAAGGTAAGTTCTGGAGCGCGATTGGTGCACTTGTGTGTGTGTATGCTCGTGTGTGTGTGTGTGTATGTATGTGCGCGACGGTGACGGCGGGGGAGGGGGGTCTGGAGCGCGATTGGTGCACTTGTGTGTGTGTATGGTCGTGTGTGTGTGTGTATGTATGTGCGTGACGGCGGGGGAGGGGGAGGGGGAGGGGGGGCCTCGGTGCACTTGTGTGTGTGCGCGCGCGTGAGTATGAGTCAGGGGTGGTGTCTCTGTATGTATGTATGTGCGTGCGTGCATGGGCGCGTGTGTGTGTGTATGCGCATGCGTGTGTTGTGCTTGCGCTTCCCAGGAGACAGCGCCAGGCCACAGCGCGCGTTCCAGCTACAAATCGCCTGGAAGGATGCGCGTGACCTGGACTGTCTCCTGGGACTGCTACTCGCTGACATAAGATCTCGGCGGAGACGCGCTTACGTGCGTCTTTTAGCCGAGACCTAAAAAAGGACTCTGCCAAGAATTCTAGCAGTAGAGTCAATGAGTAATATTGGTCTGTAACAACCAGGCTGCTGTGGTTTCCCTTTTTGTAAATAGGTACAATAATAGATAGGGACTAGAATCTCGGAATCTGATTTTTGAAAACATTGGTAAGTAGGCTTGCCGATAAATCAATTTTGCACTTGAATAAATCCAAGGGAACTCCATCAGGCCCTGGTGTCGTACCAGAGGAGCTGTCTTGCAAAGCACTAATAACCTCCTGTATCTCAAGACCAAAGTGGGGGGGATGGAGAGTCAGCCCAACCATGCTAAACATGGGCTTAATCTGTAAAATAAAGAGAAGTGGGTAACCGAGTGATCTGATATTACAAGTGAACTTAGGCTTGTTGGATTGCTATCACTTGCTCTTAAAGATCTAACAGAGCTCCAGAAGGCTTTGGTATTCTTAGTACAGGCAAGCATAATGTGATCCCATTTTTGTTTTTAATTTCATTCGTAAGTTATTCCTGGGTGAAACTCCAAACTTTTACCAAACATTGAGTAAGTATGTTCCCTTTACATTACTTTTGGATGGACCATATAAACATTCCCAAGAGAAACCAGCTCTCCCTGTTTTTGCATGTGCCATAATGAATGATTTACTTAGCAGCATATCCTATTTTGCTGAGGGTCTTGTTTAATTGGGAAACTGCACCTTTTGCTTGATGTTTACATTGACTCCTGGGATAGAGAATTTGCCTCAAATCAACTAGATTGGTGGCAATCTTTAACATGTTCTTATGAGTAACTATAAAGTGTTACACATAATTTCACAAGCATCAACCCTTTCATGTTCACAGGCTGTTCTCTTATGGACCCATAAACTAGCCTCACCTAGCGCTTAATTTGTAAAAGAATGAGTGCCGGTGCCCAAAGCTTTGCTTGCAAACCCATGGCCTGTGCTATTAAATGTCGGTGCGTCCAATGCCTACTTTTAAATTCAGACCATGCCTCTTTAATTCACGACCAGACACTCCTTAACTCTTTACCTCTCTCTTGCTGGTTCCTGCTTTCGCCATTTGTGATGTTTTTCTGTCTATATCTTCTACCTCCTTTCTCCTGTGTTTATGTTTCCCTCGTTTGATCTCAGTCAATGCCAGATGAGGAAAAATAAGTTCCGGTCTCCAAAAATGAGTACCGGGGGGGGGGCCCGACCGGCAACCACCAGCTCAAATTAGGCACTGCTCATGTCCTTCTTATCTGAGCTAATAAGAACGCATTGAGAAGAGCCTTGTATGCACTTTAAAGAGTGCCTGCATACCTTCCCAACAAACACTGGCACTCTAACACTTCCTACTCAATAAGAAGCATACTCAGAATAAAAGATATTTTCTTAAGATAACTTATCAGAAGAACATTCTGCCTGATGTAGTTCGTAAAATTAACTGCCACCATCCTAAAGCAAATCAATCAATTGTATGGAATTGATCAACCAATTCTACCAACGACTTCCCTCTTTATGGATTTACCGTTTCATTGAAAGATCAATGCATTTATGCTGCCTATTATGCTCCTGCTTAGCTAACTAGCATACAAAAGACACAAGACAGAACAGTAAACAACCATTTTCACACAGCATGGATATAATATATAGTAAGGTGTAACCATGCTCACAGCTGGTCTAAGACTCAGCACACACAACATCAAGAACAAGCATTGGCAAATGCAATAGCTTTTGCCTATGTGATTAATAGCAAGCTTTTTTTGTTTGTAAGTTTTTGCTTGGAGAGCAGCTGTGCAATATAAGTTAAAGAACTCCATAAACGTGTTATGACTTCTTTATTTAGAAAGGCAATATATTCTGCAGTAACTGGTGGTAACATAAAGTGCTCCTGTTCCTTTCTTGTGATGTTGGTGCTATTTAAATCTGGCCCTACAATAAAATTGTGAAAAGCAGGTTTAACTACAGAGGTGATTAGTTACCTGTATGCTTGTATGAAGTAACTGGTAGTAATATAAAGTCTTTCTGTACCTTCTGGTGATATGGACTCTAGATAACAGTACCCCAAAAATTAATAAAAAAGAAACCTGTTACATAGCAGCGCTGTTACATGTTTTAATTTTTATTAATTGTAATTATTAATTAATGTTTTCTCAAAGGGTTCTGGTTTTGTTATAGGTTGCACTACAGTTTGATAATATGTTTCCGTCTCATATGTATGCTGTATATGTCCATCAATGTGTTGGTGAGAAAACCTTCAAAAGAGGACGAATTTGAGAAGCAGTATCCTTGAAAGTATTTGTTTCTGGTGTTGTATTCATTGGAAGCTGTATAAAGCGCTGTGGGGTTCCTGGGCGACTTTAGGGGGCTATACAATAAAGAATATGTAATTTGTTTAGAACCCACTGCTTTTAGACAGTCCTAGGTCAATGACCATTTCTGCATAAAACGGCGTGAGGCTATCGATATAGTAGAAAATATTGTGTAGTAATAATGGTATTTTCACATTTTACATCTTTTTGCAGTTTGCTTGTGTTTTCTGGAACTTAATAATAAGACCATAATATACTGCCTGCCTTTCGTGCGCTTCTGCTTGTAAAAAGATTAACTTTAATTATTTCCAATAACAACAGGGTAGTCTGTGGTTCCTCACAAGAGTCTATTCATGCAGATGAAATTCCTATTAACAGAGAATTGTGTGCAATTGTTTTCTTCTCTCAGAAAATAAGGCATATGAACGAGTTACTTACCTTCGATAACGATGTATCTCATAGAGACATAGTCTAGCCGCAGATAAAGGGAAGTCGCACAATAGGTACCAACGGCACCGTTGTGAAGGATAGCAGGACTCAACAGTGTCAAAAACACCGAAAAGCGACTACATCCCCCCATGACGGGAACGGAACTGTGGCCCTCCCGCGAGACAGGCTGGGACACCGACAGCCACACTCACGAGGGAGATCTGTCAAAAAAAGGGTAGATACAGTCCCATACAGACACTGTATAATGACAACAAGTATCCTGAAGAAGAAGAATACTTGCATTGTAACATACACAAAAGAAAGCAACAGTGCCTTAAGTAGTGATTGGTAACTTAAGTAGTGATTGGTAACTCACAACCAGTGAAATACCTGGAATGGAACACTAGCCGTGGAATGAGAGTGACAGCCCTGAACCACTAGGCCATAGAGAATCAGAAAACATCCGCAGAGGTCAGGAGCGGAAGGACCTGAACCCCTGCGCATAAGAGGCAAAGAGACCGAAGTCCTTGCCAGGGAAGTGCACAAAGAACTAGCGAGAATCGCAGCAGAAACGTAGCTCGTGGACACTCCATTGACCATAGGCAAAAGCCCTACAGGGTGTGAGCCATGAGAGAAGATGTAAGCACTTCCTCACACTAAGAAGTGAGAGCAGAACGCAGCCGAGACAGGAGCAGAAGGAACACAACCGGCACCCTGCGACAGCGAACATATCCTGTGTGTACACACAGAGTGTCGGCACAGAGATAGGAAAGAGTTGCGGACCAACCATAAACTACAACACAAACCCCCAGGAGAGAACCGCACCAACCCTGGGGGTCTCACTAGAGGGGATGTGTCAAAAAAGTAGTAGTAAAAGAAGACTCTGCAGGAGCCATAGAAACTTACTGTGTCGAGAAGAGCAGCTACACAATAGCCAACAAGTACCCCACATAGGGTATGGAATATCCCTATAAAAGCGAGGGACACCTCTTTGAGCCATGCTCCTAGACAGAGATCTAAAAAGAAAGCAGAAACAGATGGCCAGCTGCAACAAGGAAAGGACAAGTTGGAGAAAGCCACACAGTCCGTCTGGGTAAAAACAAGGGTCACCTCTTGAGACAAGCTCATAGGCAGAGGTAAAAAAGAACATATAAACAGCTGACTCAGCTGCATCAGGGGAAGGAAAAAAACCTGGCTGAGCAGCCATACAGTCTGTCCAGGGAAAAAATCACTTGAACCCAGAGATGTAAATAAGAAAAACAAAGTGACAACACTATCACACAAAAATACAAGTCCACCATAAGGGACTAAAAATCAGGCAGTCATGGAAAACCGGAGAGGTGACGCCGGACCGCCGAGTTGGCATGCTCATCAAACAAGAGGGTCCCATCAAAGAGCAAATCCCTGAGTCGCTCCCGAACATTCTCTGGGAAACTGCCATCGCCTAGCCACGCATGGTGATGCAGGGCAACTGAGCTGGCCATAGCTTGACCCACAGAGTCAATGGTGTCCATTGCCGATCAGATGGAAAACTGCGCTATGTCACGGCCATCCCGAACAAGCTGGAACAGATCAGCATGAGGGCCCTCCAGTAAAGAGGGAAGGAGTAATTTGATGGAGTCCCATAGAGCAGAAGTAGCCCGAGCAAACTCGCAGGTCGTGTTAAGGGACCGAAGGTCGGACATGGCGGACGCAAAAAAATTGCGGCCACACGACTCCAACCACCTAGACTCCCAAGTGGGGGAAGCAACGGTGGAGGAGAGGAAGGAAGCACAGCCTGGACTTCCAGTACTTGAGCCCGAAGAAGAAGGGACAAACAAGCAGGGTCATCTGGAGCCAGCCGGTGGCGATGCGCAACAGAACAAGCCACGGGGTCACCCGATGAGAGTCTGGCCCAAGACCCCAGAAGCACTTTTGGAAAAACAGGAGATGATGCGTGCATGTAGGGTATAGGAATCATTTGAAAGAAGAAACTGTAGCGAACACTTTTTAGTTTATATGCCATTTCCTATGGGGTAAGACTCTATATCAATATAGTGCACATAACAACGTGAAAAAGCAATAATAAATATCAAAAATAGTTATTTTATAAAATATAGTAAATTTTATTGATATTTTTCTCTTTTTATCTATATCACATATATGTTCATTTATAGTTAAATCAACTATAAAGGGGTGGCTGCGTTCCTAAGATATGTGTAGCCCTTCTACCTGCCCTTGCAAAGTCTATGCTATTTTATTTATTTATTTATTTTTGATATTTGTACAGCGCTCTGTTACCCGTGGGTGTCCTGGCGCTAAGTATCACTCCTTAGGAAAGGTCGGGTCCGGGATTAGTTGATGAACAGCTAGCTTCTGTGGCCATCCCAGGGGGAGTTATCAAGTCATCCGTTGGGGACGGTTGCAGGCCAATCCGTCCACACAACGACAGAGGACCTGCAGAAAACTGAGCCGACCAGTGCCCCATGGGCCCCTGCTTTCTGGAGCATTGAAAAAACCCTGTGGGCAGTGAACCCACCGGGGTCACGTCCTGCAGCAGAAGAACAGCTGGAGACGGAACCAGCGTCGTTACGGCGCAGGCCACCTCCCTAGAGGACTCGCCCACTCGTCATCGGACCGGCGTCGACTTGACCTCCACCGAGACAGGAGGCTGCGGGCAAAAAGGGAGTCGACTTGGAGTCAAACTCCGTGCTGCAGTAAATTTCCTGTTGACCAAGTACATTATTTGGTACTTCCATATGGAGTGATTATTGCGTTTTTGTAGTTCATCATCTAGCATTTTGAGCCATATGCTCTTCTCCATGAGATCAAGAGTGTTTTCAGTAGTGGATAAAAACAGGAAGAAGTCAAATACGAAGTTTCAATTGTAAGGTTACTGATACAATATATTACCACCAAGTACACGTGATAAGATTACTTTACGCACAATCATGTCGAAGTCATAGCACGTTTAGCATTCTTCACTTTAGTTCACCTACTTAGGTACGCACTGTTCAGCTATCAAAATTCGAATTGTGTAAACAACTCAGGTTTACATGTTCCCTAATTGTAAATGTTATGTTACGCATATTTATAGAGCACACTATCATCCGGGAGGGTATCCTTGTGCTGAGCTGGTGTGAGTCTAGTCAAACCTAGGGCCTAGTGGGAGCAAATTCAAGAACTAAGGAGCAGGCACTTATGTGTAGTTGCAGGTCATTTAAAACTTTACGAGGATTGTGGGAGAAGGCTCGACAGCCGGATCTGGTTTTCTGTATGCGTCAGATTTGTGTAAGTAGTAGTCCAGACGAGCCAAGGTGTCTGGATGGTTTGGGAAAGCAGATGCGAATGTTGATGTATGCTGGGCCAGTGTTATGTAGAGTTGGTGAAGAGTCTAAACTGCACTTGTCTGTGTATGGGGAGCCAGTGGAACTCCTTTACATGCGGTATGATGACAGTGTGGCATGGAAGGTTGTAAGTAATTCTGGCTGCCGAGTTCCGAATCGTCTGCAGCCTTCTGGTGAGTATTTTGTTGATTCCGGCTTAAAGGTAGTTCCTGAGGCCAGCTTGCTTGAGCCAAAGGGGTGCAGGACAGTTTTACAGGTGCTGATTGCAGCCATTTGAAAATCTTAATCAGCAACTTCAGGGTATGGAGGCATGAGGCGTTGACTGCATTGATTTGGGCAGTCATGTTGACGGACTATGTGTGGTGAACAGGTCCTGGTACATAAAACCGGTCTCTAATGGGTCAATTCTTAAGCCCTCCCTAAACCTGGGAAGTGATCTCCCCCAGGCCTGGGATAAGATTTGCGCACTGGATCCACAGGCCCTTCTTTGACGGTGGTAGACTGATTCTGCTGATGCGGTAACGGTCCCAATATCGAATCACCTGCATGTTTGCCTGCGTGGGGCCCTGTTATAGATCACAAAAAATTAATCCATTACTAAAATAATGCTGCTTACTTCCACATGTTCATCTAATTAGTTATTTTGGGGATTAAAATTTTCTGGGGGACTACTAGAATCTGCTGAAGTTTCAAGGTGTGGTTGTGAACAAATATATGTTACTCTGGAAAATCTGCAGGAGGGGGAAATGATAAAACGACATGGGATGTCACATCGCTGCATTAGTTTGGTAAACATCACATTCATTTGGTAACCTCTTCTAGAACCTAAGCCACAGTTAAGAATTATTTTGAATTAGTATTCAAGCCAAGTTGCTTTAGTTAAGATATGCTTAATGTAGGTAAATTTAGGTACGAACCCTATCATAGCGGGGGCTCCAGCAGCAGAGAGTTAACCATGATTGATAACTAAATATCAGATTTTATTGTGACATTTTGCATACATTATTGTTTATTTAACATTATGGTTTATTTATGATTATATCACAGTTTTTATTATGCTCTGTTTCAAATGTTTTGGAGAATGCTATTCTAATTTATCTGCAACAACAAGGTAATGGATGGAATGCTTGAATTAATCTCAGCCGCTGGCAAACGCTCGGGCTGCATCCCAATCCATCATTTTTCCTTGGCCATGCCACCACAGTTTGGACCCAGCCATATACAAATCAGCCGTGACCCTGCTCCTCATGGGAACAGTCCAGCCTGAACTGGAATACAAGCAACCTAGGACTGGTTTCACCCTGATAATGGCTTACCAGCCAGGTATAGCTTGATTCCAGTGGCACAGTGGGAATGGGACCCACATCTGGGCATAACTGTCCCACTTAGGGTGTGAAATGCAACAACCACAAGGTGATTGATGGAATGCTTCAATTATTGTCAGACTCTGGCAATTGTTCAGGCTGCATCCCAATCATTGTTTTTCACCCACCATGCAACCCAGGTTCAGGCCCAGCGATATACAAATTAGCCTTGACCGTGGCCTTCCTGGAAATAGTCCATCAATCCCGAAATGCCAAGCTTGGTCCTCCCTGGCACCATGGAGTTGCTCCCTCTACTGAGAGTTACTGAAAGCTGGAGCATGAATTTATCATTGAAAATGTGAATACGAAGAGGTGGGTGTGATTTGTGAGGACCAGTAATGAGCTCCAATCGTGCAACTACAAACACATCAATGAGGATAGGTGTGCATATGTGTTCGGGTGGGAATGTTCTCCACATGGGGTAAAGTTGTGGTCCTCTGTAATGAGTGCCTGACTGCAAGTATCTGGTATCCTGGTTTTTAATTTTTGACAGTAGACTCACATTAATCTAGTGTGTGCATAGAATCATAGGTCTGTCCCTTGGTATGAGTGAAGTCCTGGACCTGTTGGTGGAGGTTCCCTTAACCAACTAGGGTTTTCTGCAAGAAATAATTGTGGCCAAACAGACTGAGCTGCTATATCGAAGAATCTGTGCCCAAGTGGATTTTCCCTCTGAGAAAAAGAATTGTGAACGAGCAGACTGTGCAGCTGCATTGAAGAACTGGGCCTGTACACACACTATCACTGCATCAGACAAAGAGAGAAACTGTGCCCATTGCACCACATCAGAGACTGCACCTGTGGCAGTTCATGCCACTGTGACCTCTGACTCCTATGGTTCAATCCCTGTATCTCACCCAAGTGAGAGTCACACACTGAAGGGATTGTACTTGGCCCAGTTTGCAGACCCACAGTAGGACAAATACCATAAAAGGCAAATGATCTGAGCTCTCACAGCTGATGTCCAGTAGCTCCTGCTTGCTTCATGGCTTCCAAACAGGGTCTGGCAATGTGTCTCAGAGTTTAGTGTTGAGGGCAGATTAGCTCAGGTGCTGAAGGGGGAGTGGAGAAGTGCCACTTTCGGTGCTCTCGTGGAGGACAGTTGCTTCTAGAATTTCAGGATGTCAAATGGATGGGGATTGATTAATGGATGACTACCTCCAAAAAACCAGTCTGGAAAAAGATGAATAACAGCCAAATATTTAATGGCAGTCACGCCAAAATGTTTTGATGGAGTAGAAACTCATGAAATTATTTTTTAAATGCCTTCTTATTCAAATAATATTTATTAGATGGTGCATACTTAATCGTCAGTCATGCTCCCCTTTCCACTTATTTACACACTTTCACTGTCTCTCCCTCATTCACTTTCTCATTCTCTCACTTTGGCCTCTGTCGTCCTCCTTGATGGATGAGAATTTAGGAGTATTCTTTTTAAAAAGGGGCCAGTGTAGTAGAGTGTGATGTTTGCGATGCCCACATTAGCTACACAAAAGGCTCAAGCAAAGTTGTAGGTTTGTTAAACACACAATTTTCAATGTAACAATTGCTGCATCTCGGAAGCCAGCAATTACTGTCTGCAACCCAGGAACACGGACCTAGCACAACCCTATATCTGGAATTAGGAGCACACGGCTGCGGCTCCCTTCCCCCATTGGGATACTCAAGCCATCGTGTCTTCCCCTTCCCATCACCGGATGGGTCTCTCTAATACCGCGCCATTACCTTTGACGCTCTAAGTGGTCTGGTTCCCCGACACTTCTGATTGTATTTTTCTTGGTTATGTTGTTCACCATGCATGCCCTCAGTTCCATATCTGTTACTATCCATGCAGAATTTGCCAACATTTATTACAGACAATTGCACACAGGCTGGCTTATTCTAAATGTCCTGATGATGATCCATTTATTGTATATATGGATCAAAACGCTGTTGACACCCGATACACCCTATACACTGCTTTAAATTGTCATTTAATGTGTAAAGGTGTTCTCTTGCAATTTGTTTGTTACTTTGAAAATTGTGTGTTTAACAAACCTACTGCTTTGCCTAAGCCTTTTGTGTTCTTCTTTGTGTAAATTGATACTTGTATAGCGCACTACTCACCCGCAAGGGTCTCAAGGCGCTTGTACGAATACCGCTGTGGAACCCATCCTGGCTTTCCCTGTGAGGCGTCCACTACTGGGCACCCCCAGGGTGGAGGCCAGGCATCCTTAGCGTTGTGGGGGCCTTTGTGGAGATTAAGCAAGCTATTGCCCAGAGTTGCAGAGTGGGACTCTATGATTGGAATAGGCACTGAGGCGAGAATTATCAGGTCCGTGGAATTTTGAGCCCAAGACCCACCGAGGCGGGGAATTGAACCCTGGTCCCGGGCTAGACCTCTGCATCAGGGTCTGCCGCTCTAACCATTGATATTCAAAGGAGGGGATTGGCCCAGCAAGGTTAGGGAAGGAAGGCAGGGCCGATTATTGCTAAACAAAGAAGAAGAGCCTTCACAACCACGTAGTTTGAACAATTATTTTGAATGGAAATGAACGCAAATGAATCCGTTATTCCTAGCCTTTGACTTAGGCTACTTTAGTATTTAATTATTCAACATTTTTATGAAGAGAAGGACATGTAATCAACTCAACAGAGAATACATTTTGATGATGTCCTGCTAGAAATACACAAAGCAACTAAACAAATAACAAATCAATTATACACATTTACAGAAAAAGTACACAAAAATCACAAATCTTATCAACGACAACAACTATAGCATGTAGTGGTCTAATCTTCTACCTGAAGAAAACAGTTGGAGCAAGATGAAAACCATTCTTGCATGTTTACACAATTCATAACAAAAACAATGCAACTGTTGTGAATACAATTACAAATTGATGCAAAAGTTTCTTGTCATTCGAGAATCAAGCTGTACTTAATCTAGTGGCCGACGCGTTTCAAGTCTCGGTTTTTGGAATTACCGGACTCTCATCAGGGCTGGATGAGTCTTTAGGAAATAAGCCAACTGTTTACAGGAAAAAACAAAACAAAAAAATGATTGGAACTAATCTTCCCAGACAGTCTATAACACAAAGCAGTTCTTTTAAACGTAAAGGAATCCTTCATACCTGGTCGGTGACCAGCGGGGGTTATGCGTCTCAAGTTTAGCGTTTATGCAGTGCTCACCTGTAATTAACAAGGTGACAGAGGCTAAGCGGATTTAAAGACAATCTAGAAGCCCAACGCAAGTTTAGTTATGAGCGGGGTTTACCTAGTGAAGGCTCACGCAGGGTAAACCGTTTCCAATTCTCCGTGTTCAAAGGGACAACGTAGCAAGTTTTGCATCGACTCTGGTGGAAAATTAAAAAACAAAGCTTGGCTTTAATAACGTTACATGTGACTGCTGAGGGGCGCAAAGAGCGCTCAGCAAGCCAGTACTTACATGAGTGAAATAATGACTTTGTGTCGCAAGTTAGATAGGTGCGGGACAGCGCCGATTTTGAAGTTCTGAAAAAGTGAAAGAAAACGGGTTGGAAAAATCAGCCACCCGACTGGCGGAATCGTGAGCGTGTGCGTTGTTTGCTAGAAGCGGCGGGAGGCGCTTACCATTAAGGTGTGATTAAATCTCCCAGATGAATGTCTCCTACTCCGTCAAAGTGAGGACAGACCTTCCTGCTAACTTCTTCGGTACTACTTGGTGACTGCCGGTTGGGGTCACGTGGCGGGGGCGGAGCTACGCTTACTTAGTCATAGGAGTGCATTGTGGGAGTTGTGGTCCATGAATGTTGGGTGTCTGATAACTATTGCTAAATGTATCGCTGGTTGCCAAACAGTTACACCCATGCTCGAGTTGATTAGTGAAAGGGGTCCAAACAGTGGATTATACCCTATTCAGCTCGCTCATCGTATTCAACCCTTTGTTTATGCTATCGAACTTCATGATTAAGTACGCCTCTTTGCGTAGTAGGGCACTGTCCACGCACACTGATCCATGTTTTGAGTCAATTGTAGCCAGAACAGTCCACTTGAACTGATTCTCGTTGTGATTTTGGCTCACAAAGTGTTCCACCATCGGTGCTGATTGGACCTTTTTCCTGATTCGCGACCGATGTTGGGTTATTCTGGTGTTGATTTGTTGACTCGTTTTGCCTATGTATACCCTGTCACACGGGCAAAGCACTGCATAAACCACATTTTTAGTTTTGCAATTAGTGAAATTGGTATGTTTCCAAGAAATTCCATTGTGGTCAAAGATCTCCCCCTCCAGGGTTGTTGGGCAAGCAACACAATTCCCACAGCGATGATGGCCCACAATGGGTGGTAGGTTCCATTGTGTTGTCAAATTACTTCTGGGTTTAGGGATGTAGCTGTCAGCACGTATCAGTTGCTGCCCAATGCTAAGGTTTTTCTTCATAGCGAAGATGGGCTTGGGCATGGGGCAATGAAGGTTCTCCAATAAATGCCAATTTTTAAGGACAATTTGTCGAAACTTGTTAGTGTGGGGACCAAAAGTGGTCACACAAACAAGTTTATTAAGGTCTGGCTTATTCTTTTTCTCTAACAGAGACTCTCTGGGTGTACATCTTGCTCTTTTTGTCGAATGTTTAAGCAATTTTTTGGGGTATCCCCTCCCTTCCATTTCTTTACAAAAAAATTCAGCATGTTTATCAAAATCCCCTATCTCAGTGCAATTTCTCCTAATTCGTAACAGTTGGCCATAGGGTAAGTTTTGTTTTAAACACTGGGGATGTGAGCTATTGAAATGCAATATGGTATTTCTGTCTGTCTCCTTTTTGTACAGTGATGTGATGAGTTGTTCCTCTTGGCATCTAATCGAGACATCTAAGAATGTCATTTCCTGATTACTTGATTGTAATGAAAATTGGATGTCAGTATGACGTGAATTGACCCAATTGTGAAATAGGTCCAACTCGGTCTGGCTCCCCTGCCACAGGAGCCAGACGTCGTCTATGTACCTCAACCACTGTAGTATCTTGTCAGAAAAAGGATTGTTATTAAAGATGAATTTCTCCTCGTACTGGGCCATATACAGCACTGCCATTTCCGGCGCATAAGGACAGCCCATGGCTGTCCCTTTGACCTGTACATAAAACTCATTTTCAAACTTGAAATAATTCATACGGAGGGAAATTTCAACCAAAGAGAGTATGAATGAAGTAGGCACCCTATGGGGTCATTCTCTGGAGTCAAGATATACCTCAATCACCTCAAGTGCTTCGTCCTGAGGGATTTGGGTATATAACGACGTAACGTCCATTGTTGCCATTAACTGTGTCTCATTGTTAAAGTGTATGCCCTCTACTTTCGTGATAAAGTCGGTGGTGTCCCTGAGATATGATGTTACATGGCAGAGAAACGGTTTTAGAAAATGATCAATATATTTAGATATTGGCTCTAGTGCTGAATCACAGCCTGAAACTATCGGCCTGCCTGGGGGATCAGCACTATTTTTATGTATTTTTGGCAAAAAATACAACACCGGTGTCCTCGGATGTTTTTTGTTTAAAAATTCAAACTCATTGGGACCAAGAAAACCTTGTTCAAGAGCTTTTTTAGTCAATTGGTCAATTCTCCCTAAAATCTCATGGACAGGGTCTTCCTTAACTGGTCGATACCATTCCAAATTTTTGACATGTGTATTACCAACGGACTGGTACATGGTACGGGGCCAAATCACTACAGCCCCGCCCTTGTCAGCTGGTTTGATGATGATTGAATTGTCCGTTTTGAGATTTTGGATAGCAACTGATTGTCCCTTCGAGATGTTATGTTTGACATAACATTTGGCTTTTTCCAGCTTGGTTATAGATGAGAGGATTGCCTGCTCAAAGGCATAAATCTGTTTAGGCAAGTTCATAGTTGGAGTGAATTTAGATTTTACTCTTAGCCCAGTGATTTCAAGATTTTTAGTCACCTCTGCTCCTGCAAAGTAAGACTTCAATCTGATCTTTCTACAGAATTCTAGTGCCTCTAACTTCATCTTGGTAAAGTCAGTGCGTTTGTTAGGGACGAATTTCAGACCTAAAGCGAGAACACTCCTCTCATCCATGGACAATTGTTTATCAGAGAGATTGACTATTGTGGATTGCTCTAATTGTTCTAGTTGTTGTACTGCCTGTTTCTTGTTCGCATCGCCCAAGGTTGTTTGAAACGCACTCGGTTTGGTTGACCTCTTTCTAAAAAAGGCTGGTTGGTATTCCCTTGCCTATTTTGTTGCCCAGGTCGTGAGTCAGATGAGGAATCAGAGGAGGACGTGTCAGAAAAACCAATGAAACGATTCCTTGACCGTCCCTGGAAGGAAGTCAAGGCTCGTCTGGAGTCTGTTGTTGTATAATAGTCTTCCTTGAGGAATGGATAAACCTGCTCTAATTTAAATGCTTTAGAATCTCTCTCAAACTGTGTGGTTTTGACATTGATTGTATGGTCTTTAAAAGTGATGATTTACTTCTCAACTTTCTCAATCAATGCCTTTGCGTCCGATATTGTAGGGTTTTCAGAGATAGCTTTCAATAACTCCTCAATCTCCTTTTCCTCCTCACTGCAGAGTCTTTGTGCCGTTTCAATAGTGTGCACCATCAAATCTCGGCTGCATTTCGTGTTGATGCAACTGAATCCTTTCTTGTAATTAGAATCTTCCGTGAAAATTACAGGGATGTTTTTTACCTGTAATCCCCAGGGAATGGTGCCTGCCTGTAAATGCTGGAGGAGAAAGTATCCATGTAGTTCTGTCCTAATATGTTTTTTACGTAACCTTGTAAGTTTGTCTACCTCGTTCTGTTGTTTTGCGGAGGTGCTCAAGGATAAAGACGAAAAGGGGGAAGAAGCAATTAGATTGCGAATGTGATCCTCTGAAAAGGATAATGTGTCCTTATCTGCCATATTCAGCTGTGGACAAGTCCACAGCTAACGAGGTAATCGTGGAAAAAAGACACCTAGGTGTCTCGCTCCCACTCGAGTAACAACTCGCTCTATAAGATATTCAAAGGAGGGGATTGGCCCAGCAAGGTTAGGGAAGGAAGGCAGGGCCGATTATTGCTAAACAAAGAAGAAGAGCCTTCACAACCACGTAGTTTGAACAATTATTTTGAATGGAAATGAACGCAAATGAATCCGTTATTCCTAGCCTTTGACTTAGGCTACTTTAGTATTTAATTATTCAACATTTTTATGAAGAGAAGGACATGTAATCAACTCAACAGAGAATACATTTTGATGATGTCCTGCTAGAAATACACAAAGCAACTAAACAAATAACAAATCAATTATACACATTTACAGAAAAAGTACACAAAAATCACAAATCTTATCAACGACAACAACTATAGCATGTAGTGGTCTAATCTTCTACCTGAAGAAAACAGTTGGAGCAAGATGAAAACCATTCTTGCATGTTTACACAATTCATAACAAAAACAATGCAACTGTTGTGAATACAATTACAAATTGATGCAAAAGTTTCTTGTCATTCGAGAATCAAGCTGTACTTAATCTAGTGGCCGACGCGTTTCAAGTCTCGGTTTTTGGAATTACCGGACTCTCATCAGGGCTGGATGAGTCTTTAGGAAATAAGCCAACTGTTTACAGGAAAAAACAAAACAAAAAAATGATTGGAACTAATCTTCCCAGACAGTCTATAACACAAAGCAGTTCTTTTAAACGTAAAGGAATCCTTCATACCTGGTCGGTGACCAGCGGGGGTTATGCGTCTCAAGTTTAGCGTTTATGCAGTGCTCACCTGTAATTAACAAGGTGACAGAGGCTAAGCGGATTTAAAGACAATCTAGAAGCCCAACGCAAGTTTAGTTATGAGCGGGGTTTACCTAGTGAAGGCTCACGCAGGGTAAACCGTTTCCAATTCTCCGTGTTCAAAGGGACAACGTAGCAAGTTTTGCATCGACTCTGGTGGAAAATTAAAAAACAAAGCTTGGCTTTAATAACGTTACATGTGACTGCTGAGGGGCGCAAAGAGCGCTCAGCAAGCCAGTACTTACATGAGTGAAATAATGACTTTGTGTCGCAAGTTAGATAGGTGCGGGACAGCGCCGATTTTGAAGTTCTGAAAAAGTGAAAGAAAACGGGTTGGAAAAATCAGCCACCCGACTGGCGGAATCGTGAGCGTGTGCGTTGTTTGCTAGAAGCGGCGGGAGGCGCTTACCATTAAGGTGTGATTAAATCTCCCAGATGAATGTCTCCTACTCCGTCAAAGTGAGGACAGACCTTCCTGCTAACTTCTTCGGTACTACTTGGTGACTGCCGGTTGGGGTCACGTGGCGGGGGCGGAGCTACGCTTACTTAGTCATAGGAGTGCATTGAGCCACACTTCTCCACTCTTGGTTTAGTTGGATGCAGGCTTGCGTCCCACTTACAAATTGTTTTGTCTGTATTGTTCCTATTTAAATATAAAATATTAAGTATCTGATCTCTGTCCAGCTGGACAAGTTATAAAAATATAGTACTAGCTGGGTCTATATTCATTCCCCCCCTTTTTACTGTTGTTTCTATAGGGGCCACTGTTCTTAAAAATAGCTTAATTCCAGGGAAGACGGCTACGTTCGCTTCAATTTATGTCCCGCCCTGCCTGCAGTCGGAAACCTTCAAAGACCTGAGCTCCATCTGCTTGACGTTTCCGCTGGGACTCTTGGTGCTGGGTGGAGATTTCAATGCAGTGATGGCTGGGGAACTGGACCGGCACCCGCCCGTGCAATTAAAACCGCTCAGGGGTGGCTGCCGGACGTTTTAGACACAATGGGACTGGTAGATGGCTGGCGGACACACAACCCAGTCAGACTACAGTACACGCACATATCTAGTGCACACCACAGTTTGTCGCATACAGACTATATTCTTGTCCCTGCTGCGCAGGCCCATGCTCTTCGAGAGGTTCGTAATCTGGGGTGGGGCATCTCAGACCACTCCTCTGTTTGGCTCAGGATGGAGCTGGACTGTGTCAGCATTGGTAGAGTAGCCCCCATTAATTTGTGGTACTTGAAGGATCCGACCACACAGAAGAGCATCGTAAAGGCTACTGATAGGTATTTTCAAGAAAATGAGGGCTCGTTGACTCAGCACAGACCTTGTGGGAGGCATACAAGATGGTCATCCGTGGAGAGATGCTCTCCTTGATAGCAGGGAAAAAGAGAGAAAGACAAGCTGAACTCGAAAGAGCAGAGGAGGACATATTAAGATCGGAAGAGGTAAAGGCCCAGCCGATAACCCCTGAGGGCCTTCACCTCCTGAGGTTGAGGCAAGACAAGTTCCACAACATCGCCAGAGATAGAGCTGGGGCGCAGAGTGGAGAGATCCCGGGTAGAATTTATGAGCACGAAGATAAGGCCAGAAAGCTGATCGCTTGGCTTGACAGATGGGAAATGGCATCGAGTTGCAGGGAAAGGATTTTAGCACTATCACGGACCCGCAAATTATAGCAGACACGTTTGCTGACCACTATCGGACGGTGTATTGTACGACCGGCCAATTCACTATAGAAGAAAATAGCGAGATAATTAGGGATATTCAACTACCTACACTCTCAGGCAAAAACAGGGATTATTTGGACTCCCCATTTACGGACCATGAGGTGGCACAGGCCATCAGGGGTGTACATTCAGGGAAAGGTTCAGGACCCAACGGTATCCCCATTGAATAATATAAATTGAGATCCAATAAGCTTGCCCCCTACATCCGTTCTATGTTTGCTGAAAGTAGGGAGAAAGGATTGCTCCCCTATTTCCAACGAGTAGCCAACATAGTGGTCATATATAAGGAAGGAAAGCCCAGAACCAGCTGCGCATCATATAGGCCAATAGCACTTCTAAATGTGGAGCCCAAAGTCCTTGCACAATTGCTAGCTACACGTTTGGCTAAAGTCATTACCACCCTGATTCACCCAGATCAGTCAGGCTTTCATGCCTCATCGCAACAAAGCCCTCAACATGCATCGATTACATGGAGTGCTGGGTAAAACTCCTACCATACCGGAGCCGGCGGCCTTAGTATCATTGGACATCACCATGGCGTTCGACATGGTGGAGTGACCCTATTTATTTGCAGTTCTGAACAAACTGGGCTTCGGTCCGAAATTCGCGGACTGGATCCAACTCCTATATTCTGACCCGATATACAGAGTGGTAGTGAATAATCGGAAATCACCAGATTTCCAGCTGAGCAGGGGCACTCGACAGGGTTGTCCCCTGTCTCCGCTCTTTTTTGCATTAGCACTGGAGCCACTAGCGGCGTGGATCAGACAGGATCGTTCCATACGTGGGTTGCGGTGGTCACTGGAGTGGGAAGACAAGATATCACTATAAGCGGATGACATTCTGCTCTATCTCACCAGTCCGAGAGCATCATTGATCTTTCTACTGGATGTGCTGGCAATCTTCGGCAGATACTCCGGTTTCACAGTAAACTGGTCCAAATCAGTAATTTATGTCCTTCGGGGTGACCCGCCAGCCGTTCCGAGTAATTGCCCAATCCAGATTGCACCTGAAGGTTTTAGATACCTCGCTTTACCCGTAATTTAGACCCACCCATGCAGAGACTTTAAAACGACGTCGCTCATTGGAAATCCCTTTCACTTTCCATGCTGGGTAGAGCAGTCTTTTTTTAAATGATGGCCCTACCGCTGTTTGTGTACGTATTCCAAAATACAATGGAGCCCCCCTGGAAGATAGGGTGCTAGATGGGCACCTCCAGGAGAAGACAATGTCCCTTATTTAGGAAATTTATCAATAACATGGAAGATCTGTTATTGCTCCTCAATAAGAAAATGGAATGAGGACGGACTAGAACTAGACGATGAAGACTTGCAGGAGGCGGTCTCTTCCCCACGAGTGGTTGCAATTCAAGCCAGGTTGAGGTTAGTGCAACTTAAAATACTAAATAGGATTTATGTTATGGGTCCCCGCCTGGTACAAAGGGGGCACCTAGAAAGCGGAGAGTGCAGAAGGGGGTGTGGGGAGATAGGAACATTCATCCACATACTGTGGCACTGCCAACAAATACAGTCATATTGGAGAGATGTCCATTTCGCAATGAGAACGGTACTGGGGATTGACTTGCAGCCAGAGGCCCGGAGGTGCATATTAAATGTCTGGGAACCCACGGATCTCAACACTTACACCACGCAATGGGCAACGTTAGCATTTATGATAGCGAAACGAAACATCACCCAACAGTGGGGTGCTAGTCAACCGCCGCAAGTAGGGAGGTGGAGGGAAGATCTAGACTGGTGCATGTTCAGGGAGAAATCAGTCTATGTAGCCAGAGGTTGCCCTGGGAAATGGAATAAGGTGTGGGAAGCATGGAACCATTACAGGGGCGATATTTGTCTCCTGCCTGCTCGACAGATTTACACGATCAGCTACGACATCTTGCTGAGCTGTTTGTCGAATTTAGGCCTAGAGGAGCAAGCACTTCAGTGGCTAAGATCCTTCCTGACCAACCGTACCCAGATAGTCCAAATGGGGGACCAGGTGTCGACTTTGGGCTCCCTGACCTGTGGAGTCCCCCAGGGCTCTGCTTTGTCTCCACTCCTCTTTAATATCTATCTGCAGCCCTTGGTGGAGGCGCTCACAGGCAGAGATTGCCAGGTCTTTCACTACGCTGATGACACCCAACTCCTGGTCCGTCTTAATCACAGCAGCCAGGCACAAGAATCAGTGAGAAATCTCCTCCGGTTCACTGTCAACTGGATGGCCGCCAATTTGCTAAAAATCAACCCAGACAAAACTGAGGTGCTTATTATTCCAGCTCAAAATAGCCCTTGGTGTGAACTGTTCTGGCCCTTAGAATTAGGAGTGGCACCAACCCCAGTACCAGTAGTAAAGAGCCTGGGCTTGAAGATCGATTCTGATCTGTCGATGTCTAGCCAGGTATCGGCAGTGGTGGGTATCTGCATGGGCCTACTTAGGCAATTACGGAAACTTGTTCCCCTCCTCTCCACCTCTGTCCTACAATCAATTGTTTCAGCTATGGTCATCTCCTGGCTAGACAATGGGAATGCCCTTTATTTAGGCATCCCACAGAAACTACTGAGGAGACTTCAGGTTGTATAAAATTATGCAGTCAGGTTAATTTTTAGCCTCCCTAGGCGCACGCGAGCCACCCCCCTGCTTCATAAACTGCACTGGCTGCCTATTGAACAGCGGGTGCACTTTAAGAGTCTGTGCATAGCCCATAAGGCCTTACATGGAGATTCGCCTAAATATATAAAAGACAGAGTACAAAAGTACGTGCCGGGACGGGCTCTGCGTTCTTCAGAGACCTGCAGATTAGCCTCTTGCAGATACAACCTTAAGACCAAAGGGGGCAGAGCGTTCTCGGTCCTCCTGCCATGGATCTGGAATGATCTACCAGAGTCCTTGCGCAAGGAATCAGCCCTGCTCCCCTTTAGAAAGCTGCTAAAAACCCACCTGTTTAGAGAAACACTGACATCTGTTTAATCCTCCGTCCTGCAGTTATGCAGTGCCCTGCTCCTTCTCTGAAGCGCTTAGAGATCAGTGGTAATTTGGGCTATATAAAAATAAAATAACATAACATAACATAACATTGATGCTGATATGCTTGAGACCCCTTGACCTAATTAACTGTGTAGAATTTTGTGATGTATACAATGTTACTGGAAAATGATGAAGCCACCTGCGTGTACTTAATTGATGTGCTTTGGTCGAACGGTTTAATAAAAAGAAATCTTTTTTTTAAAATTGCTTAATTGCCAAGGTCCCTGGCAGACCTTACTTGGGTTCCCTTGTTTCTTTACAACCCATAAGCCACAGCAAAAAACGTAACTGGTAAAATATGATGTACACATAAACTGAAACACAAAATAAATTAAACCAGTAAAATACATCAAGGAAAAGGCACATTAGTTGTTTTTTCTTCACATAAGAGTCTAACATAATGAACTGTGTTTCAGAATGTTTGTAAAAGGTGCAGCAAAGGAAATAAAGGGTCTTGGTCTCAGACGTCTACTAACAACAAACCCCAGCAGAAGGCCCCCCCCTGTCTCTCACCACTTGTTGAGCCACAGCATTACATCTGCCTCTCAGACTCCAGCTCACAAAGGTACACAGGTCAGCATTGAGTCTTGAAGCGGTCTTGAACATTTAGGTAGAAACATCATCACCAGCAGCAACAGGCCTGCACTGACACTTTTGGGGTATTAGGCCATGTGGTGCTGCCTCCACTCCTCATACTTCTAGAGTCAGCTTGTGGCTAGCCATTTATATCTGTACTGACCAGTCCACAATTAGCTATGATCCGAGGACGGTTCTTGAATGAGGAATAATTGAATATTGCTTCTGCTTCACTCAGAGCCAAGATGTAGCCACCTGCGCGCCGCTTGAGTGATAGATATCATCCCACTTCTGCTAACACTACAGCCAATTTAGCAGATTCAGTTATCAACACACTGGCACGGCCACACGTGTCTGCCTGTCATTGTCAAGCAAAGAAATTTAACCATTGGCTGCTGGAACTGCAAAAAAGTAAACACATCCAATGATCTGATCCAGACGTCAACAGCCACCCTGCCAAGAGAAAGAGACAGGCCATTGGGGTTCAGAGACCATGACCATCCTGGAATTTCCCTGAATTCCCAATTGGACAATTCATATCAGGGAATAAGGTGGCTCAGATATTTGAGGAAGGATACAACCAAGTTTTTAGATCTCCTTCTAAAGAGAAGAGGTCCTGTACTTTCCCTTCGCGAACTGGTACTGAATTCCACAGTTTTGCACTTGTGCTACCCAAAAATATGGAACGTCAGCATATGCTGGGGGTGACAGGTGAGATAGTCTGGCATGAATGGGCCACAACCTGGCTTGCCCTAGCAGGAGCGGTGGCAAAGTGCCAACATCGCCCGAGCGTGGGGTGCCAGTGTAGCCCCAACATTGCAGTCCTGGGAAAGCGATTTAGACTGGTGTCAGCGGGCTGAACAAACAGTGTACAGTATAGGGGATGCCCATGTAAGTGGGAGAAGATATGGGGGGCCTGGATGGCCTACAGAAATGATCAGTGCCCAATATCATAAGTAACTCTCGTCATTTAAAGGAACACGCTGTATAATTTTACTCCTTGTTTACCTAGTTGGGGGGTGGTACACTGAGAGGTTTGGATTGCTCTATGTTCTCTGCATTGTGTATGCCGGCCTCCATACTATGTATATTGTACAGATTTTTGAAGCAGATTTTTTTGTGTGTTTCCTCTTTCTTTGGTTAATTAAAATTAAAAGAATGTTAAAAAAAGAATATGAAACGTCAGAGACACAAAGACAAGAAAACACATGAGCATCACACAGCAACAGACTTGACAGGGCTTCAGAAAGTGGCAGACTAGACAGTGGTGGCTTCTGTACATGAGAAGGTGGGGCTTCGGTGGGAAACACTCACAGGTCAAGTCACAATTGTACTCCCAGATCACCAGGGGGAGTCTCACCAAAAGTCGCACTGTTACATGTAACTCCTCACCTGGCAACTTTAGCTTTTGCATGTGTAGCGTCTTCCCCAGCCCTGGAGCATGCAGCTAGATTATGCCACACACTGGAGCTACAGTTTAACATGTTTTTATTCTCCAACATTCATTCATGCACTGCACATTACGTCATACTTCCAAGAATCACACCCTAACACCTCCCCTGCATATCACGAGGTTCCTGTTCAGAGTCCGCCCAGAACCACTTGGGTCCAGGTGCATACAACATCAATAAGCTACATCTCCCCTTTGTTAAATAAAAAGTGGCCATCATTATTTAAAATCACATCTCCTCACTCAGTCTGCGAGGAGCTTACATTTATCTGTTCACACCTTTCAGACAACGGAGACACTGGCTCATGCTCAGGCTCGATAGACAGACATGCAGGCGCAATAGACCAAGTTTCAGGAACCTGCAAGTGTCGAGGTAAGTGTTTAAAGTGTGATGTGTTCCGAGTGATAGATATCCAAGGACGATGCGCTGTCACCATGTGTCCTTTGCATGCCACCACCTGTAAAGGATCAGTGGCGAAAGGGGTGTCCGTCTTTTGTTTCTGTCTCTGCTTTGCCAGTAACCAGTCTCCTTTGTCAAAGACTGTTTCCTGGGCATGGTGGCACTGATTAGCATACGTTTTCATTTTACTCTAATGCGTAGCGTTGGTGTTACGAAGATTGGCAGTATTCACTGATCAATCTGATGTCCATTGAGGTAATTCTGTTCTGATAGCTCACCCAAACAACAAAGTAGCTGGGCTCTCACCCTTTGTGGAGTGAGGATTTCATCAATAGGCCCGGAGGGCCTGGCACATAGCATGTTTCACGTCAATCCCTTCCAAGAATGATCATTGAATTACCCTCTTGAGGGTACCCATAAATCTTTTGACCACACTATTGGTTTGGGGGCAGAGGGGTGATCTCCCTAAGCGTTTGACGTTGAGTCGTACAAGAAACTATTTGAACTCTTTGCTGTTAAAGGCTATCCCATTATCGGATTTGAGGATCTAGGAATACCCCAAGTTGCAAAGAGGCTACCTATGACCTTACCATGAGTTGCCAAAGACAGTGTTTCCAGCAAAGGAAAGCATGAATATTCACCTATGACTACCATAAGATGCTGTCCATCCAACCTTAGGCAACTGCAGATGTGGCATGCTTTCAAAAGATTTTCTACTCGCTCATCTAGTTGATGGAACCACATTCTCTCAATGCTCTCTTGGTGGCTACAATGCCACAGTGTCCTTCATTGGCAAAATGACCTATTGCCTCAGGCCTTAAGTTATGATGTTTTGTGAGCACCTCAGTATTATGCCTTCTTGTGTGACGGCTAACTCATTGATACATTTTTTTACTTTTGGAATTCAGTATTATCTGACAAAGGCCATGAGCATCATCTCCATGATTGTGTTTCAATGAGTTCTTTGATGATAGTCATGTCTTTGTCTCTGTTGGTGGTAGCAATGATTTGGTCCACAGACAAAGCCGCTGGTGTGCTGGACCTCACAATGAAATTTGAATATTCTTCCGCCGTCCTGGTTGTCGAACTAGGATAATGTAGTGGCACTCCTGAAAAGTAATCTGCTGGGTTCTGATTCTTCCCAGGTTTGTATAGAATGTCATATACATACTCATGCAGCCTCAACCTCCACCTTTCGATGAAAGGGAGAATCTTAGCTTTGGGTTTCCCAAAATAGTGAGCAATGCCTGGTGGCCCGTGATGACAGTGAATCGTTTTCCATGGAGGAATACATGAAAATGTTTGCAGGTCCCCACTACAGCCAGGCTCTCCTTCTACAGCTGAGAGTAGACATGTTCTGTTTCAGACAGGCTTCGATTGGCATAGGGCACAATGTGTCTCTGTGCATTCAGATGGCTGCATTGTTAGGCAAGGACTGCCCCCAGTCCCACCGGGCTGCATCTACCATATCTTCGGTATGCAGCTTGAGGTCGGAGTAGGCCTTCACAGTTGCATTTTCAATTGGCATGTTTGATTTCTTTTAAACTCCGATTGCATTCAAAAGACCACTGAAAAGGAACATTCCACTTTGTCAAGTCTCTCAATATGGCACTCACAGTGGCAAAATTACAAATGTATCTTGAGCAATAACTGGCCATGCCTAGAAAGGATTGCAACATGGTAACACCTTGGAGGGAGGCAAGTGGATGACAGTGCTAGCACCTTCTCTGGATTTGGAGTCATTCCCCCATCAGAGAATATGTGCCCAAAAAGCTTAAGTTTGGTTTTGTGGATTCACATTTTGTGAGGGCTTTGTCCTGTTCTTTCTGGGTTCTAACAAAGACCAGTATGTCGTCACTGTTTTTGAAAGCATGAAAGCCTGTCCCACAGGCTAGATTTTTCTAAGGATAACATCTTGAAATATTTCAGCAGCCGATGACACTCCAAAACTCATTCACTTGTATCTGAACAAACCAACGTGAGTGAAAAAAGTGGTAATATACCTCCAGTTCACTTCTAACTCAAGTTGCTGTTACCCTTTGTTTGGGTTATAGATAGGAAAATATTTTAGCTCCGGTCTGTTGATTGATCATGTTCGCTATGTGAGGACCAGGGTGTTTCTCCTTCTCAATGGCTCTGTTGGGCTGGCACATATCAACACAAATGCGCACTGCTCTACTACTGTCCTTTTGTGTACAACTACTATGGGCGACACCCAGTATGCACGTTGTTGAGGATTGAAAGCAAACAACATGCAGACCCTTCTGAATGTGTCACGGTGTTTGAAAATTACACAGGGAGGCGTTTCACATATTTTACAGTGGGGTCCAACTTCCTGGTAGTGTGGATGGGGTCCACGCTGTGAAAATAATTGATGGACACTGTCCAACCGCATGTACCCCCCAACTTGTGCCCAGTCCTACTAAGGAAAAGTATGTCTCTAATAAAAAATGGACAATTCCGTGCCCCTGGAACAAAGAGATCAGCTTACACAGATGCTTAACTAGTTCTGTCCAATTATTAAGATTCAGTGATTTGGAAATTGATTCAACAAAAAATAAGCTTTTAGTATTTTAAAAGAGAAACATTCATAAACGTTCCCAGTACTGCTTACACAATAGCACAGGTACATTTGTTTTTCCTATCGAGAAAAGCCAGTTTCGTTGGAGTAGCTCAAGCAAAAAGGGTTATAAGTTGCAAAAAATAACAAAAGGTTTTAGGTCAGCTTTATACAATCCGTTTTGGGATACTCATAGACATGTATACTCATAAAGAACAGAAATTTTTAAAAAAGGAAATAGAAAGGGAAAAAACAACTCCCTGAAGTCTACTTTGACTTATTAGATGATTAGATAATTGGTTTATTAATATGCATTAAAACGTAGGAACGTATATTTCCCTTAAAATGTGCTGATTAAACGGAACTGCTATGCGTTTTCCAACATGCATTCAATAAGGATTGATGTAAAGAATGTATTATATGGATTGAAATTGTATGGTTACTTGCAGATGAAGGGCATGAATAACGTCAGTAGAAGCTGAGACGTTGGTGATGTCTATGTTCAGATTTCACAATTCGGCATTCGAAATGCAAAAAGAAGACTTAGACCCATGTGAAATGTAGTCAGAATTATAATCTGGTTGAGGTAGCATGAAACAACATTATGATGGAGTGTGTATGGAATGAATTACAGAGGAGTGACTAGATTTTAGGCCAGTAAGATACAGAATTAAATATTGATGGGAATGAGGCAAATAAAAAATATGTATCTAATATTTCCTTTTTATGTAGTTGACAACATAGTTTTGTTTACCTTCCTTTCTATTCAAATAAAATACACATATTGTTTTATTTGACTGCTGCATAAAGCAAACACTCATAAACACTTTATTTGTTTATGAAAATGGACTGGTTCTAAAATTATACATGGACAAGGTGTGATTAATGTTCCCAGTTTTCAGTTTTTACCGATTTCTGTACATAATTGTAACTGGGAATCAATGTAGTTCCTTCTTTGTATTTATTTCTAAAAGCGGAAAAATACCGAAACTGCATCTTAAGTTAAGTCTCTCCCCGGGCTGTCAGTCAGCGACTGCAAGGCTACTGAATGGAGTTTAAAAATAACTAAGACTTCCTATTGAACCTTAAGTAGCGGCTTATGTGCATGTGCACTAATACTACTACATAAAACAATGCTAATATTTTTGGATATGATTTGATTTTATATGTCTAATTAGCACACTAAATCCCCACAGATAATTAAGTGTTAGTGTCAGTTTATCAGCTAAATAAATGTAGAACTATACTAGTTAAAACTTTATTTTTATACGGAACAAAATATACATTTGGACAAATATCAGTAAGAAAAAATTAATAATGATACATGTTTTTCATTAAACATTTGGAATTTCTCAAACAGACCTTATATTATACAAATTTTGACACAACATAGATCAAGTTACACATATTCAGTTCAATTAGTAACAGGCGTAGCATCGTATTTGACACGGCGCAAATAAGGTACAGCATGACTCAAGTATCTACACATTTCCCATACTAACCACCTGCGCACCGGAAGCGGGGTTCCTGTCTACGGTACCATGAGTTGTTGACCTAGTGTACTCTGGTGACAGCAGGCAACATCTAGTATAGCGCCAGGCACAGCATGACCAACAGTGCAATGGGTAGCCCTCCCCATCAACATCTATCATAGAAACTTGATATAACCTGTGTAGGATGGTGCTTGCAGGTGGCTCAGTGAACTGTATGACTGCCTCCTGGTTGGGAGACTGGTGATTGTGGTGTATCGTTCGCGGAGGAACAAATTTAGAAAAAGTCTCAGCGGGCCCCAAATGTCTTTGGGTTGTGAAGTTGGAGTGTTGAAGCTCAGAGTAAGTCTTTTTTTTTTTTTTTGCTCTGTTCTTTACATAATGCCCTGTCTGCAAGCCAGTCACTCCTACGAGGAGTACACGTCCCGCACCAATGCATGGCAATTCGGTTTTTGGCCAGCAAGAATGTCATTGCAGCTAGTCAGCCCACCCCAGTGGGAATGTTTCTCACATATCCCAGCAATACAGTCAACAGCTGTGGATCAATTGTACTTCCAGTCATGGTAGCAGTTGTATCTATTACCTCGTGACAGAACTGCCTAAGGTGGACCATAAACAAAAATATTGCTATATACATGAATATGTCAAAAACGAAATACAATAAATCCAGGAGTCCTTAGTCTCATTAATATTAACTGTTGCATCTGGAAATATTATTGTTTCCTAAAATCCAAAATATAGAAACATCAATATGAAAAAGAAAAGAAATATGGACATTGAGCTGGATATGTAAAGAAAAAACCAGGGCTTTCTATGTCTGACTAACATTAACTGTGTTGTTGCTATTGGTGCTGTTAATTAGCACTAATATAGTGCCTGAGCTGCCATTAGCATAATCAGCAACCAGAAGTTAATCCACTCAAGTTTATGGACAAAATAATCATTGGAGTGAAATTCTGTGCAGGTCTGAGATGGTCTAGTCTTACATCATACCTGCTCTAAGGCAGTCTCAGTAGAAGGGGCGGTCATAGGACAAACTGCGAGGGCTACTGGCAAGTTTTCAACAGCCAGCAGTCAGCCTGACAAGGAGCTGAATTAGGAGCATTGTAGCGAACACAGTGAATAAAAACTTGGATACCGCAAATCAACATTTATACCGACTGATTAGTGCTACATTTGATCCAACTGGGCACGGCTCTGTACTGGTGGATCATTGACAAAAAATATAATTTCGCACCGGTCAATCAGTGTAATGGCGGTGTAAAATTACTTGGAAATCAGTATGAAATTGCTCACTCCCCAGTGCCAAGTCTATAAACCGAGACCAGGGGTTTACCTTTTGAACCCTGAGCTTTATTTAGCGCGCTCTTTGGAATAGTACCCACAACGTGTTTTTCCAACAGTTGCCTGGCAATCCCGACAACCATACAAAGGTGTGTTATCTTATCTCGCCCCTCTACCTGCAGCGCATGCTGTGCACACAAAGGCGGGTCAATGGAACCGCGGTCTGTGATGGCCGCCCACCCCCCCCCCCCCTCCTTTCAAGCTGCACGTCTTGTGTTTTACAAATGCTCTTCCTTCCGCCTTTGATTTATGAAGTCACGTTTGATCAATGGGTAAAAGCAGCATAATGTGAAGTCGATGCATCCGGCTTCCTGAGGCAAAAACCTGTCCCCTGCTATTTCAGTCCAGCGCATACATTTAGGACACCCTCAACGGAAAACAGGTCCAAAAGCAAAAATAAGAAAACGGCTTAAAAATAGATTTTTTTCATTGTTGACTTTGTGCAGCGACTACGCAAGGCCTCCTTTGTGTGTGCGCGTGTGCGTGATGATCAATACGGTATCTGTTGTGCCTTTGCCTGCAGAACAAAGGCGCCTTTATCAATTCTCAGAGTCTGCAGGACACACCATTCATGCTGTCAAGCCTCCTAATACCCTTTCCGCAAATAACGTGATCCACCAGCGACAAATGTCAACATACTAATTTGTTAAATGCAGAACAAAAGCAACATTCAGAGGGGGCGCCTCGGTGCATGTTATGCCAGCCCTCCAATTTGTACCGAGCTTCCAGCAGCCCACAGATCATGCAATATTAAACAGAAATGCATTACAACTCGAGCCAGAGCAACCGTCCCCACTCGGGAGAATGTTTATTATCTCCCAGCATTTTACTCTGTTTAGAGGCAGACTTTCGGCCCCCGTCTTTCCTGAATGTCTTTTTACATTATTAAATGTGTTCTGAACTGAAGGGCATGAATTGCAAAAGGAGTTATCGGAACTGAACTCATTTATTAATGTTTTCCGGAATCAAAATAGGTTTAAACCAGATTAGAATGCACAATAGCGCATAAGTGAAGTTGGAAGATTTTACACAATGCACCACCTGATAAAACAGAAATGATTACGTTTTGGGTGACTATGCCTTCAAGTGCGTGAGTTTCTTTTTATTTGCCATTCTGGATAGCAACAGAAGTTGCCCCGGGCCCTTGGTTATGCACAAGATTTAAAATGGTTAAAATGGCAGGAACCCCTAACTGACAAAATTCCCTTTTCAGAACAATTACTTCCACCACATGAAATCACCTTAGATCCACACACAATAAGAGAATTGTAGATCGGGATGGTTTATTAATTAAAGGCTTACACAATGTCATCATAGAAACTGGAAATGTCTGTAGCAACTGATTACACGCAACCAGCGCTTAATTTGCAAAAAACTCAGAAAAAGGGCTGGCCCAAAGTTTCTCTTATGAGACTACCACTTTAGTTCAGCCCCAAATTCCGCCTTTCACTGGTGACGCTGGATGTAAAGTCGATACAGCAAATTTTCTGCCAATTAACTACGTCCATCCCTTTTTGGATGTTGATTTCCTTGATGAAATTGTGCAGCAAACAAATGCGCATGCTGAACAATTTCTGAGGGAGCATGGAAGCACTGTTGGGCCTCATTCTAGGGCTCACAAGTGGGCTCCCACTTCATTAGGGTAGACGAAGATATTATTGGGCCTCACGCTTAAAATTGGGGTAGTGCATAAACCAACCTTGCTGTCTTACTGGTCTACTCGCATGGTTTGGTTAATCCCCATCTTTGCACCATACATGAGCAGAGATCGTTTTTTGCTATTGCAGCACATACTGCATTTCAATGACAATTCTGCTGCATTGCCACAGGACCATCCAGACCATGACAGGTTGTTCAAAATCCGGCTTGCCGTGGAACATTTGTCTGCCAGGTTTCCAGAGGGTTATACCACTGGAAATAATATAGCCGTTGATGAGTCCTTGATCTTGTATAAAGGGCGGCTGCTGTTCAGGCAGTACATTGCTAGCAAACACGCTCACTATGGCATAAAACTGTAAATGCTGTGTGACAGCTCGACTGGCTATGTGTAGAGCGTGAGAGTGTATACAGGGAAGGACACAACTCTCAACTCTGTAGGTCCTCCCACGGTAGGGGTCACAGGAAATATTGTATGAGAGCTTGACCAGCAACTCCTTCAAAAAGGTTATAACCTGTATGCGAACAATTTCTATACAGGAGTAGAGCTGTTCAGTGAGCTCTACAAAGCTGGCGCTGTGGTCTGCAGTACAATTCATTGTCGCTGCAAAGGATTCCTGCAGGAGCTTGTTTGCATGGAGCTCCAGAAATCCCAGAGCACTGTGTTGTGTTCCAACGAACTGCTCGCATTCAAGTTCTCAGACAAGCCTGACGTGTTTGTGCTCACTACAATTCATGATGAGAGCACTTCCCCCGTCACGGTTTGGAGTCAGATGGCTGAAGTCCACAAGCCCACCTGTATACTTGATTACAACAAGTACATGGACAGAGTGGACAAGAACAACCAAGTTCTTCAGCCATACAATGCGAGTAGTAAAACTCACACTTGGTATAAGAAACAGTTTACTCACCTGATCCAGATGGCAACATAAAATGCGTTTGTTGTTTATTGTCAGACTAGCACAGGAAGACTCATGTCTTTCCTTGACTGTCAGTTGTCTGTGATTGAAAGTCTCACTGCTACAGGAGCAGCAGCCTCCACTTTGTGTATTCTGGAGGACGTGTCAAGGCTGCAGGAGCAATACTTTGCTGATAAAATTCTTGCAACACCCAAAAAGAAGCGACAATGTCTTTGTTGTAAAGTGTGCTCGCTGCAGACAAAGAGGCAGGAGACTTGTGTTTACTGTTTCCAGTATCCAAGTAAGCCCAGCTTCTGTTATCCTACTTGCTTTATGTTGGATCATACTAAAGCAAAGTACTGGGAAATTGACGGAGGTGGAGCTGCCAATAGGTAAACCTTTCAATTGGTGTGAATGGATACCCACTGTCTGTGGACCACTCCTTTGCTAGGCAAGCAGCGGCAGAATATTTGTTCCTCTAATACAGGAAATCATGGGCTGCTCGACACCTTTATCTGCTTTCAGAACGTGGTTGTTGTTATGTTCGCCAATTGACAAGTGCACTGTAGTCCCCACACTGCACATACTAATGGACAGATCATGCGCTATGTTGTCACGGAGTACCCTGCTTGGCAAAATGTTAAAGGCTTGACTGGATTTTGAAGTGCTTGCATGGGAACTTATGTATACTACACAAAGACCACCCTAATTCCCATTGAGAACCATAGTAAGCGTATTAAGTCAAACAAATAGCCAACAGGACTTATTCACCAACATTTCTATTTGTTGTGAAAGCGTGAAAAATCAATTATTAACGTGTATCACACCATGTTATTGAAAAGGGATTCAGGACACAATATCTTCTATGAAGATTGTTTTCACACCTTTAGTTTAAAATGTGAAAAAATCATCATACAAGATATGGTGTTCTGTACCCTTTCTCAATAATATTGTGTATGATGCAAGTTAGTAATTGAATTTTCATGCTGTCGAAGTAAAAGGGTTGGTGAGTGAGACCCACAGGGCATTTGTTTGGCTTATGACTTTAGGGAACTCAGGCAATATACCCCAGCATGTTTGCCTTATTTTCAAAGGTAGATATGCTCATTCAGTTCGAGATATAAATTACTGAGATACTCGGACACCCCCCAACTTGCATCCACAAAACTGAAAGGGGTTGGATTTAGCACAGTGAGAGCATTGATGTCACGTGACAGAAAGGTTTTCTCGAGCTACAAGTAGCTAGAGATGGAAGGTATTAGTATAGGACCACTTGACAATTAGACAGGATTAGTCGTCTCTGACGAGGACAGACACACGAACTGATCAGAACAGTTTATGGCAGGTGGGCTTTCCTAGGAATATTGCATAGGTAGAAGGCAGATAGTACAAGTTGTACAGATACACGTCATGACTTAATCTTCACCCATGGATTCAAATCCATTGCTGCCACACTCGCATTGAATTTACTATAGTACTTAAAAGTCAATGCTGCTTGCCATGTTCATCCTCCATCAGAACTTAGTAAATGTTCAGTTTGTTGTATGATAAGTGCATTACAGTCACTGCACATAACAGTGGATTGTACATATGCTAGGTTGTCATGGACCACCGATGTTTTACATTCTACCATTCTTCATAGTTTATGATGTTATCTTTGGCAAGCTTTGGAAAATTTCCAGCATGTTTGCCTTATTTTCAAACGTAGATGTGCTCACTTAGTTCGAGGAATGGGTTTGCGGCATACTCAGGCACCCCCCAACTTGCATCCACAAACTGTAAGGAGTTAGATTTAGCACAGTGAGCGCTATAAAGGCGCATGAAAGACATGTCTTCCTGTGACTCATGTGGCTGTCATGGGAGACATTAGTAAAGGTTCACTCTGCATGCGTTTGGTAATGTTCAGGAGGAAGGAGGCGGATACTTGACAGGTGGTAAAATGTAGTCAAACTCATTACGCCTTGTGGCATATGAATGTGATGGGCCCTTGCATGGCGGCGTTATATTTATATAAGTGCAAGTGAACTGTTTGATCGGGCCTGTGGCTGATGGTATGGAAGTCTTGTGTGTGGTGCGTGAATGGCATGTGAATGGACCATAAAGCAGTTGGGTGCCGTAAAGTGGCTTTATGGCTCACCTTCAGAAGGCTTGGCTTTTATATTTATATACTTTGATAAGTATTTGTGCTTTAAAGCCAGCATTTCGGGAGGTGCTAAAACCAACCAGTGTAAGTGGTGGATTTACTTTATCAAATTAGTGTCAAATTTATCACAAGGGCAATCTGGTAGTAGTGTTCCCTAATAGGGAATAACCGCACATCAAAACATAAATAGATGTGAGATGACCAGTAAGGGCACACTGGAGTCAAAATTGCTTTAAGTACAGCGGAGGTGCTCTAGCAACCAGTCCCACTCACTACCAAGAAGTGGTAATAGCAGATCGAAAACGAGCTGCCGTTGAAAGTATCAAAAAAGGTCAGCGAAGCACACCCCAATTGCAATTATATAAAGTCTTGGCAATCACAAGAATGTGAGATCAAAGTTGTGGTATGGTTCCAGATAAACACAGCCGTGTCGTCAAGCGTGGGGGACCTGTGTATTCTTCGAGATTACGACGGATTGAGGGTCGTAATTTCACCCGGATGTGCTTAATCTCATAACTCGGGTTGAGTCATATATTACTATGTTTATTTGGAACCATACCACAACTGATTGTGCACCACTACGCTCTAGGTTATATATAGGTTCATCCAGGAGAATCTTTACTCAGAACCTAGAGGGGGGCCACCACATTGTAGGAGGCTCTTTAGAGTAGAGGAGTTTACACCCCCTTCCCGCATCTTCTTCTGGGCCTATGTGCTCCAGCTCTAGATGCACGTCTATAAGATTTGGTTCTGAATACATGTATCTTCATGACTTTACCGCTACATGACCTACTGATGCTACTGATGATCGTTTCATTGCCTTGAGAAAGTCTGAGTACCAATTTTGTAGACGAAACACGTGTTGGCTGCAATTAACGTCTGAATATGAATGAGGAATAAATACAATTATACATCCAAACATTGTGATTTGGTCATCTTGTCCTAATGAACTTTGGGATCACTTTATGTCATTGACTAACTAGTGTATTTGTTGAACTTTGGTGTACTTTGATCTCACATTCTTGTGATTGCCAAGACTTTATATACTTGCAATTGGGGTGCGCTTCGCTGACCTTCTTTTTTGATAGTGTCAGATTCATATTTGTGGCAATTTGATGGCCTTTTTTAAGAACTTGTTTTTGTAAGTATGGGTAGCTGTGGATTTTGTGCACTAGCTCAGCTGTCACCCAGGAAAACCTTCACATTTGTGACTCATAGACAATGAGGGGAGTACAGGGGTGAATGACTTGCGTGGCTATCACAGGTTTATTTTTACCCAGAATCCCGAGAAAACCTCAAAATTTAGCTAAAATTCTAAATTTCTTCACATTTAAATGATGGAAAGTTCCGGAATCTGCAGCGACCTACAAACTTCAATCCATCTAGCGTTCCCCCAGGTCTTCTGACAAAAATGGTACCTCACTTGTGTAGGTGGGACAAGTACCCGCGACAGTCAAGGGCCCAAAACGTATTGGGGAGACATCAAAATTACCTATCACAAAACAACCTGGTTTTGCAAGGGGGGCACCTGTGTTTTGGTCCCGGGCTTGGTGGCCATCTAGGGACACCTACCAAACCCACACATTTCTGAAAACTAGACACCTGGGGGAGTCCAGGGAGATATGACGTGGGTGGACCCCCCCACCCCCCAACATTTGCCTACTTAGAATCCCCTGCAAACCTCACATTTAGCCAAACAAAATCACATTTTCCACATATTTCTGTGTGAGATCACCATGCCGGCACACATGTCCTACCAGATAGTGTTCCCCTCAGTCTCCTGAGCAAAATGACACCTCACTTGTGTGGATGTTCAATGCAGAATTGGCTAAAAACTTATTTTCTAAAAAATGTAGCGCTTAGAATTCGCTGTGCTATACCCTTAATCCCTCTGTTTCCTGTCACAGGCCCTTAGATAGATATACTTGAGCCATAAGAGCTGACCTACTTCGATGTTCCATAGATCCAGTAGTCCTGAAGTTTAGGTAAGCGGCTATCAAGTAATTCTCCAAAATGTAAAATTCCTGTTTCTTAGTTTTTTCAATGTCTTCCTTAGCACCCAAATAGTGGATTGTCTATGTCAGCTACTTGCAGTGGGATTAAGTTATTAACAGCTTTTTTATCTGTGGTACCAAAGATGGTCCAGTTTCTCGGTCTCGATAAAGTCTGGTGGAGATTTGGAACAAAAGAAATTCCACCCTGATTTAGTATCAAAAGATGGTACTAGGACACATCTCTTCAACAAACAGCCATAGAGAACCACATTAATTGAACTGAATTCAGCAAAGTGCCAATGACTGATATTCACAGTGAAATCTCTAACCACATCTCTGATAAGTAAGGCCACTTTTCCTCGCCCCTCCAGTGCTTCTGGAATGGGGGCAGGACCCTCAACCCACTATCTTAAAAAGGTGGACAAATGGATCCATTATATGGGATCACACACCTTATAGCAATGCCTGCTGACACAATGCATCAGTAAAGATCCAATACAGAAGACAGCTTTGACAATACCATGTATCCAAAGTGGGGATGTGCCTTCTGCACAATAACGCGGTCAAAAGAGACATGTTAAGCATAAGCCTAAAATAAATAAATATACAAGTGATTTTTTTCCAACAAGAGGAATCTCTTGTTGTGTCATTACTGGTCGTTAAACTTGGAACTATCTGAAGGCAAGGTTAAACACTGCCATATTTTCAATATTATGAGCAATCTGGAATCCTGGGTATTTAATGTCCAGTAAAACCTAAGACAATAATTACATGTTTTTTATTTTATACTATTCCACAGTAGAGGAAAAAGTTATTTACTAGGTTTAGGAATCTTTATAAAGAGAGTCTCAAACTGGCCACTCTTAGGGCATTGTTGTAAACAAAACATTATAATCTCTTCTCCAAGATTAATTAATTGCACTGCACGATCCAAGCAGATCATGAACTAATTGCTCCACACTAAGATAAAATAGTTAGGGGTAGGGTAAGAACTCAAGGTGAAATCCACAGAGAAAACAATCATCCATAGAGTGATGATGTTATATATTTAGAGATGCTTAATACCATGTTTCGTCACATTGTGTTTGAGAAACTATCTTTTTATGCTTGCTTGTTTTTTAAATTATTTGTAATGTCCAAATACATTTGCCATCAAAGACAGCTTCAAATTGACCAAAAACCACAATGCAATCAACAATATACAAAAAACGATAAAGATCGAGATCAATACATAGAAATCCAGTAAAGACACCAAGATCTCAGTAAGCAAGTGACCATATAAAAATATATAACATTTGAACAAAAAAATAAACGAAGAACAATTGACTCCACTATGTTTTAGTACAATCCGGATCATTTTAGCACCAGATAATTCTTTCAAATGATTTGTAAAACATAGAGGAATGTAAAATTCAACAGATAGTTATACAAGATCATCCCAAAGTTTGGAAATGGCTCATCTAATGGTTTTTGAACCACTTCACCAGCCACTCTGGGCTCTGTATTATCTTTCTGGCATAAGATTTGGGTCTCTCCGGGACCGCACCTGCCTGGACGGAGCACAAAAGTAACGGTATTGTAATCCAAATCGACACCAGCTGAATAGTCCTAAATGTAATGTAAGGAATATGCTACTTACCAGTATGCATCTGTTCTTGGCATAGAGGGCTGCAGAGTGGTACATTATGAATAGATCGCCATCTGGTGTTGGGCTCGGATGATTGCACTTTGTTTTTCTCTTGGAGAGTCTTTTGTATCTTGGTGACTCCTCCCTTAGTTGGTAGTGCGCTTGGGCATCGGCTCCATCCTTAGATTGTTTTGCCATAGTAGGGTTAGATGGAGTAGTGTATTAGAATACAGATAAGAATGCCCATGTAAGTGTATCTAAATAAGATAATGTTGGAACAGACACAGGTTTCCGGGGAGGCTGGGAGGGCATGTACCACTCTGCAGCCCTCTATGCCAAGAACAGATGCATACTGGTAAGTAGCATATTCCGTTTGAGGCATATGGGCTGCAGATGGTACATTATGAATAGACTATACAGCAGTTCTCTCCCTAGCGGTGGTCGCCCGTCTCTGTTGCAACTGTCTGAAATAAAGTTTTTAATACTGCTTGTCCCACTCTAGCTTGTTGTGTTGTGTGCACATCTACACAATAGTGTTTTGTGAAGGTGTGCGGTGTAACCCAGGTAGCTGCTTTGCATATGTCATCTAGTGGAATGTTTCCCAAAAATGCCATAGATGCTCCTAGTTTACGTGTAGAGTGAGCTCTAGGAGGAACAGTTAATGTTCTCTTTGCTTTTAAGTAGCATATTTGAATGCATTTTACAATCCATCTGGCAATGCCCGCCTTAGAGATGGGATTGCCTTTGTGTGTTGGAGAAAACGCAACAAATAGCTGTTTTGTCTTTCTGAAAGTTTGTGTTCTTTCTATATAGTACAATATGGCCCTTCTAACATCTAATGTATATAGGGCTCTTTCTGCTACTGTTTGTGGTTTTGGAAAGAAAACCGGTAATTCCACTGACTGATTGATGTGGAATGCTGAAATTACTTTTGGTAAGAATTTTGGGTTTGTTCTAAGAACCACCTTATTTTGGTGTAACTGCATAAATGGTTCTTGAATTGTAAAAGCCTGCAGCTCACTTACTCTTCTAAGTGACGTGATAGCTATGAGGAAGGCCACCTTCCATGTGAGGAATTGTATTTCACACCTATGCATAGGTTCAAAGGGTGGCCCCATTAGTCTGGTAAGTACTATGTTGAGATTCCAGACTGGGGAAGGTGGTCTTCTTGGTGGAATGACTCTTTTGAGTCCTTCCATGAAAGCTTTAATTGCTGGTACTTTAAACAGGGAAAGATGTTGCCTGTTTTGTAGGTACGCCGCTATAGCTGCGAGATGAACTCTTATAGAGGTATATGCTAAGTTACATTGCTGTAAGTGTAGTAAATAGCAAATGATGTGTTTAGTGGATGCGTCCAAAGGGTTGATTTGCTTACTGTTACAGTGTATAGCAAACCTTTTCCATTTTGCTGCGTAGCATGCTCTGGTGGTAGGACGTCTTGCTTGTTTAATGATTTCCATACATTCTGGTGGTAGATCTAAATATCCAAACTCTATGACCTCAGGAGCCAGATCGCTAGGTTCAGTTGTTTGGGATCTGGGTGCATTATTTCTCCATGGTTCTGTGTAAGATGCATGGGCAATAATCTTAGCTTTTGATGTGGTACTTGTGAGAGTTGTAGCAGTGTGGTGAACCACGGCTGTCTTGCCCACGTGGGTGCCACTAGTATCATTGTCATTGAGTGTTGCTGCAGCTTTCGAACCATTAACGGAATTAGTGGTAGAGGAGGGAACGCGTAAGCAAATTTGTTGGACCAATTTATCCATAGTGCATTGCCCTGGGACCGTTGGTGTGGGTACCTGGATGCGAAGTTTTTGCATTTTGCGTTCTGATGATTGGCAAACAGATCTATCTCTGGTTGCCCCCATTTTTGGAAGAATGGCTGCAGTATTTGGTCGTGCAGCTCCCATTCGTGTACTTGCTCTGACTGTCTGCTTAGGATGTCTGCTATCTGATTTTGAACTCCTGGTAGGTGTTCTGCTAACAGATAGATCTTTTGAGGAATGGCCCATCTCCAAATGTCCTGTGCTAGTTTGGATAGTTGGAGAGAGTGTGTCCCCCCTTGTTTTTGAATATAATACATTGCAGTCATGTTGTCTGTTCTGATCAGGACTGCCTTGCCTGTTATTTGCATTTGGAAAGCTTTTAGTGCTAGAAACACTGCTAATAGTTCCAGGTAGTTGATGTGCAGTTTCTTTTGCTGCACACTCCACTTCCCCTGCACTGTGTATTTGTCCATATGCGCTCCCCATCCTGAGAGCGATGCGTCCGCTGTTATTATTACTTGTGGAATTGGCTCTAGGAACGACCGTCCTTTGGAAATGTTTTCTGTGTTCCACCACTTCAGAGAGCGGTACGTCCGGTCGTTTACCAACACCAGATCTGTAATCTGACCTTGAGCCTGATTCCACTGTGTCGCTAGACACTCCTGTAGTGGACGCATTTGAAGTCTGGCATGCGGTATTAGCAGTATGCATGAGGACATCATGCCTAATAGTTGCATAAACACTTGTGCTGGTAGTGAGTGTTGTGGTTGAAATCTTTGTATTAACCCGACCATTGTTTGTATCCTGACTGGGTTGGGGTATGCTATTGCCTTTTCTGTGTCTACTGTAGCCCCCAGGTATTGCTGAATCTGGTTTGGTTGCAGGTGCGATTTTTTGTAGTTCACCGTGAACCCTAGGTGGTGCAGCAATTGAATTGTCTTCTGTGTGTTGTGAAGACATTCTTCTTTTGACTTGGCCTTTATTAGCCAATCGTCCAAGTATGGGAAGACATGTATTTGTTGTCTTCTTAGGTGTGCTGCCACCACAGCTAGACATTTTGTGAAAACTCTTGGTGCTGTTGTGACACCGAACGGAAGGACTTTGAACTGATAGTGTTGTCCTTCTAACACAAACCTTAGGTATTTTCTGTGGGCTTTGTGAATTGGGATATGAAAGTAAGCGTCTTTTAGATCCAGTGTAGAAAGAAAGTCCCCTTTCTTCAGTAAAGGGAGTACTTGTTGGAGCGTGACCATGTGGAAATGCTCCGAATTTATGTAAGCATTGAGAGATCTGATGTCTAATATTGGTCTTAGGGACCCGTCCTTTTTGGGGATCAGGAAGTATAGAGAGTATACTCCTGTTCCTTTTTGATCTTTTGGGACCTTCTCTATTGCATGCTTTTGTAGAAGTGCTAGAACTTCTTCTCTTAATAATGTCAGATGATCTTGGCTCATTGGACGCTGTTTGGGGGGGATGTTTGGTGGGGTAGCTGTGAGTTCTAGGCAATAACCATGTTGGATAATTTGTCTCACCCACTTGTCTGATGTGATATTTTCCCAGACAGGTAGGAACTGTGATAGACGTCCCCCTACCGGTGTTATGTGGTCTGGGGGGAGTTCTATGAAGTCACTGTTTTGGTGTTGAGGCGTTGCGGTTGTTATTATTTCCACGGCCTCTACCCTTGTCGTTGTTACCTCTGTAACTGCCTCTTGAATTACCTCTGGGTGATGTTGGTGTGAAAGAGGTGGATTGCTGATTTGTTCCTGTGTTCTTTGAGCCCCCTCTATAGGTGGATCTACGAAAGGAACCTCTGTGTGTTGGCTGTTGCAATGCTCCCATTGACTTAGCCGTTTCTGTATCTTTCTTCATTTTTTCTAAGGTCTCGTCTGTGCTTGAACCAAACAGTGTCTTCTGATCAAATGGTTTGTTCAGTAGGGCCGTTTGTACTTCTTGTTTGAATCCTGAGATTCTAAGCCATGCATGTCTTCTTAGCATGACACTGGTGTTAATAGATCTTGCTGCAGTGTCTGCTGCGTCTAGTGCACACTTAATGGAAGTATTAGTTATTATTTTACCTTCCTGTATTAATTGATCTGCCTTTTTCTGATTTTCTTTGGGGAGATGTGTGATAAGTTTCTCTAACTCATCATAATGTGCCCTGTCATAGCGTGCGAGTAGTGCTTGTGTATTGGCTATACGCCAGCTATTCGCTGCCTGTGATGCTACTCTTTTGCCTGATGCATCTATTAACTTTGACTCTTTATCTGGTGGAGGAGCCTCTCCTGTAGATAATGAGTTTGCTCTTTTACGAGCGTTTGAGACCACCAGCGAGTCTAGAGGTACATGCCCTTTAATAAATATTGGGTCCTTTGGAGCCGCTTTATATTTTTTATCAATTCTTGGGTTTAACACCCTGGCTCTCACTGGGTTTTCGAATATTTCCTCTGTGTGACTAAGAAGACCCTTCAACATAGGAAGAGTACCTGATGTTCTCTGTGCATTAGGTAGAGTCTCTAACAAGAAATCCTCTATTTGAGGTTCTGTATGCATATCTAGTTTGTGATATTTTGCTGCCCTATTAATGAGCTGCACAAAACCTGTGTTATCATCAGGTGGTGAAGGCTTTGAGGGATATAGCTCTGGGTCGTTGTCCTCATCTGACCCTACATCATAATTTTCCAATGGGTCCTCCTCATCTAGGATAGTTTCGTCATCCCCTTGAGGTTCTCCCTCCCCTAGATCACTGTCTGCATCTGACTGAGGTGTAGCTGGTCTTGGTGTGGAAGGTGTAGGAATATTTGGCCTATTGTGAGGAATAGGAGAAGAGGGTGTGACTTTAGGTCGAGGAGAAGCAGGAGGAGTTATATTTGTCCCCATTGTTCTCTTTTTTGAAGGAAGAGGTTTATCTTCTGACTGTTCACTCTTTCTCTTCTTCGTGACCACTTTCCCAGTTTGCGGATCAATAAACAAGATCTTTTGTTTGGGATCTGTCTGTTGCTCCTGAATCGGTACCGAAGGTCCTGGTTCCGAGAGGTGTTTTTGTTTTCGATCGTCAGATCTTGTTGTTTTCGACACCGAATGTCTGCTCGATTCCGACTTTCTGGGTATCGAGTGTATCTTGGACGATAAATCATATTTATGTTTCGACATGGAATGTTTCGATACCGAGCTTTCCCTTGTATGTAGCCTCGGTGCCGAAGTCGATGTCGCCCTTTTCTCGGATCCGACATGGTGGGGGTCCGAGTGTTTCGGTTTCAGTTTCAGTTTCGTTGCCGGGCCCGAGGGCGGGGCGTCGGAAACTTTTTTCAGCGGTTTGACCGGGCCCGAGGGTGGGGTCGTTACCGCACGGGGTCGGTTTTTCGGTAAGGGGACGTCGTCACTCACGGTTTGTTGCTCGATGAGTTCTTCAACCTCCGACTGTTCCCCTTCCGACCCCGACTGGTCCTCTTCTTCCTCGATTTGCTCTTCTCCGAACAACTCCGGGATCGCCTCCGCCTGCATTCTGGAAACCTCGTGTCTTCGAGCTCGACGATTTCTAATCGTTAGCTTGGAGGAGAATGCTGCACAGGCTTCGCAGTCCCTGGATTCGTGTTCAGGCGATAGACAGAGGTTGCACACCTCGTGTAGGTCCTTGTGTGGGAACTTAGCACCACACGTTGCACGTTGGACATTTTTTTGAATGGAGTCCTTTCCATGGACTCCGGGCTTGACTGCGTCGAGAAAGGCCTCCTGTTCTTCGACGTAGATCCAAGTTTTTCTCTTCGATTTTGAATTTGCAACGCGTCGGAATGGAAATGAAACGCGTTCGATAACAATACCGTCGAATTGGAAAGGGAATACGCGCCGATAAATCACTTTCTTCTGAAGTTGATCTGGAGCGTCTCGATCCTCATCCGAACCCGATGGCGGAAAAAAACAATCTAAGGATGGAGCCGATGCCCATGCGCACTACCAACTAAGGGAGGAGTCACCAAGATACAAAAGACTCTCCAAGAGAAAAACAAAGTGCAATCATCCGAGCCCAACACCAGATGGCGATCTATTCATAATGTACCATCTGCAGCCCATATGCCTCGAACATGTAATTATATAATTATATTGTCAACGCTTGTTGGAGTTTGATGGACCAGGTTACCCTGTCACAAAAGTGGACATCCCATCCACCGTATTACAAGTCCATTCTATCCTATGGCACTTGCAATACGGCGGATGGGATATCTGTCCCATTTGTGACAGAGTAACCCATCAACCAAACTCTAAATGAGGCCCTAAGTTCTTTAAACTTCCTTTTCAAACAGTCTGTTTTGGACGAATTTTAGCTCTGGGAATAATCCCCAAAATAGGATAGTATACATTACTTTGCAGTACTGTAGATGTGATATGACCACATATTGTAGGAGGAAATATCTGTGATGCTGGTCCAAAAATGGACAGCGTTCTGGTTCTGCATTTCAAATAATGCTTCTGCCATCATATCTGCAGTTGGAGCAAAGCCCAGCGCAAATAAACAATCCATAAGAAAAGATCAAATCAACCGACCCAGGAGGGAAAACTTTTAAGCCTCAAAGACTGGACTAGGTGGAGGTCTGTCCAGTTTCATTACTGATTGCCTGAGAAAGGACGACTCATTTGAGAAGCCATGGTATCGCTCTGCACATTATAACATACGTAAAAGATTTCAGGTATCTCCTTCAGTCCTAGTTAGTTGAAAAAAGCACTAAGGTAAAAAACCTTTTTAACAATCTGACAATGTTTAATTGAACATGGAGATTTATATTTCAGTAGATGAGTCAGACACTAATCTCAGCCACCATGTCAAGAAGTGAGAAAAGTAAGAGAAAAGAAAGGCAGAAGAATGGATGAGAAGAATACAAATGGAATCTGCTAGAAGGAGTAAAGATCAAAGATAACAATAGAGAACATATGGGAGATGAATGCACCAACAAATAGGGAAACAAATGCGTTAAGACTCTTCTTCCTCTCAGGATTGCCTCCTTTAAAACTGATTTAACAGGAACTGACATCACATGAAACGCTTGAGCTTCCTCTTGAATTGGGAACATCCAATACAATTATCAGGGCAATCCACCATGTGGGGAAAAGTAGTTCATAGACTTGACCATACCTATTCTCTCAATATCATGGCGTTGGCTAAAAAAAGACAAGAACAACTTTGACCTCCTTTGCCTGCCTCCAGATTCTGCAGCTGCACTGCTGGGCATGCCAACTAATGCCTCCAACTAATCACGGATCAACCCCTTCCTGGTGACCGCGATTTCAGAACCCTCAGGGAAGTCAAGGCTGCGAGGACTCTTAGATACGCGCAAATTGGGGAATGCAGCAACACGCCATCTGAGTGTAGGGTGCACAAACAGATTTCTTCTACCTGCTGTTGGGAGCCCTAGGAACAAATGTGACCAAAAGACTTGTGTAGTTTAGCAGATAGTGCCTACGCTGTTTCTCTCAATTGATGGTATGTTCCTCTTTGAGTATTATGTTTCTCATGGCCTCAGTAAATCCATCGACCTCAGCAGTATCCAATCCCTACGGGGAGCGGAAAAAACTGTTGCCAGAAATGGGAAAACTTTTTTTTAAATGTAAAAAGACGTGTGTTCAATTAAAAAAACTATAAAAACGTAACAATACCTCCCTTCTGGTAAGTGGGTGGTGTTCAAACATAAAAAGTAACCCCATCTTTAGATTGATGCCTCTATTGATCTAGACTATTCACAGACACGTTTCCACTAACTTAATCTAGTAAATACATTCGTCAAGATATGAACTCGCTTACACGGTTTGCGAGCACTATGATCATTCTTGCTAAATTGATACAACTCATAAATTCCGCTGGGTGTCTGTGTCGTCACTGAGATCTAGTTCCCTAAGAATAAACGCGGCTATAAACAGGCACCATACCAGAAGAGTCGCTCAACTTACGTCACAGAGGTATGTGCAGTTGGTATTCCTAAGCGATCGGCCTATCTCTATAAGGAAAGGAAGGATGTTCCTTTAAAAGTGAGTGGTGTATTCACCTGAAATACAAACCACACTCAAAAATAAACATAATGAGGAAGCACCAATGCAGGCTTTCCCAGGCAGATAGTTTCAAACATGAGTTCTCAATGCATTAGCTGCAATTGATTTAATTAAATTTTACATATTTTCAGTTTGTGGCCTAATGGAAAGAAGTCAATCCATATCATTGGTTATTTGCTGCATGATATAAGCTTAGAAAATATATTTGCTCTTTCTAATAAATTGATGAAATAATGCTTTTATGTATGAGTAACCGCAATCCTCACTCTAGGACATGATGACCACATACAAAGCCGTACCATGCATTATTTAAGCATGCAAACTAAAATTTGTTAGAACAAATCCTTCAAGCCATGCCGTACTTACAGCCGTTGAAAAAAGTTACCATCAATAACAGACACGCACATGCATTCAGGTACTTGCCACTGTCACATGGAATATCACAGAAACTGCACAAGTGTTGCAGGTGTAAACGTGAAAATATGCATGATTATCTGAACTGTATTCCAAGTATGCACAGCCCTGGTTGCTTTATTGCAGAAGAAGGCTTTGGATTAGCACTCACATATGAAAAGAACACATGGCGACGCGCTGGGATGATACTAATAAGTTATAAATAAAGTGTGTGTTTTGTAAACTAGAGTCCAATAGAGATGCAAGAGCACAACTAGTTTCTGGTGGATCAATGTAATTTACAAACTGTGTAAATGGGGCTTTTGGTTCCATGAAATGTGAATGTTGCCCAGAGAGACAGTAATGATATGTTAAGAACGTCTAAAATACTTCGGGACAGACATACAAAGGGGTTTAGCGTTTTCAAATCCTCTGATTTGTTTATGTATGCTAAAATGCTTTATCAAATATACCAAGTCCATTTAAAGATTCAGAAAAAGTTTTCCCAGTATTAAATGGTTTTAGGAAACATACTGAATGGGACCACTGCCTACTCCTAAAAAAGGTTTGTGAAACTTTTCATTTTTTCTTTTAATGCATCTAATTTTCCTTTAAGGAAAACTAGCTGCATTTTTTTTTAAATGATTGTTTTATTTAAAAGCAATCACAGACTTGGTGTCTGCTGACCCTAGCAAGTCACCCTCCCGGTGATGACAATGAATCGTAGTGAGTCGGAATTCGCGACCTACCTCATTATTATGCATGAGTTAGGTCAGATTCAGGCATACTATGATTAAAATGTTTCCGAACGGACCTTGTGGTACACAGGTCGGGTTCTTAAAAATCTTCAGTGGTAGCAAAAACACTGCTTGCAAACTGCGACCAGTATTTTGTGACAATATATTAGTATATATGAATCTTCTTCCATATGTCGACATTGCCTGCAAAGAAGAGAATTAACTAAAAAAGACCTTAAATTGACTAGTGAACTCTTCAAATGACGTATCCTACTTTCTGTGTCCTTTTAACTTTAGAGCAGGAATAGCCAAAAATGTAGAGGAAGGAAAATTCTATATGCTCTTTTTGCATTATAAGCTGACGAGGTGTGATATTTGACCAAAACAGCCTACTAACTGTTAAAGAAAATAAAACCACAGTGATCTCTGAACAGGAGCCCTTAACAAATACATTTATTGGGATTCTGAGGATCCAATGCAATATAGTATTGACAGGGCAAGGTTTTAGATGCTATTTTTCTTATAAAGAATACAAAATATGTTGCTTAAGTTTCCAAACCAGTGGGAGCACCAGAGGTCATACAGAATAAATACTGATAGTAGGTGTAAGTGGTGCATTTGATACCTAGACACACAAACCCTCCTCAGTTTATGAGAGGAATGAAATTATTTTGTGCACTTTCGCTTTTCCACAAGCCAACTTTTATTGAGCCTTCTGCTCACCAGTGCCCAAGTAAAACTATCATACCATACACTCTCAATCACACAAAATTAACTTTGATAGAAAAAAGATTTCCCTTAAGAGGTAAGATACTAATAATTACAGGAGTTCAAGTGAAGATCTGAAAGTCTAAAACGACTTTCCGTAATCAGGGAAAGATTGCAGTCTACATCAATATACACTCAAAAGCCGGAAAAAAATGGCTACGAAGGAGAAAAATCGACAAATCGTGCTTAATAAAATTAAAGCTAAAGCCAATGAAAACTACCGCAGCAGACAGAAAACCACAACTTAAGCAATCTTTTAACTCATGAACAGTCGTAGACGGTGCGGTATTGTTGAAATAGTGGCCAGAAAGAAAGAAACAAACAAACAAACACATACTGACTCACACCCATCTCTATCCAATGGATTGGATTGGTACATTTGACTGCAGCACTAGTGGTGTGCCTGACCAACAGGCATGCATATATATATCACAACCCACCAATGGGAATGGGAATGACACTTTGCCCCAATCAGTTTAAGGGAAATGGAGATGGTTAAGCAGATAATGTCTATGGCGGGATGTTTTAACTATAATGCTCTATTTTTGGAGACTGCATGGTATTCATGTGGCTTCGGGAATGTGTGTTTGTCTGTGAGGCACCTGATGGGGATAGGGCATAGGTTTTAGGGACACGGGTGTGGGTGGGGCTGTGTACCAGGTTTATGAGGATGGCTTCTAAATCTGGCGCATGCTTAAGAGGTACAGCATCCTGAATGTGGTATTTTTCAGTATATCCAGACAAGGCTTACAGCCATCAGCATGAAGCACCTGGGCGGGGGAGGATTCTGCATGAGTAATATTTATATATTTGGCTGCACACACAGCTAGCAGACACAGTGCTCATGTATAATTGAGTTATGGGCAATCAAGTCAGTGATGACCTAACCGGCCGGGTTACAGGATCCGTGATGAGCAGCATATAACGGAAAGAAGCAATGTGTTTAATGTACTGTGTGTTTTATTTTCTGTGACTTTCTTCAGAATCCTCTGTTAAAACAATATATATTTTTTTCACACGAACATATCCTTGTTGTTAAAATAATTTACATACAACTTCATTCAAGTGACCATTTTCGTTTTTACAAAAGGCGACCAGGACAGACTAAGTAAAATACATTAGAGAAAATAAGGCTGTGGTTCAAGAAATAACATCAAATGTTACTTCGAGATGAGGGAATGAGGTGGAACTCTTCACTGGGCAAATATGTAGGTATTTGGCCAAGAGGTTCTGGTCCTCAAGGCTCAGGGTTTCCCATTCGGTTTTCCTTTTTTACATACAACTACAGGCAGGAAATAATGCTCTGCCCTGCACTGGCTCAGGAACGACGGTACTGGTTAAAGGCAAAGTTCATTGCATATGGAATACGTACCGCCACTATACAAACCCTGAGTGCAGCGGATCCACAATTCATTTGCAGATTAATTAAATTTGTCATGAAGTTTGAATACAAAAGGGGTCTCACTGCACAAAGCTGAAAACTAAGAATAGGTCTTACTCATTGTAGCCATGCTAGAAGTTGCATCTACCATTCTCCCTAGCCAGTCAATGGATACAGTGGAGGAAGTTGTTTTTAACTCACCGCTCCACAACTAGTTAATGGACAATGTATAAATAAATTGACTTGGCACTGGACACTTTTGACATAATTTTCCTCACTAATGTTGCTAATTCCAAATCAGGAATGTATACTGATTAGTTTTAACAGATGTTTTTATTCTTTTATAATGGTTTTTATTAACTATATAATAAAGTTTATTATTACTACTTTTTAAAACAGAAAAAGAGAAAGTTTAACTTCTTGTGAGGAGGGACTCTCTATGTTGTCATTCATGGTTGCTGGACATATATCTGTGCAGAATGGTATCCTGGAAATATACAAATATGTGATTTAATTAAGATAAAATAAGTGTGCACAGGTTTGTAATCTAAAGCTCATATTTTCATATCATTGTATGGCTGTAGTATCAATCAAACATTCAGAACTTGTAGCGTGCGCTATTCACCCCAGAGGGTATCCAGGCGCTTGCGTGAGGTGGAGCTACTCTAACAGCCAGGTCCTAAATCTATGCTGCTATGCTCGATTGTTTAATCTGCTAACCCTGACAAGCATCCTTACCCTTACTACCCCGCGAGCTGGCAGGGATGCCCTGGAGAGGCGGTTTTCTCTCAAGTGGGCATGTGGCTGGGTGCAGTACTTAGCTCTTAAAACATGCTCGTCTGTGGAGAAGACGGGCGAAGTAATAAGCTGATGGCGTTTCTATCCCCACTTTGAATTAAACTCCTGCAATCAGGTGGCCTAACATGGGAGGGATGCATAGCTGCAGTTAAAGAGAATCTTGAAGGCATCATTCATGGCTGAAGGTCATTCTGGCAATTCAAAGATTGCAATGCCAAAGTGGAACCTAGCTACTAAATTGATCTTGCTGTGTGTAGGCACTTTTGGTCTTCTAGCCAAAGCTAGCCATAACTTCACTTTAACACGTTTGTTTTTCCTGTAACATCACTCGTAACCAGAGCTCAATTTGAGAAGGAGGTGGTCACTGGCAATTATTTTTGGGGACCAGCACTGTTTTTTGCATCAGACTTTTACATATAGCAATAGAGGGAAAAGGGAAAAACACATAAAATGGAAAGACGGGGAAGAGAAAGACGGAAAAACCATTCTAAAAGGAGAAAGCAGCAACCTGTAGCGTGAGATAAACGGAAAGGGGGTGACTGGTAGTGGATTAAAGAGGCCTCAGGTGAACTGAAGACTGCATTACTTTGCCATTCTATGTGCTGATATGAAATGGCACCGGTCAAACACTTCTGAGCAGAGCTTTAGGCTCCGGCACTCATTCATTTACAAGTTAAGCCCTGCTCGTAACATGTTTAATGACATCACAGATTATACTTCAATAAGAACACTGTTGAAATTACTAAGGGGATCAACCTATGATTTTGACAGTGTGCTATAGGCTTTGTGAACTAGGAGTAATACAACAACCTAAAACGACGGTTGGACTCTTAGAAGCTTTCATGTAAGCTTTCAAAACATGAAAAAGAAATTGTAAATTTTTGAAGTGGAGCACTTTTGATGGAAGTCACTGTCTTTTTGCATGTGTTCCCTCAAAGAATGGGTGCAGTGAGGGAGTGTCACTTGCGAAGAGCTGGCATCTGAACTTCATTGAAAAATAGATCTTTTGTTGAAGCTTTCCCGTGAAGGACTAAAGTTTGAGCAAGTAGGATGTTACGTAGTCATGAGGGTGTTGGCACAGGGACTGACCACAAGAGAACCACTGTCACTAATCCACCACTGCTCATGACCAAAAGCTATACACAGCTGGGGTTGGCCACATGCAGTGGGTTGGGTAGAGGGCAAGCCCACCACCCAATCTTTATTAGTGCTGGAAGCATGGTCTGGTGTGACGTGAGGCCTTGCAGCCTACCTCCACTGTTTATGTCCAAAGTCTGTGCATAGTCGAGGTTGTCTGCTTGTGGATGAGTTGGTGGAAAGCTTTGCCACATTTGACTTTGCCAAATGTGTCCTACGCATGGCAGAAGATCGCATGCAGTGGAGGTTTGATTCTTGTGGGAGAGTGGCTGCTGGGCCTTGCTGAAGCCTAGGCACTGTGTTCAAGATCTAATGCGGAGTGGATGAAGGATCTGGCCAGAGGCTTTGACTAAGATGTGATGAGTGATGTCATCAATTATGCCATTCAACATGTTATGAGTGATGTAATATGTGAAGTCATAAGCAGTGTGTGGTGGGGGTGAATATTATTCTTACTTCATTAAACTAGAACTAGAGTTTGAAGTGCTTTTATGTTTTTTTTTAGCATTAGCTCATTTTCAAATTCCAACGTCACTTTAACCGTTGGTATTTTTCTGAGAATTTCTGGGTTTTCTTAAATATAAGTTAAGGTCTTAGCACATTACCTAACTATAACGTCACTGTAACGTTTGTTTAAGTGAATATGTAAATATATATAGTCACTGAAAAACTTCAATTCCTCGCCACGTATGGCCGAAGGTAGCCAACCCCACTCCGCACACTGGTGAAGGCCAAGCATGGCGAGGGGTTGGCAAAGTTAGGTATGGTAATAAAATCTTACTTTGTGTTAAAAATACCTACACATTCACTGAAAAAACCAAAGGTTAAACTGATGTTAGAGTTAGGTATAGTAATAATATTTTACTTATCATTTAGAAAAAAAAACTCAGAAATTAATTGAAAATCCAAAGGTTAAAGTAACATTATAGTTAGGTGAAAATATCAGCTAGAATGTTAAAACTTAACATTTTTAACTCAGAAAACCACAGAAATTCACTAGCTATATGTTAACTAAATAACTATAAGTTGCATCCTCACCATACACCTCTTATGACCTCACATAATACAACACTCATGAAACGTTCTATAACATCATTGACAAAATCATTGCAACATCTGAACTAACATCACTTATAGCATCATTGTGCTCTGCATGGTGAGGACGCAGATTTTAGTAACTTGAGTTAACTATAACTGGGAAATTTCAGTATTTTTTTTGTTTAAAATGTTACATTTGAACAGACATTTTCATCTAACTATAACTTCACTTTAACTTATTTTTTACAGTATATAGATTACCCAGTGGTGGTCACCACTGGGTGGTTATTGTTAGAATTGTCTTTACATAGGAAATTCCTTTTTTGTGTTGCTAATAACTTTAGCCCGTTTGACGAATCTCCACAAAACTTTTCCAAAAAAGTGCTATTTTTTTACTAGTTTGCGCATGAAAAAGTTTAGGGGTGATCTGTCAAGCGGAGGGTTCTAAAACACGTTTTCCCCATTCATTTTTTGACAGGAACTCTAGACACTGCTCCAGCCCAAACCACTGAACGGATTTACACCAAATTTGACAAAAAGCTAGATCTGGGTCCAGAAAGAGTTCTTTTTGTGTTTTAGTGTGAATCCATTCAGTAGTTTTGGAGAAATGAAGGTTAACAAAAATGAATATTTCAATCAATCAATCAATCAAGGAATTTGTAGAGCGCGCTACTCACCCGTTAGGGTCTCAAGGCGCTGAGGGGTGGTCGTTACTGCTCGAACAACCAGGTCTTGAAGGCGAGATGGTCCTGTGTCAGCCGGAGGTGGGTGGGGAGGGAGTTCCATGTCTTGGCTGCGAGGTACGAGAAGGATCTTCCTCCGGCGTTGGCTTTGCGAATACGTGGGACGGTGGCGAGGGCGAGGCTGGCGGAGCGGATCTGGCGGGTAGGCGTGTAGAATGCGAGCCGGTTGTTGAGGTACCTGGGGCCCGCATCGTGGAAAGCCTTGTGTGCGTGGGTGAGGAGTCGGAATGTGATTCTCTTGCTGACGGGGAGCCAGTGCAGGTTCTTCAGATGGGCTGAGATGTGGCTGTGGCGGGGGATGTCCAAGATGAGTCTTGCCGAGGCGTTTTGGATGCGCTGTAGTCTTTTCTGGAGCTTGGCAGTGGTTCTGGCGTAGAGGGTGTTTCCGTAGTCCAGGCGGCTGGTGACGAGGGCCTGGGTGACCGTCTTCCTGGTTGCGGTGGGGATCCATCGGAAGATTTTTCGGAGCATGCGCAGGGTGTTGAAACAGGACGATGAGACGGCGTTGACTTGCTTGGTCATCGTGAGGGAGGAGTCCAGGATGAAGCCCAGGTTGCGTGCATGGTCCGTTGGCTTGGGTGCGGTGCCCAGGGCCGGTGGCCACCAGGAGTTGTCCCAGGCGAAGGGCGAGGGTCCGAGGATGAGGACTTCCGTTTTGTCAGAGTTCAGCTTCAGCCGGCTGAGCTTCATCCATTCCACGACGTCCTTCATTCCTTCCTGGAGGCTGGCTCTGGCGGTGGTGGGATTGTTGGTGAGGGAGAGTATCAGCTGTGTGTCGTTGGCATAGGAGATGATGTTGAGGTTGTGTTTGCGTGCGATGGCTGCGAGGGGGCTCATGTAGACGTTTAAGAGGGTGGGGCTGAGTGAGGATCCTTGTGGGACGCCGCAGATGACTTCGGTAGCTGCTTACCGGAACGGGTGGAGGCGGACTCTCTGGGTTCTACCGGCGAGGAACGAGATGATCCATTCTAAGCCGCGCCTTGGATTCCGGTATCGCTGAGGCGTTGTATCAGGGTGCGGTGACATACTGTGTCGAAGGCTGCTGAGAGGTCCAGGAGGATGAGTGCGGTGGTTTCCCCGTTGTCGAGCATAGATCTGAGGTCGTCAGTGGCTGCGATGAGGGCGGTCTCGGTGCTGTGGTTGGCTCGGAAACCGGACTGTGACGGGTCGAGGGATCCGTGCGTCTCGAGGAAGGTGGAGAGTTGTTTGTTGACCATCTTCTCGATGACTTTGGCAGGAAACGGGAGGAGCGAGATGGGTCGGAAGTTCTTGAGGTCCGTGGGGTCCGCAGTGGGTTTTTTCAGGAGGGCGCTGAGTTCGGCATGCTTCCAGCTCTCTGTGAAGGTGGCTGATGCGAAGGAGCTGTTGATGACGTCGCGGAGTTGGGGTGCTATTATGGAGTCGGTTTTGTTGAAGATGTGATGTGGGCATGGGTCGGTGGGGGTGCCGGAGTGGATGGTGCTCATAGTGGGGGCGGTGTCTTCGGTGCTGACCTGGTTCCAGGTGCAGAGGGTGGCGGTTGGGTACGCTGGTTGGGTCGTTGGTCTGTGCGCCGAAGCTGTTGTGTATGTTGGCGATCTTGCGGTGGAAGAACGAGGCGAGTGAGTCGCAGAGGTCTTGCGAGGGTGTAATGTCGTTGTTGCTGGCGCTGGGTTTGGAGAGCTCTTTGATGATGCAGAAGAGTTCCTTGCTGTTGTGGGTGTTGTTGTCCAGGCGCTGTTTGTAGGTGGTTCTCTTGGTGGTCCGGATCAGTTGGTGGTGCTTGCGGGTGGTGTTCTTGAGGGCTGTCATATTCTCTGTTGTCTGGTTCTGGCGCCAAGTTTTCTCCAGGGAGCGGCATGTTTTCTTGGAGTTTATGAGGTCGTCCGTGAACCATGAGGCTTTCTTGCTGTGGGGCACGCTGGGTGGTTTCTTCAGTGGTGCGAGTTCGTCGGTGCAGTCGGTGATCCATTGGGCGAGGTTGCAGGCTGCTTCGGTGGGGTCCGTCGCGATGGTGGGAGGGTTCCGGCTGAGGGAGGTGGTGAGCTGGTCGGCGGTGATCTTGCTCCAGCTTCTGCGGGGGGCTGTTGCGGGTGGTGGTTTTCTTGAAGGCGAAGTGGACGCAGCTGTGGTCTGTCCAATGGAGTGGCTGAAGGAGATGCGCTTGCTGGAGGAGAAGACGGGGATCAAGCATGAGGCCGTAGTGGGTGGGGGTGTTCACCAGTTGCTTGAGTCCGAGGTTTGCGAGGTTGTCCAGCAGGGTGGTGGTGTTGCAGTCATTGTTGTTCTCCAGGTGGAAGGTGAGGTCTCCTAGGAGGATGTAATCTGGGGAGGCGAGGGTGCATGCTTGCGAAGTCTGCGATGGCTTCGCTGACTTGGGTGCGTGGACCTGGTGGCCTGTAGATTAGGGTGCCTCTGAGGGTAGTCCTGGGGTCGGTGTGAATCTGGAAGTGCAGGTGTTCGGCAGTGGGGAGGGTGTCATCTGAGTAGGTTGCGATGCGGATGGTGTTTCTGTGGACGATGGCGATGCCTCCTCCGGTTTGGTTGATGCGGTCCCTCCGGGTGATCTTGTAGCCATCCAGGATGGCTATGGCAATGTCGGGGGCTGAGAAGGCGTTCATCCAGGTTTCCGTGAGGAAGGCGACGTCCGATGCTGTTGTGTCGAGGAGGTTCCAGAGTTCAACTGCGTGCTTGTGGACGGAGTGGGTGTTGAGCAGAATGCACTTGAGGTGATTCTTGCTGGTGGTAGGTTTGGCGGGTGCTGGTCCTTGGCGGATGCAGGTGAATGTGCACTCCTGGCAGGTGAAGGGTCCGTGGGTGCGTTTCGGGGTGGCCAGGTGGCAGGTGGGGTTCCGGCCAGTGTTGAGTGCGCGGAGGGTGTCGGCGTCGTAGCTTCGTCGGGTACGTTGGCATCGACGGGATCCAGGGTTTCTGGCGCTGTATAGTATGGAGGATCCATCGAGCCGACAGATCTCAAAGTGAGATCTGATTAGTTGCCACCACCTCAACTAGGAAGCAGTGTCAGCCATCTTAGGACTCGTGACTCAGTCCAGAGTCTTTAAAAAAAAGACACAAGGGGGCAGTGTAGGAATACCCTGGCCTCCTAGGCCTTGTGGTGCGGCCCCGCCTGGGGCCAAATACGTAAAAAATTAAAATAAGAATATATATATATATATCCTTTTGAGACGGCGTTCCTTAGCGAGCACTCAGGCGTTATTAAACAAAACCACAGTCCACGTAACAGTCCACAAAAGTTGAATTTATTACTCCATAAATCAACGTGACGCGTTTCGCACTCCACAGAGCGCTTGATCACACAAGTTGCTGTCACCATAACAAACTATTTAAGTTCACTCGGTCATCAACATAGAAAGCAGACTAAACATTTTTCGGTGCCGCCATGTTGGAACAGTTGAGATGTACATGCATGTGATATGTTTGCTCCAAAGTCCACCAGTATCGCGAGTCACTCTGCTGGCGGGTGCTGCCACGTGTTGGTGTACCCCGTCTTAAATAATTGCTCCACAGCTCTCTTCACATATCCCCAAGTAGAAGAAAAGCGGCAGCACTCACGGGTTTTGGCAATTTACAACAAACTTTTATTCAAGACAAACACGTTTCGGGAAGCGCCCCTTCCTCAGTGTCACAAGGGAACGCGATGCGTGGCGCCATTTTTAAATCACTCAAACAGTATGTATATGTATGTATATATATGTATATAACTCTTGATTGTGTTACGTCTGGCACTCTAGTTTAATCTGTTCACCAATATTTCACCATTCATTTGTGTGCTACTCTCTCCTTTAGTGCTTTGTCTAAGGGCACTATTTCTTCAATGTATAACAATGGAGTAAATGGGGGTCCCATTCGCAAATGGAGGTGTGCACAAAGTTAACAAGACCTCAGTGGTCTATTGCTGATCCTTTCACCATTTATATCATAAAGAATCTTGATTACTTCCAATCTTGATTATCTCATCATTATTTATTTATTTTCTTCATTTTCAAAAAATCCGTTTGAATTAATTCATTCATTCAAAACAGTTCACTGCTCAAACATTTAACTCCTACCCAATGCATTTCGGGTCAAGGATGACCCTTCTTCGGGGGTCTTCCACCCCGGGCAAAAGACGTCAAATATCTGACTACCTCTTCCCGTTTGAATTAATTCAAACGGATTTTTTGAAAATGAAGAAAATAAATAAATAATGATGAGATAATCAAGATTGGAAGTAATCAAGATTCTTTATGATATAAATGGTGAAAGGATCAGCAATAGACCACTGAGGTCTTGTTAACTTTGTGCACACCTCCATTTGCGAATGGGACCCCCATTTACTCCATTGTTATATATATATGTATATAAACACACACACACCCACATATATATGTATATATGCTACAGATCCGCAAACACTCTGTAAAATGAAAAATAACAGAATGATCTCCACACGTCTTTTTTAAACCCCCCCAGAGTGGATCAGGGCCCAGGGAAACTGTGTCTATTTTTTGGGGAAGGGAGGGAGCATGGCACCCCCGCCCCAGGACGATTTTGGCCTTGGGGATCTCATCTCTAAGGCCGGACTAACTTTTTACATGGAGGGGGGCATGCAGCCCCCACACCAGGCCATATTCGGCCCTAGGGACCCCTTCCCCGGGGCCTAACATGTTTTGGGGTTAAGGGGGCCCGCAGCAACCTTCCTAGGCCAAATTCGACCCCAGGGATCCCAATCCTCCGGACCACAAAGTATTTTGTTTAAGGAGAGGAGAGTGGCCCATTCTCCCAGAGACTTTAGAGGCCTGGGGAATCCATACCCCAGGGCCTGCTCACTAGCTATGTCCTGGGGAGCTCACCTCCGGGACATAGCGTTTTTCTTACCCGCACCGGCATGGGAAGGGAAACCTGTGCTTGTTCCCGCCATGTGGGAGCAAACACAAAGTCTGCTCCCAGCTGGCGGGAGGTTTGAAATGCTTCAGCCGGCTGGGAGCAGGCTTTTGATCTGTTTCCCTGCCTGCAATGTTGTGGGCAGGGAAACAGATCAAAATATTTCTCCCGCCCGGTGGGAGTAGCATAAGTAGCAGCTCCCTGCGGTGGGAGCAATAGCAGCTCCTGCGGCATGCAGGGAGCTGGCTGAGGCCTTGGGGGTCCCTCCACAGCCCCCCACAAATGTATGGTGGGTGCCCTGGGAGGGTACCAGCGGACTCACCTATAATGATGCAGGCCCCGGGATGGGGTCCCTAGGGCCAGAAAAGGCAGGAGGAGATGGCCCCCCTCCCGTTTAATTTTAGTAGTGGGATGGGGTCACCAGGGTCTAACTAGGCTCAGGGAGGGTGGTCACGTGCCCCCCCTCCCCTTTCATTAACAAAAATGGCCCTGGGGGATGGTGTCCCCAGGGCCTAACAATCAGAGAAAGGGCCATGCAGCCCCTTCCCTTCAATTTAAAAAAAGGCCCTGGGGATGGGGTCCCCAGGGCCTAAAAAGACTCAGGGATGGGGCCCGCGTGACTCCTTCTTCCCTTTTTTGTAGGTGTTCAACCTGGGCGTGGGCTCTCTGGGGCGTAGAATGGCTTGGGAAGAGAGGTTCTACTGCCCTCCCCTTTAAAAAAAAAGCCCTGGGGATGATGTCCCCACTCCCCAGGGCCACAACCTTTGGCCAACCTCCGCCTCGTACGGCAAAAAGGGTTGGCTACCTTTAGGAGGGTAGGCCACAGGACTTGGCCACAGGCCAGGCCTTATGGCCAACGCCCCACAGCGCACAGCCAAAGGTGCAGTGTGGGGTTTGCTGCATGCGGGACGTTGGTCACAGGCCAGGACCTGTGGCCAATCTCCCGCCATGCACGACAAAGGTCCTAGACAGTGTGGAGCTGGTTGCATGTGGGACTTGGCCACAGTGGCTCTTCAGGCGCGGCAGGGGACAGATTTACATATGGTAATTGAATATTACTAAAACATTTTTACAACTAGGAATTCACTGAAAAAAACAAAGGTTAAAGTTACATTATAGTTAGGTGAAGTGTTTAGTAACAACGTATTGTTTTAAACTCTTCTGTAGCGGCCAGGGCAGCTGACTGCGGAGCACAGGGTTTACGGTTTGATCCCCGGCTCCAATGGCAGATCAGCTCAGCACCATGTGACTCTGGGCAATAGCTCACTTAATTTCCACGACGGCCCTCAGCGCCTTAAGACCCATAAGGGTGAGTAGTTTGTTCTTTACAAATACCGGATTTACGACTTACGATTTAACAATTTACCAGTCAAAGTTAAAGTTATCTCAAGTAACTAGAACTCATAACCTAAGGTAATTAATCATAACTCGCACCCTTGCAATGCACTGCTAATTAACCCACATATACATGACTCATGACATCTTTCATGACATCACTTAAAATTTCACTCCAAAATTTGTGAAAATATTGATGAGAAAACTGTGCATGGTGGGGGCGAGGATTATAGTTACCTTAGGGCACAAGTTATAGTTACAGTGGGTTTTCGAGTTTAAAATGTTACGTTGTTCCTGAACATTTCATCTAAATATAACATTACTTAACCAAAGATTACAGGTACGTTATAGTTTGGCTCAGATTTGACTTGTACAAAACCAGTGAAATTCAGCAGTTATAGTTAGCTGGGCCATCTATAACTCGCGCCCCCGCAATGCACTGCTTATGACCTTACATAATACATCACTCATGACATGGTGAGTGAGAATACTCATGACATCAGTGATGACATTTCAAATGACATCACTCATGAAATCACTTATGATTTCATCCAGTGAATGTGAGTGTTTTAAAATGTTTATGAGTGTTAAATATATATATATATACCAAGGTGTATTGGTGAATCAGTGGGTGAATGAGTGCCTGTATGGATGATTCAGTGAGGCGAGAAATTTGTTGACCACCACTTTGTAGCCACCACTGCCCATTATTTCAGTGGTGACACACCATTGCTGTTTTTAATTGGGACCAATGGGCTTTGCTGATCAAATTGATTTTGGAGCACCACTGTGCTTCATTTTAGCCTTTCACACACCATCCCTTCACACATCCCATCCACATCTACACCTGGAGGCCCCACACCCACACTACACCTAACGGCTTGTGATAAACATCTTCTAAATAGAGACCCTCATAGGGTGCCCATCAGACATTGCAGCTCCGGTCTGACAAAGAGCATGCCCTATGATGAAGCATGACTTTCATGCGGGTGTGTGAGGGCCCCATTTCCCAAATTGGGAGACACCCTGTCTCGATCTTAGGGTGAGGGTTTTAAAACGACCTAGCCTCTACCTCCCTCCTCTCCCCATAGGAACTGCATACCTCTTCTTCTGGCCTGACCCTCTGGGACTCGTATGCTGGACCTACAAGTGCCCCATATCCCTCTCTTGTTATAACAATGTTAGATTATATACTAAGGTGTACTGGTGAATCAGTGGGTGTATGAGTGCCTGGATGGATGATTCAGTGGGTGCATGACTGACTGTATAAGTGAGTGATTAGGTGTCTCATAGAATGTATGGGTGAGTGGCTTATTGTGTGAATGTTTGTATCAGTCTGTCAGTTGGTGTCTTAATTGGCTGTATGGGTGTGTGAGTGGCTGTATGGGTGATTGATTGGTTGTCTTAGAACCTGTATGGGTCTCTGAGGGTCTGTGTGGGTGGGTGAAGGGTGTATATGTGACTGTCTGTATGGATGAGTGAGTGGGTGAGTCAGTGTCTGTATGGGTTAATGAGTGTGTGTGTGAGGGGCTGTATGGGCGAGTGAGTGTGTGTATGGATGAGTGTGTGGGTGAGTGAGGGGATGTGTCAGTGGTATATGAGTAAGTAACTGGGTATGTGAAAGGCAGTATAAGTGAGTGATAGGGTATGTAAGTGACTGGGTGAGTGAGTGAATGTGAGAGTGGCTGTATGGGTGAGTGTGTTCTTGTGTCAGTGACAGTATAGGTGTGTATGTGTTAGTAAATGTATGAGTAAGTAGGTGGGTGGGTGTATAACTGTATGGGTGAGTTAGTGGCTGTGTGTTTAACTATATGGGTGAATGAGTTGGTGGGTGTGCCAGTAGCTCTATGGGTGACTGACTCAGTGTGTGAGTGGCTGTATGGGTTGATGAGTGGATATGTCAGTGGCTATATTAGTCAGTGAGTGGGTGTATGAGTGGCTGTATGGGTGAGTGAGTGGATGTGTGTGTAGATCTATGAATCAGTGATTGGGTGTGTAAGTACTGGTAGGGGTCTGTGAATTGGTTTGTGAATGGTTGAGTGGGTGTTTGAAAGGTGTGAGGTGTGAGGTGGGTGTGAGTGGGTGCATCTGATTCTGTGGATGATGTCCTCAGTGAAATCATTAGTGATGTCATTTGAGATGTCATCAGTGATGTCACTGACCATGTCATGAGTGATGTAATATGTGAGGTCATAAGCAGTGCAATGCGGGGGTGCAGGTTATAGTTAGTTCAGCTAGTTCTAACTGCTGAATTTCACTGGTTTGGTATGAGTGAAATCTGAGTCGAACTAGAACGTCCCTATTACCTTTGTTTTTTTCAGTGATTTTCTAAGGTTTTTTAAATGTTAATTCCTAAGTATAATGTCCCTGTAACCTTTGTTTTTTTCAGTGAATTTCTATGTTTTATTTAAGAAATAGTCGCATTTGCAGAGTGGTGAAGAAAGGGGGCGGGCCTCCGACCAGCTCTGCGGAATCCCGCTGTGTAGGAAGTAAAGGAGGTACCAGTAGGGCTTCTTGACCTTCAAGGAGTAAAGTGGACTTCATTCCCCGATCAATAATGTGCCAGGACACGCATTTTCAGAGTGGTGGAGAAAAGGGTCATGGCCTCCAAAGGCCTCTTAGCAATCCCGCTGTGTGGGACTTACTGGAGGGGTAGTTGGTCCCCCAAGGAAGTCCATATGCTCCATCATACAAAGTGCTCTGAAGCTACAGCGGGTGATTATCAGTGTTAGATGAAAACCCTATATCAATAAATGTCCTGGGAGACATCAAAGCAAGTTCTCTCTGCAAATTCTGCTCACATATTTAAAGATCAATGCCTTCAGCCCACACGTGTTATCAAATCATCCATAATCTAGAGTTCTCAAACTGTTTTTAATTGTCTCCATAAACAATAACAATTTTTTCACTTACCTCATCATGTTCTTGTTTAGCCATCTTATCTATTGCGGCTCTGGAAAGGCTCTCAAATGTATTTATTATCAATTTAATTAATCAAAACTGTTACAAAACGAAAAACTGAATATAAAAAGGCAAAATACATTCACATGAATTCTTTCACATCCCTCAAATACAAAAATAAAATCCCATTAATCCCATGGGGAGACAAAAAATTATTACAATTTTAAGCAGTTTAAACTGTAGGCAGACAATGTTGTGGCCAAAGATTTAGCATAAAGCCAAAATCTATGAAAATTGTACAATGTTATATCCATAATTGTTAAAAAAAAAACAGCATAGTAGCTGAGGGTCTGCACAATTCAAAGATGCCTTCAAGCAATCCCCTATACCCATATGACTAAAAATGTTTTTTAGCAGTAACGAACAGTGGATTTCTAATATGGACATATGCAAAGAACATGTACGGACAATTCTTCACATTGTGGGCAAATTCCGATTTGTTTTATCCCAATATTCTCTCCAACCGGATCTAAAAGAGAGGGTTGGAAAAGGGTTTAAGAAAAATCAGAGTCTAATCAATTTGAGTTTCTGTTGCAGAGACAAGAGAGGGTCAGCCAGAAGAGATGCAACAGGTACCAGAGCACCCGCTGATAAACTGGAGGGAGCGTCAGAGGACAATGGGTCATAAAGAGACCAGTTAACATATGCCACATGTTTAAAGACAGTCATGGTTTGTACAAAGCCTGGCAGCCCCTTTTTTATGGTCTGGCTTGACAGTGCAGCTGTCGCTAGACAATTATGTCAGATTCACGAGTAAAGGGGCTTTGGGACCATCCACATGTTGGGATTCAGGAGTACATGTTTTGATTGGGCAGAAGTTGTGTGCTTCCACAAAAACGTCCTTGCCTTCCACACTGCTGTGGTCATTTTGTTTACTTATCCAGCTGCTTGAGCTTGAACATTCAGGGGCACACACATGATATTGTAATGCTATTCAAGTGTCTTAGAAGACTAGATAATGTATGGTGTTTGTCTCTGACACATAAACATCGTCATCATGAACAGGGAGGACTAAGCAGGTGAAATTAATTGACAACTGGTTGACAATGTGGCCTATGAGAAACTAACAGGCATCCCCTTGACACTTGTAACATCACATTTAGGGGGTTTCCTGCGTAAAAATGGCGAGACCTATGTCTCATTACAGATTTAGAATACAGCTACATCTTCAATTCAAGTCCCACAGTACCATGCCTATACGTCCTGTCTAAATTTCACAAGAAGGAAACATTTCCAGCGGAAGACTGACCATCCATCTATCTATCTATCTATCAGATCGCTTCCTATATGGAACACACAGATGTGATTCTGTGAATTATTGAGTTTGGGTTGGACAACATATTTACCCATCAGGGGTAATGGTCTAGACAGGCTCAGTGAACAGCCATGGGTTCACGCTTTCACCTTCATATGCTAACCTTTATATGGCCCTATATGAGTCCAGGCACTTGTGGCTTAATAGCCCCAGTCATTTTGACCAAGCATATTCTTTTTTGGGGTAGGTATATAGATGATATCCTGCTGAATTAGACAAATTCAGAACATCTGCTACAGCAGATATATATCCCTACCTCAATAACAAGGACTACAATATACATGAACACAGGGTACAGTCTATCTGCTTCCTGGACATTGAAATCAACATACATGCGGACAAAGTACAGAACAGGATTTTCCGTAAACCACACATTACTTCATGCTTCCAGCTCACAGGAAATGACAAGGGTAATTTGTAGTGAGTCAGACGTTTGTAAAACTGAGCTGGATACTTTAGTGTACAGGGTCTTTCAAAAGAGGATACTCAAGGAATGTGATTGTGTGATCCAAAACCCACATCTCAAAAAAATTAAGGGCCACCCTACTAAAAAAGAAGATACCACAGTTAAAAACAGACAGTACAATGACTCAGTTTTCAACTCCCTATAGTCAGGATAGCAACACCATATATAAGATCCTATCGAGACACTGGCACATTTTACGCACAGGACACTGTCACAAGTTATACCACCTACCCCAAAAATGGACTATAAAAAAGGCACATCTATCAGGGCTTTAGCTTGTAGGAGCTACTTACCCCCACAGAATGGGACAACCAACAAATGCTTACCAGGAAAAACATTAATGGCTCATGTAAAATGTGTATTTTGGCATAAAACATACAGTTTCAGTTTAAATGACAGCAAGGAGTTTGAAATTTAGTGATTCATAAATTGCAACATGAAATATGTGGTATACGTACTAGGGTGCAAATGTGTATTGATCGACACAGGGAGTACAATATGCCCTCTAAAGGAACACATACAGGAACATATGAAGACAATAAGAAATACCAACATTGCGTATACCCTATTAATACATATTCAGGAAGTACACGCTACATCAGAGGTTTGGACCATAAGTAAGTGCAAATGTATCAACATAGGTACACGTTATACAAGAAGGAAAATCAATATAGTTAAGCTGGGGTGTTGATGTTACACTGCCAGACATCACCATTGCCATCCCTGAAGACTATAAGATCACACGCAAGGACCGTACTGGCCACACAGGAGGAGGAATCGCTATCGTCCATAAAAAATCAATCCACATCTCAACCAGCTCTGACATCAACCTCGCCAACTCTGAACACTTTCACTTCCAGATCCACATCGATCCCAAGACCACACTCAGAGGCACCCTCCATTACAGACCACCAGGACCCCGCTCAAAATTCAGTGAAGACATCACGGACTTCATCACTCCACACGCGCTCCCCTCCAAAGATTACATCCTTCTGGGAGACCTCAACTTTCACCTTGAAAAGAACAACGACCGCAACACCACCACCCTCCTGGACAACCTCGCCAACCTCGGACTTAAACAACTGGTCACTTCCCCCACCCACATCGCAGGTCACACACTCGACCCCATCTTCACCTCCAGCAATCATGTCTCCTTCAGCCACACTACGGATCTCCTCTGGACTGACCACAGCTGCGTTCACTTCACCTACAACAAGCCGAAACCCACCAACCACCTCCAACCAACTCTGCAAAGAAACTGGAACAAAATCACCATCGACCAGATCTCCTCATCACTCCTTATAAACACCCCAGCCCACTCTTCTAACCCAGACCAAGCCGCCGCCAACTTCACCCTATGGTTATCCAACACCGCCGACATCCTAGCACCACTGAAAAAACGTCAACGCAAACTTAGCAGCAAGAAGGCCTCATGGTTCAACGATGATCTTAAGAAGTCCAAGAAACTCTGCCGCTCCCTTGAAAAGGCCTGGAAAAAAGACCCATCCACTAGCACCAAGGAGTCCTTCAAAAACGCCACCCGCACACACCACCAACTAATCCGAAAGGCCAAGAAAACTGCATTCAAGGATCGACTAGACAACAACGCCCACAACAGCAAGGAACTTTTCAACATCGTCAAGGAATTTACCGACCCCTCGGCCAACTCCAACGACATCACCCCTTCTCAAGCCCTCTGCGACTCTCTGGCTTTATTCTTCCACAACAAAATTGCAGACATCCACAACAGCTTCGACAACCAACCCGGAGACCAACCCACCCAACCATATGTTAAACATCCTCCCCCCTTGAACACTCTTAACGACTGGAACCCAATCTCCACTGAGGACACCATCCGCCTGATGAACTCTATCCACTCAGGATCCCCCACAGACCCATGTCCCCACCACATCTTCAACAAAGCAGACTCCGTCATAGCACCGCACCTCCGAGACGTCATCAACTGCTCCTTCAACTCCGCCACCTTCCCGGAAAGCTGGAAACACGCTGAACTCACCGCCCTTCTGAAAAAACCCACAGCGGACCCCACCGAACTCAAAAATTACCGCCCCATATCGCTCCTTCCTTTCCCAGCCAAAGTCATCGAGAAAGCTGTCAACAACCAACTCTCCGCTTTCCTCGAAGCTAAGAAATCCCTCGACTCCTCACAATCTGGCTTCCGAGCAAAACACAGCACTGAGACCGCCCTCATCGCAGCAACAGACGACATTCAAACTCTACTGGACAATGGAGACACAGTCGCCCTCATCCTCCTCGACCTCTCTGCAGCCTTCGACACAGTCTGCCACAGCACCCTTTTACAACGCCTCAGAAACATCGGAGTACAAGGAAAAGCACTTGAATGGATCACCTCGTTCCTCACCGGAAGAACCCAGAGAGTCCGCCTTCCACCATTCAAGTCCGAGGCCACTGAAGTCATCTGTGGCGTACCACAAGGATCCTCACTCAGTCCCACCCTCTTCAACGTATACATGAGCCCCCTTGCGGCCATCGCTCGCCAACACAACCTCAACATCATCTCCTACGCGGATGACACTCAACTGATCCTTTCTCTCACCAATGACCCCAGCACCGCCAAAACCAACCTACACGAAGGAATGAAAGAAGTTGCCGAATGGATGAAACAAAGCCGTCTGAAACTGAACTCAGATAAAACAGAAGTCCTCATCTTAGGTACTTCCCCCTCTGCATGGGACGACTCTTGGTGGCCGGAAGCCCTTGGAAAAGCACCCATCCCGACAGACCACGCACGGAACCTAGGCGTTATCCTGGATTCTTCACTCTCAATGAACAGACAAGTCAACGCCGTATCCTCATCCTGCTTCAACATTCTCCGCATGCTCAAAAAAACATTTCGCTGGATCCCCACCGAAACCAGAAAAACAGTCACCCATGCTCTGGTCACGAGCCGACTGGACTACGGAAACACCCTCTACGCAGGTACTACCGCTAAACTCCAGAAGAAACTCCAACGAATCCAAAACACCTCAGCCAGGATCATATTAGACATCCCGCGTAACGAACACATCTCTGGCCACCTGAAAGACCTCCACTGGCTACCCGTCAATAAGAGGATCACTTTCCGACTGCTAACCCACGCACACAAATCACTCTACGACATCGGACCAGAATGCCTCAACTCACGACTGTCCTTCTACACCCCCTCCCGCCAACTACGTTCTTCCAGCCAAGCCCTCGCCACTGTACCCCGCATCAACAAAACCACCATGGGAGGCAGATCCTTCTCACACCTGGCGGCTAAAACATGGAACTCACTCCCCACCTACCTTCGCCTTACCCAGAACCACCTAGCATTTAGAAAGCAACTTAAAACGTGGATATTTGACAAGTAATCCTCCTCCCCTCCCTTAGCGCCTTGGGACCCTCTGGGTATGTAGTGCGCTATATAAATTCTCCGACTTGACTTGACTTGACTAACATAACAAAATGATCGTCTGATGAGATCATGCACACCCCATGTAATGACCACAAGTGGGCGTCCTTTGGGTATAAAGATATAATGTATATGTTCTTTACAAAGGAATCTCATTGTGTTGAACCAATATATGTTGTATGTAATGCATGCTCAACCTCTGGACAATTGCCTAACACAGCTGTAAACTGGTAAGGGAGCTCGGTCATCACTCTTAAGAACCAATGCCTCAACACTGTAGGGCTACTTAGACCTGTATTGATAATCTTGTTTAATAGAGCATTGATACATGAAAGAAGAAGACTGGAGTGCCTAAAGAAATTACACATTGTAGTACCTGGATATTGATCTCAGTAGAATTCTGTTGTTTGCTAATAGGAAGTAAGTGTGAATATTCATATATTTTCACCTTTAATGAAACATTTTGGGACTTAGATATGCAGATATAGTGACTGACTTCGGTTGCGGATATACATGATGTAGTAAAAGGTTTACCTCTATCTCTATATCATTTTAAGTTCTTTTTTCATTTGAAGGTTCACCCATACATATTCTTTTGACTTTATCTGATTTGCTACTATCCACAAGGGACAATGGAGAATCTTGATAAACACCCGCCAGTAATAAGTAAGTATGACCCTTAGAAAGAGGACTACAATAGATTGAAACCTCTAGGCCCACCATTCCAAGATGGCGGTGCCACAACTTATTATTATGGTTCAGGTAGGGATTTTTGTCCACTTTCCCTTAATATGCACAACTGGATGGTCAGTGGGTATAAATGGATTTTGGTGAGTTTGCTTGTTGCTTAACGAGGTAGGATAAGCTTAATGACATTTCTATTGTTTCATTGACTGAATTCAAAACATTTTAATTGATCCCTAGGCCAAGTGTCTGGGATGATGGCAGGTCTTACCATTCAGGAATTGGAGTGCGGTTCGATTGACAATAAGCAACGACTAATGAAGAGAAAACATAATAGTCTGGATCTCTTTACAGTGACAAGAGGTTAGTAAATTCACTTGCCTTCAATCCTCATAAAAGAATGTTTTTGAAATAGGGATGGACACAACTTTTTCCAAATTTCAATTAGCCATTCAAGCACAGGCCCATCTAGATGTTTAAGACCAGGAATAATTTTTGGGCACAGCGCATTCTAACAACATACCTGGAACAACGATTTCACTTACATTGTTATTTCTTAGCGGAGACCATAGTGGCTAACCATACTGAGAAACAGGTGTCATGACATTTATCATACTACAATCACATTATTAAAGTATATACCCGGGGTGTGAAATTTCAAAATCAGTAAAGAAAGATATGGCACTTGATTTCTTATCCCTTATTTTCTATTTTATAGGCACATAGTATAAAACCTGGGAAGTTTTCACATCACTGTCCAATTGTTACTCTTAGATAAACCACTAAGCGATTCCGGACATTTGCTTCATCAAATATGGGTTAGTATATTTGACTCCGGAAAGTAGATATTCTGGCCCAGTGTTATATGCCTGTATTTTAGCCCCCTATCTTCTAAATGGGGGAATAAGGGATAAACTGACTAATAAACAAAAATACCTTGTTGGGAAAGGTTCTGGCCACTCATGATATTTGGAGAGCACCTTGGGATCTAAGGACCGGTTTCCATGGCTATAAACACAGTTACACTGTAGTATATCTCCTCTTAGTATGGTCATCCAAGATTGCATGTGATTTTAGGTTTGTTTACGTAGGTTACTGGCGTCAGATCTGTAAACAACCTGGGCCTACCGTAAAAAATTGGACACAGTTGTGTCACATTCCTCGTCCTTACTGCTGTCTTATAGTTTTCGATTAGGTAATTGCTGAGGCTCTTGCATCCCTCTTTGTTACAACTCTTTAATGCTAAAGTCTCTTTTTCTTCAGAGATATATGAATCATATATTATCCTCTCTTATGACTTGATTTACTGTTTTTTTCTAAGTATCATTTTAATACCTTTAACTTAGGAGTGGTGACTGCGCCATTTGTTGGCGCTCACAGGCTTATCTTATACATTGCAATTCACGTTTTCCCTCACTCATTTCACATCACGGACGTTGGTATAATATCACGTCAGGGTGATATGATATCCAACACTTCTGATATATGTAGGAATGGATTTCTTACATCACTCCTCTTTTAAATAGCACATAAGTATAGACTCAATGGTGGAAGGAAGCACCCATAGAATAACAAACATATGACTATCATTGACTGACCTACAAATTGTATTTCTTCTCCTTCATGATGCCATCATGGCATGTAATCAGCTTTGATAAAGTCCACCGTCGGATGAAACACTTGTCGGCTCAACCATCTGTATTTTATATGATAGCGTGAAGCAGAATAAAAGAAACTACATTCACCACTTCTTTTGGGTTCCGGCTTACTTGTTTGAAGAGGAGAAAATAAGGACTATTGCATTTGACTGCCGGCAAAGATATTATATTTGCCACAACACTATGTTAAAATACGTTTTTGAGACCTCCAATACTATTATGTTACATATGGGAAGAGGGCAGTCCTTAACCTACATGGAGTTTTAGTTCTGACTTGACAGTGTATCTCCTACCTGACCTTTTAACCGACACCAATATTTTTCTAAATTTCTTTGCTTTCACACAAATGCATATCCAATCCCATGTTATCTTATAGTAATGCTTCCCATTGCGATACAACATTACTTTAAAACCAGACCTATTGGAATTGCCAATACTTGTTTTAATAATCTTCTGGCAATAGTTTTGCCATTTAGATGATTGTCTACATCAGTAAGACTGTGTGCTAACTGCATTTTTTCTAACCCAAACAAATATATGGCGAAATATATTCAACTGAAGAATTAATATAAACTGTAATAATATTGGATTATGTGGTGATTTCGAAACTTCAATGTTAATGACACCCATTCTGGGGTAAAGAAGAAGGATCAAATGGGAAGCCGAGTCAAAAGATAAGTACTCTCAACATAAGTACAGCCCCAATGGATTTTGCACACGCACGCAATAGCACTTTTCTGGTGGCACGTTGGGACCGGGACCACTACACCCAGCATCCCTAGCGCCATGAGGTGCCGGCGCGGTTCTGCTCGCGCCAACCGGTGCATAAAGGATAAAGGCGTCCTCAGGCTCCCGCAGCGCAGGACGCACGCGGGCATGCCCGGGCCAAGGGAGGGCACGTCTGCACTCGTCAGAGCCCGGAGGAGGTTGGGCTGGGCTGCCCCTTTAAGTCCTGACATGCGAGATATCCTGAGAGCCCATATTACCCCCATACGAGGTATTGTTCTCTAGTTGTTTCTGACTTTTCTTATGTGGATTAAACTTTGCCATCTATATGGCTAAAAGGAAGGGCACGACTGACCAACTTGGGAAAGGAACAGTAGGAACATCGGACGCTTTCTTAACCAAAGCTGAGTCTGTCCTCAACCATGAGATCCAGCTAGCAAAACATCGGCTATCACTGGGATCTCCCTTCACGCGAAAGTGCTCCTCCCTAGGCAGCATTATTAGGGCAGGTGACACTTCTACTGCCCACTTAACATCTCCCAATGCCTCTCCGCCTTTTGTACCATCAAAATCATCTTCCCCTACAGTGGACGTAATGATAGATTCCAACATTACCACCGGAGGCCAGGGCACCAAAATCCAGTCCGTGAATGCCAGTGAACCTCTTGTAAAAAATGTAAAAAAAAAAAAAAGGAAAACAGGGGGAGCACAAAAAAAAAATCCCTGGCAGCGAGACCTAAAGAGACTGGCGGGACTAGAGCAACTGAAACTGACCAAATCTTAAATGGGTCTACTCTATCAATGCCGTCTCAACTCCCGGGATCACTTCATGATGATACTTGGGAAAGACTGGAAACCATAGTCACCATGCTTTTGGAACCTCTCTTTCAAAAGATAACCCACATCGAGGAAAGACTTAAGAATATTGTAAACCGAAAAAGTACCTTATTAATACAACTACTATAGACTCTAAAAGTTTACACCACATTTGCACTTTTCCCTATTTGGGGTTGGTATTTGCAGCAAATGGCTCTTGGGTTGATCATGTGGCCATAGGAGGAGTAAGTTTTTAAAAGCCATTATTCAATACTGGGCCTTTCGCAACCGAAAAAGATAGAGGTGGTTTTAGCTATTAACAACATTTTTAAATCTCAGTGTATCCCGACTGCCACATATGGCGCTGAAGTTTGGGATTTTACAAAGTGTAACAGTATCCAGGATGAAGAAAATAGATTTTGTCAGAGACTCCTTGGAGCTCTAATTTCTTCATCACAGTATGTTTGTCACAAAGAAGCCCGGCTATTTTCGGACTTTCAATTTGGAAAAACCCGGCAACGATCCTCACCAGAGACATAATAATGGATTGCGTAAAGTGCAAGAAGGGCAGGTACATACCTTGGCTGGCTGCTGTAAGGGAGCGCATAAACAGTGTGAATCTTGAGCATATTTTCCAAAACCCCACCGACTTAGAGGGTATAAATTAAAAAGCCTTATGGGAAGAGGCACAGAAAACCTCTGTTGCCAGGTATATGTTTCATCCCTCTGCACAAATTCATCTCAATACTTTAACTCCTTTTTCAGATGAAGAAGTGGCTAAAGCCATGATTGAGTTCAAAGCTGGATCTCCATTAGATCCCTGCCCTCATTTTATTTTTGCCAGACTAGCGTCCGTTCTATCCCATCACATCACCAAAATATTTACCAATCTCTGGAGCAAGCTTCATTCCCAGACATATGGAAAAAAACAGTGGTATTTCCACTTCTACAAAAAACTCGGAATATATGACCCAGCTAACTACTGCCCCATCTCTCAACTTCCCTATCTATCTAAAGTTTTGGAGCGTTTAGTAAATAAGCAACTTACCACCTTCCTTGAATCTAACAACATACTTGACCCCTCGCAGACGGGCTTTAGAGCCAACAATAGTACCGAAGTAACTTTATTTGCAGTGTCTGATAATATTAGATCACTAGTTGATCAAGGTAGAGCCGTAGCACTGATCCTACTGGATCTTACAGTGGCCTTCGACACTGTATCACATACCAAACTTCTCCAAATCCTGCATAAAAAGGGATCAGTTCTAAAGCCTTGCCATGGTTCGCCTCCTTTTTGAAATATCGGACCCAAACAATTCATATGGGAACCTGCACTTCCACATCAAAGAGCATTAAATACGGAGTCCCGCAGTGAGCTACCCTAAGCCCCACCCTGTTTAATGCATATGTTTCATCTCTGGCTTTTATTAGTAGGAAATGGGGATTTTACATCTGCTCATACTCTGATGACACACAATTGGTGATTCCCCTGATAGACAGGCTGACCAACACTGAGACTAAGGACAAGTAAATAAACTGTCTCACTAAACTCGCAGGCTGGATGTCCCAACACTGTCTAAAACTAAACGCCGGGAAATCGGAAATCCTACTTTTCAGGGGTGCCCAGGGTATTTGGGACAATAGCTGATGGCCCCAGGCACTAGGCACCGCCCCAGAACGCAAACGAGCGGCAAAGAACTTGGGCATAATTTTCGATGACACTATCTTTGCAGGACCAAATATGCACGCTGTCCAGAAAAGACTATTCTATACTAAAACTTTTTAGACAACTCTTCCACTGGATTCCACATAATTGCAGACAAATGGTCACACAGGCGCTGCTTATGAGCAGACTAAATTACGACAACGCGCCCTTAATTTTGGCATGGCCGACTATATATTTTCCAGACTTCAGGTGGTCCATAGTGCCGCTGCGAAATTAATATGTAATAAAAAAAAATACAGCTCAGCATCAAACTGCTTGAAGGAATCACATTGGCTACCAGTCCGTCAGAGAGCTAACTTCAAGCTCCTCTGTTTTACACATAGAACCCTACATAAAAAGGGACCACACATCCTACAAGATAAACTACACTTTCATATCTTCTCGTGAAACCTGAGATCATGCCATCAAGCCATTGCCTCAGTCAAACGTACAACCAAGGTCAGAATGGGCGACTGGTCCTTTTCCAAATCAGCCACGGTCCTCTGGTACAGTCTGGCACTCGGCCTTCACCTAACTGACGACTACTTTCTGTTCAGAAAAAAACTGAAAACCATCCAGTTTCCTAGACACTGATCCCACCCTCGATCATCTCAGTATACTCTAATCTGTCCTAGCACCATAATGTCCCTTGGGACGGTTGAAGCGCTCTACAAATACAAATACAAATAGAAAATAGAAGATGCCTCTCACTTTCCATCTAGCTATCTTTTAAAACCCATAGGTCGATGGGAAAGAGGATTGCTCTTTCGCCTAAGGGCCGGTGCACTGAGATATTTACTTTGTTTTCCATTGGGATACAATACTAATCTTGATCAAGTTCTATGCCCTTGTGATGACCGAAGTAATCAAATGATGTTACACTTTATATTTTTTTGTAATTTCTATTCTAAATATACAAAATGGATGCTGATGCCAATATTTTTTTTTTAAAAAGCTACTACTCACTATAAAGTAGCTTACATGGAAATCCTCAAATTACAGGAGCATGAAATAATCTTCTGTGTAGGCTCATTTTTAAAAGCAGCAGTATGCGCACGTAGAACAATGTGGATCACATGAAGGATGTTCACGATGACTTTATCAATATTGTATTTTCGACCAATGTTTAATTATTCAGACCAGTGCCTATTGATGTAACTTATGTAACTGTTTAATATAGTAGCCATATATAACCCACCAGTTCCTATTCAGAAAATGTTTTTATAATGTTGTATTTTTATCGTTTACATTTTCTATTGATTAATGATTCACTGTGCTGCTATTTGATTTGTGCTTTTATGGATATTTGTATCCAAATAAAGATTCACTTGACTTGACAAGTACAATAGGAACTCATATTCTAAGCAATATCAAAATTCAAATCAAGACTCATCAATTAAAACCTAAGGCAACTGTGGTTTATTATTCCACTTTAACAAATATGTCCTATTTGAGTTAAGTTCCTTTTTAACACACAGTACCCAGAGCATCCTGTATGTTCAGCATCAGGACCACTCCATTGAAGTCTATAATGGTCTTTCATGAAGTGTGTAATTTGACTTGAGACTGCTTTGGTGACCAAGTAACTGCCCACATACTCCTTATTGACACCCCTGGCCATCTCCCTGTTGGAATTGGTGGCCCAGATCGAGCCAGAGTAGTCAAACACAACTCTTTATAACTTTTCAAAAGTTTACAAGTTTTATAGTTACCAATGCTTGTTTGCATTTTGGACTAAAAGTCTGAGTTTGACGTTTTACATAAAAATCTATGTCACCAGAACCGTCAGATGTATTTTGCTCATCTTGGTGTCTAAAAATTCATAAAAATATAATCTATTTTTAAAACTAGGTGCTGGATTTTAATGTGTGTTTGCATTGTGGACAAAAAAGCTGAGTTTGACGTTTTACTTGAAAATCTATATCACCAGACCGTCAGATGCATTTTACTCATCTTGGTGTCTAAAAATTCATAAAAATATAATCTATTTTTAAAACTAGGTGCTGGATTCCTTTCGTATTGTGTGACATTCTTATTCTATTGTTTGGAGCTCCTAAATGCTTTACATTAGTTCCTTTGTTTAAGCCTTACTGCTCAAAACCAACGGGACCCTGGGTTGAGGAAAAGGTTTTACAAACAAGCCTGACAGGACCCAAGACGGTCTCATATATGTGTCACACCCAAGGCCTCACAACACTATATAATACACCACAATCCTCACACACATCTCTGTCAAATATCATATTTAAGGAAAGATATGCCCGCAAGTTCATGGCGAACGGAGATTATTTAGAATGTTGCCCATTCAAGGAATCCTTTTAGGAGGCAGATAAGTAGAAGATGTTCCCCTTATTCTGTTTAGTAGAAGCAGAAAACTAAAGTCATCAGATCGCTCTTTCTGAAAAACACTTACTTCTTGAGGCTCACAAAGAAGACAGGGGCGGCTTAAGCGCTGGTGGCATCCAGTGCAACAATCATTTTTGGTGCCCCACACCCATGACTGCCTCCTTGGATTCCCTCACTATAACCGGGAAAAAGGGCCCCTAAACTCTACAATCATAAATTATTGCTAAACACAGCGCCCTCCAACTTAGGTCAGCGCCCCCTTCACAGGTCAGAGCCCAGTGCGGCAGCACCGGTCGCACTGCCCTAAAGTCGACCCTGCACAAAGAGATGATTTGGGTCTTTATCCATTTGTTGTTATACTTAAGGGGCGGTTTGCACAATAGTTGTCGGTCAGAAAAAACTTGCTCTCTTGTTTGTGTTCAAGAGATAGCATGGTACATTCAGTTGTGGGAGCCTGTACAGTAGAGGCGATACGAAGAATAACTTCTCAGCAGCTCGTTTCTATGAAATCTTGATATATGTTTGTAGATTAGTGTAGAGAAGACACAGTGGGGGCAAAAGTAGGTGCTCTGATCCTCAAGCAGGTTAACTGGTTTGATCAGATCACTCTAAAGATCAGGATGGGCGCATCAGAGCGGGAGCAACGTCTGTGATGGACCCCACATGGTGCTAGATTCCTCAATTCAGAACAGCATAAAAGGGACAATCACAGAAATCTAGGCTCGTTGATATTCATGAGGCAGGATTCATTTTGTCAAGGCTTGAGAAAAGCTGTGGATAGAAATGGGCGCTTGAAAGAGACAGCAAACCTATATATCAACATTCGCAATGTGCTCCTATTGCAATCTCAGTCCATTAAGGAGGCAACAATATAAATGCACGTCAAAGGAGCTGCAATGACTTATTCATCTGTTTTGTTTGACTTTCATCTGATGGTTATGGTTTTTGCTGCAGTTCATCTGATTTGGCATGAGGTGCACTGTGGTCCATTATCATTACCGCATGGAAAACCTATTACATGTCTCATGTTTTATCAACATAATTAGATTTGGAAAACATAATGCATCCGGGTACAAATAGTACATGTCAACACTGTTTTAATCTTATCAATGTCAGGCCTCATCGATCCACTGTACTGAAGGTACTGTTTGCACTGTCTGCCCTCTGTCGCTGGAACCAACAGAATATGACTAGGTTACATATTCCTGTTGATGCTGCAAGGCAGGGAGATGGATCCTGAAATGATTTTGTAAAGCCCACGGTTCTCAATTATCCACAAGTGGTCCTCTCTCAGAGGCCCCTTGACAAACATGATTTGAAAAGTCAAATCCTGCCACTGTGTAGTTTAACAGCTATTTTATGTGGATTTCCCACTTTTATGAATCCACAAAACTCCCCTCGAGAATTTTTGGAAATTTAGGAAGGTCAAACATTTTCAGGCTTTTTTCGTGCTACAATGTGCCTACTCTGTGGATAGCAGGGCAGACAGGAGTAAGTGTGACAGTGATGCGCATTTGCACATCAATATTTTTATTCACCATCAGGAGAATATTTTCATGGCGGCCAATTCCGTTCTCCTACACACACGCAGTATTGAGGAGTTTTTCACAGTTATGCCAGTCTTTTTAGTACTAAGGGTACACGCGTATATGCAATATGTACTTATAATTGAGATCTTCTTTCGAAGTCCTTAACCCTCTCCTTTCTTTAGAACATTTATTTTACAAAGCAGGCACACATGTCAATAGGTTTCTATTACAGTAGGAGTGGCAATTTGCACATGCAGATGTTAATTGTGCACCTACTTTGCGCACCTAAGTAGTGCATACATTTTGCAATTTTTTCCCAGCATTTTTAATTTAAACAATATTTTGGGAAAATATACAAATAAACATAATATTCAACTTCATAACTAGAAAATACAAATATGTGTAACGATGTGCTTGTAATATGGATAAGGTATGAAATGCAACAGCTGTGAACTGTGTGCATCTGAGAATAGATGTCATGCCATATGACTCTACCTAGTTGAGTGTTTCCATGCAGGGTAATTTTGATTAAATAAGATTATGGGAAAACAAACATAATTCCCGAGTCAGGATGTGCTGTTCTCATTTTGCTTTTGCAATCTCTAAAACTGACTTTAAGTGCACTTTTTGGTTACCCGCACTACGCCCTCATTTTGAAGTGTATTCCTTGCCCTATTAGAAGGCAGTGGTTGGAAGAAATATTACAGTGCATAGAACACAGGGAAATTACAGATAAGCGACTGGGGCAATTTACAGTTAGTCTGAGCGAGATCTTAAAAGCAAAGAAGAGAGAAGCAAAGCAGAGAGAAACATATAACGGAGAAGAGCGGGTTCCACAAGGTATGTTCTTTCTCTAGAACTCCCTTCAAAGGTAAATAAGACACTTGAGCTTCCAGTCAGTGCTGAAATACAAAATCATGCATGGTGAGGCATTGGTGTAAATGCTTCATTACAACATACATCCTAATAAATCTACACCAGAACACCACACAGTTGAAAATGTTTATAATCACTCTCTGTAAAGGTTAAACCGTTTGGCTAAATTCAATTTATCACTATCCGAAAGCCACATAAATTCCCCAAGAAAGAAACTCAGGCAAAATAAAAAGTCAAACAGACTAAACACCGAATCAGTCATATTTGTAGAACCCTGAAAACCCTCCATTCCCAATTACTAGCAACAACACATCACTCTCCAACTGCTACTGGTAGATCAACCTGCAGAGAGATTGTTTTCAACACAAGCTTCTTCAACACTGTCAATTCCCAAAGGTTGCACTCATTATACTGTCCATGGGACCCCACAGTGCTGATGCCAAGAACTACCAAATTCTTGGCAACTAGTAAAGAGTAGTTTTTGAAGAAAAGTCAATCATTTCCAACATCGCATCAGGGCCGAACTGGGGAACCAAAAGCAAAAATGATCACACCAGCCTCGTTCCTTTTGTCTCCTCGCGCTATTTCACTCTTTCCATCAATTAAATCTTTATCCTTCTCTCCTCTCCCTTTCTGATCACTTCCTCTCTACCTCCCCACTCCCTCCCTTGCTCTTTAACCCCATGGCTGCTGCAATTAACCTTGGGGAGCTTGGGGAAATGACAAAGAGCTGCCCAGCTAATGTCAGAAAGGAGCGCACTCAGTCAATACAGTTCCAGATTATAGACTTGATGTAGGACTCCGGCAAGACAAAAACACCCCATGCCAGTTAAAATGTCTTGACTCGCCCCCCAATTCACCCAATACAGTCTTAGCTTCCACACAAATTCTGATTCTCAAATCTAACATTTATCGTTCAAAAATATTTTTAAAGGTTGACATCCTGAAAATTCAGCTACAACCCCACCCAGCAATGCTATTCAAACTTTTGTATAGTTAAAGGCTCAGAGAGAAGGATCCCTGGTGCATCAGACAACAAACATATTTAAAATGCCAACCTGCTGCCCGGGTCCTACTGGATCTGTGCAGAACGCAAAACCAAAGCAATCACCCAATCCTACTGAAGAAAATGTCACAGGCTGTTAGGCACTTTGTGTTAATCTGCACTGCCCCTGGATGAACCATTATTGCCAAACTTTTTAAAGAGCTACACAAAAAAACTATAACACACACTAAACCATAAAGGGCCGAACTTTCGTTGCATTACAGGCAAAACCCAGTTTAATACGCCACTCTCCATGAACTCATTATAAATGCAGGACAGCCTTTTGTACTCTTCCGCATCAAAGAAACTGGAAAGTAGGCAGCATCATGAGGTCCAAAGAAGAACTTGTGATTAGAGCTAAATAAAGGCACTATTCATCCGCTACCAATCAATTAAAATTAATAAAATAATTCAAAGTATTCAAATTTAAATCTATAGGAATACCACTCAACCCTACCTTTGTTAAAAAAAACACAAAAAAACAGGAAAAGAGACAGCCTAAACAAACCGATAGGTAGGAACGTTATCACACCCTTAATCATAGTGGATGGTTGGCCTAATGACGTTCTAGCGATACCTACACACACAAAAATTAGCTGACCTGATACCTCACTTCAATATTGTTTAAATTCAGAGAGAGCTAAAAAGCTCACAAGTACAACTAGAAACTATTTCTCTCCTGGGTCGGGGGGGGGGGGTTGCATGTGACATAAAGGCTAGAGCAGCTGACCTTACAATTGGAGAATCAGGTTTCAATCCTGACCTCGGTTTAGCGGGCAAATCACTTGATCTATCTGGGATCAAAAACATGTACGGTAATCTAAGAGCTCATGTAAAGCACTGTATTGCCCTTGCGCCTTGTTTGTGCTAATAAACTGCAGAAACAAAATAAAGTTACCAACAAACCTGTGTGCATAGATGCTGATTGAAAGCTTTGTAAAATGTGGAAGGGTCACAAGTAAAGGGCCCAGCTTTAATTAAATCACTTTGATACCTATTTTATGTTCATCCAAATTCAGAAAAGATGCTCACTGTCTTTTGACACACTTTTTAAGATCATTTTATCCAACTGAATTTCATCAATTATTTTGAGCTTTTAGCTGGCATAATCATTGCCTCCACAGTGGTAGGCATCTGATAGGTGCCATTAAGCTTGTTATCTGATAGAGGCTTCTGGCCTACTACTAAAGCTTAAAGCGTGGTCGGCACTGACCTCTTTCAGAAAATACTCAATCCATTTATAACGGAAATAACAAGAGTTTTTCCTAATCCAGTCAGCTATTTATTATAAATCCATGTTTGTGGAAAACTGAGTGAGCAACATATCCATGTGTGGTTTGAAATACAAATAAATATATCCTTATTAATTGTAATCATCCAATCCAACAGAAATGGAAGTAAAAAGTATGACAAACTAATATTGAACACAACATTGAAAGTTGAATAACGTGCTAACATTCCGTAACACCATTTTCAATAACAGTGAAAGAGTGTGATAACATTCAATAATAAGGTTAGTCGGAGGAAGGGATAGAAAGAAAAATTGTGAATTATCACAACAGCATGTATAACTAAGTATACCATCCATAAAAATCACTTTATATTACATATGTTAAAATAATTTGCACTCCACCTAGAATACATTATACCCTCACAGCCGATCTCCAATACAATCTTTGATGTGCAATGCTTCAAGACCAGATTTTTGGCAACTACAAATACACAACATAGCCAATTAAATCCCGCAAAGTGGGGAAACATGAAACAAAGTAAACAGAGGAAATCTATTCAGATTACGTTGGATGGCCAAATCAGTACAGTCTAATAACTGCCTGAATTTGTTTTTATTCTTGGTACATTTCAAATCAAGTTTCGCAAGGTTCCTTGTTCTGCATTACTTGCCTTCATGGACGTCAATTCTCCAAATTGCCTGGGGTAGCGACACACACCATTTGAACTATACTTTCACTCACACATTTACACGTACATTCGCACAAACACACTCTCTCTCACATAAACACTCTCACCTTCACACATGCACACAAATTACATTTAAAAGTATTTGTTCCCTACCTCAGCTGCCAAGAAGGATCATATTTCAGCAAACTGTACTCTCTTTTTATTACACTAATGGTAAATAATGGAGCATTATTCACTATTAGTGAAATTTTAAAAAATGACAGAAAATAACGATAGTGGAGCCCCAACCAATGTCCTAACAGACATGCTGCTCCTGTGTTACTGGAACTGCTTTTGCCACCACTGAATCCAGGAGTCGCAAAGTTTAAGTTCAAGTTCAAGTTCAGGAATTTATATAGCGCGCTACTCACCCAGAGGGTCTCAAGGCGCTTTGAGGGAGGGAGGTGAATTATTTATCGAAAAGCCAGGTTTTTAGTTGTTTTCTGAAGGAGAGGTGGTTCTGTGTAAGGCGAAGGTGAGTGGGGAGAGAGTTGCAAGGGGCAAGCCAGCTGCGACCCCTGGCGACAGAAGTCCACGCTTGCCCAACATAGTTCTGAAGCAGCCAGTCCCAGTCATATCATTCAAACTGGTGTCCAGTACAAGCAGAAAACACAATTTTTTTGTTGTACGAATTCAAGATTTAAGTCAATTAAGGTAATATCAATACATTTATTGAATATCTTCTATATATATAAAAACAAAAGTATGTCTGTCTGTCTGTTTGTCCTTTATGCATTACTACACCATTTATCCGATCGCCATGAAACTTTGGGAAGTTGTTGAGTACACTCCTGCGAAGGTTTCTGTGAACATTATTTTTTTAAATCGCCCCCAGTGCCCTCATAATCTTTGGAATACTGAAACAGACAGAGGATTTGCGAGCATCGTCGACAGTTATGACCCCCAAACGGAAATCGATTGGTCAATCTACATCAGAAGCATGAAAGAAAAGGGCATTACGAGCTTCAGAAACAGATGAGCAAAGGGAAGCAAGATTAGAAGCTGTTCGAATACAAACTGCTCAAGCCCGTAATTCTCAAACGAACGAGCAACGAGAATCAAGATTGGAAGCCGATCGAGTACGCATTGCTCAAGCCCATTCTTCTCAAACGAGCAAGCAACCAGAATCAAGATTGGAAGCCAATCGGGGACTCATTGCTCAAGCCACACTTCGAAATGTTTTCAAAAATAAAATGAGTATGTTTCAATAACAATGACACAATTTAAATTTAATGTTATCATAACGAGTTTCCTTGAATTTCCTTTCTTCGGAGATCGCAGCAACGCGTGACGGGTAAGCTAGTTATAAATATATATATGAGTGTGTCTGTGTGTCTGTGTATATATATATATATATATATATATATATATATATATATAGATATAGATATATATCTCCTTACAATTTTGCAAATCTCTCTGCCTCAAAAAGCGGTGGGCTCACGGCGAGGTCACAAAGCTCAGAAATCCCAACAAATAGTGGAAGTAAAAACTAGTTGAAGTAAAAAACAATGCCGAGCCCAATTCCCAATTCTCAATCAGTCTTAAGAAAATCTCCTGTATCACATACATACGATGGAAAGGATTGTACATAGGGTCTTAAAAAGTAATCAATATACTTTGAATTATTTTCATAAAGACTTTCCATGGACCATCCCTTCCATCAAATGTAAGTGATAATAGAGATTTTTAAGACTGATTGAGAATATAACTTGGGAAAAAGGTATGCTGTTGATGACACTAGATGTCAATAGCTTATACACATGTATACCGCATGAACTGAGTATGGAGGCTAATCGACATTTCCTAAAAACTTGTGAGCTGTCATATTTCATGCACACTGAAATGCTTTTAACTATGATGTATACTTGTTTGACTAACAATTACTTCACATTTGATCATGTGATTTACCGTCAAACCCAGGGAAATGCAATGGGGACCTGCTTTGCTCCCAGTTATGCAGGTTTGCACCTTGGCTGGTAGGAGAAGCAGGTGGCAGGTAACTTCTAAGCCTTTAACCAACCTGCCATCCTCTGGGCGAGGTACATTGATGATGTTTTTTGTATCTGGAGAGGTACAGAATGTGAAGCCTCAAGCTTTGTGGAAATCCTGAATGACAATCATTTAAATCTTAAGTTCACCAGTAGAGTACTTATGAATGAAATTGAATTTCTTGATGTAGAAGTTAGGGTGAGTTACAACAGACTGGAAAACAGATTGTTTCGAAAGAAAACTGCTGGCAATAGTTTATTGCATGCAGATAGATGTCACCCCACCAACCTAATCAACAGTATACCTTATGGAGAGTTATTAAGGGCAAGAAGGAATTGTAGCTCGGATACAGCATTTCAGGAAGAAATGGCCAGGATGGAAGAAAGATTCAGTGAAAGGGGATATTCCAAGAAAATTATAAGACAGGCATCTTGAAAGTAAAAAGTAGAGATGACAACAAGGAAAAACCTATAAGATTCATAATAGCTTTCAGCAATCATGCGTGGGAAGTTAAAAGATGTCTTAAGAAATTTTGGCATGTTTTGAGTACAGACGAGACACTGAATAAATATGTTGGAAAAAATCTGAGAATTACCTTTAGAAAATGTACAGTTTTGAAGGATATCCTTTTCAGCAGTACACTGCATACAGGCACTGATCCCCAACAGATACAAGGTTTCTTTACATGCGTGCTATGTAAAGCATGTAAATACAGCACAAACAAAAAACAGATTCAGTTATCTAAATATCAGAGACCATTTTTGATAAAAAAAATACCTGACATGCAAATCAGGTTTTGGCGTATATGTGTTGATTTGTCCATGCTCGTTACTTTATTTTGGGAGCACAATTCACCCGGTCAAAAACTTATTTTGGAGCATATGCGAGCAATTGTCAATGAGGATAAGCAATATACCATTGCAAGACACTTTAAAGAACATCATATTAAGAATGCTAGCCTTTTGAAATATTGTACTCTGGATAGAATTCCCATGTCTGAAAGAGGAGGGAACAGAGTTTAGAGAAATAAGACGGTTAGAATAAAAAATGATTATAAAAATATGAAACCAGGTATGCTATAGGCTTAAAATAAGGATGAGGAATTATTTGTGCATTTGGGTTAATTGTCTAACTGTGAAACTTCAATGGGTTTGAATACATCTGTGCAAATAATAATGTAATCTTGTATTTGCCGCTCATGGTAAATGTTTGCAACTTATAATAGGTAATGGGTAGATCATTGACGATCCTGCACTTTTTTATTTTGTAGGAGATGGTGTTATGCAATGAGGAGTAACGCAAAAGAGCTACTATATTAGGTGTTGTTTGGATATATATTTGTGTAGAATGTGATATACAATGCCCACTGGGGCTGAATTGTCATACATTTTTGCTGCCTGACATTACCCACTGGGATAAAATTGAAATGGTTGTGATGCACCATGGCCCACTGGGGCTTAATGTTATCCAGCAATTGTCCGTATTATGAATTCCTTTACTGGCTAAACAGAGAAAATTCTCACGATGCATCATAAAATGATGGCATTTGCCCAGTGGGGCAACAATCAACTGAGTTTTGACGTAATTTTGATTAATTAAAAGCAATGAAATTATTTAACAAGGTATAGAACTCTCAAAAGTTGAGGCAGTATACTATGAGGCATTATGTTCAAACATTTATGACCACTGCAAAATGGATGACATTTTAGCGAGGCATTGTATGTGATATAGGAGTCCTACCTTTATTTTGTGATTTATGTGCTCTATACGTAAGTTGTGAATACAAACGTACCTTGACCCGTGACCAAGGAGCGGCTGCTGCGAAACCTGTCGGAAGTTTTTTGCTGCATGTAAATACTAATAAACCAAGCTAAGAAGGAATTGGGCTCAACATCGTTTGTTACTACAACGGTTTGGTGGGATATATATATATACATATATATTCACAGAAAAAAACACAGGTTTCAGGGACGTTATAGTTAGAAATGAGCATTTAAAAAACCTTTGAAATTCACTGAAAAAAACCATAAGTTTCAGGGACGTTATAGTTAGAAATTAGCTTTTAAAAAAACCTTAGAAATTCACCGAAAAAAACACAGGTTTCAGGAACGTTATAGTTAGTTTGGCATTTTACTCGTACAAAACCAGAGAAATTTGGCCGTTATAGTTAGTTCAGCTAACTATAACTTGGGCCCCCGCAATGCACGGCTGATGACGTCACATATTACATCCTGTGTTTTTTTTCTGTGAATTTCAAAGGTTTTTTTAATGCTAATTTCTAACTATGCCTACAGAGGTAGACATGTGCAGAAAGAGAAAGAAAGGTGCAGAAAGAAGCAAGAGAAATGCAGAAAGAGGCAACAGAAGTCGAAAAAAGAGAAAGAAAGGTGCAGAAAGAAGCAAGAGAAATGCAGAAAGAGGCAACAGAAGTCGAAGAAAGACGAATAAAGGCGCAGAAAGAAACAAGAGATGTGCACAAAGAACCAACAGAGGAAGAGAAGAAATCCTGTGCCCCCAACATTTTGCTGACGGGTACTGGTGGGAACTGACTCTGACTAACCAGGCCTAGAGCCAGTGCTATGCTAAAAGACACTTAGAGTACAGTGAAAACACCTACATACACTAGGGAAAACTATGCGTTGGGGTACCCCTGTGATTGGCATGACCACCTCTGTAAGGCTCTAGTACATAAAAGGGCAGGGGGATTAAAACTACCTCTAAGTCAGAGGTGCAGAAAGATGCTTCTTTAAGTAGTAGTCTCGTTTGCAGAGTGGTGGAGAAAGGGTACTGAGCCTCAGACCAGCGCTCAGGAATTCCGCTGCATAGGACTTAGAGGAGAAACCAAGAGGGCTTCTTGACCCACAAAGTCCCTCAGGAGTAAATAGTACCTCATCCCCTATCCCGTAGTCTGCCAGGAGGCACGTTTGTAGAGTGGTGGAGAAAGGGGGGCATGTCCTCCTTAGACGTCTTAGCAATCACACTGTGTGGGACTTACTGCAGGTAACAAGTGGGGTAGTTGGCCCCCAACGACAACCTTGGGGGCCAACTAACCCTCCTATTACCTCCAGTAAGACCCACATAGCAAGATTGCCCGCCACTCTGCAAACACACTCCCTGGCACTCTCTTGGATGGGGATTGAAGTCCCCTTTGCTGCTGGGGGTCCTTTGGATACCAACTAACCTACCTCTTACCTCCAGTAAGCCCCACACAGTGGGATTGCCGAGAGGTGGACACAGGTTATGCCCCCTTTCTCCACCACTCTGCACAAGCACCCCCTGGTACGTTCTAAGTCGGGCAATTAAGCCCCCTTCATTCCCGAGGGTCCCTGGGGGCCAACTAGCCCACGAGGTACCTCCAGTAAGCGCCACACAGCTGGATTGAAGAGAGGTGGTCCAAAGCCATGCCCCTTTTTACATGACTCTGCAAACGCACTGCTGGTGGGCCGACGAGGTACTCTTGTGTCCTGAGGTCCTCAGGGAGAAGCCAGCTATTTTAAAATTTGTTTTTGGAAGGGAGGGCTGTATGGCCCCTCTTCCCTTAATTATTTTTGGGCCCTGGGGACCCCATCCCCAGGGCCTGAGGATTTTATTCAGTTTTTTGGTTTCTTTTTAAACTGGGAGGGGGCCGTGTGGCCTCCTTTCCCATGGCCACTATTGGCCCCAGGGACCCCTTTCCCCCGGGCCTGGCCTCATTAAAAAAAAAGTATTTTAATCTGCAAGGAGGGGGGTGCATGGCCCCCTCCCCTGGGCCATTTCTGGGCCTGGGTTCCCCACCCCGGGGCTTGGCCTCGTTTATTTTTATTTCACTGGAGGGGGGCTGCGTGGCACCCCTCCCCTGCGCCACTTCTGGCCCTGGGGCTTTGCCTCACTGTTGGGGACCGTGGGGGGTGCCACAATGCCCCCACAGTTCCACTGGCTCCCCCCCGCCTCCTGCGGGAGCTGGCCTTGCTTTTGAGCAAGGGGAGCTGCTGACATGCAGCTCCCCTTGCTCAAAAGCAATTCTTCTTTGCGCCATTGAAGTGAGAGCAGGTTTTCCTGCACTTGCTTCAATTAAGCAAAGCAGGAGTTTGCTATGGCAGGGCAGGAGCTGTGCTCCAGGAGGGGAGCCGTGCGGCACCCCTCCCAACGTTTCTAAAGCCCCCGGGAGGTGGTGGTCTCCCGGCCTTGGGGGGCCTGCAAGGCCCCCTGCCAATAAGTGTAGAAAGCCCCAGGGACGTGGCGGTCCCGGGGGGTCCTTGAGGCCCACCCACACACATTTTGTAAACAAATTTGCACCCCTCACCTATTTAAAAAAAGCCCCGGGGAGGTGGCGGTCACCGGGGCTTGGGGGGGCCTGAGAGGCTCCCTGCATCTTTTTAAAACAAGCCCTGGGAAAGTGGTGGTCCCCGGGGCTGCGGGGGCCACCACGGGCACCCGCTACATAATTTGGCATTGCCCCCGGGACCTGGCCCACCCTGGGGCTTACAGATAACAAAGCGCGCACTTCGGTTTTAAAAAACATTCTTGGCAGTATTCTCGCACCCAGCGTGAATTCTGTCATTTTTTAAAACATTTTTTTGGGCTTGGCAGGCCTATGGGGTCAGGGTGTATATACCCTGCCCTGTTTCCTCGTTTTTAACCTTTTTACACTGATTTCTTGTGACTCGGTTACCGAGTCACAAGATGGCTGCCAACACCTGGTTTGGAGTGTTTGGGGTGTTGGCAGCCAATTAAAATGAAGCTCTATAGAAATTAACATGGGGAAAACTCGTTGTGGGACCCCCCCCTTTTTCTCGCCCTCCGCTAAACGAATCACCCCGAACCTTTCAAAACAGGAGCTGACTGGAACGGGCCATTCGTTTAAAAAATTTCGCGAAGATTTGTCAAACTGCGCCAAAGATACTGGCAAAAGAAAAAATGCTTTTTGAAAAGAAACGAGGTCCTTACTATAACTATCTACGGGCGGAGTTCCACACTGAATGGGGCGAAAACATATTACAGTGGAGTCGGTATATAGACGACCTATTTGTAATATGGAAAGGTTCAGAAGCCAGTGCTAGGAATTTTGTAGATAAGATCCAGGCCAATAATCTGAACTTAAAATTCACTTGTGAAATCAGTTCTACATCTCTAAATTTCCTTGATTTAACCATTTTTGTGAAGGATGGCCAACTACATTCCCAACTGTTTAGAAAACCATCAGCAGGGAATACACTGCTCCACGCAAACAGTTTCCATCCTAACAGCCTCATCAGGAGCATCCCTTATGGGGAAAGTTTGCGGGTGATACGTAACTGCAGTGACCCCGAGGGCCAAACACGAGAGCTCGGCACCCTTGAGAAAAGATTCAAGGCCAGGGGATACTCTCAATCAAACATCTCAAGTGCAATACAGAAGGCCAAAGTGAGAAGTAGGGAGGAAATTCTTTTCAAAAACCCCTCGAAAGATCAGGTAGCCAAACGCCCCATAAGTAACATCAGAATGATTACTGCATACAATAAACAACATAAAGCAGTAAGGGGGATCATTAATAAGCATTGGCACCTTATAGCCAATGATCCGGTACTTGAGCAGTTTGTACAGAAGAGACCTGAAATTACTTACAGAAAAGCCAGATCGTTCAAACAAATGTTGGTTTCGAATGTTCTGCCGGCTACCATCCAGCATCAGAAGAAAGGGTTGGAGTGGTTGAAAAGGAAACCTGGCTTTATCAAATGCTTTAAATGCAAAGCCTGCACTGCAGGAGTCAATACCCGCACATATCTAACTGGAATCTCTAAAAGACTTAAATCCATCAGGGGTTTTTTTAGCTGTAAGACAGATTATGCTGTCTACGTGCTCCAGTGCCCATGCGGCCTGAGGTACGTGGGCAGCACAATTCATCCAGTACATGTGCGCATCCTGCAACACATGAGAGCCATCAAACATGCCGATCCTACCTACCCAGTAGCCCGGCATTTTGAGACATTTCATAATCAAGATGTAACAGGGCTCTGTTACTTTGTTGTTGACTCTGTCCCCATCAGCAGTAGGGGCGGGGACCGCTGGCAGAAGTTGAGACGGCTTGAGTCCAGGTATATACTGGAACTCAATGCCAAGGCCCCTGGAGGTCTCAACCTAGAAGAAGATCTAAAAACACACCTTTAGAAGGATGTCTAGACACATTGTTTTAGTCTGGACCTGAAGTTAGGCTTATAGGCTGCTGTACAAGTATATTTGTCCAACAGGAGTTGGTGGACGGCCTAAGATCCCCGCTCCCACAATGAAAGAGGTTTTTATCTTAACTTGCACATTTTTAAGGGTGTCACAAATTTAAGTGGGGGTCACGTGTGAAACTAGTTTGCCTTATTTGCCCACTTGGGCGGTATTCCTTGCGGTCTGCTTAGCACTATGACACAAAAAAACGGCTTAAAATTTGTCAATGACAATAAGCCCACTAGGGCGCAATTTGTCGTATCATTTATATTATTGTGGTTAAATCCGTCTTACTGCATTTAATTGCGATTGTGTATTATAATGTATGTACATTTGTCATTGCTGCCAATGAATTTATTCATTAAGTTGTGCTTCGCTATGATTTTTAACTATCTACTTACGTGATGGAATGAACTATGAGTCTTTTTTCCATTTCTTTCCTTAACTTCCTGTTTCTGGCACGTGACCGCACAACCTGTTTTGCACTTTAAATGGTATCGGTTTACATTGTACCTTAGGTGATCAAGCCTGCTGGTCAGGCGAAACGCGTCCAGGGTTTTGACAAATAAAACTTTAATTTGTCTGGTACACGGTCTCGTCAGCGTGTGGTTTCTCTACTCGTTGTGGCTTTATGGGAAAAGACCCGGCAGCGGAGGTCTTTTGAACAGACGAGACACCCGTTGGTTTGGCGGCGGTGACTACTTCCGAGGCAAGGAGTGGAGAAATATATATATATATATATATATATATAAAAAAGAGTTCCTCCTCAGCTCGCTCTGCGCTCGCAGACACCGCCTCCACGCCAGCAGAAATGAGGACCGGACCATCAAAGTCAGCAAAAGATGTTTTTATTCAACAGAACCAGCGACGCGTTTCGAGCAAAAAGCCCTTGTTCACGCTGCCATATATATATATATTTTGTTAGCAAACTTCCGCGAGCACTTTACTCAGCAAGAAAGAAGGCTCGCTCACCAGTGTTCGTGTACACACAAACGTGTTATTGGTGACACTTTTTGACCAGTTTGTGCACAGAAAGTTTCAGGCAGAATTAGGCTCTGGAAAGGGGCCATGTGGCCCCCCTCCCCTTTAAAAAACATAAGGGCCTGTGGTCAGACCCCCGCCGGTGGGAGTAGGCTTTACGTATGGTAATAAAATATTACCTTACTTTAAAAAAATAAAAACTTAAATTTCACTGAAACAACCAAAGGTTAAATTAATGTTGTATTTAGGTGAATTTGTCAGTGACAACATTAACTTTTTGAACTGAAAAAAACACAGAAATTCATCAGTTATAGTTAGCAGAGTTGACTATAACTTGCACCCCTACCATGCACTGCTTATGACCTCACATATTACATCACACATGAAATGGTCAGTGACATCACTGATGACATCATTCAGTGATTGGAAGTGTTTTCAAAACGTTTCTCAGTGTTAAAGATATACAGTAAGATACTACAAATGTTAAAATAGTAAATTATGTGTACTACTGAGTGATAATATTTGTAATAGTTAATATGTGAGTGACTGTGTGACAGTATGTATCCATGTGTAAGTAGGTGTCTGAGTGGCTCCAAGCGTGCATGAGTGGTTGTATGGATGAGTGAGTGACTGCTTGAGTGAGTGGGTGTGTTAGTGGTGTATGGATGAGCAAGTGGGTGTGTGAGTGACTGTATGGGTGAGTGAGTAAATGTGTGAGTAGCTGTATGGATGAGTGAGTCGCATGAGTGGCTGAATGGGTGAGTTAGTGGTTGTTTGAATGGCGGTATGAGTGAGTGGATATGTGGGCGACTATCGATCAGTGAGTGGATGTGTGAGTGCTTGTATGTGTCTGTGAATGGGTATATGAGTGGTAGTGTAGGAGTGGGTATAAGAGACATTCTATGGGTGTGTGAGTGGTTCTGTGGATGATGTCATTGGTGAAGCCATCAGTGATGTAATCTGAGGTGTCATCAATGTCGTCACTGGTCATGTCATGAGTGATGTAATATGTGAGGTCACAAGCAGTGCCTTGCGAGGGCATAATTTATAGTTAGTTCAGGTAACTGTAACTGCTAAATTTCTATGGTTTTGTAAAAGTGAAATCTGAGACTAACTATAGCGTCCCTAGAACCTTTTTTTCAGTGAATTTCTATGTTTTAAAAAAAATCATTTCCTAACTATAACATCCCTGTAACCTTTGTTTTTTTCTGTGAATTTCTAAGGTTTTTTTAATTCTATTTCCTAACTATAACATCCCTGTAACCTTTGTTTTTTTCAGTGAATTTCTATGTTTAAAAAAAAATCTGCAAACTGTACACTTTGAGAATGGTTGTGTTTCTGTATAGGTCAATGACTGGTTTTATGAATGGCTGTATGGGTCTGTGAATAGGTGTGTGAGTGGCTGGATGGGTCTGTGAGTGGATGTGTGAGTGGCTGTGTGGGTATGTGAGTGCCTTTGTGGATCTGTGACTGGGTCTGTGAGTGGCACTATGGGTCTGTGAGTGGCTGTGTGGGTATATGAGTGGGTGTGTGAGTGCCTGTGTGTCTGTGAGTGGGTGTGTGAGTGGTGCAATGGGTCTGTGAGTGGGTGTGTGATTGCCTGTGTGGGCCTGTGAGTAGGTGTACGAGTGCCTGTGTAGTTATATGAGTAGGTGTGAGAGTGCCTGTGTGGGTCTGTGAGTGGCGTTATGGGCCTGTGAGTGCATGTGTGAGTGGCTATCTGGGTCTGTGAGTGGGTGTGTGAGTACATATGTGTGTCTTTGGGTGGGTGTGCAAGTGGTGCTATAGGTCTGTTAGTGGGTGCATGTGTGGGTCTGTGAGTGGGTATGTGAATGGTGCTATGGCTGTGTGAGTGGCTGCGTAGGTCTCTGAGTAGGTGTGTGAGTGCTTGTGTGTATCTGTGAGTGGGTGTGTGAATTGCACTATGGATTTTGGGCATTTGCCTCCTTAGAGTATTTAAAAGCCAGAACCCTAGACCTTGCTCCCACCAGGAGAGGGCAAGAAATAAACCACTCATCACAGTCACAACAGATTAGATTGCACTCCATTAGATCAATAAGGCATTCACCTACATTTTGGATTTCAGATTATTTACAATGTGGAATACGAGAGGAAACACATCTGATATGCCTTTGACAGGCACAAGAAATTATGAATATTTGTGCTTTACTGAAGTGGAGCTTCAACTCGGGCACCTGCTATATTTATATTTGTAAGTGATTCCGTTGAGGTTCCATTTCTATGAAATGCGCAGCAGGGCCAGACTGGAACCTCATATTTTCCCAGACGAGTCCCCAGTTTTGCCAAAAACATCTACCCAACTTGAGTACTTTCACCTGGTTAATTAGTAGGTGCTACCTCGTTGGGTAAATGTCTCATGCATGTTCTGACCAACAGCTGTGTAAAGGACCACTGGGTAATCTCTCCAGTGACCTTGTAATGTAATTTCGATAATGTGAATATTCCTCAAGCGTCTTCATCCATAAATCTGTGTTAACGTGAATCCTCGTCAAGAGAAGACGACTAGACTACAAAGTGGTAAATCTTCTCCAAATAGGGATACTTCCTCTTGACTAAATGAAGTAAGTGCTTCTTTATTTGGTGGAGATGTCCTTTTATTCCTCTGCATCAATAATGTGTCACCAAAATCGTCTGGAAACACGCTCAGGGGTCTTTTAGTAAGCTGTCCATCAATGCGGGAAAAGGCATGGAGACCTCTGCATACATCCGAGGGAAAACGGGTAACTGGGCAGCGCAGCCTCCCTCACCGTCTGATTTTGACCCCAGGCACCCCATTTCCCAGGGCCCATGCATAATTCAATGAGGGAGGGGGCCTGGTCATGTCTCCCAGGGTGACCTGGAGCCCATCCAGGTCACCCAGTGTGTGTGTTGTGGACTGCAGGGGGAGCCTTAAGGCCCCTGCTGTCCCTCCTGGCTCCTCGCCTCTTGCAGGAAACGGCATTGCTCCACGACACTGGAAGCCGCTGAAAATGCAGCTCCCTGCGTAGAAGAGCAATACTTTCATCTCCTTCCCTGCCCACAGGTCTGCGGGCAGGGAAAAAGATGAAAAGTCTGCTTTTCAGAAAGCGGTTTGACAGCTCCCGCTTCCTGGGCTCTTGCTTGACTGGAGTTGTCAGTTCCTGCCAAGCAAAAGCAAAGAGCTATCTACCGAGGGTGGGCACCTCGGGAGATAGCAAGAGCTGGACCTGGGAGGATGACGGTCCCCAGGGCCATAAATGGCTCCAGGAGGGGGGGGCACACAGCCTCCCTCATTTGTTCTGCACGGGTCGGCCCCGGGGAGGATGTGGGCCCGGGGCCGTATATGGGCCAGGAAGGGGCCCACGTTACCCCCTCCATGTTTAAATTTCGCATTTGATTCCAGTGAGGTGGGGTTCCTTGGGGCCAGGGGACTGCGCTGACCCCCCTGCATCCTGTTTATTTTCACCCTAGGAAGGTGGTGGTCCCCAGGGCCTCTAAAAGCCCTAAGAGGGGGATCTGTGTGCCCCCCCTTCTTTTTTAAAAAACAAGCCTCAGAGATGGTGGTTTCCAGGGCCCAGGGGTTCCGCTTGGACCTCCCACCTGGGGACTATAGGTCTATTTAGCCACGGGGTGGTGGTGGTCCCGGGGGCATAAAATGTCCTTAAAGGCGGGCACACGTGCGCCCACCTCAGTTAACTTTATAAAGTATTCATATCCCGGGGACGTGGCCTACCTGGGGGCTTCATTAAAAACAAGTGCAGGAGACTGCATTTTTTTTTAATTGCCAAATATTCACTACTCCATCATGATTTTGCAGCAATTAGTTTATTTTTTAAAGTGCTTTTTGTCCGGGCAGGGCTAGGGGCTAAGGGTATTCCTAACCTACCCCCCCTTCTTTAACGTTTTTTTCAGGGACTTGAATGAAGCTAGCCTGGTTGAAGTCTTAGTGGCCAATCAGATATCAGTACAGGGACTGTCTGATCCTCAGAGGATTCATGCCTCTAGATATACAAATTTGGATTTCTTTTAATAACTCTAAAAGTAGTGGACGATTTACACCAAATAATACAAAAACACTTTATCTTGACCAAGAACTAGCATTCCGCCAAATATGGTATAATTATGTCCAGCATTAAGGCTTTAGTCGTATTCAAAATCCCTATGGGTATTAGCATTAGAATGTCGCGTTCTAATCTAGGACCCTGATCGATACTGTGACCTTATGCCCTTATACGGCTATAATCCCTTTGTACCCCTATATTGGCATAACCGATCAAATGCAATATTCAGAAACTCGTCTCTGGCCTCACACGAACAGAGCCACATTTCAGAATCGCTTCCTCTGCAACTTCCTTTGCAGCTCATTAGTGCAAATGACACAGCAGAAGCCACTATCTAAGATTCCTAGATTAACACTCCGAGTTCTTCAACAAGATAAAAACTCAGCAACCTGGGAAAGCCCCGCTTGCTATGTTTTGATTAGTAATAGAACTCTAATGAGCACTGAGAGACGATCACTTCCTAGTGACATCTTTATTGACGTCTTATGTCCAAAAACTTTTGTCAAACCAGGCACCTTTCAGGTATAAATATTACCAACATTGCCTTAAGCAAACGCTGATGCTGATGCTAGCTGCCTCATAGACATCGCTGCCGTTATCGCTTCTGATGTTATCGCTGCGAACGAGCGAACAATGGTGTGGTGAACACAGGAGCTGAACGGCTGTCCCCCTGCAAGAGCCCAGCAGATGCAAGCTGCCCGCGGACGCTGCCCCTCCTCCTCTTCCTCGACGCGCTGAGAGAGACGCTGTCTTTTCTCATGCCGAGGAATCCAGCTCCAGCGTTTCCAGCCTACTCTTGCGAGTGACTGGGATATCGAGTCCCTGGAAGGAGATACCAGACCTCCAACATTCTATTCCAGAGGCATGGTGTTGACTAAACCCTTAGAGAGAATTCTTGCAGCAAACCTTGGTAAAACCAACTTAACTTAAGCTACTTACTCCCTTCCACGTGTTAGGCTTAGGTCAGGTACACTGGGGTAGGCGTAGTTAGAAGCACCAGTTGAGTACGTTAGTCAAATGTATATATGAATGTATATATGTTTTATTCATTTTAAACCATTGTATGGCTAAGAAACCATATCAATGCTTTTACAGTATTATTTCGCAATCCTCATTTTACTGTACGCACTTTTTATAATAACAAGTCTTGCAATTGTAGCAATTCATTTCTCTTGTATGAGAAGAAAGACTATTCAATAAATAATACCTTTTATTGAAAACGCCCGTCTCTCTATTCTCTACATATTGTGAAAGTAATCTGCACAACAACTGACTGAGTAAAATAATTGTCTATTGTTTCACGCGACTCTAGAGATTGACTCTTATCTGATGAGCAAAGTTGTCATGTTGCACGGTTGTTGGAAAACTGAATCCCTTCTTGGCTGTGCCAGGGAAGCTGATCACTTCCTATTCAGTCAAGAAAGTTTCCAGGGACCTCTGAGCTAGTTGGTAACAAACCCAATTAAGTTTAGCATAGTCAGTAGAGGCCTGGAAGATCCGCACTTCTACGTCGATACTACTGTTTATGTTATTCCAATGCGCAGGGCCTATTGGGAAAATAGGAACTACACTACAAGAAAGCACTTTTTTTGCCCCCTCCTTTTTCTCAGCCCCAGTTTGACGAATCGCCCTGAAACTTCCCAGGCACAACTAGAATTATGGTCACACATTTTTGGGAATGTTTTGTGAAGATTCGTCAATTGGCACCACAGATATAGGCAAGTCAAAAAAATTAATTCCTATGGAAACTAGGTCCTAACTATAAATACTTACTGGCGATCCACAGTATGTATGTATGTATATATCACAGTGACGGTTGCTGCCACTGTGTAGTGATAGTTTCCATAGGAAGAACATTTCTTTTCCTAAAAACTTTGGTGTCGTTTGATGAATCCACCTTCCCTTCACCTTATCATGGAAAGTTTTGCCGCTGATCTGTCAAGTAAGTGCCAAGAAAAAAGGAGGCTCCAAAAAGTGTTTGATTTCCCATATTAATTCCCATAGAAAACTTTGCACCCAGATACAGAAAAAATTGGCTGAATGGAATTACTCCAAATTTGGTAAAAATGTTTAACTTAGCTCACATAGGGCCAGATGCATCAACAATACATTTTACGAGTTCCTAATTGCGAATTATTGTGATTCGCAATTAGAAAATCTCAAAAGGAATGCATGAAAGTGTGTTTAACACTTTCTGCGATTCCTAGGTGATCACGAATTACCTACCTCATGAATATTAATGAGGTACATCACAATTTGCGACCCCCTAGAATCGCAGAAATCACAGGGATGGTGGCCTGCTGGGGGCAGCAGACCACCATGTCCGTGATTGCTTTTAAATAAAGCAATCTTTTATTTTTGTAAAGCAGCCCGTTTTCCTTAAAGCAAAACAGGATGCTTTACAATAGAGAAAATGAAAACATTTCCTATCATTTACTACGAGCAGGCAGTGGTCCGTGGGACCACTGCCTGCTCTTAGAAAATACATTTACAGACATTCACAAAGGGGAAGGGGTCCCTTTGGGACCCCTTCCCATTTGCGGATTGGTTACCACCTACTTGAAGTAGGTGGTAAAATGTGAATGTTTTGCAACAGCATTTCGGTTGCAGGACATTCATGCATACCGATGCGATTCGGTATTAGGAAGGGATACCCTAAACACGCCCCTTCATAATAGCAAATTGCAAAATAGGGTTTGCTGCATCAGAAAAGCCTTTTTTGCGTTTGCAAACAGCCGATTGCGAAGGCAAAAACTGTTTGATGCATCTAGCCCATTATGTGTTTTTGTGATTTGGTGTAAATTTATTCTGCCATTTTTGAGAAATTTTGTGAAATTAAGGAGGTAGGTCCTGGGACATAGGGTCAGCTGGACCATATAATACTTTTTAAGAAACAAGATGCCAGCCCTACAATTCGTTTTTTTAGCTCATAAATTCAAGCAACAAATCAGTCCTATTTCTGGATTTGTTCGGTACAATTTATTTATACCCTTTACTTTTTCGTTTGTTCAATAGAAAATATTTTTGCATGAGAAAAACACATTACATTAAACATTGCACATGTACATAAATTATGACATTACATATAGAAACAACACTACATTCAATGAACATTACATATACATTGCACATCTATTATCCAGCAAATATTCAATTTTTGCATGGTATTTCTTCAAATATATCATTTAGAGGATAAAGTCACGTTCAAAAGGAGATAGAAAAGATTTGATTGAACGTATTAATCACTATTGCAGTCAGTCCAACAATTTATTTTCTCCTTTCTGCCGACGCGTTTCGAACTTGTTATCTCAATCTACGAGTTCTCATCAGGGCTTTATCACTTTTATCTGCAAATTGTGTGCAAGAGAAAAAATAACACTGAGTTGGTTTATATGTCATTACCCCCTTTCATATTACACTATGCTGTCTGTTTTGTCACAAATGGTGTACCTTTGACCTATTTTGTAGCAGGTTTCTCGGGTTCACTCTGGGTGCCTGTCGTAATTAGGCTTTCTGAAAGATAGCAATAATCCAGATTTAGTCATTGCTCAGATGCGTAGCCTATGGCGTGACTCTCTAAACACTTGTGTGTCCTACCTTTTTTTTATGTATGGGAATGTCACGACTTGTCCTTGCCTCAATGTCGCTTTTCTTAGTTTGCTTCTGTGTTTTGTTTAAGCACACAGGGGATGCACTTCTCAAGTTCGTAAATGCCAATAAGGTTCCTGTTAGTCTATGGGAAAATAATAATGTGTGTCACTAGGCGTGTCTATTGAATAATGAAACGCCTTGCCCACAGGAGTGAACATGTACCTGTGTTTTTTTGAGCAGCGTGCTCTCTCAAATTCTTCAATATGATGCCGGTTAGCCTGTGAGACATAAATAATCCGTATCACTGGTCATGCTTTTAAAATAATGGAACACTTCGCCCGCAGGAATCAACACATACCTGTGTTCACTATTTCCAACACGGCGTGCTCCGCACTGAATCCGGAATGTTGTGTACGCAATCATCTATGGTTGCAACAAAATCTATATCGGAAAAACTAATCAGCAGGTTAATACCCGAATCACGCAACACAGGTCACGATTAAAAAATAAAGTGATGAATGCCCCAATGTTCCAATATTTTATGGGAAGGGGTCATGCAGAAACCGATTTCAAATGCACGGTTCTGTACACAATGACCCAAACAAAATGCATCAGAGATATGGATGATGTGTTATTGAGAAAAGAGGCATACCTAATATTGCAATTTAACATCATTCAGACTGGCTTGAATACCATGTCTGAAATTTCCAGATTGTAAAGGCTTAAGGTATCGCCAAAGATGGATGTGTAATGCTTCACGCGAGAAATTTAGCCGATTCCACTGTCCATAATTCCAAACCAGTAAAGTTTGACTTGAGGGACTACATATCCCAGCATTCCAGGAATCACGTGATGCAGGTAAATATCATGAGTTCCTAACATGGCGCACTCACTGAGAGTCAAGCAGACTGAGCGAAGCAGCGCTGAATGAGAAGAGACCGGGTAGGTGAAAAGAATGCGATAATGGCTAAAGTGTAGAGAAGGATGAGTAACCGGTCGCTAACCGCATGTTTAAAATTCTGGCAGGACCGCGATTCGACCACGAGTGGTGAAACCACAAATGCAAGGGATTCAGTGCGGAGCACGCCGTGTTGGAAATAGAGAACACAGGTATGTGTTGATTCCTGCGGGCGAAGTGTTCCATTATTTTCAAAGCATGACCAGTGATACGGATTATTTATGCTTCACAGGCTAACCAGCATCATATTGAAGAATTTGAGAGAGCACGCCGCACAAAAAAACACAGGTACATGTTCACTCCTGTGGGCAAGGCGTTTCATTATTCAATAGGCACGCCTAGTGACACACATTATTCTCTTCCCATAGACTAACAGGAACCTTATTGGCATTTACAAACTTGAGATAGACGCGGGAAAGTGCATCCCCTGTGTGCTTAAACAAAACACAGAAGCAAACCTTGAAAAGCGACATTGAGGCAAGGACAAGTCGTGACATTCCCATACATAAACAAGCATTAGAAATGCAATAGGTCTCGCAGCATTAGAGTTAGTGCTTTTAGAATTGTTTATGGGTTTTTTTGTAAATCTTTAGCATGAGGTTGAGGGTGAGTGAGGGTGAGAGGTTGAGGGTGAGTGAGGGTGAGTGAGGGGTTGAGGGTGAGGGTGAGTGAGGGGTTGAGGGTGAGTGAGGGGTTGAGGGTGAGTGAGGGTGAGTGAGGGGTTGAGGGTGGGTGAGGGGTTGAGGGTGAGTGAGGGTGAGGGGTTGAGGGTGGGTGAGGGGTTGAGGGTGGGTGAGGGGTTGAGGGTGAGTGAGGGGTTGAGGGTGAGTGAGGGTGAGCGAGGGGTTGAGGGTGAGGGTGAGTGAGGGTGAGGGTGAGTGAGGGGTTGAGGGTGAGTGAGGGTGAGTGAGGGGTTGAGGGTGAGTGAGGGTGAGTGAGGGGTTGAGGGTGAGTGAGGGTGAGGGGTTGAGGGTGGGTGAGGAGTTGAGGGTGAGTGAGGGTGAGTGAGGGGTTGAGGGTGAGTGAGGGTGAGTGAGGGGTTGAGGGTGAGTGAGGGTGAGGGGTTGAGGGTGGGTGAGGGGTTGAGGGTGGGTGAGGGGTGGAGGGTGAGTGAGGGTGAGGGTGAGTGAGGGTGAGTGAGGGTGAGTGAGGGGTTGAGGGTGAGGGTGAGTGAGGGTGAGGGTGAGTGAGGGTGAGTGAGGGTGAGTGAGGGTGAGTGAGGGTGAGTGAGGGGTTGAGGGTGAGTGAGGGTGAGTGAGGGGTTGAGGGTGAGTGAGGGTGAGTGAGGGGTTGAGGGTGAGTGAGGGTGAGGGGTTGAGGGTGGGTGAGGGGTTGAGGGTGGGTGAGGGTGAGGGGTTGAGGGTGAGTGAGTGTGAGTGAGTGTGAGTGAGGGTGAGTGAGGGTGAGTGAGGGTGAGTGAGGGTGAGTGAGGGGTTGAGGGTGAGTGAGGGTGAGTGAGGGGTTGAGGGTGAGTGAGGGTGAGTGAGGGGTTGAGGGTGAGTGAGGGTGAGTGAGGGGTTGAGGGTGAGTGAGGGTGAGGGGTTGAGGGTGGGTGAGGGGTTGAGGGTGAGTGAGGGTGAGTGAGGGGTTGAGGGTGAGTGAGGGGTTGAGGGTGAGTGAGGGTGAGTGAGGGGTTGAGGGTGAGTGAGGGTGAGTGAGGGGTTGAGGGTGAGTGAGGGTGAGGGGTTGAGGGTGAGTGAGGGTGAGTGAGGGGTTGAGGGTGAGTGAGGGTGAGTGAGGGGTTGAGGGTGAGTGAGGGTGAGGAAATAAAAAAAAAACGTCATTCTGGTAGACTTCCGTCGGAGTTCTAAGGTACACGTCAAACTTTTTAAGTCGCTCCCACCCCTGCGCTTAGAGTTCCTGCAGCCCTCGTGCACGTCTATCTATCAAAAGACATCCCCGCTTCTAATAGTGTAACGTGGAACAAAGTGCATTTATACTACATACAACGATGCCTGGACAGCTTCAGCTTAATGAAAGATTTCAGTAAAGAAAAGCATAACATGGCGCCTCCGTAGTTAGCCTGAAACAGGAAGCCGGGAGACCAGCGCTGCACAAAATGACGAGGGGTTCTCGAACAAACGACGAGAGGTCCGGGGCTGCAGCCCTGGTCTGGGCTTGGGCCACCATCCCTGCGCCCACACGGAACACGCATGGGAGACTGCAAGCTGGAGTAGCCCCGAGTGCTTCCAGTAAACACAGTCAGACACATCTCCCCAGACTGGCGCCAGCACACATTACACACCGCCCAAACCCCCTGGCTTCTCCATTGTGCAATCTAATTTCGCCAATCGTAACCGTGGATACACAACAATACTGAACATGCACGAGAGGGTATATTTTTCTATAGCCATGCAACATTTCACAGGACTTTGAAATACAAATAGGTTCGCGAAGTAACAAAGCTGAGCAACAAAACACATCCAGCATACCAAACCGAAAATATCCCAGTAAAATATTGGCAGCTGAGGTGGCCGCTGTAGCCAATGATCTCGCTGTGACATAAGACAAACAAGAAAGGGTGGAGGGGGCAGGGGAGGAGGGGTCCGGGGAGGAGGGAAGGGCCAGAGGGACTTGATGGGAGTGGTGGGGAGGAGGGGGAGGGTATAGAGAGAGAGAGGAGGAGAGACAGGACAGGGGGAAGCAGCAGAGACACGGCGGGTAAGATAAACAAACAAGCCCGTAACAGTGGATACACAACAATACTGAACATGCACGAGAGGGTATATTTTTCTATAGCCATGCAACATTTCACAGGACTTTGAAATACAAATAGGTTCGCGAAGTAACAAAGCTGAGCAACAAAACACATCCAGCATACCAAACCGAAAATATCCCAGTAAAATATTGGCAGCTGAGGTGGCCGCTGTAGCCAATGATCTCGCTGTGACATAAGACAAACAAGAAAGGGTGGAGGGGGCAGGGGAGGAGGGGTCCGGGGAGGAGGGAAGGGCCAGAGGGACTTGATGGGAGTGGTGGGGAGGAGGGGGAGGGTATAGAGAGAGAGAGGAGGAGAGACAGGACAGGGGGAAGCAGCAGAGACACGGCGGGTAAGATAAACAAACAAGCCCGTAACAGTGGATACACAACAATACTGAACATGCACGAGAGGGTATATTTTTCTATAGCCATGCAACATTTCACAGGACTTTGAAATACAAATAGGTTCGCGAAGTAACAAAGCTGAGCAACAAAACACATCCAGCATACCAAACCGAAAATATCCCAGTAAAATATTGGCAGCTGAGGTGGCCGCTGTAGCCAATGATCTCGCTGTGACATAAGACAAACAAGAAAGGGTGGAGGGGGCAGGGGAGGAGGGGTCCGGGGAGGAGGGAAGGGCCAGAGGGACTTGATGGGAGTGGTGGGGAGGAGGGGGAGAGTATAGAGAGAGAGAGGAGGAGAGACAGGACAGGGGGAAGCAGCAGAGACACGGCGGGTAAGATAAACAAACAAGCCTTAGGGAAGAGAGGGGAGGGGGGAGGAGAAATGCGACACGGCGGGAAGGGGAGGGGGCGGAACGGGGGCGGAGAGGGGAGAGAGAGAGTAGGCAAGGGTAAACAAACACGGACGTGCACGCGCCCGTGACTTTTAAGGTCAATGCGCATGCGCATAAGCTTAATGCGCATGCGCATTGACCTTAAAAGTCACGGGCACTGCAAGGAATCGCCACGATTCCTTGCAGTTAGATAAAGAGTCGATGAGCCCCTATAGTCTCGCTTGCTCGATGCGCATGCGCATCGACAGGCGAGACCTAAAAAAAGATAGGACACACGAGTGTTTAGAGAGTCACGCCATAGGCTACGCATCTGAGCAATGACTAAATCTGGATTATTGCTATCTGTCAGAAAGCATAATTACGACAGGCACCCAGAGTGAACCCGGGAAACCTGCTACAAAATAGGTCAAAGGTACACCATTTGTGACAAAAGAGCATAGTTTAATATGAAAGGGGGTAATGACTAGGGCTCCCGGTTTTATGGTATTTATTTTTTTGCCATTTCCTTCTGTATTTATCCGTATTTATTTTTTGGGCATTTTTTCTGTATTTATCCACATTTATTTTTGCCACACGCAAAAGACAATGCTACAGCTAGTATTTTTCCACATATATTTAAATTGAAAACACAACAAAACTAAAATGCCTTTCTACACTTGAAGTTGAAGGCATTAAGTAACCTTTGTGCTGCACTGCTTCTATAATATACAAGAAATGCATTGCATTTATTAGTATCACAGTATTAATTGATCCAACTTTCGAGTGCGGTGCTACATACATTAGCTGCAATTCCCACAGTAAAAACCTCTGCATTTTTCAAAGTAATTTTTTTAAATGTTTCCTAAGTAAAGTGTCTTGATTTGTTTTGATCCTATAAAAATCTTTGTATCCATCTCACATCGGTTGCAAAAATGGAGCTTCCTTTGTGCTTTCCTAACTGCGGATATATTTGGAAATATTTGTGTGGTTCATTCGCATTCATTGAAATCTTATCTGTTACCAAAAACTGACATCCTGCTGCATATCCACTCTCCATGTGCCCCAGCAATATATTCACATATTTCTTATTACAAAATCCTCTCCCCTTATAGTCAGAGAAAGTAAACACATTTTTCCATGTTAAAAGAATAAGCAGAAATGTGTGGGAAGACATGGACTGCCACTTGCCCTCTGTGTTTGAATGAGCAGAAATTGTGACTAGTTAAAAAAGCAAAGGCGCCTTTGTTGCTCATTCACCTTCCGAACTCCAGCATGGCAATTTTGGGGGTGCTGCAGCGCCTACCACCCCCCTACTTCCAAGCTCTAAATTTCCATTGAACTACAAATGTAGTGCAACATTCTGGGGACTGTCCTCTGCAAGATGGGTGTGCACATTTGCAGTATAAACTCATGACTACAAGTACCAGGATGCAGCAGTGTAGCTAGGATGTGAAGCACTGTTCAAATATGACATGAGCGCCTTATGATCTTTGCCTCTAGTGAGCGGTCTGTGTGTCACATGTAGCCTGGCAGTGTGTCTATGCAGAAAATAGGCTGACGGTATGCCGTAGTATGTTATCAGCAGGCTGACAGTGTGCCTAGACACCAGATGCAGCCTTTACAACAAGGACTACAAGTACCAGAATGCTCTAGTACAACGAGAACACCCGCATGGACAATTTGTCTTTTTGCCTTCGGTCAGCAGGAGGAGTAATGAAAGGACCAGATGAGCTGTACAAGTTTGACAGGGGAATGTGCGATGCAAACAATTTATAAAATGATGCCTCAGCCGGTCCTGGAAGCTGTGATGGATGGAGTAGATGCTGCTGCCTGAGCCTCCCTGCAGCCAGCCCGCACAGATGGTCCTTAAGCACATCGAGTTCAGGAAGGAATGCCCATCCCTGGCAGTCCATTGTTGGAGGGAGAGGTGTGAACCCGCAGCTCCTGTGTGAACAGCTCCTGGCACCCCCGCACCAAGGCCTGGTCGCAGCAGGCACAATGGGCCGGTGTCGGCTTTCTCAAGGCCTGTGCTTTGTCTAGTGTTTATCAGAGCACCTGGGGAGCTTAGCTGTGATAAGCCCCTGGAGTTAAAAAGTTCTTGGGTCCAGCTCACATTTTTATTCGGAACTTCACGGGATGCAACAGCTGATCCCCGACCTCGCACAAGCTGCGGACAGCCGACTGCAGAGGATTATCACATTTAGAATGACAATGGGCTGTTGCAAAGGAGCTTAACGTGCGCCCAAGGTGTGCTTCCTCACTGCTGATTAGCACATGCCAGAACGTGACCTAATCCATGCACAGTTTTAATAGTATTTTTCCGTTTTTAAATATAAATACAGACAATGGAAAAATAGTTTTCCGTCTGTATTTATGTGTATAAATCCGTAAAAACGGAAAACTGGGAGCCCTAGTAATGACATATAAACCAACTCAGTGTTATTTTTTCTCTTGCACACAATTTGCAGATAAAAGTGATAAAGCCCTGATGAGAACTCGTAGATTGAGATAACGAGTTCGAAACGCGTCGGCAGAAAGGAGAAAATAAATTGTTGGACTGACTGCAATAGTGATTAATACGTACAATCAAATCTTTTCTATCTCCTTTTGAACGTGACTTTATCCTCTAAATGATATATTTGAAGAAATACCATGCAAAAATTGAATATTTGCTGGATAATAGATGTGCAATGTATATGTAATGTTCATTGACTGTAGTGTTGTTTCTATATGTAATGTCATAATTTATGTACATGTGTAATGTTTAATGTAATGTGTTTTTCTCATGCAAAAATATTTTCTATTGAACAAACGAAAAAGTAAAGGGTATAAATAAATTATACCGAACAAATCCCGAAATAGGACTGATTTGTTGCTTGAATTTACGAGCTAAAACAACGAATTGTAGGGCTGGCATCTTGTTTCTTAAAATTTTTTGAGAAATTAGCACTTAAAGAGGTGCTTGGGTTGATCATGAAGCGGTTAAAAAGTTAGCTCTGTCTAGATGGTTGATCTCTCAGGAGTTCGCGTGGTACAGAAAATTTAAAAATAGGGCCTTTTGATTGGCCAAGGGAGCTTTTTTCCAGTTAGCTATTTTTGTAAGCCCCATGACTAAGCAATCTAACTGACTGGCTGCAAATGAGAGCAAAATGTTGTGGCTTCTATATCAGGAGATGGGTACACCATGGGACTAACTCACTACTTGCAAATAAAATAAACAAGGAAATATATGTTGGGTGGCCGTGGAAGGTTGGGTGTCCAATGGGAGTATGTGCACGGCCTTGCCAGAGGTCAGGCAGAGCATGGCAGGGAGTGTCCGGCCGCAGCTCGGTTTGACGCACAGTCTGGCTAGAGACCCTGTGGTCAACCCCCTCACTGTGCATGATCAAAGACTGCTCCCCTGAAGACAGTGCGCTGCTGAGGCCCTGCCTGAATATGAAAAAAAATGACAGAAATTCACTAAAAACAATTAAATGCGTAAAGTGACGTTATAGGTAGGTATGGTAATAAGATCTTGGCTCATGTTAAAAAAGGCCCAGAAATTCACTGAAATAGCCAAAGATTATAGTTAAGTGTTGAAATAAGATAAAAACAAATGTTTAAAAAGCTCCCCAAAAAACCCGCTGAACTTTACAAGTTATATTTTACTGAGCTAACTATAACTCGTGCCCCCTCCATGCACTACTTAAGACCTCCATTATTGCATTACTCATGAAGTCATAGATGACATTACTTCAGCAAGCATCTGAGCATCTAGGACAGGCATACAAAAATAATCTTTGTACAAGAAGGACTTATTCGACTACATTAAAAAGTAATAATCCTCTGTTGCAGAATGGCCATGATGCCACCTGTCACCAGACCTGTTAAGAACCTTATTACAAGTGGCTCGTAATAATCCCTATTATATCCCTCCCCTGGAATTACTGTTACCACAGATCCCAGTAATACCTAGAGGAAGAGAAAGGGTAGAGATTATGTGTTTTGGAGAGTCACATTTGGGAATCAGATTTAATGGGCTGATTTCCACATATTTCTCCACAGTATTTTACCAGGAGACTTCATCTGCTTACAACAGGCTAAATCTGTGTAAAACACCATGAAGCTGCAGTGTTGCCACAAAAAATATAATTCATAATTAAAGGATGTCAGGACCCCCTTCAGAAGGCCTCTCTCCTGAGTGGCGCTGCCAGAGGTTGCTCAGCTGTTGGGCCAACTCCCAGCTCATGAAGATGCGGTAAATTGGCTTTACCCAATGGAGCCAACGCCTGTGCAACATCATCCATGGCGTCTCCGGAAGTCCTCAATGGTGAGTTTGGGTCAGTTCCTTTGCAGTCCAGATGCAACTCACCGATCATTGCCTCCGTTTATCCTGTGGGAGGTGGCCCGAATCCTTTGGCAACATTGCCACCGGCATACCCTCCTAGCATACAGGGTTGCCACGGTATGTGGTAATACAGGCACAAGCTCTTTTAGCATCAGCACCCCAGGCCAGTTCATCACGAATCTTGGCACTCCATGAAGTAGTAACGTTACCTGTGGCCCCCTTTGGCATACTGCAGTGTGGAGGTACAGGCTTAGCAAGAACCGCACAGCATTCAACACACAGTTCAGTCTATGACGACCCTCTCCTGGTATACGGTGTCACCGAAAACAATCCTGCACATGGGTTACAGCCAGATCAGTGCACAGCCGAGTCCTCACACCTTGCACAGGGAGTCCTCACAGTAGGGCTCCCCACTGGGCCTTGTTCCCTCCAAAGTTCTCCTCTTCCTCACAGGGCACACTTGTTGTCGCAAGCAGGCAGCAGCTGGTGCTCCAGTATCTAGGGCAAGTGAACTTGGTTTCCCTTGGTGATGTTCCCTCACCCAGTAGTGAGACTAGCAGGCCTTTACCCCTAGTCCTTGTCACAGGCAGAAGTCTTGCAGAGCTTCCCCTTCTCATGCAGCCTGTCTGGCTGCTTGGAAGATGACAATTTTTGGGGGACTCAATGTCCCGTTCTTATAATCTTTTTCCAGACACCAAATGTGATTTAGAGCCTGAGTCTTTGAAATTTTATGTTGGATTTCGGTTTCTTTTTAAGTGGACACTCCTTGTCTTTTTTCTTCATGAAAGATGTCTGTCACAGCCGGTAAGACTCCTAAACGGATTGTCCCATAGCACAATTAATAAGAAGTGACCAGAGTTCACACCTGGATGTCAGCCTCAGTGAAATGTGAATCATAAGTTTAATCCAAGACCCCCAGGCCTACTCTCTATGATTCCCTTATCAGCCCCTTCTCCCTTCCGGGGATGTGGCTAAGCCCTTTCCTTGGGCTATATCACTGAATCATACAGCAGTCTTTTGAAGTGTCCACCTTTTCCCGATTCACGCGCTCAGACCAACGAGGACGCTGACAGCAGCGTCGTGATTGGCTTAGGGGAGCCTGTGTGCTTCCTGGTCAATTCCAGGGCTAATCAGGAAGAGACGACAGAGGTGAGACGTGGCCATGAAGAGGTTACTGTTTTTTTCTTTTTCACTCGCCACCTCTAGCCCATACCAGCCGCCACTGCAGCCCGCATCATCAAACAAAGCAACATTCTTGAATGTCCATTGTTGGTGATTATTTGTGATTCAGTAGATAACTGAGTATTTCCTCTACTCTGGATGCACCCTTTAAGTGATGTAATACTTTATTTATATACACGCTATTAAAATTACTTCCCAGATAGGGTCAAACGCAAGAGAAATGTTGGGAAAAATAACTAACTAGATTTTAAAAAAAGGCCTGGGGAAGACACCGGGATGTACAGAAAGAGTAAAAGACATGGGTGTGATTAAGTAAGGTGCTTTTTCCTGTAGCACACAAGGAAATTGGTAGATAAGAAGGGCAGGAAGTCTTCACTGTCAATATCTATGCACCAAAAACAAAGGAGGATTCTGTATGTCAACAGTAATAAGCTGTTGTTTTTGATTATGTCTGATTATGTTGTGTAATCCAGAAGGTGTGATGCTTGTAGTCTGTCTGGTACCAAGAATTCACATCGAAATACTGCCAATCTTCAGTTCAAAATGACAGCCGGTGAGGTCATGCCCAGTAATATTATTATGATGGCTGCTCAGATGTCAGTGCACAAGATGAGGATGTAATTAATGATGTTACACTGGCCAATTACAGATGTATTATGCCCAAAGCTATTTGAATGACGTTGACTTGTTGTTATGGCAATCCTACATTAATATTGCAATCTTCATAATCAAAGCATTAGGCGGTTTCTTTTCTTTCCTAACTAGTAGAATTTGTTCCTTCCCTGAAATTGTTTCTGTTAGGAAAATGAGCTAAACTCCTCTGTTGCTGAAGCAGGTGATGGACAGCTTCCTTATCTTTGGATCCTTGTGGCAGACAACATAAAATCATGTGAGCCTGTCAGGGAAAAGGACTATGCTTGTGTTTGCTGTAAAAAGTTGTGCTCTAGACAGGGGAAGTTGGGACAGGTTTTCTTTTTAAAATCTCTTTATTCAATTTTAGTACAACCGACAAACCCATAAACATATGGCAACTCCCCCCTCCCATTCCCATTCAGAGCCACATTATCCAACAGAACCCTGAATTCACATCCGAGGTCTAACCACATTGTGCTATTAGAGAGTCCATGGTATCACTCTCCACTTTTGTGGCCCCGCCTCAACCCTCAGCCCCTCCTTCTCGCTCATCTTCTAACAAATCGTCTTCCAACCCTTTCCACGACCCCATACTTTAGTACATTTGTTGGGGGCGTCCCCGTGCTATGTATATCAGTTCTTCGGCCCACATACAAAAATTCGTAATCACCTCCCATTCCTTCCTTGTGAAAAAAGGGAGAGGGGGTCCATTATAACCCTCTAAAGCCTGGGCTGCAACACACAACATGTGAAATAGATAACTAGCTCCAGTGGGAAGGATATATAGAACAAAATGAGAGGCCCACTTTTTATTTGTGGCATCAGGCAGGCCAGCTGGCCTGCTGTGATTATTTTATTTTTGAAAGAATATATGACATTAACTCAATGCCATTTGTAAAGTGATTTCTGTGCTGAATCAAAGGGGACACAAACTTGAAGATGACATTCTTCTTCAGAATTTTTACTTCAGAAAACCATAGATAGTAACTCACAATCCATAAAGTGATTTTACACACAATGAATTTCAAAATGACACACAGAATGACAGCAACAAATATAAAACAATAGGTGAAATAGGTGTCCGCAAATGACAGAAAATGAGCCCTTCTTTGGGCAACAGTAGGTGATCCGTCTATGGGTACCAACAATAAATTCGAAATAGACCATCTAGTGCATTTGACAAATTAATTGGCTGCAGCAATATTTTTGTGGTCTAGCACCAATGGTTTTTATTCTTTTTTCCTTATGCTGAATGCTGTTGGTTCTAGGTGGTAAGCTTCTGTTCCCCCCATACCTCTACCATCACTGCCTTAGCATTCAGTACAGGAGGTTCCCCTAAGGCCTGAGTGATCTTATTATGAACTACCTCCGAAAACGTGCAGATTTTCAGACAGTCCCATAATGTGTACACAAGTGTAACCCCTCTGTGTGCTTCCCCAGAGGAATGTATGATGTTACAGCTTAGGGTGGGCGCAAAATCTGTTCCTCTCGTGGATTTTCGGAAATTTCACGATCCGCTAATCTCACGAAATTGCCGAAAAATTCGCAAATCAGCTCGTGGGCAGATTTTGGGCAGTTGAGTAGAGGCATTGCACAAACCGGTGGCGCCTTCTTGAATAAATATGAAGGGCAGGGTTCATTCTGGCATGATGCTCTTGTCACAAAAAATTAACCTCAACAGGAAGCACTTACAGATATAAATAAAGCAGGTGCCCGAGTTGAAGCTCAAGTTCAGTAACGCATTCATCAGCCCAAAAACAATCATGAGCTTTGTCGAGGCTGGGCAGGTGTGCTTTCTCCCCATATCTACCGTCTAAAATTAGCTGTGATGCTGGTTAGAGGCCTTTGCATCCTTCACTTCCACAAGCGCAATCCCCGTGCAGTTCCTGTGACCATGAGCTTCTTTCTCCTCATCTGCTGCTCTGATCGGTCTCTGACCTTTTATACACACAAGAGGCATGTGAACTCACATAGAAGGCCCACCCGTTTGGCCCCCCCACACACTAGCGGTGTGCACCGTCTTCCCGCCATTTACCCACTATGATGGATAGCTCACTCAAGGGACCACTGCGCAATTCGGCGCGATGGCATAGTAACACACACATGGTCACTGGAGACAACTCTTCTGGCACTTTAAGCAGCTGTAGTGTAGGAAAAGCACTATACATTTACCCAACGAGCTAGCACTTACTGTTAGCCAGTAGAAACAGTAATTTGTGCAAATCCGCGAGTTCTGGGATTTTTCGCGAACTCGCAGATTTTTTGGGCAATTTCGCGTGAATTTGCGGACCGCAAATCCGCAAAATTTGCCCATACTTAGTTACAACGCATGGCTTTACAACGTAGTTCTTACATCGCAAAATCCTTTACAACGCATACATTGCATGCCATTACAATGATTAAAAAAAAAAAATACATTTACAACGCATTCCATTATATCGTATTATACCTTTACAATGCATACCATTACAACGCATACCATTACATTGCATTTAAGGTAAGTGTTGGATAGTGTAGGGGTAAAAATTACTATTCTAACTCCAGAGGGTGCAACAGTAGGGTAAGTGTTTGATAGTGTAGGGGTACAAATTACTATTCTAACTCCAGGGGGTGCAACAGTAGGGTAAGTGTTGGATAGTGTAGTGGTACTATGCATTGTCATGGTATGCTTTGCAATGACATGCAATGTAATGCCTGCGTTGTAGTGACATGCATTGGAGTGTCATGTGTTGTAGTGACATGCAATGTAATGGCTGCGTTGTAGTGACGCGTTGTGAAGGATGTTGCGATGCAATGACTGCGTTGCAAATGCAGTGCGATGTAATGACTGCGTTGTAAAGGTTGTTTCCCTCCCCAGAGGCATCAATCAGACGCTGTCCTGCCCTTTGCGAATAATCTAGTTCTGGTGTTGTATGCACTGTGCAAGATCTTGAGTTGGATCAACTTAACCCCTTCACAGCGGGGGTAATTCCCCTGCTGTGCTGGGGGCGGGGGGTGCGCACAGGGCCCCGTGCTCATGACGAGCTCAGCTCATCATGAGGCACAGTGCTCGTGTGTTCATGACGAGCTGAGCTCGTCATGGCCACACCCGTTTCCGTGGAACGCTCAGCACTGCAGGGGAATTATCCCCGCATGTGAGCGTTCCACGGCTCATGATGAGCTCAGCTCGTCATGAGAACACGAGCACCGTGCCTCATGACGAGAATCACCACTTACCCCGGGTATGTGCATGTCTCTGCCCACTCTTCATCATCCAGCCTACCCAGATTCCCCCTCCCATTTCTCGTGTAGCCTCTGTAGTTGGGGAGCACTGTTGGAGATAGCAGATATTGTATGACAGTGAAGAGGGGCACCCAGGACTCTATATTTCAGTAGACTTTCTTCAGGGATCTCTTCCTACAAGCTTATGAGGACCTGAGATGGCGTTTCACCTAATGGTACCTCAAACTTGTCCCCCAGCCAGCTCATATTGGGATTGAAGGTCTTGAAAGTGTTTGGGCAGGAATGCCCCTTGCATGATATACAGATGTGTACCTTACCCTGAGTTACAAAACTGCTTGTGAAATTGGTAACCTGCCATTTTACTGGGCTAGTTAGCATGTTAATCTAGCATGTGTGCTGTAGGGCTAGGCATGTCCATTGTAATGCCAAGGTCCAGAACCTATTCTGTGACCTGGAGGGGCACATCAACCATGTCCTCTTTTGTCGACATGGGACTACTAAGTATGATCTGGACTTCTGACAAGAAGGGTGGTGGCAGCATACCAATTAATGTGAAATAATAGCCTTGAACAGACATATTTTCTTTGTAAGCAAGGCGTGCGGCCTATCGACCTCACTTGTGAAATGCTCTACTTCCATGTAACACCCACAACAGATATTTGCACTGGCCTTCCACAAGCATGTTGCATGCATGTAAGTATGCATGATGAATCTATGGCACACATATGGAAGCTACATTTTAAGTGAGATGTAAGTATGATTGCTTGGACCCGTGAGCTACATTGTCAATTCCCCCACTTTAGTGTAGCACAAGATGGAGGGAGGATAAAGTTTCCCCCGACACTTGAATTGCTTTCCCTGCATTCCTGTGGCTGAGTGGTGCAGACGTATACACTAAAGTGAGAAGGATGGAGACGGGGCTACCTTTAAAAATGCTATAGGATTATTTTACCAGGGGAATTGCTAATTAGATTTTTCAGACCACTGCCATTTGATAGATGGTAAGGTACAAGGAGTGAGTCATCAGATTCTGTTGTTAACTGTAAGGATGTTTAAAGGCAGGGTCTGCCCTTTTGTCTGTCTCAGACTGATACTTCAAGAAGGCTAATGATAGTCAGGTGCCAAGTCTTCACACATCATTGAGTCCATGTATTTGACACTCTTGTATGGAGCCAGCATCAACACTGCCTGCTGTGAGAGTAATCACCTTGCACAAAGGCTGTGTCTGCACTACATCCAGAAAATGATTTTTAATCAGGAACCACCCCAAACCAGTTACAGGACCTTAGAGAGTGGCTTCACATTCCTTGTTTGAAAAATGTGTATAAACATGGGACCCAAACTTGGTTTCAGTTCTAAGTTATATTGACCTTGGAAGAGAGTAGTTGAAGAGCTGCTATGAGATTACAGCTGCTATCAGCATGACAGTTAATCTCTGAGAGTTGAGAGGACACCACCTAAAGTCTGCACAGCTTGTTGGAGAAGCTGTGGGTGTGGCTGGTGCCTAGAGGTCTGTCTACTTGATCCGAGAGGAAAGAAGAATACCTGGAGGATAGACTGCCCAGGAAGAGAAGCTTAGATGTGTTCCCAGTGTCTAGAGCACCCAGAAGAGGCCAACTGCCATTGGGAGTAACGTTGTTGCTGACCTGAGTCATGATTGATCATCAGGTCTCTCAGAACATGGGTCATGTGGCAAATCACACGAAGAAACTAAATCCTGAACAACAGTGTGCAGTTCAGCACCCCTGCTGCATGCCCAAAGGATTGGTGCTGCCTGATGTGCAAGAAGCCATCATCGCTGCTGAAGCAGAAGACTTGTTCAGCAGCTAGGAGGCTACAAATTCCAAAGACGAGAACTTGCAGATCAAACTCCCTGTGTTGATCACTGCTGTGGCCTGACTAAGGAGCAAAACCGCCGTTTACAATCCAAGAGACGTTGGTGCAGGCAAAGCAGAAGATATACCTGATGTGATTTCCACCTGCTTTTTTCAACTACGCAAAATAAAAAAGATTTGTAGATTGCTCACCCATGATGCCCGTATTCAGGTGATCATCGCCATGGTCATGTCCCATGTTGAATATGCCAATTGATTATACTTTGGCATCCCACTTTATCTTGCCAAACGTCTACAAATAATACAAAATCAGGCTGCTCGCCTGATTGTTCATCTTCCCAGGCGTCAACACATCACCCCTCTTCTGAAGCAATTACACTGGCTTCCGGTTGCCCAGTGGTGTGCTTTTAAGATTGGATGACTTACTTTCAAGTCACTTCAGGGCAGGAGTCCGAAATTTGTTAACAACATGCTCATCAAATATGCTCCTACATGAAATCTTCGCTCTGCCTACAAAAATCTATTACTTACCCTTCATTTCAGATTAAAGCACACTGGTGGTGCCAGTTTTTCTACCCTGGCCCCCACTTTCTGGAATTCTCTTCCCTCTGAAATCCGTTTTTGCACTAATCTTCTTGGCTTTAGAAGTCTTTTAAAAACTTGGCTCTTCCGACAGGCCTTCTGAACCATTCTCTGGAGCTTGGATTTCAACCGAATTAGCGCCATGAAACCTCCCCGGTGTACGTGCGCTTTATAAATTCCGTTTTACCATTACATAACATAACACCACCGTTGTGGCCCAGTAGACCTTGTCTGTCCTATGCCCCTGTCCTCGGAATGGGGCCTGCAGCCAGCATGCGGATCTACACTTAGGTTGAGAAAGATCTAAAAAAGTGCTCTTCATCTGCTTTTGCACCCTCGGGTTGTGAGACGGAACCACGCATGTGTTTACCACACATGCCGGTTCCACGCGGTCTTAGCCATGCTAGTCTTAACCACGCATATGCCTTTATCATGCATATGCCCCTGCCCCAAGCCAAACAAAATATCCCACCCTCCCCTAATCCCTAAAAACTACCGACTCCCCTGAGCCCTAAAAACGATCCTGCTCCCCAACCATTAATGACTGCCTCCTACCCCCTCCCCAAAACCTGGCCCCAGCTGCACTCACCTCACCGGGTTCTCTACCGATCCTTCCTGCTTCCGCCCAGCAGCAGCTAGAGTGTCTAATGCCTTAACCACGCATATGCGTGGTTAAGGCAAGCGTGGTAGCACTTGCATTGTTGGAACACGCGTAGCTCTGCTCGCGTTGTTCCAACTGTTTCCCATCCTTGGGTTTTCTAAATAAATTACATTTCATAACATAGCTTACTCACTGTTAAAGTGAAGACTGCTTTATTTCCAATATTTTTAGCACTTGTCCAAAACAATTCCTTTTTTTCTGCAAGACCTTATACATAGGTGTAACTACCAATTTGCAACACCATGAATAGAACATGTCTCCAATGCTCATCCACTATACCCCACACCTTTAATGTAGTCGAAACTACAAACCACACCAATACAATCATGCACTTGTAAAGGATGCCCAGAAACCAGATGTCTATCGGAGTGAATCGTGGCCTCTTTAGTGGTATGAAGCCCTCTATATATTTAGCAAAACAGTACAATACACACATTTTGAAGTCTTTGTCACTGATATATGGCTTAATATGATTCAGTGAACAAGAGCATACATTTTAAGTGTGGAGTCTATGGATAAGTAAATCAGTTGGTAAGAGGTATGGTACGAGTCTAAAGAACATAATCAGCTAAATAAAAGAGAAGTACGTACTATTAATACACTTTTGGTGCTCCTTGTTTAATTACCTTTAGTTTAAATATCAACTCCATGCTAATAAAGTTTCTAACTTCCATCCACTGTTCAACTCAAGCAACATAGTGCATCTGGCACCACTAAGAGTGTAACTGAACAAACCCACCCCAGCTTTTTCTGTGCACACGGAACTGGGGCTTGATTATGTCTCAGACCTTGTCTCCCTAAGTCTGCTAATGTGCTTGATAAAGATCTGGTGCAGGGAGGAGCTGAAGTTAAGCCCACTGATTCTTGAGGACTGTTTGTCTCTGGACCAGGCACTGAGTATCCCATGGTTAGCTCATGCTTAGGCATCCTTTTTTAGGGTCGAGGACCGTCGCACTGGGTAGCAGTGGGCCGAGTCCGAAGATTTTATGTTTTTTAGTGAGAGGGCTTGAACCCGCCCCTCTTCTCCATTGGCTGGCCTAGTAAACGCTGGCCAGCCATTGGAGGAGAGGGGCGTCACTCCCTTTAAGCCCGGTCTTTTTCGGATTCGGGGGCGTGTTTTTTAGGTTCTTTCTATCTGTGACGTCATCCGTCACTCAAACCTAAAAACACGCCCCCGAATCTGAAAATGACCGTGCGTTTCTCCGAGGCATTCCTGCTTTGCCTCGGAGAAACATGGTCGTCGTGCTCCCCCTCCCTCCCTCTCAGGCCGTGCAGGCCTGCTCCAGGCCTCTCCCTCTTCGGTGACAATGGACAGCGCCTGCTGTGCCCCTCCAGAGGCCAGGCGCAGGTGGATTCCTGCACAGGGGAGCCTCCTGCTGGAGAGCGGCTGTCGGGATAGTTTCAGGGAACAGCCAGCACCTCCCATTTCCCAAGTGCGAGCCCTGCCCGCACCGACAAGCCCGAAAGACAAAGCGGTGCACGGGATAGGCAAGGCACGGGCGCTGTGGCCGTGTGACCCATCGCCAGGTAGGTCGACGCTGTAGCAAGGGTGGGCTGGTGTGGGGGCGGCGGGAGTCCTCTGCCGGACGGGGCACCCCTCTTCCCTGAAGCCGAGCCGCATTGCATCCACCCGGACATCTGTGGGCCGGGCGGCTCCGCTTTTTCTCTTCTTAATTCTGTTCCCTTTGTATAGACGCCCGCCCGCACCCATTCCCCTTTTGTCACCCCCGAGTTCTCCCTCCGAAAACAGAGCCCACAGCCCTCGAACGCCGCCCCGGCAGACCGATGCGCACCTCGCCACACCTCTCCCGCACACCTGCCTCCCTCCGTGTCCAGCATGCCCAACTTAAACACAAACTTCCCCACCTGGCTTGCATTACCCACCACCCCCTTATTGTCCTTGAGCCACCCCCCCCGGGCGCCCTGCAACCCAGCCTGCCCCTTGACAGACCACACTCCTACTCCTTGTCCTCCTGACCTAGAACCCTCCGTGCCGTTAATTATTTTCTTTCCCTTATTCTTGAGGGCAACTGTCTGCACGGCACTCCCGCACCCTTCACCTTCGCGCCAGCAGTTCCCCCTGCACACCTCTCCCTTGCGCCTCTTTCCATCACATGCGACCCTCCCCCCAACTTCCATATTCGCCCGACCGCCCCACCAAACTCCCCCGCTCCTAGCGCCGCTAAAATGTCCGTCCGGTGGCATCCATCTTTATTCCCCGTGGGACCCATCCATTGCTGTGCCCCACACCCAGTTACTCCCCCCAAGCTCCCCGGCTGACCCCACTAAGAACTCGTATTTCTCGCCTGCTCCAATGGCTGCAGTTCCGAACGAGGGCCCCTCCTCCTGCCCCAACCCTAAATTTGTGTGCCCAGCATCTCTCGGGGGACGCGCTGACCTACGCTACAGATAGTGCACCAACTTGCACTAAAGAATTGTGACCGGCCCTTGCACACACACTCAGCACCTCCTGAATCGCTCACCCATTAACTCCTCCCACTTGAGGTCAGTTGTCCTTTGCTTAGTAGTTAATGGTGTGGCAGCATGGGGTGAGATGGAGATAGACAAAAAAGGGGGGGAGAAGGTGTTGATAATACCACGCCTGCAGCCCTTGAGCCATATTTCCTTTACTTATTTAGCAGGAAACCGAGCTCCACCGCGTCCGACCCCACACTGCCCCCGCTCTCCCCCCGGCCTCAATTGGACGAAGGGTCAATCGCACAAAGACTAGGGGCCGGCACCCTACACAATCCTCACCTCCAACATGCTGCATAACGACAGCACACTTACATCCAGCACCTTCACCCCAGATGTCACACCCCGTACAACGCGCCCACCCCGCACTTCCAACAAATGACTCAGTCCACCCTTCTGTGCACACAGTTGCCCGCCAAGTCCGCCCAAGGGCACACCGATCGCCCTCACATCCTGTGTCCCACCCCGCACCTAGTCCGCTCCCAGGCCCCGGCCACACCCCACGCATAAAGCCTGCCACCACGCCACGCATCATATCCCTCTGCACATTCCATGCCACTATTTCTTCAACCAAGACGACCTTCCCCCTCCTCCTTGAGCCACACCCTCCCCACTCCTGACCCCCAGAAAGCTCCCCCCGTCCGCCGGCCGCTTGCGCACCCCCCTCCCTATTATTGACCACAATGCCACCCCACCCACGACAAGCCTTCTCGTGTATCCACCATCCACAAATTTCACACCCTACCTCCCTGTATTTTGCCCTCATCCCCCTGCCGCTATTCATGTTGCTTGCTCCCCTCGCTGTGCTTGCTCCCCTGCCCCCTCGCTGTGCTTGCTCCCCTGCCTCCTGGCTGTGCTTGCTCCCCTGCCCCCCTGGCTGTGCTTGCTCTCCTGCCCCCTGGCTGTGCTTGCTCTCCTGCCCCCTGGCTCTGCTTGCTCTCCTGCCCCCTGGCTGTGCTTGCTCTCCTGCCCCCTCAGTGCTTGTGCTTGCTCTCCTGCCCCCTCATTGCTTGTCCTTGCTCTCCTGCCCCCTTGTTGCTTGGGCTTGCTCTCCTGCCCCCTCATTGCTTGGGCTTGCTCTCCTGCCCCTGCCCCCTCATTGCTTGGGCTTGCTCTCCTGCCCATGCTCTCTCGTTGCTTGGGCTTGCACTCCTGCCCCTGCCCCCTCGTTGCTTGGGCTTGCTCTCCTGCACCTGCAACCACGTTGCTTGGGCTTGCTCTCCTGCCCCTGCCCACTCATTGCTTGAGCTTGCTCTCCTGCCCCTGCCCTCTCGCTGCTTGGGCTTGCTCTCCTGCCCCCTCGTTCATTGTGCTTGCTCTCCTGCCCCTACCCCCTCGTTCGTTGTGCTTGCTCTCCTGCAACTGCCCCTCGCTGTGCCTGCTCCCCTACCCCTTCGCTGTGCTTGCTACCCTGCCCCCTCGTTCGTTGTGCTTGCTCTCCTGCCCCTGCCCCCTGTGTTTGGGTGCTAATGCAATAGGTCCCGCATATGCAAACGATTAAGCTATTGGCAATGTAAATGACAATGCAATTTTTTTTATGATTAAAAAAAAAAAATGAGCAATGCCAATAGCTCTACCTTTAATAATGCCGATATCATTGCATTGTAACTGCTTGTTTCTTTAGGTAGTCCTGACACTTTTCTGAATCCAACTGCTCTCTCCGCCCTTGAGTTGGGGAGTGTTAAAAGATTGTTTCTGGAGCTCTCCTATTAGGAGAGAGGAAGTCTAGAACTCCAGAAGCCAGCGGTCAGGGGCCATATGCTTCTAAAAACCGTACAGGGGTTGGAGCCATACCTGGGCCTGGTTCGGTCACAGCATGATAGGTTTTTATTGAGCATGTTCAGGTTTAATCAGTGCACCATTTTCTGGCTTCCCCGCATGGGTTGGTTCGGAAGACAAGGAAGAAAATCCTGTGTCTGCGACAACGTGTCTCCACAGGATTTGCTTCACTTTACAATGTTTTGTTCTTGCTACAGTTGGCTGAGGAAACGCTTTTTAATCCCTCTGCTTAAACCGTTGCACTTTAAACAAGTTAGGCCTGCCTTGTATTTACAGATGATATTTACTGTTTTATCCGTTTTATGGGCTGACTGGGCTTTTATGGGCTGGTCCATGACCAGCCCACTTTTCTGGAACCTTTGATTACTCTGTGTTAGCCTCTCTGGCCCTGTAACCCTCTGCTAGCCTTGCTGTAGTTACTTCTCACTTCCGCAAGCAAAAGAAAGAGAATTTAGTTAGGCACTCCTAAGCTCCATTTTATATACCACTTTCCTCAAAGCACAGTCATCGAGGAATGAAAAGAGCTCCTCACAACATATCTCTTCTGGTAAGCTTTTCCTGATTAGATGTGTTCATCGTTTTCATTGCAACTCAGTTTAGCTGAGCAAGTGTGTTGAGGTAACGTGGTGATCGACGTGGCACAGCACGGGAGCATACGGACCCCACCAAAACTTATCATAGATTAGATAAAAATGTAGGACGCGTGTGGCTTTAAAGTGTTAAGAGGGTAGGGTATGATACAAGATGGAAGTGTGGCGAGAGCTTTGTGATGCATTTTGGGAGTTTGCTATGGGCAGAAAAAAAGACCTTATGAATGGCTAAAAATGTTGTTTTTCCAAACATTTGATGGTACATTGGTTACCAAAATATTAGCTGAGTAAGAAGGGTCCACTTGGAAAACTCACCAATGTGTGGCCGAACCCAATCTTATTATTTTTAGAGTTTTGTTCTTCTTCAGTTGCTACATGTAACCAGAGCACCTTTAGACGCCATCGCTTTTCACGTCCCAATTACAACATTTAAGCAAAACAAAGATATGTGTGGCGCCCTTTCTTTTTCACAAGGACTATTATCATAATAAAAATATTTTTATGTTTCGTTTTGAGCCAACGCTCCCCTTTGACTTGCAATTTCCTGACTCTTTCATTACTGCCATATAGTTCTCTGTTTTTTTTTTTATCAAACTTTGTATCCAAGACTTTACACACCAGTTTATGGCTTTCCACACATTGAACAGCTGCAGTAAATTAAAGTGCCAGTCAACGCCGTCGCAATTAAAAACCTCCAGGCTCCATTACAAATAATGGCTGGAGTTTTCGGGCCAATGTCAAATGTCACCTTACTGGGGCTTTGAGACAAACGGGGCTCAGAGAACAGGTGACGGGGCTCAGTAAGTTTAGTACTCTGGCTTATTTGCCAGTCGGAGGAACCTCGCCTAATTCCAACTAATTTCAGATAACAAGATTACCCACGGCGGCCTCTATCTTTTTGGGGCCAAATATGTTTTTGAGCAAACACAGGCTAACTGCATTCTTCCAAAAATAAATACTTTCGGAGAAAAAAATATGTTTTTGTTTAGGCTATAGTAGTTGGGAAACAGATTCACAGATTTTACTTTGGTGGGGAAAATAAAGCGCGGCTGTATCGGCCTGAGCCTAACATTCCCAACAGATATATTTTTACCATTACGCTTCCTATCAGTTTAGAGTTATCAACATTTTACTTCGTCTGGCGCGAGATACTGGGTTCATGGGTGCATATTAGTCAGTGATTTTATGGGTCGGAGGAGCGAGTCTCAGATCGCCGAACCATGTAAAAAGGATGGTGAGACGAGCGTGGTGGAAACTGGACAGAAGGAGGGAACAGGTGGATGTGGGGGAATTTTGAAAAATAATTTAAATGCATTAGATTTGCAGTGCACCTCTAGTTTGACAAGACATTTGAAAGTGGCGGGGCATTAAAGGAAGGGTCTGAATGTGTATTGTGTCGCAAGCAATGATTGACTAAAGGGGAACTGCAAGACCCTCAAGCCAAGGAAATTTTGAAGAACAACAAAAAAAGGACCAAATGGTACAAGTTAAACCACATTTCAGAAAGTAAGAATATTTATAAAGTTAATTAGGATATGCAGTCTTGAAAAAATTAAACACATTTAAAACTGTCCCATATCGTGCTTCATTCCTGCTTCCACCCATGCCATTCATTTATTATTATTATTATTTGAAAGTTTTATATAGCGCGGACAAGATCCTTGCGGATATCAGAGCGCTTTACACAGAAGGGGAACATGAGGGAGCATAGTCAGATAGGTAAATCAGAGGAGCAAACAGTACATAGTCAAACAGGTAAATCAGAGGGAGCAAACAGTACAATCAAGTAACCCATGCATAGGGTGCAATATGAGCTAACGATCGGTGCATTAGAAACAAGTAGAGGTATAATACTGCAATAAAAGGCATACATTCGCTAGTTGATAATAGTCTAAAGAGGTCATTTCTTAGGGTGCTATATGAGCTAACGATCAGTGCATTATAGACAAGTAGAAGTATAATACTGCATTAAAAGGCAGATACTAGATACTTAATAATAGTCTAAAAAGGCCATTTCTTAGGGTGCTATATGAGCTAACAAGTAGAAGTATAATACTGCAATAAAAGGCATACATTCGCTAGTTGATAATAGTCTAAAGTCTAAAGTCTTGTTAGTTCCTCCTTAGTACCGACCTGTCCTCACCTGTAACCTCCCATGAGGACTGGTCCTTCCACTTCCGCTGTCGCGCGGTATGTCCCATTTAGTCTGCAAGCCCCACTTTCCTCGATGAGTCCCTCCCACCGCAGGCACAACATGCTTTCCCGCATCATCCAGAGCACCATACGCGCCTTCACTTAGCCTGACTGCATTATTTTTAAACAATAGGGTTGAAAATAATCGCCAGATGCACATGTTACACTTCATTTAACAGCACATAGGCTGCTCTTGAAAATGCAAGGTAAAGATAAGTAGCTCACGAATGTCATCGGCGCTCCCTGCAAACAAACCAATTGGCAACATTTTAAACTGGCCAAACTGGACTAGAAGAAACCCCCAATTGGCCGCTTCACAGTTCAGCAGAAATCAAATCCTTGTTTTCCTTGTATCAAAGCATAGACAACAACAAACGAAGGTCAGAGATTTCATTTCCATCCACATGATGATACCGTCATTCTTTCTAATTTATTACTGTTGCTAGCACAGTGCATTTGCCGCTTTAATCATTCTTTGCAGTGCTGCTGCTCTCACGTTTACAGGGAGCAGCGTGAAGCAGGGCAAGAGGAGGGCTGGGTTGGAGCGTTGGACTGCTCACCTCACCGCCCTATCTCAGTAAAGTGAGAGGTATTAGCTCCTAGAGAGTTTACACTGCACGTGAAGGCCGCCGCTCTGCCAGGTGGAGTGATAGGGGCTGCAGGCCCCGACTGCATAGTGCACGCTTTAGTTCACACATGGGTGCAACTGCGGGCCCTGGTACCAGGCCTGTAAAGGGCTATGGGAGGTCACACTGTGGGTTCCGGTCTCTGCAGGCCCTACCCTCAGCACAGAGGCCACAACCTCCCCAGTGAGGGAGTGCACAGTGCAGTGGGGGTGGGGCCAGCCACGCGCCCACTCCTAATCTCTTCACGCGCCAATGCACTTCTCCTGCCGCCGCCTCGCCTCCCCATCGCCTGTTGAATACCGCCTCCCTCCGAGGCAGGGTTGGATTGGGATTGAAAATCAGCCCGGGCACGCCCAAAAAAAATCGGCCACATTTGCATAATCACTCCTCAAATCACCGCTTTGGCGTAATCTTATAAAAAAAACTTTAGGGAGGGGGGTTAGAAAAAGCATGCATTAGTTTACACTGGTGAAACAAGTGAGGCCACTTCTACTCAGGCCCCCTGCCGCCGCTCAATATGTGCACACATTAAAGGGCAGGCCAGAGAGACAAAGGGAGTGACACCTCTGCCTGTGGCTAAACGGAGGTAATGAGCGCCCATCTGCCCCTAGAAAGGCCACATAGACGCCGCGGGCTGTGCTCGAACAATAGAGACAGTGCCCAAATCGGCCCCCAGACTGCTCAAAAAAAGCAGCCCACAGCAGGAACTCGGACACCGGCCGCTCGGGCATTGCCCAAATGCCCGCGTTACCAATCCGACGCTGCTCCGAGGCCTAGCTAACTGACTGAGGCACGGACCATAGAGGCATTTATTGGGCGGCGCCGGAAACGGGACTGTCTCCATGACTTTGCGGTTCTAACATTAGCATATCATTGTGAAATAGGCATCGGTTTGGTAGTTACTAACTACGAATCCAATGCCAATTTTCACAATGATATGCTAATATTAGGAACTTTATTAAGCAATTTCCTGAAGAGTAGATTTTTGCATATATTGCGCATGTTTTCATACTGATTAAAAGGAAGGGGTTAACGAGAGAAGGAGGGAAATAGGCCGATGAAATGCTTAGTTGAGAAACACACAAAGGCAAAATTAAGAGGGTTTGGGAAAAATGTGTGTGTGGGACTTGCTAGTGAAGATAAAGGCAAGAGAGGCTCCTTCTGAAAGCAGACATGCCGCTCGCAGGCAGATAGACACCAGGGCGGCTGAAGAGAGAGAGACACAGTCTCAGCGAGACAGGCATTACAAGAGCTTACGGCATAGGCGGGTCTGGGGAAGGGAAGCTTCAGCAGAGCTGAGACGAGAGAGAAGCCGAGGAGAGCTTTTGCGAGATGGTCATACTCTAGTCAGTGAAGAAAGAGGTGAAATAGTATTTTGAATGTGTTTTCTGTTCTCTGTTTGTGGTAAGGCCAGTGTGCTGATCTTTTCTGTTCTGAGGATGACCTGTTTCTCTAGCCAACTTATGTTTATACACCCTGTACTCTGCACTTTTGCTTGCCTTTACATCTATTAAGACCAACTTGGCACTATCTTAAAATGTGTCTGTTATGCCAGCTCAATAAATGGTTGCTCAACGTTTATGGCTTGTTCTTTCGCACTATTCAGGCACTCCAAAGCCAGGCTGGGTGGCGTTGCCGCTGTAGAACACAACAAATAAATACATACATACATTGACCGGTTTCCGTCTTACCTGAGCAGAGCCCCCGCATTTGCAGAAGACACTGACTGCAGCAGGCACAAGTCACGAGGTCTACTACACACTGTACACTCTCCGACTCCTCGTGACTCTGACTCGCGTTGTTGTGGCACTGGTGCACCAGGCGCGGTGACGTGCCGACAGTGTAGGGAAATGGCCAATCACCACTGCATGGCTTGACATAAGCCACAGTGTGATTGGCCATACAGTGCGGCACTGAGCACAGCCACCACCACACGCGCGGCACCATCCTGCTGCAGTCTGCGCAGTGTCTACTCAGCCAATCCTGGTGCAGCATTAACAGCGCCACTGCGCCAGGATTGGCTAAATAACGGTGATGGATCAAGCCCTGATCTTTGGACTGGGTAAGAGTGGTCTGCTCAATTCAGACACTCTGTTCATCACCACCCCCTTTTGTAAATCGATTTTGGCCACTATAGGTGTGGCAGGGTATACTCAGACATGAGTCCCTTTCTCACTGCTCCATCAGGATTCAAGCAAGCCGGGCCGAAGAGGCTGAAATGCCAGAAACCGGTCCCCGGTAGCTTGTCTCCTTTCTGGTAAAGAATTGGCTTGGTAGTTTAGTCTGCCCTGTTCCCATGATGCACTGGGCCAGGGACAGACTGATTTGCATATAGCCAGGTTCTGAGCTGGGATGGGGCAGTGAGATAAATAACGGTGATGGATCAAGCCCTGATCTTTGGACTGGGTAAGAGTGGTCTGCTCAATTCAGACACTCTGTTCATCACCACCCCCTTTTGTAAATCGATTTTGGCCACTATAGGTGTGGCAGGGTATACTCAGACATGAGTCCCTTTCTCACTGCTCCATCAGGATTCAAGCAAGCCGGGCCGAAGAGGCTGAAATGCCAGAAACCGGTCCCCGGTAGCTTGTCTCCTTTCTGGTAAAGAATTGGCTTGGTAGTTTAGTCTGCCCTGTTCCCATGATGCACTGGGCCAGGGACAGACTGATTTGCATATAGCCAGGTTCTGAGCTGGGATGGGGCAGTGAGATAAATAACGGTGATGGATCAAGCCCTGATCTTTGGACTGGGTAAGAGTGGTCTGCTCAATTCAGACACTCTGTTCATCACCACCCCCTTTTGTAAATCGATTTTGGCCACTATAGGTGTGGCAGGGTATACTCAGACATGAGTCCCTTTCTCACTGCTCCATCAGGATTCAAGCAAGCCGGGCCGAAGAGGCTGAAATGCCAGAAACCGGTCCCCGGTAGCTTGTCTCCTTTCTGGTAAAGAATTGGCTTGGTAGTTTAGTCTGCCCTGTTCCCATGATGCACTGGGCCAGGGACAGACTGATTTGCATATAGCCAGGTTCTGAGCTGGGATGGGGCAGTGAGATAAATAACGGTGATGGATCAAGCCCTGATCTTTGGACTGGGTAAGAGTGGTCTGCTCAATTCAGACACTCTGTTCATCACCACCCCCTTTTGTAAATCGATTTTGGCCACTATAGGTGTGGCAGGGTATACTCAGACATGAGTCCCTTTCTCACTGCTCCATCAGGATTCAAGCAAGCCGGGCCGAAGAGGCTGAAATGCCAGAAACCGGTCCCCGGTAGCTTGTCTCCTTTCTGGTAAAGAATTGGCTTGGTAGTTTAGTCTGCCCTGTTCCCATGATGCACTGGGCCAGGGACAGACTGATTTGCATATAGCCAGGTTCTGAGCTGGGATGGGGCAGTGAGATAAATAACGGTGATGGATCAAGCCCTGATCTTTGGACTGGGTAAGAGTGGTCTGCTCAATTCAGACACTCTGTTCATCACCACCCCCTTTTGTAAATCGATTTTGGCCACTATAGGTGTGGCAGGGTATACTCAGACATGAGTCCCTTTCTCACTGCTCCATCAGGATTCAAGCAAGCCGGGCCGAAGAGGCTGAAATGCCAGAAACCGGTCCCCGGTAGCTTGTCTCCTTTCTGGTAAAGAATTGGCTTGGTAGTTTAGTCTGCCCTGTTCCCATGATGCACTGGGCCAGGGACAGACTGATTTGCATATAGCCAGGTTCTGAGCTGGGATGGGGCAGTGAGATAAATAACGGTGATGGATCAAGCCCTGATCTTTGGACTGGGTAAGAGTGGTCTGCTCAATTCAGACACTCTGTTCATCACCACCCCCTTTTGTAAATCGATTTTGGCCACTATAGGTGTGGCAGGGTATACTCAGACATGAGTCCCTTTCTCACTGCTCCATCAGGATTCAAGCAAGCCGGGCCGAAGAGGCTGAAATGCCAGAAACCGGTCCCCGGTAGCTTGTCTCCTTTCTGGTAAAGAATTGGCTTGGTAGTTTAGTCTGCCCTGTTCCCATGATGCACTGGGCCAGGGACAGACTGATTTGCATATAGCCAGGTTCTGAGCTGGGATGGGGCAGTGAGATAAATAACGGTGATGGATCAAGCCCTGATCTTTGGACTGGGTAAGAGTGGTCTGCTCAATTCAGACACTCTGTTCATCACCACCCCCTTTTGTAAATCGATTTTGGCCACTATAGGTGTGGCAGGGTATACTCAGACATGAGTCCCTTTCTCACTGCTCCATCAGGATTCAAGCAAGCCGGGCCGAAGAGGCTGAAATGCCAGAAACCGGTCCCCGGTAGCTTGTCTCCTTTCTGGTAAAGAATTGGCTTGGTAGTTTAGTCTGCCCTGTTCCCATGATGCACTGGGCCAGGGACAGACTGATTTGCATATAGCCAGGTTCTGAGCTGGGATGGGGCAGTGAGATAAATAACGGTGATGGATCAAGCCCTGATCTTTGGACTGGGTAAGAGTGGTCTGCTCAATTCAGACACTCTGTTCATCACCACCCCCTTTTGTAAATCGATTTTGGCCACTATAGGTGTGGCAGGGTATACTCAGACATGAGTCCCTTTCTCACTGCTCCATCAGGATTCAAGCAAGCCGGGCCGAAGAGGCTGAAATGCCAGAAACCGGTCCCCGGTAGCTTGTCTCCTTTCTGGTAAAGAATTGGCTTGGTAGTTTAGTCTGCCCTGTTCCCATGATGCACTGGGCCAGGGACAGACTGATTTGCATATAGCCAGGTTCTGAGCTGGGATGGGGCAGTGAGATAAATAACGGTGATGGATCAAGCCCTGATCTTTGGACTGGGTAAGAGTGGTCTGCTCAATTCAGACACTCTGTTCATCACCACCCCCTTTTGTAAATCGATTTTGGCCACTATAGGTGTGGCAGGGTATACTCAGACATGAGTCCCTTTCTCACTGCTCCATCAGGATTCAAGCAAGCCGGGCCGAAGAGGCTGAAATGCCAGAAACCGGTCCCCGGTAGCTTGTCTCCTTTCTGGTAAAGAATTGGCTTGGTAGTTTAGTCTGCCCTGTTCCCATGATGCACTGGGCCAGGGACAGACTGATTTGCATATAGCCAGGTTCTGAGCTGGGATGGGGCAGTGAGATAAATAACGGTGATGGATCAAGCCCTGATCTTTGGACTGGGTAAGAGTGGTCTGCTCAATTCAGACACTCTGTTCATCACCACCCCCTTTTGTAAATCGATTTTGGCCACTATAGGTGTGGCAGGGTATACTCAGACATGAGTCCCTTTCTCACTGCTCCATCAGGATTCAAGCAAGCCGGGCCGAAGAGGCTGAAATGCCAGAAACCGGTCCCCGGTAGCTTGTCTCCTTTCTGGTAAAGAATTGGCTTGGTAGTTTAGTCTGCCCTGTTCCCATGATGCACTGGGCCAGGGACAGACTGATTTGCATATAGCCAGGTTCTGAGCTGGGATGGGGCAGTGAGATAAATAACGGTGATGGATCAAGCCCTGATCTTTGGACTGGGTAAGAGTGGTCTGCTCAATTCAGACACTCTGTTCATCACCACCCCCTTTTGTAAATCGATTTTGGCCACTATAGGTGTGGCAGGGTATACTCAGACATGAGTCCCTTTCTCACTGCTCCATCAGGATTCAAGCAAGCCGGGCCGAAGAGGCTGAAATGCCAGAAACCGGTCCCCGGTAGCTTGTCTCCTTTCTGGTAAAGAATTGGCTTGGTAGTTTAGTCTGCCCTGTTCCCATGATGCACTGGGCCAGGGACAGACTGATTTGCATATAGCCAGGTTCTGAGCTGGGATGGGGCAGTGAGATAAATAACGGTGATGGATCAAGCCCTGATCTTTGGACTGGGTAAGAGTGGTCTGCTCAATTCAGACACTCTGTTCATCACCACCCCCTTTTGTAAATCGATTTTGGCCACTATAGGTGTGGCAGGGTATACTCAGACATGAGTCCCTTTCTCACTGCTCCATCAGGATTCAAGCAAGCCGGGCCGAAGAGGCTGAAATGCCAGAAACCGGTCCCCGGTAGCTTGTCTCCTTTCTGGTAAAGAATTGGCTTGGTAGTTTAGTCTGCCCTGTTCCCATGATGCACTGGGCCAGGGACAGACTGATTTGCATATAGCCAGGTTCTGAGCTGGGATGGGGCAGTGAGATAAATAACGGTGATGGATCAAGCCCTGATCTTTGGACTGGGTAAGAGTGGTCTGCTCAATTCAGACACTCTGTTCATCACCACCCCCTTTTGTAAATCGATTTTGGCCACTATAGGTGTGGCAGGGTATACTCAGACATGAGTCCCTTTCTCACTGCTCCATCAGGATTCAAGCAAGCCGGGCCGAAGAGGCTGAAATGCCAGAAACCGGTCCCCGGTAGCTTGTCTCCTTTCTGGTAAAGAATTGGCTTGGTAGTTTAGTCTGCCCTGTTCCCATGATGCACTGGGCCAGGGACAGACTGATTTGCATATAGCCAGGTTCTGAGCTGGGATGGGGCAGTGAGATAAATAACGGTGATGGATCAAGCCCTGATCTTTGGACTGGGTAAGAGTGGTCTGCTCAATTCAGACACTCTGTTCATCACCACCCCCTTTTGTAAATCGATTTTGGCCACTATAGGTGTGGCAGGGTATACTCAGACATGAGTCCCTTTCTCACTGCTCCATCAGGATTCAAGCAAGCCGGGCCGAAGAGGCTGAAATGCCAGAAACCGGTCCCCGGTAGCTTGTCTCCTTTCTGGTAAAGAATTGGCTTGGTAGTTTAGTCTGCCCTGTTCCCATGATGCACTGGGCCAGGGACAGACTGATTTGCATATAGCCAGGTTCTGAGCTGGGATGGGGCAGTGAGATAAATAACGGTGATGGATCAAGCCCTGATCTTTGGACTGGGTAAGAGTGGTCTGCTCAATTCAGACACTCTGTTCATCACCACCCCCTTTTGTAAATCGATTTTGGCCACTATAGGTGTGGCAGGGTATACTCAGACATGAGTCCCTTTCTCACTGCTCCATCAGGATTCAAGCAAGCCGGGCCGAAGAGGCTGAAATGCCAGAAACCGGTCCCCGGTAGCTTGTCTCCTTTCTGGTAAAGAATTGGCTTGGTAGTTTAGTCTGCCCTGTTCCCATGATGCACTGGGCCAGGGACAGACTGATTTGCATATAGCCAGGTTCTGAGCTGGGATGGGGCAGTGAGATAAATAACGGTGATGGATCAAGCCCTGATCTTTGGACTGGGTAAGAGTGGTCTGCTCAATTCAGACACTCTGTTCATCACCACCCCCTTTTGTAAATCGATTTTGGCCACTATAGGTGTGGCAGGGTATACTCAGACATGAGTCCCTTTCTCACTGCTCCATCAGGATTCAAGCAAGCCGGGCCGAAGAGGCTGAAATGCCAGAAACCGGTCCCCGGTAGCTTGTCTCCTTTCTGGTAAAGAATTGGCTTGGTAGTTTAGTCTGCCCTGTTCCCATGATGCACTGGGCCAGGGACAGACTGATTTGCATATAGCCAGGTTCTGAGCTGGGATGGGGCAGTGAGATAAATAACGGTGATGGATCAAGCCCTGATCTTTGGACTGGGTAAGAGTGGTCTGCTCAATTCAGACACTCTGTTCATCACCACCCCCTTTTGTAAATCGATTTTGGCCACTATAGGTGTGGCAGGGTATACTCAGACATGAGTCCCTTTCTCACTGCTCCATCAGGATTCAAGCAAGCCGGGCCGTAGAGGCTGAAATGCCAGAAACCGGTCCCCGGTAGCTTGTCTCCTTTCTGGTAAAGAATTGGCTTGGTAGTTTAGTCTGCCCTGTTCCCATGATGCACTGGGCCAGGGACAGACTGATTTGCATATAGCCAGGTTCTGAGCTGGGATGGGGCAGTGAGATAAATAACGGTGATGGATCAAGCCCTGATCTTTGGACTGGGTAAGAGTGGTCTGCTCAATTCAGACACTCTGTTCATCACCACCCCCTTTTGTAAATCGATTTTGGCCACTATAGGTGTGGCAGGGTATACTCAGACATGAGTCCCTTTCTCACTGCTCCATCAGGATTCAAGCAAGCCGGGCCGAAGAGGCTGAAATGCCAGAAACCGGTCCCCGGTAGCTTGTCTCCTTTCTGGTAAAGAATTGGCTTGGTAGTTTAGTCTGCCCTGTTCCCATGATGCACTGGGCCAGGGACAGACTGATTTGCATATAGCCAGGTTCTGAGCTGGGATGGGGCAGTGAGATAAATAACGGTGATGGATCAAGCCCTGATCTTTGGACTGGGTAAGAGTGGTCTGCTCAATTCAGACACTCTGTTCATCACCACCCCCTTTTGTAAATCGATTTTGGCCACTATAGGCGTGGCAGGGTATACTCAGACATGAGTCCCTTTCTCACTGCTCCATCAGGATTCAAGCAAGCCGGGCCGAAGAGGCTGAAATGCCAGAAACCGGTCCCCGGTAGCTTGTCTCCTTTCTGGTAAAGAATTGGCTTGGTAGTTTAGTCTGCCCTGTTCCCATGATGCACTGGGCCAGGGACAGACTGATTTGCATATAGCCAGGTTCTGAGCTGGGATGGGGCAGTGAGATAAATAACGGTGATGGATCAAGCCCTGATCTTTGGACTGGGTAAGAGTGGTCTGCTCAATTCAGACACTCTGTTCATCACCACCCCCTTTTGTAAATCCAGGATTGGCTAAGAGCAGGGTTAATACTGCCCATAATAAGACCCGGGGCCTGAGTCCCTGCCTGTCGGAGTGCTATAGGGGGGAGGAGGAGGGAAGGTACTACTGTGTGTGCGCATGCGCGGGCCAGTCCTAAAAATGACTAGTTCAAAATTTGACATGCGCACACACTGCTGCTGCCTGCTGTGCTATTTCTGCTGGCTCCGCCGTCACTCACTACCGCAGCCCCGCCCCCACACCCTTCCGCTATGTCCGAGTCTGTCTGGCTTGTCCCGGTAGAGCTCAGTATGAGCTACAGCATTGCTGCAGACTGCGCGCTCAGAATAATTTATTTCCTACTATTCTGCCTAATTGAATGCATGACGTGACGGGCGTCCATGGCTAGTGGGGCAACGCCCCAACGCCCCTAATGGACGCACCACCACTGCCCGCATTACGGACTGTCATCCCAGTACACAGTACACATCATGCCGCTCTATTCCCACCTGCCAACAGGCACTGATATTGAGAAAGTCTTGCAGCAAACTACTGTTGAGACTAACACAATGCACTCTCATCTCAGTGCTGAGACACTGAAGGGCTTGAGGTGGACCATGCACTGGAGTCCCAGGACATATCTCTAAGGAGCACTTAAAATGCACCTCTATCCTCCCTGGTCCTGCATTGCGGTTTTAATACTGAGACATCCACAGACCAAAGCAACTCTACTGTGATCATCTGCAAAAATCTCGTAATGCACTGCTGCATATACTGTTATTGCATGACCGTGACATATCCCGCGCTCTGACAATAACCTTGTGATGCCTCTTGCAGCAGACAATGCTATTCCAGTACTGACAAATTCACAAAGCTTGGCCTTCAACCTGCCTTCTCTATCTCCTAACCGCTGCGCACTCGCGCCGCCCCCTCCCGTCCTCTTCCTGCCATGCCTGACCCGGAAGTCCGGGACCTGGTAAGGCATGACGTCACAACATCTCCCCCTTTTGTAAATTGTCATTTACCTTGGATCATTTTTCTTTAAAGTTCTTCAATGAGTCTGACTGGCCTTTGAGTAATCCTCTGCGGCCGGCGAGGAGGTTGTTGTTCCTCGGGTTCATCCATGTTAATTACGCGAAGGCGTTCTTCGAGGGTGTCTGATCCTGGGTCTGTGGTGTCTGTTTCTCTGTCCGTTTTATCTTCTCGACTGCTGGGTTGCACTTCTTGAAAAGTGATATGTTTCTTGTGGTTATCTTTGTTGTGGAGGCTGCTGTGATCATGATTCCTTTCTTCTTCACTACTTGTAGCGGGTGAGCATGGTATCAGCTTTTAGCTTTGGCTCTCTGTTCCTGCTCCACTAGTACCCATTCTACTTCTTGGATGCTGGATGTCTTTGCATGGCGCCGATTGTCAGCGCAGTCTTTCATCTTTTCTTTCTTGTCTCTATCAATGTTCATTATTGTCTCATGATCTGAGGTCGGGAGTCTGGAGTGTATGACTGCGTCCGACGTCGGGATCCTAGTGCGCGGGGTTCTCCCGAGCATCAGGGTAGCGGGGCACCTGTTGTTGGTGCTGTGTGGTGTTGTGCGGTAAGCTCTCAGTACTTCATTGAGTGCAGGTTGTATGTCATGCTGGGACAGTTCAGCTTGTTGTATTGTTTTCTTCAGGGTGGCCATAAAGTCTTCAACCATCCCATTGGCTAGGGTCCACAGGGGGGTGATTTTCCAGGTGTCTAAAGTTCAGATGGTCTGCGAATTCTGTGAACTCATAACCATTTAAAGGTGGTCCATTGTCATTTTTTACTGTCTGTGGAATCCCCCATGCTGCTAATATTTTGTCAAGGATGGGAATGACTGCAGATGCTCTTGTGAACGATAGTTGGTGTGCAATGGGAAAACGAGAATATTCGTCCATGACAACGCTGACATATTTCCCAGATTTTAGTGGGCCGAAGAAGTCAACAGCTACTTGTTACCATACGCCATTTGGGAGATCAGACATTTGCAATGGGGCGTGTGGTTCTTCTCGCCCCACTAGTTGGCACTGCGGGCAGTCTTAAAGCGTGGTTTCCTCCATTTGGTCAAGAGACGGGAACCAGACCCTCTCTCTCAGTGCTTTTTTCGTGGCAACTACACCCCTGTGGCCTTCGTGGGCTAGACTGATGGTCCCTTGTCGTAGTTGCTGAGGAACGACAATCCTCCTGTCTCTCAGTAGCAATCCATCTACACTGATTGTGAGGTCATCCTTGACGTGTTTGAAGGATGACATTTCTTAAATGTTGATAGTGTTGGTTTGGGAGGTCTCCAGATGTCTCCATGAGTCTGCTCGGATGCGCTGCATAACCTCTTGGAGTGTTGCATCCTTGGCAGTGGCTTCCTTAATGGCGTCTAGTGGAACGGCAGGTGGGCGCGCTTGGTCAATCACAAAGTGAAGGTCTTCCTCAGCCAGCGAAGTGCGTGTCTGTGTCAATGTTTGAGGATGACGTGAAATGTAGTCCGCTTGGTTTTCTGCCTTTCCCGGTTTGTGGATAATGGTGTAGGTGTAGTCCTACAGGCGGATCTCCCACCTCTTGATCCTTGGCGGCATCTTCGCTTGTGGATTGCCGAAGTTAGTAATTAAGGCCTGATGGTCGGTAATAAGGGTGAAGTGCTTCCCGTAAACGAATAAGTGAAAATGCTTGCACGCCCACACGACGGCCAGGCTTTCCTTCTCCGGTTATGAATATGCTTTCTCTGTGTCGGTGAGGCTGCGGCTGGCATGGGCTATGATGTGACGCTGGTCTCTTTCCCCATCATACTGGGCTAGGATGGCACCTAGGCCCACAGGGGCTGGTGTCAACGGTGACTTCCGTTTTCCCTTTGAAGTTGAAGTAGGCCAAATGGGTGGCAGAGCTTACAGCACCCTTGATCCTGTTGAAAGCATGTTCCCATGCCTTGGACTAGTGAAATGGTTGGCCTTGTCTTGTTACCTCTTGCAGCGGGTAGCTGATGGTTGCATAGTCTTTAATGTATCTGGCAAAATAGCTGGCCATGCCCAGGAATAACCGAACATCACTGACGTTGCGGGTTTGCGGTGTGTCAGCGAGCGATGAGACTTTGTCGGGGTCTGGTCTCATGCCATCTTTAGAGAAGATATGGCCATAGAACTTGAGGGTTGACTTGTGGAATTCACACTTGTCTCTGTTGAGTGTGAAGTTGGATTTTAAAAAAGGGCATGGCACACGCGGTCTAGGGCTTTGTCATGTTCTTCACGTGTCGTGCCAAATACAAGTATGTTGTCGCTGTAGTTAAATGAGTTGGGAATGTGGTTGATCACTGTAGAATTTAAAAGATGTAGGCTTCAGGCAAATAAGGTTTTGATTATAGCTTTATTCTCAACAGAAGATCCCATCCAACCTGCTTCCCAGATCAATAGCAACTGTCTCAATTTCAACCCACAACACTATGACATATTGACATTCTATAATGTGAAGCATGGAAACCATAGAAAATATGAGAAAAAGAAAGACTATGACAATAGAGGAGAATACCACACATCTCCCTTCCTTAAAATAGGAAAAACACACCTACAAGAAAAACGTATACATCTAAAGCTGATAAAGAGTTGCAAAATGATGACACTCATGAATGCTAAACATACTCCTTTAAAATGGCATGGGTGTTTGGATATTCTTGATGACCGCCGGAGATCCCAACCTCTTGGAGCAGTTATTTGTTATAGAATCCGTAAGAAGTTCTGAACAATGATTAAGATTATCATCATCAAATACAACATGTCCATTTTTCACAACAACAACTCTATTGAGATTCCACACACAATGGTTTTGTGTCTTCACAGCATTCCTACAAACCTTAATGACTAGCATGGGTTTAAAATATTTTGAGCATGTGTTCCCCATCAGCCCAGGTTTTTTAATCGCCACCAAATCTCCAACATTAACTTTCAATAATTTAACAGATTTTCTCTAATCAAAATGAAATTTTCTTTGTAGAGTCTTATGACCTTCCTTTTCTTGAAGATCATCATCATTACACTCGCATTCTTTACCCTTGCTTAAACTATAATTGTTGACCCAACATGGTTCAAGATGCGTGTTGGGTACCCTTCTTCGAAAAACAAAAAATGGAGTCTTCCCTGTAGTGGAATGTTGTGTTCTTCTATATTCTTAATTTTTTTTGAGAATTGTACATTTCCCATCTAAAGCCAGAGATTTTGCAAGAGTAATGGTCTCTTTAAGTACCAATGAGTTTATCCATACCTGGCCACCAGTATGATAAGCGTAAACTTTTTTTAGTTTTGTTGATACTAGGATGCCCAACATGCACTAAATGTATTAACTCTTTCCTGAGACTCACAGGAGCAATTAATCTAGAACCACGAAACAGAAAGTTTCTATCAACCGAAAGTTCATCTTTCACACACCAAAAAGGTTTGGTCGCATCAGAACCACATTTTACATTTGACCATTTACCATGAATCAAAATCATGACTTCTTTGAGAGTAACATCGTGAGCTACCTCATTGGACCATTTCTCTTCAGAAATATGACTGAGCTCAACTGCACAAACCCACTCAATACTCTCATCAGCTTCGCCATCCTCACCACATTCATCTGAGACTAATCGTGAAAAAACATCAGCGATCTTATTATCAGCACCTGGAATATACTTGAGAGAAAAAGAAAACTCTTGAAGAGCAATAATCCATTTAAGTATGCAACTAGATATCATATCTAACCTCTTACTTTCAAACATTTCCACCAAAGGTTTGTGATCTGATCTTATCTCAAAATCAACACCCCACAAAAATCTCTTATGTTTTCTTACCGCCCAGAAAATGGCCAAAGATTCACGCTTCACAACAGAGTATCTTGTATCAGGCTCCCTACCATATGGACCAAACTGTTGCAAAACAGCCCCTAGCACTTTCTCACTCGCATCCGTAGTTAAAATAGATTTGAGTTTGGTATCAAAGCTCTGTAAGAAAGGAGCATTGGATTATTTTTCCTTAATGATAGAGAATTCCTTTTGACACAATTCAGACCAGTGTCAAACCAGACCAGTGACCAGACAAAACTAACTCCTTTTTTAAAAAGTGATATCATATTTGAGGTTAACTCTGCAAATCCTTTGATGAATTTAGCATAGTACTCAATCATCCCGATAAAACTCATAAGCTCTTCTTTTGAAGTAGGAGAAGGCAAATTACGAATAGTGTTAACCAAGTTTTCTTTAGGCCTAACACCACTACCAGAGATATTATGACCAAGGTAGTTTAAAAAAATCCGATCTGAACTTGCATTTTTCCATTTTAATGGTTAGGTTACCATCACTCAATCTGGCAAGAACAGACTTAAGACAAGCATCATGTTGCTCCATATCATCACCATAGACAAGTATGTTATCTTGATAAATACACATACCATCAACACCCTTAAGAATACTTTCCATCGCACGCTGGAAAACAGAGGATGCAGAAACAAACCCAAAAGGCATCCTGATAAAACAAAAAGTACCAAACGGTGTGATAAATGCTGTGAGGTCTCTGCAAGATGGCTCAAGTTCAATCTGATGGTACGATGATGTCAGGTCAATGCTAAAAATCTTCGCACCTCCCAACAACACCAGCAATTCTCTTATATTAGGAAGAGGGTATTTGTCCATGACTATGCTTTTGTTCAACTGGTGCAAATCTATACATAGACGAAAATCACCATTAGCTTTGCGAGCAGCAACAACAAGAGACAGCAATTCAGTTCCTTCCACCTCTTCAATAATCCCATTATTTTTAAGCTTATTTATTTCCTTCTCCATATCATCCTTAATAGACAATGGTACCCCTCTGACCTTACAAGTTACAGGAACAGAATTATTTTTAAGTTTTATTTCATGATGATAGCCCTTTAAACAACCAAGACTATCTCTGAAAACCATAGAAATTCAATTTTCACCATATTTGTAAATTCACAATCGTCACCCTTATTTACAACACATAGTGTATACTTTAATAACATTTGGGAATTTGAATTGGGATCCAAATATACACCCAGGTCACCCTGATGTATCCACCTGATAATGCTGTCCCCCTTTTGACACATACATCTTCCCTGAAATCATTCTGCCATGATATTTAATTACTCCCATAAAATAACCATGCAATTTTATTGGTTGTCCACCATAATCTAGGGGAGTGATGTCAGGTTTAAACAATTTGATTTTGTGTTTAAGCCTATTCATGTAGAAGTCATTTGACACAATGGTAATCTTAGCCCCAGAGTCAAATAAAACAGGCGTACAAGCACCGTCAACCAATATTTCATCAAACGGACACAACTTCTTTACAGAAACACTTTCAATCTCAGAAACCATCTGACCACATTAAAAAATCATCTGAACTAGTATTCACTCCTTCATAATCATAAATATCTACCTTCTTAACCCTTGGAAGAGGTATACTCTTACATACAGATGGATAATGGCCCTTTTTCTTGCATTTATTACAAATATTACCCAGGGCAGGACATCTTCTATCATTAGCTAGATGCCCACTTATATCACACCTATAACATCTCAAGGATACTGAGGTAGTTACAAACTTTCCTTTGTTTACTTAATATTTCTCTTTATCCTTGGATTTGGAAACAGCTTTCCTTTCATTAACATTTTGTACTTTAACATCATTTAGTTTGTCTTTATTAATGATGGATACACACTTTTTGGCACAGCTACAACTTCATAGAGTGTGGGTTCATCTCTTAGCCACAGTTCCTCTCTAACCTTGTCCATGTTACAGCCCAACATGAATTGATCTCGTATGTGTTCATCTGTTAGAATTTCAAATTTGCACGATGAAGCTAACTTTATCAAATCAGTTAAATAACCCTCAACGGTTTCCTCTTCATGTTGCTTTCTTTTACCAAAATGATATCTTTCTAAAATTATGCTTAACTTAGGAAGATAGTGCTTATCTAATTTATATATACTAATTTCACAATCATTCAAATCCTCTGCTTCAACAGTAGTTAACTCAGGTAAATGATCAAATACATTCTGACCTTTCAAACCTAAAGAGTGAAGCAAAAGAGAAGTCTTCCTTTCAGCACTTAAAGATGCACCACATACCCTCGCATACCTTTCAAAAACTTTTTTCCATTTTTTCCACTTGATCGGAAGCTCGCCCAGAGAAGCTAAAAAAAATAGAGCTACAGTAACATTCTGCATTGCGCCAAACCTGTGCAATCAAATGTAAATAAATGTAATACAATTTGCAAAATATAAGTGTAAACTTATTTATCTCTTAGATGATTCTTCCATAGTACTTAAACATCTACCTATTTTCCAAACCTAGATTACATGCGTATGTTGAAGCAAAAATAAATAGGATTCACAATACTATGCAGTGTAAATAAATGTAAAAGAACATATAAGTTCCTGTAATGACGAAAAATGTAAGCGTGTATAAAGTAGTTGGAGAATAGCGAATAACACACAAATCATGAAAAACAACAATTTAAGATGCGTATCACTGTAAAATAATGTTAATTATGTAATGCAATGCACAGTGACATCCAAGCGTGTGCGTTACTGAGTAAATTGTAAAAAAGTGCTTAAAATGCCAATTTTAAAATTAGTGTACATATATTTAAATCTTGAAATAGGAAACGTGCATATTGCTGTACTTCAGTCTTCAAGGGAAAAGCGTGCGTATCTCTGTATTACAATTATAAAATTATAGGGTGCGTATCGCTGTAGGTAGTAATTGAAACGCACAAAACATGTGAGTATCACTGTATTTAAACATTGAAATATGAGACAAGCTTATCACTGTACTTTAATTTTCAACGACAAAGCGTGCATATCGCTGTATTAAAATTATGAAATACAAGCGTGCATATCGCCGAAGGTAGAAGACGACACACAAAAGGCAAGGAAAAGGCATCTCAAGGTTGTTAGGAGACGCACGTACTTCAAACCAGGGCGATAACGTCACTCAATTCTGTTGCTTGGTAAACGAGTTCCACGTAATAATGCCACATGATGTGATCGCTAGGCAACAAGTTGCAAGGAAGCGTGAGGACGTCAAACGCTGATTCCATGAAAACGCACCCTTGTGGCGTTAAGAAGACGAAGAATGGAACCTTGAAGAAGACGCATCTAGGAGACGCGTGAGTCAAAATTCTTTAACAGTTACGTGTTTAAGTTTAAATAATAATTCTTGGCGCAAACCAAAATACACGGAGACTCCACAGAGAAGTAAAATAGCATCAAATTTCACCAAACACTTTCCAACACTTCAATAAGAGTTGCTCCGGATTACACATCGATTGCTCCCAGCCCTCACATTACAAATAAGTGAAAAGTGAGCATATATGTGTCGATAAATCCAAACTCTTATATTAGGCAGATGAGGAAAAGTGTAGCGAGTGCTTCAGGTTGCGCACTAGAGTCAATATTTAAACACGTATAGTTCAAATATATCCATAGAGATAGGATCTTCTTGGAGAAGCAGAAGACTGCCGACTGCGCCGGTGGAAAATGTAAAAGATGCAGGCATCAGGCAAAGTTGGTTTTGACTGTAGCTGTATTCTCAACAGAAGATCCCTTACAACCTGCTTCCCAGACCAACAGCAACTGTCTCAGTTTCAACCCACAATACTATGACATATTGACATTCTACAATGCGAAGCATGGAAACCATAGAAGATATGAGAGAAAGAAAGACTATGACCATAGAGGAGAATACCACAATCACACACCAAACAGCTTCTTGAAAGATTTCCGCCGCTGACGAGATGCCAAAGTTGAGGCGTTTATATCTGAAGAGTACTTGATGAGTGGTAAACGTGGTGCTATATCTCAATTTCTCGTGGAGTTCGAGCTGGTGCTATCCTTTGTTGAGGTCTAATTTTGAAAAGACGTCGCTCCGTTCAGGCGGGTAATCATGTCACTAATATGAGGTCTGGGATGTCTTTCCCGTTCTATGGCTGTATTCGGGGCGTGCATGTCTATGCACAGGCTTACTTTGTTTTCATGTCCTCGTTTGGGCACGACTACCACCGGTGACACCCAGGGGGTGGGTCCAGATCATCATTCTATGATGTCCGCTCTCAGTAGATCTTGAAGCTCATCATCGACCGCTTGCTGGCGGTGAAAAGGTACTTTCCTGTGGTGTTGGGCCACTGGCGTGACTTGCTCGTTGATGTGCAATTTAACTTTGACGTTGGCTAATTTTCCTAGGCCTGAGAACAGCTTCGGAAATTTGTTGATCATGTCGGGCGAGTCATCCACTTTGAATAGGATCTCTACTAGCTTCAGCCGTTCTGCTGTGGGTGAGCTGAGTAGGCAGTCAGCAGCTTCAGGGCCCTCTATGACATGAATTTGAGCCTGAATTGATCTGTTCTTGTAGGTTAGCGTTGTGGGAAAACGTCCTAGACATGGCAGCGGCTCCTTGGACATCCAGGTGTAGACGCGCACTGCAGTCGGTTCTAGCTTTGGTTTCGGACACATCACTTCATATTACATTGTGCAGATATAGTTCAGTGACGCTCCCCTGTCCAGAAAAAACTTGGCCGAGTAGTTTCCCAGTTGAATATCTAGTCAGGGGTATTTCTTCAGCCGGTCTGGGTCGGCCACCAGGCATACATATTCTACACTGTCCTGTGATATGGGAGTGAGTGCGGACGATTCTCTTGATGTTGACCTGTGAGAACGATACGACGCCTGGGACTGGGTGCTAGACCTGGATGAGCTGGTTGATCGGTCTCTTCTTCTGTGCACTGCCCTTGCCTGGTGACGTGTCCCGGCACTTCATCTGATTGGCCTAGTTTCTTTACGCCTGGTTTGGCACATAGCATCGAAGTGATTGTCTCTCCCGCATCTGTGGCATTGTTGGCCCAGGGCTGGGCAGGTGCCAGTGTGTGGTTTGTCAGGCCTCCGATGATCCTGCCGACGTCTTGTGTCTGTCTGGGATTGACCTCGGCAGGCTTGTTCCCGCTTTTCTGTCTTCCCGGCTTAAATTTTCTTTGCATGTTCTTCGGCTTGGCCATTTATGCGTGTGAGTTCTTCAATGTTGTCGAGCGAGTAGTGTTTTTTGAGGAGTCGACGTCGCAGTGATTCGGATTGGCATCCTTCGATGATGCGTAAACGAAGTGCGTCCTCAGTGTTTAGGTTGTCGAACTCACAATATTGTGCCAGCCGCTTTCGTCGTGAAAGGAAATTGCCCATGGATTCATCTCGTTCTTGGGACGCGAGATTGAAGCTGCAGCGCTCATAATCTAGGTTGCGTTTATGGAGAAATTTTCAGTCCAGAGCGTCCTTCACGTCTGTATATGATGCAGTGTCTGCCAGGGGCAATTCTTTGATTATTTGTCCAATGTCTTTGCCCACTGTTTTTTAGAGCTATAAGTTGATGGTCAGGATCATCTACTTTTGAGCCTTTCATAAAGTCTTCAAAATCTTCGATCCAGTTTTTCCACTTGGGGCCCATGCTGTTTTTCTGAAGTCAATGTCAGAGGTTCGGGGGACGCAGGAACGATACCCCCATGTATGGGACCTTGTGGTGCGGCTGAGGCTGGACCAAGTTTGCATTCTGCGTGGAGTCAGGTCGAGTGGACATGGTGAGACACTGCGGTCTTCACTGTCCCTCCTGACGCTTCTTATGGCTTTGTAGGGCTTCAAAATCTATTTTGCCGGGCTCAGAGTGCTTCTTTTTCTTTTGCCTAACCTCAAAATGGCCGCCGGACTGAGACCAATGTCTTCCTATGGGACGGGCCTGACTCTAAGATGGCCGCCGGATGGGACACCTGTATGCAGTTGGAGAGATGAGAAACTTATACTTCTTACCCCAGTGCTGTGCACCATTTACTCATTTGGGGCCTCAGGAACTCGCCTCACAGGAGGTCCTTGTCAGGGCTGCAACGCTGAACCGATCGGCAGCGCTCTTCTGCTCATTGATAGCACGTCTCCTCCTGTGGCTGGATGCTCTACCTGTCATGTATAGTTGGAGGAGGGGTCCTAGCATCCCACCCTCCTCGCCAGATTTAGCGTTGCATGCTGTAAATGAGGCGCGACACGTGCGGTGTTTCAAAACCTTCTTTATTCATCCCTTCTCTGACTCCTAACCGCGCGCACACTAGCGTCACCCCCTCCTGCCCTCTTCCTGCCATGCCTCACCCGGAAGACCAGGACTTGGTCAGGCATGGCGACACGATAGATGCCATGGGAGAACATTCCTATGGCAAGGAGATAATTGTTTTTTTAATTAAAAAACCCAAATCCCGCTTTGGGATTTAGTTTCTGAAAATAAAGAAAGAAAATGAAAGTGTGCTGCGAGGCTTTGTAATGTTGACAGAGCCACACGGCACACTATCGCTGCATTTACAGGAACCGCAGTGATGTAAGTTCCTTTAAAAGCAAGAGGTATCAGTGGACATCTCTAAATGTAGAGTAGCCTCGCCAGGTCGTGAGTAAAGTACTCTGACATGGTGACATTACTAACACCCTACGCCAACAATTAAATCAGGCCTTAGTTTTTTAATGCACTTTTTGTGGTTTTGTGTATGAGAAATCTTCAGGTGTCATTTTTCAATCCCAGAAAGACAGCAAATCTTTGAGTAACTTCCAGGTCGCACTTTCTAAAGCCATTAAGGTAAGAGGGTTTATAATCATACCACAGATATGTGTATGGCTCCAGCTGGTGGGAGATGCCAATGTCAGTTAGGTAGTCCAAGAGAAGAATTATTAACATGCTCAAAATGTGTTTATGTCTATTTCTGAGCGTTAGCTTAAACCAAAAAGAGGGAGACAGAAGCTAATAACTAGGTAAGCCCTGCTTCCACGTTTTCAACCTCAAAATTATACGCATATGCCCAAGACCTGGATGGGACTTCACCAAATTCGGTCCTCCATGGCAAACCTATTGGCTTATTTTATAGATTCTCGCCCACTGTTTTCACTCCAGTGGCTTGCTTCATCATCAAATCCTCTCCATAGATATTGTAAACATATCTGGTCTGGCTCAAACTTGGAGCTCTTATATTGCCATTGATTTTTTAGGAAGGGGATCTACGTATTCTAAATTGTCTCAGGTTGCCTTTATTGTTTTATTTATTTCTCAAGGCCTCTTGGCAAGGTTAGAAAATACGTCTGTTGATGTCTACATAATTTCTATTGAGTGCTCCACAACAACTCTAGTCTTCATGTTTCAGCCCTTGTGTGCTCTCAAAGGGTCACTTTGGTTTTCTTCATGGCCACCGGTATATTAATCCCTGCTACCAGTTAAATCTATCTAGTGGCCATAGTAGTCATAACTGAACACTCATCCTTGCATGCCACACACTTACGCAACCTTCTAAGGTATTTCTCTAGGTTTGTTCCTGTGGGTTAGAAAAATACATGGACATATGTTTGTCAGTCATAATTATTTGTAGAGATTGCTTTTACTCCAACTACAATCCTGACCATAAATGCATTCTACCTACATACCTCATTGCCAGAGCAGAGATAAAAAAACGTGGACAGTTCATCATGCATCGATACACATTGTGGCACATCTGCTAATAAGTAAGACTAAGCTCTATTGGTGTTTTTCTTACATGGCTTTTTTAAAGAATAAAGCTCAGTATCTTGTAGTTCTTTCAGTTATTTCAGGTGATATGCCATGCTTATTTCTGTAGATACCTTGGTACTCATCTCATGCTTACATACTTAATTGATATCTGCTTTTAGCCCCATAGGCAGATTGAGGGTGGTCAGCCTTGCAATAGGACTCTAATGCAATCTGAATATAATAAAATCTTATTGAGGAACGTGATAAATCTAACCTTGTTTCAAGACAAAGCCACTTACTTTGTCAAAGGACCTGACCAGCGACCTGCCTATTTCTTTCCCCGCCACCTGCATCCTGGAGGAGCCCTATAACTTCACCAAAAGCTATTTTCAAGTTGGGTGACCCGCATATACGTCTAACACGACGTACAGCCATTTTGATATTCTATCAATGTCGTTCATAGACCCAAGCGTCTATGAACTGCTCATAAATCTGTCCTAAGAAACCTCTACATAACTTCAGACAGATTATATTTCTGTAAGTTTTACTGGTTTCCAATTCTTATTTTCTTTGTAAGGCTGGGCAGAAGATGTTTGCCACCCTACTCTGGCAGCCTTCTGTATGGCACCTGTCTCCTTTGTTTTGTATTAGAGACATATTCAAATGCAATGTCAAACCCAGGGGTTCCAATATTCTTAGCTGTGGTCTACTTAGTCAAGGGGGGCCATGTGTCCTGAAAGTCTACTCTTTACGTGGTACTTTTAGGGTATTCACTTCAACACAGCCCCCCAGGAAATGTCATCATTCAGTCCTCTAACGTGTGTTCGAAGTCTGAATCTCCAACTATGTTCTTTCTCAAAAAAGAGTAATTTCTGGGTTCATTCCTCCAGTTTTGCCAGCACTACCCGATTTCAAGTCGACCCCCCAGTGGCCCATCATTGGGTAATGACTGATAATTTATGTTGTACTTTTTCTACACCTGAAATTACTTCTGTGTTCCCCTATGGGATTTGTACCTTCCTGCAAGTTATGTCTATGTATTTTAAATGACAGAGGCTTGTTATCATGTAGATAACAGGTTGAATTACAGGTTGTATGCCAATTCAAAATGCATGGTTCATTTAGTCCAAGGTCTAAAGACCTATTTTGTGTTGTCAGAGGGCAAACACTCCACTGTCCACAAGGGAAGTGCCCGTCACTCTCGGTAGCCCCCAAAGGGTCTTTGTGTTATTTTGAGCAGCCACTTTTGGGCTATTCCTCGTATGTACCAGGATATCTTTCAGATTTCTACTTCTCTTATGGGAGAACAGTGGCTGCTCGTAGGATAGGGAACTCTTATTCAGGAGGTGCCAATGCTCCAGGATGATATGTGACACTTGCATGGAAACTGTATTGTATGTTGTTATTAACGTCAGTCTCTCTTCTTTCTCATCCTCCAATGTTGCCTCCAAGAGATGATCTCTATTCTAATGTCTTGCCCGTTTTTGTGTCTTCCTCATAAACCTTGCAGGGAAAATTCCTTGCCAGTAGTTTTACGGCAAGGTCTCCTGATTGTCTCTTAAAGTCTTCTACCTTAGAACAGCTCCTTCTTAAACATAGAAACTGGGTGTAGGGGAGATTTCCCCTCATTGGTCTCAGGTGGAAACTATCAAACCTCTGGAGATTATTCTTAGCTTTTGGTTTCTGGTGTTTTTTCATGGCAGACCTCTGCTCTTATGTTTACACCCAAGAAAGTTATCTCCATATTACTAACCATATTAGTAAACTTCAAAAATTGATCCAAATTATTCAGCCATGTAAAAAAGGGTTAGATCATACCATGAGTATATCATCAATATATCTTATCCAAAGTATGATCTTTTCAAGGAAAACATTGGTCTCCCTCAGAATTAATTACTTTTCAAAAAAGTTTTTTTTTCTTATTTTCATTTGCTTTTTTATAATGCAAGAACAAAACAGGCATGCCACATAGAACCATCATCCACCTCCCTTCTTTCCTCCACCTTCAATTTCTTTTCAAAATTATACACATACAGGCCTGCCCCACTCGGGGCAATGGTACTACCCATTGAAGGTCTGTGAGTTTATCTATACAAAGTATCTTAAAACTCAATTTTATTCCCCATGAGTACTTGTCTAGCACATTCTAGCACAAAATGCTGTGGTGTACTATGTGACCAAGGTTCTTCGAACAATATATCCTCCAACATTTGTAGAGATTCTTCCTGGGGTAAGATCATGTAGAGACTTTCTATATGAGTCCACCGGGAGGTTATTATCTGGATTGAAATGTACATCCTTTAGTAGTACTAGGAGGTCCTTTGGTGTCCTTAAGATATATAGATGTTTTTTGTACCAATGATTTAAAGAAAGCATCACAGAACTGTGAAAGGGGCTCAATAATAGATCCTATCCCTACCACTGTTGGTCGGCCTGGTGGTTGTCTCCTTTCATTATGGATTTCCGAGAGTGTATAAAAGTATGCTATAATAGGGTTCCTTTTCTTAAGGAACTCCCTTTCTCTCTGTGTAATCCATGCTCCTGTTTCAGCTTCCTTTATCATAATCCCAATCTCAATAAAGAGGCTGGGAGTTGGATCTGTATTTATTTTTTGATAATTTCTTTGGTCTCCCAACAAGTTTTCACATACCCTTCTGTATGCTTCTAGTGTGGTGTATGGGACCTGTCTGGAAAAAAAGTAATAATCATTTTCCATATTATATCATGGGAAGAAAATGCAGCTTAGAGAGGATTTAGCAAGGATAAGGAGTTAGTGATAAAGCAAGCAAAGGTTGGGTCAACATACTGCAGACTAGGAAAGCATACGCAGGGGTATGTGAAGACTTTCTGTGAGTTAGCCAAGGTTGATAATATGTCTACCAACATATCCGGTTCGCCCTGCAGCTGCCAGGTTCTGATTTCTATAGTATAGCAGACTGGTGCCTGTTGTACAGATCTAGGGGCAATAAACATGTTATCTTGTTGGGAACTGTGTGTATCCTGCAGATCAGATCACTTCGATCACCCTTTCAAAGTTGACAAATGAGTACATTTAGATGTGGTTAGAATAATAGCTCAACTAGTTCACAGGACTGAAACAGGCTTTGGGTATTAAATCTGCTCCAATTTATATTAATACAAAACAGAAATATACATTTCCAGGTTCACACCTATTAAAAAAAAGACATGACATTATCTCATGTATTTTTGCTGTGCTCTCTCCTTACTCAAAAAACAGAACAGTTGTGGAATACAGAGGATTACTAGTACCCCTCCCCATACAACAAATATATTTTGACACTTTGTGTTTATATAAAACTCAATGTTGTTGATCATAACAAAATTGAAAAGCAAAAGCTACTTTTTAATCTCAGAGTGGCCCTTTCTAAGGTTTATAAGTATACTGCTACTCTTAATTTGTTGTCAATGCCAGCTCAACAACAGTCACTCTTTTCACTTTCACTTTATTTAACATGCTTCAAGTGGTGGAACACATGTTTTGAGAATGAAAAGAGAGTTGTAAAAATATCTTAAGACTTGAAGCGACTACCTCATGACTTCCAAATACTATGAGGGCTTCTGGATAGAAATCAGGAGTGGGGTTGAAGGTAAACTGTACACAAGCATGTGTTAGAATATGGTCAATATACTGGGCAGATCATGGGAAGATATTTCTGACTAGCACAGGTAGACCAGAGAGTCCACTATAAGTTTCAGAGATGAGGATATCCTTGTCAATTCTTCACACGTTTTGGAGAACCACTGATGTGATGTTCTCTCAGCATCACAAGATGAGTAAATCATGTGGGAAAGCAGAGTCCAGGACGGAGAGGTGGAATCATTTATTTTTAAATTCTTCCCTCAGGCTCCAGTTCTCTAATTATTTTCTTGTGTCTTCGAAAGGAATCATCTCCAAACTTTTGTGATTCACCATCGATTCTGATAAAGTGTCCCCGAAGCATGACACCGGGCGGTGTGTGAGGCCAGTCCGTAACTTTTTATGAGATGCCCCCATTGGCAACGCATCTCCCCCTAACTCTGTAAATACCTTTAGGAACACAATCTAGGGGCAGTTTTCTTTTGTGGATTCATTAACGACATAATATTGCCTTACATGCAGGCGGGGCTGGAGGCCTTTAAGGAAACTCCCTCGGAGGAATCTCTGAAAGCGTGGCCTGTGACGTTCTCCTCCACCATCCAATCCAGCGAGAGAGCGGACGGAACAAGAGAAGCGAGCCCCCGCACATATGCGGAAGGAGAATCCCGGGAGAAAGGAGTGTCGGAAGCGTGGAGGCCGGAGAACACAGACGAACAGAGAGATTCAGAGAGGAGAAGCTCTGCGGCAAAGGAAGAAGCCAAACCAGGAGGCCCACGACATTGCGTTCCGTCCCGCCACCCTCCAGCAGGAGGGTGGCTTCACAAGGTACGGGTGAAATTGCAGGGGTTTTCTGGGCACAGGTAGGGGTGGGGATCGAGAGGGAGGTCACGACGGGGCTCACATGGTGTTGGCGTTCTTGCGGTAACTCGTCCCTCACTACCTGCTACCCCTTATAAGGAAGGGTGTTGCTTCCCCACTGATCGTGCCATTTTTCCTTTTGTTTTTTTTTGGTTTGGTCTACTTCAGGTACCTGAGCTACGGATGTCTTAAGAAGCCAGGACTGCCCTTATTTCTCCCTTCCCCTGGATGCAAGCCAGCAAACCGAAGATGAGGCACATGCTGGAGGACGCTAGCGTACCAGACTCTGACTTTAGGAGATAATAAAGACCCTTTTATGCACTGTCTTTGGTCTCACTGTCATTTGATACCCCTCCAAAACGAGACCCAGGTACAGTATGACACTCGTTTGACTGAGTTTTCTAGTAATTTAAGAGGAAGGGCATTTTGTTTTTTTGTTATAGACTTTGTAATGACTTGTTAATTTACATATAATTAGCTTAAAGATGAGGCAGCCAGGCACAAAGAAATGATAAAACATATTTCTCAGGCCTACATCCTTCTTTTCCAACACCTTGCATTCTCCTAGTAAAGTACAAACCAGAATGTTTGCTGTGCCAACTCTTATGAGCCTACTTTACAAAACCAGGGGCATCAGCTGTCCTGAAAAGCATGGACAAGGCAAGCCACCCCAACACATGTTAGGGTTTGTGAGCTTTGAGAGTATCTGATGAACTAGATGGGAACAGTGAAAGCAGTGATTCCTAAACATCCTTTCCTCTCCTCGCTGTAGAATGTACAAAGTGCTTAGTTAGCTGCACAAAGGGAACAGTAACATTAACTGCCCTGCAAAGCACCGGGGGCAGGGAGGGAAAGGAAACAATCCACTAGGCCGGAGAGGCAGAGTTCTGACTCACATGGCTTTTGACACACCTGTCTCACCTACCGTTACTGGAAGAGAGTGGTAGGATCCGGGCTTCAAGTGGGCCGGGTCTTGCAGGTGCTCGGCACTGGCAGTTCTAAAAAGCAGTTGCTGAGATGGATCCCTCTCGGGCTCTCCATTTTTGCCCTCACTCTAAGTGGAAAAATAAATCTTAACTCTGAAGCAGTGCCACCCTTTACTGTCACTGATGTAACTTCAAAGAGACTCGTTATAGTTCTTTCACAGCTCACCATTTCAGAGCTGAAGCATTTTCAATGTTATGAACAACGAAGACGTAGTTGTTGCTTATTTGACTTATGCGACTAACAACCATTGATGAAGACAATAGTGTTTATCTAACTGGTACACACAAATTACAGGCCTATCTCCCTTCTTCCGGCCTTCTCCAAAGTACTTGAAAAGCACGTAAATAAATCAATGGTGGAGTTCGCTGAAGCCCACGATCTCTTACACCCCACTCAGTCAAGTTTCAGGGCTGGTTACAGCACTGAAACGGCATTGTTGGAGGTGTTAGAATATCTTAAGGAGATCCTGGATCAGGGGGGTAGAGCATTACTTATATTGCTGGACCTGTCGGCAGTGTTCGACACAGTGCCACCTCGGAGGCTCCTTGATAGACTGTAAAGGATGGGTTTAGGGGGTCAGGCTCTAGCCTGACTTACCTCCTATTTGGAGAAGAGAGAGCAGGTGATTTCGACCCCTCCGTTTTCCTCCCCCATGCCTAGTGTACAAGTTGGAGTCCCTCAGGGTTCTTGTCTTAGCCCTACGCTTTTTAAACTATATATGTCCCTGTTAGCTACACTGGTAGAGTCCTGTGGGGTAAAGATAATCTCATACACTGACAACATTCAGCTGGTTTTCTCTTGCAACAGAGGTAATGAATTTGATGGGGGCATGATTAGATCTTGCCTCGCCGACATTTTCGGATGGTTGGAGGAAAACTAGCTAATGTGCAACTCTGACAAGTCAGAAATAGTTTTCTTCGGCCTACCTACTGTACAGGACTGGAGTCAATGGTGGCCAAGGAATTTTCTCCTCCAAATGTGGCTCAAACTATAATCAGAAACTTGGGAATTCGTATTGATGATGCTCTTACTATGCGTTCCCAAGTTCAAGTTCTAGTTGGGACCTGTATTGGATTGTTACGGATGGTGAGAACGTTTCTTCCGCTAGACTATAGGAGAATCGTGATCCAGGCATTGATTACATCCAGACTGGATTAGGGGACTGCCCTTTATCTGGGTGTGTCAGACTCCCTCCTGCAAAATCTTCAGGTTGTGTAGAATGCTGCAGCCAGGGCGATTCTTCATCTAAAACCGAGGTCCCATATGACCCTGCCTCTTAAAGCATTACATTGGCTCCCAGGGAGCGGATACAGTTTAAGAACTTAGTAATGTTCTTAAGGCTCTTCATGGCAAAGGGCCCAGCTACCTTACAAGACGTGTTGGTTGGTACACTCCGACTAGAGCACTTAGATCAACAGCGAGGGAGCCCGCTTTGTCCTGAAGGTTCGCCTGGCACGCAGGGGTCGCAAATCCTTCAGCCTCTTGGGGGCACAGGCAAGGACCAAAGTTTTGTTGCCCCTAAGACGTGTGAGAGACCTGATGAGTTTTAAAACATTGTTGAAAACCTGGCTCTTTGGAAGTTAAACCATCTTTGGGTTACCAGCTATGTGATGCTGCAGTGTCGGGAGACTCCTTTTGGAGTAGCTGAGCGCTACATAAACTATTTCATTCATTCATTCATTCATAGCCTGTTGTAGGTGCAATGTTACTTGCTGTATTATGTATCTGGATACAATGACAGAAGCAACAAAATATCAGTCAGGCGGCGCACTATGCTAAGCACCGATTTCCAACTTAGGTGTTTTTAAGCCACGCCCCTTTGATAGACCCCCGCCCCGCCAGTTTTTTATCCTACTTAAAGCCCTGGGTAGGATAGAAGTCTCACCAATCCAATTGGGTCTGTTGTCATGGGCAAGTTATTCCCTTGCTAATAACTCTGTACCCTGCATATTTATTTATTTATTGTCGGATTTGTAATGCGCATAGCAGCCCCAGCAAAGGAGCGTCCCAGCGGGGTGGTTGTCGCTACCCATGCTGTCACTAAGCTATCCTGATGTGGATAAATGTCTCTTTGTTCCTCTTATTTCCTGCCTTCCCATTCCTACACTGGAATTGATGTTCGGTGTCCAGCTGCTATGCCCTGGTCCTTCTGACCTCTCTACAAGACATCTCCCCTCTTCTTAGTCATAATCCGAAACATCTCCGATATGACAAGTCCTTGAGTGCCAAATACTGAAATGAAGCGCGTGAATACATGGGTTCCCGTCTCTTGCTGGCTTCTGGGAAGCTTTGACATAATAAACAACTAAAACAAATGAACTCCCTGTTTGGAAACACATGCCATTCCATTAATCAACAAAACCACCAACACACACATGGGTACTGTTATTTTAACAAGCGACGAGTGGTTCAAAATAAAGTTAACTACCACTGAAGCAATAAAGCACTGTGCTTGGGAAGTGAAGATTGAGGGAAAACAGCATAGATGGAGAAGATCACTTGCTGTCATTCATAAGCCTGGATCCTCTGAGCATAGAACCTGATTCTCAAGACAGGTACAGTTCCCCAACCAAGGAAACAGAATGAAGACAGAACAAATGTGTGTTATAAAACTCTACTCTCTTTGGATTTGGCCTTCTATAGGGTTAGTGAAATAGTATTCTCTATGATCATGAGAGAATGCAAAGTGGCACAATACCACTAGGACACTTTAGACCACTCAAATACTGTGCTTCATACCTGAAAAAGATACCAGCCTTCTTGGGGCCAAGCCCCAATCAGTAGGCCTGATCATGTACATGACTAATGGTGATCTGTCACTGAAGGTTTCTGTCAGTGTTCACTGTTAGCAGTCTTTCCACAGTTCTTACTGGTAGGTACCCAATTTATAAGAGACAATCCTGCCACTGCAATGGTTCACACCGAGTCCTTAATTGTGTTGTATTTTATTGCAACTGGATTTAGGAGTTGAAAAGCTTTTCAGAAATCAGCACACTATCCAGAACCCAAGATTAGTAGTTAATCCAGTGGTTATTGATTGTTGTTGTTGGTGATTTTGATTAGTCTTGTGCTCCTAAGGTAATCATTCCATTTATATGCTTCAGTTTTTTGTGGTAGATTACATTAATAAGCATTTGGTGTGGTAATTAGAGGGGGCTAAGTGAGGTCATGCAGATAGTTGGTGGAATGAACAGATATGCTAGAGAAGGTTAGGTATAGTTAGGTTGAATGGCTATGGCTTCAAAAAAGTGAAGGTTGTGGTCTATCAAATGAGGTGTAGGCAACTTCGGAAGTAGATTCAAAGAGGTTAAGGGAGACAGGCATGCGACTTAGTAGAGACTATAGTGAGAGAAAGGAGGCACGCAGAGGATGGAGATAAGAAGGGAGTCATTCAAAAAGAAGAAAGAACAATTTTAAGTTTTAAGTCAAAGACAGATTTTCATGCAGGGTTTTATAATGTAGTGGTAGGAGGCTTTTGGGGATAGAATGCAATCTGCAGATGTACACCTTTCGAAAGAAACTGTCACGGAACAGTTTTTTATGTGCTATTCAATCAGAATAAAGGCGTATGTAACAAAGAGGAGTGTGGACCTTTATCTTCGTAGACAACCACTACGATTGACTCCCTAAAGTACACAGCTTCAAGTAGAATCACGTTGTGCGTGACCAGCACCTCCCCGCCAACATTTAATGACTGCCCCTGAAATAGCCTGTATACTAACGAGACTCCTCTCAGAGCTCTGCAGGGCTTTGTTCTATTGGATGTCTGCCACTGCTCCTCTAAGCAGAACGGGAAACATCACTTACAACGCATTTATTACAACGCACTACCATTACAACGCAACCATTACAACGCAAACCATTACAACGCATTGCGCTGGGGGGCGCTCTAGGATAGGGAATATATTTAATTTACTATCCAACACCTTCCCTACTATCCACGGGGACTGGAGTTGGAATAGTAAATTAAATAAATCACTATCCAGCGCTTAAAAGCACTATGCGTTGTAGTGGTATGCGATGTAAAAACCGCGTTGTAACAGCAGGCGTTGTAATAGCCTGCGTTGTAACGACACCAATCCAGCAGAACTGGCCCGAACTGGGACAGCTGCATGAGTCTCAAAATGGCCACCACCTTCCCATTCAAAATGGAAGCGCTCATTAGTCCATTGGCATACAAGTTGCAGAGAGCAAACACACGTCACTGATTGATTGCACAGTTAAGTAAAATTTCTGCTACGGTGAACTTCTCCACTGTATGTATTAACCACTTCGGAATTAAAAGTGATGGAAGCATATTATAAAACACTAACCTAACAATGTTGTGAAAACATTGCCCCATATACGTCATTTCTCCACTATGATTGTTGCCAATACAAGCAAGTAGATTAACTAGGCGCCATACCATGCAAAGTACAAATATAAAAGTTGATTAATACAGTATATTGTGAAACCATGCTTTGCTCCTTGGTGCTTCATATGAAAAAGAGTGCAAGGTAGAGAGAAATTAAATACCTTTAGGAGCGCTCTGAAATAACAGAAAGCAACATGTAGCACTGCACAATAAATATGTGTCAAACTATGTTTCACTTTCCCCAAAGATGATCAGCCTTGCTGGAGGATTTACAACGCAGTTTCAGAGCTAGATTTTGTGAACGTTTCAACCGTTTCCTGACAGCCATTAAAACATCAGAGATGGTGGTTTCTCTTGCAGAGTTCCTCCAAGTCCACACCCCACACAATGAGTTTAAAAGAACCCCCGTTAAAATAGAACAGTATTCAAATAGCCTGGGGCGATGTACAGACTTTTTATATCTTTCCCACATGTCAGTGAGAGATGGGAAGAGATATTTAAGAGCATTCTTTCGTCACTTCATTAGGCAATAAAAAAGTCCATAGCCTATTATGATCAAAGCAAGAACTTGTCTGTGAATGACTTTTGATCATAATTATTAAAACTGCAGACACTTTTTTTGTGGTCGGGCTTATCCCGGATCTTGATTGGTGCGCTGCACCTGTGTGCATTAAGGTCTCCATCACAAAAAAACACAACACTTAGGGGGCACATTGGCAAAAATGAAACGTGTAAGGAATGTTGAGGAAGCTAGTACAGTTACCTCTCTATCTCTTTTGGTGGGGGAGATTTCCATTCTTCTGTCTTCAAGGGGAAAGGGTGTGTGTGTGTGCCATGGCAGTGGAAACAAATGTGCGCCAAAAATACCTTATTCAGTACAACTGAATTCATAAACAACATTCACACATTTATCACTGCAGTGCAGACATCAAACTGCTTGCCATTAAAAAAGTACAGCAAAACTGATACGAGAAAAAACAGTATATTGCCTTGCAGATTGCATATCACAGTGAAATTACACGGTACTTAATTTGGGAAAAAATTAAGTGATGGGCCCTTCTCAGTGGGCCACTCTAGCTACCACCACCCATTGCCTATCCCAGCGCTGCCAATGACTGTACCAACACAACTACATCACGCTCCTCCAAGAGTGATAATTCAGACTATTCCAGCCCCCCCAAAGCAACACAAATGGCTTGGGATTGGGAGATATTAGTCATTTTTTTGTATATTCATTTCACAATCAACTTTTGTTGTGCTCTTCTACAAATTAGACAAACAGTACCACCCTGTGGCAGAGTATCATAAGTGCTGATGCTGACAACTAAGTGCAGGTGCCGAAGACCAGAAACCACTGGCTCAAAATAAGCACTGACTTTACGTAGGGAAATAACCCTCCACATAGTCATCTGCCCTTGCAATTTACTTTACAGCACACATTTACCCCATGCATCGGTTTTGATTAAATAGCTATTCTGAAAAAGACACATGAAAAAGTGTCATAACATAAACCAAATATGCAAATGCACACATTGTAATATGCTATTTATTACCATTGTTAAGGAAAGAAAGGAAATCAAGACCTACTCTGAGCCTAGCTTGGCCTCCTGTGAGTCATGGCCACTTCACACCCTCGACAATGGTAATAACTAAGGGGCTCATTAGGATGGCGGTAGGCCCGCCACTGCCAGCCGTGCGGTGGTGTGCCCTCCGCCAGCTGATTTCATATTTACCCCGCCACATTAGGATGGCGGGGGAATCGTTCCGCAAGCGTGGTGGGTGCACATACATCCCGCCACGCTTCTGCACAGGCAATCGTTACGATTGCCTGGCGGAACGGATAGGACCGGGGAAATGGTGGCAGTGCCTAGCAGGCACCGCCCGTCAAATTACAATGCTGGCGTCAACCAGCCTTTCCATGGTGAGGGAACCGCCATGAAAAGGCTGTTGGAGGTTGGTATTCGGAGGCCGGTTGCGGGCCCCCTCTGTGTTGGGGGGGTGGGGGTGCACTGGGGGGTACCCATGGTACCCCCCAACATTTCCCAGCCTTAAGTGGCAGGCACTGCGTGGTGCCTGCCATGTAGTGCAGGGAAATGCAGTACATGGCATATTGACATGTCAAACGGTGCTGCAGTCAGCAGAACCGCCCATATTGTTAAATCCTCAGGATGCGCCTGTCATCATGGCGGCTGCATCATAATTTCAGTGGTAGGACTGCCGAATGACTGGCGGGGAGTCCCAACCACCGCAACGATGGTGGGCGGACTCAGGTACGCTCTCCATCGTAATGAGCCCCTAGGAGAGGAGTAATATTGACATCCTCCACTATTAGGCTTCACTGTGCACACACATGCTCACACAATCCCTCCATGAGATGGGACTCATGTATGCTCCTCTGAATTGTAGGAGTTAAGTCTCTCTAGTATACTCTGATTTGTAGCGGGAAGTACACCGGTAAAAGCAACGATTCCCCATTCTGAACAAATGCAAGGATTCACATCTTGACATGCACAGTGGAGAGTCTGGTGGCTGAAACATGCCAATATATGTTTTCTATCAGCCCACCATATTGTAAAATCAATTACCTACACCACTTGGGTATCCTTCCGTTTCAGTGCTACACCAGAAGAGATTAGTGTTACTCCCCAACGAGAATATAAAAAGATCAAGCCTCTGAAATGGCTATGCTGTCAGTCATTTAAAGTTTTTATTTCACACATTCACCTGCCTTCCTCTGTTGTGGTTCACATTTTTAAAACGGAGGGTGAGGGGGACTTTCATGTCATCGAGAGCCCTCTATACTTGACTGCCTAGAAGCTCTTGCTCCTAGCTGGTGCTAAGGTCTAGGACACCCATGCCAGTTTAACAAAATGTTTATCGTGGATGATCTCTCAATCTCCACATTTGCCACGACACCAAGCAGTATTCTCTGGTGGTGAAGCTGTGAAATGGGAGTGAGATCCAGTCAAGAGTTTATGAACAGACTAAGGGCCTGATTATGAGTTTGGCGGTCTGTGGCCCGCCAAACTCACAGTGGTGCAGCTACTGCCACACCGGCGGCCAACAGCCTTATTACAACCTTGGCGGTCAGACCACTATGGAACCACTGCAACCGACAGGGATCCACAATCCCTAGGCGGTGTCATGCCGGTCTGTGGCAGCAAGATGGTGCCGCTGCAGCACAATCAAGCATATTACAACTTCCAGACCTCCACACTTTTTATGTCGGTGAGCCTGCCGTGGAAAGTGTGGCGTCAGGAAAGTATGGGGGCACTACGGGCCCACTGGTGCCCCTGCGCATGGAGATGCATGTAGGGGGGCACATGTTGTGCCCCTCTTTGTGCATGCACCCCTGTTCCTGCATGGCATGGACTGCACAGTACATGTCATGCAGGAAATGTCTTGGGTGCTCTGTCGGCGCTGCAGTTCTAAGGCTCACCCATGGGCCTTAGAACGGCACCGCCGCTGGAATGCCAAAGCACCGCAGCCAGACCACGAGAAAACTCGTAATCTGGCTGGCGGGAGGAAGTCGACTTTGGCGGTGTGGGAGCAAGGCAGTGGCGTGGCGGCCCACTCCCACACCACCAAAGTCGTAATTAAGCCCTAAAACCAAGCGGACGGCTGGATGAATCTGAATTTTGTCTAGCTCTTGTGCACTAAGCAAGAGAAGCAACTCCTTCTGTTTGCAGCAGAGAAACAAAATGGAGATACTGCAAGTAGATCCAGAGTCTCTCTGCTGAGACATCCGGGATCTTGCAGTAACACCAGGATTAAGCAGACAATGGACAAAGAGGTGAGCTCCACTGCCAAAACTTGATCTTGGGGCCACTATATCATCCCAATAACCCTCCATGCTGTAATCAGATGATCGGGCGGGCAACAACAATGGTAGTACGTGCATAACAGCACTCCCCGGCACTGTGCCCTGAAAAAATATGCAAATCCACACTTGCCAACTTCTATTTGAAATGTTGCCCCGGGACCAAGGAATGCACCCTTCATTGCTCTACAAGGATACATAGGGGCACTGGCAAACAAATTGCACACCCTTAATTTATAGGCTACATCCACGGAAAAAAACGGATGCACTGACCCAGATATGTACTACATCTTCCCTTTCTCCAATTGTTAGAACAACAGGGAAGAGGATAGGTCAGGCTTAGATGATGAACAAATGGCATACTAGAGGCAAGAAGGCTATCATTGCTTTGTTAGAAGATTTCCACACAAAAATAACATGGGGGTGGGCAAATACACAGCCTTTGGAACCTGGCAAGAAACTTTCACAACAAAAGCCAAGTATACAAAGGTCATACTTGGGAAGGTGGAACATTCAAGCCCAAAAGATGTAGGGTTTGGGGAGCAGTATCGAAGATGAAACGAGGAAATCATCTAATATATAATTCCATAATGCATTTGGAAGAAAAATTGCAGGACAAAAATGTGAGAAGGGTATCAAGCGTATTAACTATAAAGTGGCCTTTTCTCCAGTAAGGGGTGGAGTGAGACTTTCCATTGCACCATTTTAAAAGAAGATGGGAATATTGAGCCCGTGCTACAGGTCTACATGTCCAGGAGAAAGGATTTTCAAGTGTCTGACTGACACCGGCAGAGGGAAGTCAGAGAGAAAACGCCCTTTATTGTTCAATAATCCAAAAAGGCGTTTCATACATATTTCAGTGCATCCTATTATTCCTGACCTAATCCCTGAAACAATGAGCAGAAGGAGGAAACTACTAGTTAGGCATCAGTAGTTTATCCAGTGAAATTAAAAGTGGTGCAAAAAATGTGTCCCTTTTTAACACAGTCGACCTGAAAGATTGTCTAGAAAATGGGCGGGACGAAGCAGCAGCAGGGGCTAAAGAATGAAGAAGGTTCTTATGATCGTACACTTCTAGTCTGAGTTCTGGAAAGCACATATAGTTTCTGAGTGAGGTTTGCTGTAGACAATGTGTGAGTTGATGTACACGGGAGGAGGAGACTGTGGTTGTCTCCCCCGAAGATAACCCTGGTTTGTCGCTCCAGCCTAACTCTTACTATTGAAGAATTGATGCTCTGTATCCATTTTGTTTTTACTGTTCAATCTAGCTTAGCATTCAGGAAGCCATTTTGTTTTTAGCCAACATGCTCTCTAAAGAGAAACGCCTTTGTCTTTTGAAATACTAATAGAGCAAAGCGCACAATGCTTACAGATCAAATCCGAAATGTGTTGCTAAAGCCCCGATAAGATCTTCTCACCACCTACCTAAACAACTTCGCCTCCTTCGTATTCCTTCTATCAAGGTGGCTATTATCAAGTGCAATTTGCGGCCTGACATGTTTGACATTCCTGTCTCGCAGTAGCCTAGACTGTTTGGAAAAGGGTTTTACACAGAAGTTTCCAACATCTGTCCATTTTAGGTCAGATTACTGCCTAAAGATCCCAGGGACTCTGAGTTTATAAACAATTGCAGCTGCCATAAATTAACAAAAAAAACGACAGCGCAGCCCTTTGCATATTGTCCAGAGAGGCCTTGGTGGAGGGAAAGGGCATAAAACATTCTCAAAAGACTTCTCTGCCCCCAGAAATGCAGACCTGTTAATAGCATTTTTCTTTCCCCTATAAACTGCGCCTAAACCACCAATGAAAAGGACATGTTAATAGGTCGCCTGCGAAATGGACAATTCGTCAAGCGTCTCACAAAGTCGCCATTTTAGGGAGAATTCATGAGAAAAACGCCATGCGGTGTGGGAAGGTGGATGTTTTCAAGTCAAAAGTGGCTATTAACAGAAAGCTTCATAAAGTAATGACAAGCCATTTGCAAAACAAAAACGGGGTTGTCGGACTGCAAGAACATTAAGTGAAGGAAATAAAAACAGCAGCCGGCTGCAACGCCCCTCATACCAAAAAGGAGCAACAATTGATGAGAGATTTTTTACATGCATTTCATACCTGCCAACGTTTGGAAACAAGAAAAACAAAATCGATGTAAATGACTCTCCACATTTACTTGCGCGGAACTGGACGATTTTTTAAGTGGGAGAAAACTGAAAACAATTTTAGAATTCATAAAAAGAGCTTTTCCAGCATAAGCCGGGAGTGCTGGCATGTATGCATTTCGAAAAGGCATATCAGTGGTTCACTGACTGCCTACATTTTAAGTAAATCTTAAGAACAAATAGAACAGATTTCGTATTGTCCTTAAACAAGTGCGAATGGAACCTCTTTGTTTATGAACAGATACATTTTCAAGTGAACTTTACTTGTGTACACTGGGCTTAAAAACACTCGAATACTGCTAAAAGAACACAATGATCCCACAACAATCATTACATCTCAGCACAAACTACTCAAATCACTAAAACACAACATTGTCCACCCACTACCAGACAGGAAACAAATAGGGCGAAGGGGGCCGGGTGGAGAGAAGAGAAATTAGAGGAAAATGTGCTGAGGAAGAGCGACACTTGGGGATAAATCAACAACCTCTTCTAAACCCCATGAATTAACAAGAACAGTTGTTCACGCAGCCAGGCAGGCACAGCCAGGGGATCCGGCCTCAGTTTCTCATCTCCATTCTTCATCTTGACACTTCAGCCTCCTACTTTCTAGGAAGTCAAATGCAGGCAGGGGTTTGTAAAACTTAGATCCTTTTTCATTACACTCCACCCGTGATATTTAAGTGAAAGTCATAGCCCATAGAAAAAGCACCTGGGAAGCTGGAGGTATTTTACTGGATACTTCTCCATAAAGCAGGATGCAAAATGATGGATAATCGCAAAAAGTGACCTTTTTCTTGGTCCATCTCCAGGTCCAGTCCGTCCTCCAAAGAGGCTGACCAGTCAAAAAAGGTTGCTCTGGCATCTCCAGGGACCTAATTCCCCTCATATGTATTACCCTCCAATCACTTCAATGTGTTTGTGCATTCCTATGACTGCCAAGGATCCCACGTTTCCTAGATTTGCTCCTACAGTCTCACAGGTCAAGATTTTTTTTTTAAAAAACAAAATCGATGTAGCAACGTGTGGAATCCTATTGCGGACCAAGATGGCGGAGTGAGGACGCGACCATTCGGTAGCTAACCTGGCGGCTCCCTACCCCCTCTGACATGAGCTTCTACAAGTAACTGAATAAAGCGACGGAATAAGAATGGCTTACCAATTTTTACTCACGGAGCACTCATTTTTCTTGGCAAATACTACAATGGAAAGAAACGTGAACGCGGTGATAGAAGCTGCTTGGCGAGTTCACTGATGCTGTGGCTTTCAGGCTTTCCACGGATTATCCGGCGCGTGATCCGCAGTAAGATTGCAGGTTCTGGATTTGGCTGGTCTGGACTTACCCCTGCAGCACGGTTCTGGGACTCCCGTACAATGTCCCCCAAAAATCTGCCACGCGTTACTCGCAACACCAAGAACAATGTGGCTGCCCCCCTTCCTCCTCCTCCCTCTACCTCGGCTGTAGCGCAGATGACTGCTCCGGTATCCGTCACAGCAACCTCTTCGGACCTCACGGTGCCCCCGGAACCAGCGGGAGAGACGACTAAAGCGTGCAGCCCCGGAGCTAAGCCCTCAGCAGCCATCGGAGTGAAGGGGTCAGACCGTGGAAACGCTGGTAAGCCAATCTTGCGCCCCCCCACTCGGAAGGCTCAAAGCTCCACTCTCCCTAAACACATAAATAAAACTACTCTAAAATCAGGGGCCAAACTCAAGGGGGTAGCTTGCAGCGCAACGCCTTTGACAAACGAAGATATTATTTGTGCAGCAGCAACTCCGGAAAGTGCTGAGGAATTGCCGTCCGTTAACAATGTATCTTCTATGAATCAGACATTAGCAAATGTAACTTTAGATACCAATACTACCTTTACCCCTGGGGGTTCGGCGAATGGCTCAGGAAAAGCAGAAGCAAGAGCAAACTTAGAAACCTAGCAGGCGGTCTCCAACGATGATTGGACAGATGCTGAGAACACAGGCTTCCTCGAACCAGTACTGGATTTTGACTTGGGTGTTGCTTGCACCCGTGTGGGCAGCAATCTTGCTGGCTCTTCAACTTTAAGGGCGGAGGAAGGGCTGGTTACTGGTGATACTACTCTCTCTGAACTACTATTGGAGTCTGACCTGGATGTAGTTATTACTGAGGCAGCTACTAGTATCGTTGGACTTCCAAGTATAGATGTGAATGAAAGGTTGGCTATCAATGAAGGGTTGGCTACCGAGGATACCTCTATAGAAGCGATAGAGGACAATGCTGGTCCAGGCTCTTACGAGGATTATGAAGTAGGGACGGAGGAAGAGATAGATAATTTAATCGACCACTCTACGAAATCCCTGGTAGATAGAAGACGGAAAATTAAAACCAAGCCCAAGTTTAAAAGAGGAGGGAAAACTGGATCTATCTTAAATCGATCTTCTGTAGGCAATATGGTGATCACTAAGAAGACTCTTACTGATAAAAGCCCTCTCAGAAAATGGAAAATGGATGGAGGGAAAAGGGCTTGTCAAAAATATGACTTTAAGACCACAGACTCCGAGCCATCTTCCGGTACTTTATGCCACCCTGCCCCTGAGATCAATTTATCAAGCGCTTCACCGAACTTAGCTCCAGATCAATTAGATAAATCCAATTCTACATTGTACGAATTAAATGAACAAGTAGCTGTGTCCAGGCCTGGATCAGAGGGTGGGATTTCACAGTCTAGTGTATCAACAATGAATACCAATCCGAAAATGCCCACAACTAGTATAGATGGACCCACACAAGAGGGGGAGAATAAACCGGGGTCAGATCCCTCTCAACTGGACATTATTTTGCAATTACTAACTAGCCAACGTGCAGAAGCACAGGAACACTATCTACAACTTCGGGGAGACAATAACAAACTTCAGACTTCCCTTTCTGAACTAACCTCTAACCTTAGTGGGGTCTCACAGGACATTGAGGAGCTGCAGCATCGGGTTGTGGGCGTAGAGGAGGTGGCAACACGTATGAATTCTGTAGTGAGCCAACACGACGCTCGGCTGACACTTCTTCAATTAAAAGTCGAGGATTTGAAAAATCGGCAGCGCCGGTCTAACTTAAAACTTTTTGGGAGACCGGAGGGATCCGAAGGCTCTGACCCAAGGGCTTTTCTGGTCAATTTACTATCCAAAGCTTTCCCAGACCTATCAGATTGGGATTGGGATTCCCAAATCCAACGGGCGCACCGTTTACCCCTAGTTCAAAAGAACAAAGATAGCAAATTCCCTCGACCCTTTCTTATTTATTTTGGCAATTTTTTATTACGACAAGCTATCTGGCAGAAAGCACGACCTAACACCCCTGTAACTATAGGGAATCTCTCTCTGTTCACACGCTCCGATCTCAGCAAATCCACTATGGATAGACGGTGGGAAATGCGTAGATTGATGGACCCTATTAAATCTATCAGGGGTCAAGTTTTTCTTCAGGAACCTTGCCGCCTCAAGGTCATTAAGAATGGACGCACGTACTTTTTTAATGATACCCGAGAGGCCGAGCTGTTCGTATCCAGTCTAAGCAAGAGCAAATCTTTAACTATGATTTTATTACAAGCGGAAACTTCATCAGGCTTATACATAACATGAAATGCTAGAAGGATTTCTTTTTTTCTCAGAGGGGGTGGGGGTCAAACCAGGTACCCTATCGTAGGTGCTGCCACGGCAGCGGAAACTCAAGTGGGGTCTCCTCCCGGAGGGGGTGGGAGATTGGGGGGTGGAGGGTGGGGGTTCTTTGTTCTCCGCAGGGTGGGGGGTGTTCGGGGTGCTGGGGGTATAAAAATGAAAAATTGTTTTGACAACCTGATGGGGGAGCATGCTACTAAAGATAATATATTGAGCAAACGTCCACTCTTTTGTGGTTTTTGGACATCTGTTTTCCCGTCGGCTAATTCTTTTTTTTCTGAATGTATAAACTAAGATGTTTGGCATGGAATGTTTCGGGGTTAAATAGCAAAAACAAAAGACGTCTTGTTTCAGAGGAGCTGAGACTACATAATCCGCATTTAGTGTTACTTTCAGAGACGCATATCGCTGGTAAGGATAAAAAACTGCTGTAACAACTCAGCTATGATATTCTAACCTGTACCACCATGGGGGTCTTTATTAGAGGGGTAGCTATTCTCAAGGACAAAAGACTAAGGGCAGAAACCCTCCAAACTGCTTACGACAAGGATGGCAGATGGGCTGTCGCTCAAATGTTTATTGATAACAAAAAATATGTCATATGTGCGGTGTATGGTTCCAACCAAGATGAACCGAAGACTTTTGACTACTTAAACATAAAACTTTTAGATTGGGAGGGGGAACTAATCATAATGGGAGACTTCAATTGTATTTTAGATTACCAACAAAATTCTACCAGGCCTGGAAGCTTTCAAAGAATGCGTAAAACTAGAGCTTCTATCGTAGATCTATGTCGCACCCACAATATCAAAGATGTTTGGCGGTGTCTATACCCAAATATCCCTGGGTATACATACTACTCTGCACACCATAAATCATGCTCCCGGTTGGACCTGGCTCTAGCTAATGATAATCTATTGAACTCCTGTTCTGTGATGGTATGCCCTCAAATCACCTCGGACCACAATCCCATAATGATGATATTCCCTTCCTCAAACATTTGCACCGGTCCTAGACCTTTTTCTTTTCCCAGACATTTGGTAGCAGACTCTGTTTATATTATTCAGTTAAAAACCCATCTCATTGACTTTATAAATCATAACCAAAACTCTACAACATGGTTTGGGACGCTTAAAAGGCTAGCATACGGGGTTTTACTCAGGCTTATGTGCTCAGACTAAATGCTGAGCGGCGTAAACATGATGAAACCTTGATATCTAATATTGCTGTTCAGGAAGCACTACTAGCAGCCGCACTTCGAGCAGACATGCCAACGGTAACTGAAATATGTATTAAGCTCAGCCAATTAAAGTTTGAAACCAAGGCTAAATTTATTCAAAAAAATAGTGCTAATATACATAAATTTAAGATTGCGCAATACGAGGGAGGGGACAAAATCGGGAACATTTTGGCATATAAGGTCGCTGAGGATAGAGCCAATACTACGATCACGAAAATCCGAGGCTCTGATAACAAAGTTTATGACCAATCATGTGATATATTAGAACAGTTTGCTGACTTTTATAGGTTTTTATATACTCCGGAATCTACACCTAACACTGCCGTAATTCAAAATTACTTAGAAGAGAACTCAATCAACCCTAGTAACTTTACAGAAATTGATATGCTATCGGACGACATAACTAAGCTTGAACTCTGTTAAGCTATTACATCTTTGCCTACAGGGAAGGCTGCCGGGGAGGATACTATTCCTATCGAGATCTACAAAATCTGTTTAGAGGAACTCTCACCTCTTTTACTACAAGTTATACAAACTGTCGGGCTAACCGGAATAGCTCCCCGCTCATGGACTAAGGCTAAAATAATATTTTTTCTTAAAAAAGGAAAACCGAAGGAGGAGAGGGGATCTTACAGACCTATCTCACTGATTAATTCTGATGCCAAGATTTTCGCGAAAATCCTGGCAACAAGGCTGCCCAAAATTGTGAACCCACAGCAACACAGGTTTGTGACTGGGAGAGATACTACAACCCACCTCAATACGGCCATAACCGCTTTTGACGTGGCCGAGACAGAGTCCACCCCACTCGCTATGATTCTATTGGATGCCAAAAAGGCTTTTGATCGAGTGGGGTGGGACTATCTCTGGCAGGCTATGTAAAAAATGGGGTTTGGCTGGCATTTTCTAAAGGGGATACAAGCATTGTATGACAATCCTTGTGCCTGTATCAGTTATGGGGGTCTGACGTCGTCAGACTTTTTGATTTCTCGGGGCACTCGCCAAGGCTGCCCCCTTTCACCTTTACTATTTGCCCTATCACTCGAGCCTTTCCTTCATGCACTTCAGGCACAATCACGAATTATATCCTTTAAGTCTAATACACAGGGATTGAAAATTACGGCTTATGCCGATGATATCGCCATTTACTCATCTGATGTCACAGAGGCACTGAAAGGGATTTACATTGAGGCTTGTAAATTTGGGACAGTATTCGGCTATAGGTTAAACATAAACAAGACGCAAATTATAGCTAATTATGCACCGGCAGTAGCGACCCCTGAGATCTGTAAAGTCTCTACATATCTAGGCGTGAAAATAACATCTAAAATACGGGAAATTAACAACATTAATTATAGTGAACTGATTAAATCTACCACTGTAATTTTGAAGAAGTGGCATAGACTTCCCCTGAACTTAATCGACAGAATCAATTTAATTAAAATGAAGGTACTTCCCAAATTCTTGTATTTATTCCGTTCTATCCCTTTGGCACTAAATACATTTTTTTTAAACAACTGGACGGAATATTCAGCAGGTTTATTTGGGGCTATAAAAAAGCTAGAAGATCGTTGAAATTTCACAAGAATGGAACCGATAGGGGTGGGCTCAATTTCCCTGATGTCAAGTTATATTTTTGGTCCTCGTTTATCAGACGTATCCGCTCTCTGCCTAACAGAAAATACACTTTTTTTTCCATTTATTTATGCTAAAAGCAGACTCAAACTTGTTCTTGTTTCGAGTAAACGACCCTAACTACTTTAAAAGGGTAAAATTTAAGACTGCAAGGGACATAGTGAGGATTTGGACAAGTATACTAGCATTCTGTAAGACCACAGTCTATTATCCGAAACTACAGCTATGGGGTAATCCGGGTCTTCCTGGAATCTTTAATGATGGAGCAGCTCTAAGATGGGCTACGCAGGGAGTTAATGTTCTGGGGGACTTATACGGTGCACAAGGGTTCTTAGATTGTCACACACTAAAAAATGTGTATGGTCAGACGGAAACGTGCATGTTTAAATATTTCCAAATTCACTACTTTTTAATAGGAAAAAAACAAATTTATAACATCTTAGACTGTGATATCTGGAATTGTTTATATGTAATTAAAAACAAATCGATAATAAGTGATGCGTATAGAAACCTCGGTGCCTTTACATCTGATGATAGCCCAAAATTGGCAAGGAAATGGAGCATTAAAACTGGCTTAAATATTACTCCAAAACAGATAACTCAATCTTTATCTAATATTAACAACTCAGTCAGATCATCCAGTCTAAGGTTGCAACAGTTTAGAACAACATGCATGTTATATTATACACCAGAGAAGATTTCGAAATGGTCTCCCAACAGCAGTTATGGCGACCGTACCAAATGCCCTAAATGTTCAGAGTACGCAGCAGACTTTGAACACATGTTGTTTTCTTGTCCTACTCTGAGGGATTTTTGGGGGGAAGTACATAAAGCTCTGGAAACCAAGAAGATCCATCTACCTCTTATCACAGCGGTTACAGCTCTACTTGATATACATTTCTCTCCCCCACTTTATCCAGCTCTGGTTACGATTCTTTTATCTTGTGCTAAACTGACATTGGCCAGAACCTGGACTTGCCCTACCCCTCCTAACATCTCGGAATGGTGGTCTTTAGTACTTGAGACCGCTGCTTACCTGCAAACTCACAGCCCACGTCGTATCACAGAGGGAGAAGCCGCCACCGCCAGGAGTCATCCGGCCATTGAACTCCGCGCCGCCGCTCCGGGAACCACAACACCCGGCAGGCCTCGCTGCGGCGCGTAGAGTGACGCGCACGGAGAGCGCGAGCGGGATTAAAGGCGGGCAGACACCGGCAAAGCGGGGGAGACCGCTGCTTACCTGCAAACTCACAGCCCACGTCGTATCACAGAGGGAGAAGCCGCCACCGCCAGGAGTCATCCGGCCATTGAACTCCGCGCCGCCGCTCCGGGAACCACAACACCCGGCAGGCCTTGCGGCGGCGCGTAGAGTGACGCGCTCGGAGAGCGCGAGCGGGATTAAAGGCGGGCAGACACCGGCAAAGCGGGGGAGACCGCTGCTTACCTGCAAACTCACAGCCCACGTCGTATCACAGAGGGAGAAGCCGCCACCGCCAGGAGTCATCCGGCCATTGAACTCCGCGCCGCCGCTCCGGGAACCACAACACCCGGCAGGCCTCGCGGCGGCGCGTAGAGTGACGCGCACGGAGAGCGCGAGCGGGATTAAAGGCGGGCAGACACCGGCAAAGCGGGGGAGACCGCTGCTTACCTGCAAACTCACAGCCCACGTCGTATCACAGAGGGAGAAGCCGCCACCGCCAGGAGTCATCCGGCCATTGAACTCCGCGCCGCCGCTCCGGGAACCACAACACCCGGCAGGCCTCGCGGCGGCGCGTAGAGTGACGCGCACGGAGAGCGCGAGCGGGATTAAAGGCGGGCAGACACCCGCGTCGCGGGACGCCCGGGCGAAGCCCGGGCAAAGGGTGGGCCCTCTACGGCCCTCATCGGCCAGAAGAGGCTGGGCTGGGACAGAGGTCTTGGTTCGAGTTACTCGTAAGTTAAAGCTTCATATTTGCATACAGTTCGCCACTACTTTCCACCGCCTTATGGCTACAGCTGCTACTAGCCCTGCCCTCGTGGGAGCTGACAAAAATGGGGGCATGTCTAATCGAACATTGGACGATTACTTTCTCAAACCAGCTTTAGAAGGTAACAAGGAGCTTCTGCTAGCTGAGAGGAGGGCTGATCGTCGTCGTTCAATAGAACGCATTAAAAACAGAACATTTTCCGAACCCATAATGTCTGTTTCCCTGGACAACGATCTGACTAGCACTCCAGCAGATAACAACTCACTGACTGCCAGTGTACCCCTGCTCCTTCAAGAATGTTTAGCCCCAGCAGTGTCACCTACTCAAACCCAACAAATCTCACCAACTGTGACCAATGCCCTTAATAATACCACCAAGATCTTGATATCACCTACAATAAGACCTGGTAAGGTTGTAAGAGGCAAAAACTCGAGGCTAGTGGCACAAAAAATGCATGGGCCCCCTCCATCTAAAAGAAGACGGAAAACAACAACCGTGAATAAGCCCAAAATAAGTCATACTGAGTTTGGCAAAAAGGTGAACACTGTTGCTATAACACCATTGGGAGTTCCTGATACTAACCAAGTCACAGCAGCTAGTCCTACTCCTCTAACACTTCCAGCTCAAGTAACTATAGAGCTAGACACTACTCATATTCAGATGGAAGAGGACTCACAATTGGCCACCCCCAAGTCACTTTTGGACAATATTGAGTTGATTGTACGTAGTTACATGCTCGCACTGGCAGAAAGATTTAAGGGGATGGAGTCAAGGCTAGGTAAAATAGAGGGGGATTTGACTGCTTTAGGGAATTTTGTACGCTCACAAGGTCAACCTAAAGTGCAACAAAAAAAAGTTATCACAACAACACAATCCCTTTTAAAAAATGTTGTGGGTCCCACACCACCTACATCCTCTACAGGCAATAGCCAGGCAGCAGTAGTAACCTTAGCTGCCCCTAACCCCTTGTATGTGACCTCGAAAATACATGGCGGCAATACTTGTAATAATTCTTCATCAACAGTCTCAACAGTTGCCCAGGGTAGACCAATTTCCACAACATCAATTAGTAATACAGTTACTTCAGCCAGTATTCTAACTAGGGAACCTAGCATTCTCCCGGATAGACTCCCTAGACCCGAAGGGAAGGAGAATACCCGGGGAAGAGGGGGTCAGTCTAGGCCACCGCCTATGGAACTCCCACCGGAAGCACTACCGTACGTGGTTGTACTTACCGGGGTCCCCGAACTGCCAAATGGAAAAAGAGAGGGATACTCTCAACTAAAAAACAAAATAATGCATTGGCCCTCTCTATATAGACCAAAACCTAACACGGTAAATGGCGAAATAGTCCATGTTCGTCGCCTATCTTGGTTGGGGGGCAGAGCGAAGGACATAGGTGGTGACGTGGTGGTTATAAATTTTAGAGACAGAAAAGCAGTACACCATATCCTGAACTGGCCATACGGCAACGAAAAGAACTGCATAGTACCACGTCCCCTGACGTACTTTTACCCCAGATCCACTGTCTTCCCCCCACAATACCAAAATAATAATACCTTCTCTACCTCCCAATTCCTCAACATTGAGTCTGCCTTGAATCCTGTATACATGCACCACTTAGCTCCACCACCAGTTATACAAGGGTGGAATACTATACCATTTAACCATAAAATAGGATTTAATGGTAATATGTCAAATTTGATACCCCCTTAGAGCTCTCTAACAGGTTCGAGGCCTTCAGTGGTCTGGAGGAATGCGACTGATGTTTAAGGAGTGTAGTGGCCACGGGGGGGGGGGGGGGGAGGGGTGAAAGCGTCTCATGCACCATAAGGTCACATGATAAGATGGGTAGCTGTTACCACGAAAAAGAGACACATACTGCTTTAACATATGCTGGAAAAAATAGTAGATTCCCTGCAGTATTACCCACAGTGTTTTCTGGGGAAAATGAGGTGACTCCAATGCTTTTACCCGTTATAAGGCCAGTAAATAGCGACACTGAAAGTGGTGTCGATAAGGGCGTAAGCACGGTAGGATACCACGAAAACCACCCCAGTACACTACAGTCAACTGTGGATTCTCCACCTAAAACCGAGAACTCTTTTGTTCGGTACGGGGCTCCTGGTCTTATTTTTGAGCATTCAGAGCCGGTTGCAGTGAGCACCGCGGGTTTGATGGACACAAACGCAGTGATGCCCACTCCAACATCCGCTCTAATTATCAGAGAGACTGTTACCTGCCCTGTATCCGATGATTGTGTAAGCCTAATCTCATGGAACATAGCTGGCTTGGCCAATAAGTTACGAGACCCAGTATGGTTATCTTTCATCAAAAAATTTAGTATTGTGTGTCTTCAAGAGACTTGGTTGGAGGATAAAAACGTTCATATTGATGGTTTTCTAAGCTTCATTATCCCAGCGGTCGCCTCGATTAGGGGCAGAGCCAAAGGTGGCCTGGCCACCTTTATTAACCTGGGTTTGCTCTGCAAAATAAGTAACTGTCACAACGATAATTTGAACATTCAGATGATTGACCTAAAAAATGGCAGGAATGTGTTGACCCTGGTTAACTTTTATAATGCTAATAGCAGTAATGATGTATGTAATATTGCTTCCTTAGCAGAATTATTGAGCAAAAATGTTTATACTGTATCACGGCATCTGTTGATAGTAGGTGATTTTAATGTCCAACCATGTGGTAATCCAGCCAGCATCCCAATGGGTTCCTTAGGGTGTAATAATGTTGAAGGTTTTCACTTCTCTCACACTAGGGGTGGCAAGAACTTAAATGACTTAGTGAATGAAAATAATTTGACTGTAGCTATGTCGTTGGTTCCTGACACAAAAGTTTTTCACACCCCAACCTTTAAAGGACATGGGCAGGGATCCTTTATTGATCATATATTAGTATCCTCAGATCTTGTACAATGGGTCTCACACTTTACTATCCATACCAGTGTATATAGTGATCATAATCCCCTCGTCATTAACTTGGGCGGGCCTTTACTTATAAAGCGACAGTCGCGCATTGATCATGGCACGCTGAGTTGCGTAAATGGCAGACGTCGCATCAAATGGACAATGATAAACCAAGACACTTTATACTCCAAAATAACCAGTGCATGTGAAGAGGAGCTGTTTGCATGTTTATCTTCTGACTCAACCCCCTCGAATATTCTGACTAGGTTTGAGGGGCTGGTCACCAAAATTGGCTCCATGCTCACAGCGCCAACAAAGGGGCAAAGTGGGAAAAACTCCAAATGGTTTGATCATAACTGTTCAAAGGCAAGTAGGGATCTGAAATATGCTTTAAAAATTAAACCTAGAGATTCTGACTTGATAAAAAATCTTTGTTTGGCTTATAGGAAAGCAATAGCTGTCAGAAAAAAAGAAATTAAGGTCAACGTTATCGAATCCCTTTTAGACCCATCAGTGTTGGGGAACAGTAGCAAGTTTTGGCAAATAATCAACAAACCTTTGTTTGATAATCCAAATGACACAGCTCTTGGTACAAACATCCCAGAGGGGGAGTGGGTGACTCACTTCAGCACAATTTTTAAGAGCAATGAGCATTGGGAAGATCATGATTTTTTAACACCAACTGTGATTCCATTATGTTTCACAGTAAATGAGATTGTTAGGGGAATACAGGGTCTAACCAGCAACAAGGCCCCGGGCCCGGATGGATTACCTCTGGACCTGTTCAAGTCTAGCATCCCCTTTTGGGCTCCAGTTCTCACGGCTGTAATAAATGCAGCGGTGATAACGGGGTGCCCAAAAACATGGGGTCTTTCGACTATAGTCCCCGTTTTTAAAAAGGGCGATCGCAGCAGCCCGTTATGTTACAGGCCAATTTCCTTAATAAATTCAGTAGCTAAAGTGGTAGGGGGTGTAATTCTTAATAGGTTATCTACATGGGCTAAAGATAATAACATCCTCTCACCTATACAATATGGGTTCAGACCAGGCCATTCGACCATTACGCAGTGCCTGAACCTATACCTGATTCTAAGCAAATATACCCTGGTGAGACAAGGCACTGTCTACATGGCATTTATGGACTTGTCGTCCGCTTTTGACTGTGTGGACAGAAGCTCACTATGGGCTACCTTACTGAGAATGGGTGTAGAGAGGAATCTTGTCAACTTCCTTGCCGATCTGCACTCAGATACAAGAGCAAACGTCCGTTACACTCAAGATCTTAAAGTAACGGACGAATTTAAAATAAACCGGGGTGTTCGACAGGGCTGTATTTTGGCCCCATTCCTCTTTAACCTGTACATTAATGAATTGGAGGAATTTCTCTTAAACACAGAAGCAGATTACCCCTTAGTTGAGCGCAAAGGGGTACCTGTATTACTCTATGCTGACGATGCTGTTCTCATATCTAGAACAGCAATCGGTCTCCAGAAATTATTAAATTCCTTTTATAAATTTATGGAGTCACGTGGCCTAAGTATAAATAATTCCAAGTCCTACGTCATGAAAACAGGAAAGGGTACCCGAAAAACGGACTCCTTTAGCATAAATGGGGAGAAAATCCCATCAACTAACTCCTTCTCATACCTTGGGGTCCTGCTAGATCATAAACTATCATGGGGCCCAGCAGTCTCTAAAAAGAAGGGCGAAACAGCAAGGGTTACAGAAAATAACTTCCTAAAAAAGACCCTGAGGCTGCCAAGGGGTATTGGGAACTACTCTGTACATGAGGAGTTGGGGATCCCCTATTTAGGCGATAGAATAGCAGTAAGTCCTGTCTTGTGCTGGTTGAATTGTTGGCTTAACACTGACATTCCACTAACACATGCCCTATTGAAAGAAGCCTTACAGCTAGACGGGAGGTTCAAAGTAACATGGGTGAAGTACATAAAGGATTGTTTAACGGCAATTGGTCGGCCGGACCTGTTTCATGCTCCAAACTCAATTATAAAATCTGATGTCATTTCTGTCAAGAACGCCATATTATTGTTAAGATGTACTGACAGAGAAGAGGTTGAGATACAGAAGGTCAGTGTAAGGAAGCACTTACTATTAAAAACATGTCCACAAATGGAACCTTACCTGACATGGCCCATGACTAGCTATGAACGGTTTCTGCTAATAAGGTTCCGCTTTGATCTATATCATCTTCTATTGGCAGTACCAAGTGGGGCTCAACGGGGTGAAGTGTTGCCAGCTTGTGGCTGCGACGGAAAGTCTCCTCAAGATCTGGCACACTTTCTTTTTATCTGCCCCTATTATTCTATCCCACGGAAATTATATCTTAAACCGTGCCTTAAAAAATTGAGTTTTGCACAAATTAAACCTGCACTTTACTATTTACAACTACTGAATAGCGATTGTACATTATTTGTCTGTAACTTTTTTAAAAAAGCCATCTGTTTTAGGAAAAGTATGGATGGTTAATTACGCTGCAAACGTTTTAGGTGCTTTTTTATGAATACAGTTATTTATACTTTTAAGTAAATACTGCTCATGCCCATAGTGTCTGATGTACCACCGTTTTCTTTGTACTGTATACTGTGTCATTATTTGCCATATGAAATGAATTGTTTGTAATGTTTTTAAATGCGTACTTAAAAATTGTACTTTTTTGATTGTAAAATCTACAATCGAATAAAGATTTTTGAATTGAATTGAATTGACTTGAAATACACTCTATGGAGTCAGCTTTAGCAAAACTAAGAGGAGCTCGTTCGCAAAAAAAAATCGAGAAAATATGGAGAAACTTTATATGAAGCATGCATAATTATTGTAACACTGTTCATTTGGTCAAACTGATTGCTTCGTTTACAATTTTTGTGTTTAATATGAATTATTATCTGTTTAACTTATTCTTCGTGGAAGTTAGAAACTGAATATGAAAATGTAATAAGCTTTGTATGGACAATATAACTTGGCATGTTTCTTCTCATCAGTTTGTCAATAAAAAAATTAAAAAAAAATTTAAAAATCGATGTAAATGACTCTCCACATTTACTTGCGCGGAACTGGACGATTTTCCAAGTGGGAGAAAACTGAAAACAATTTTAGAATTAATAAAAAGAGTATTTCCAGTATAAGCCGGGAGTGTTGGCATGTATGCATTTCGAAAAGGCATATCAGTGGTTCACTGACTGCCTACATTTTAAGTAAATCTTAAGAACAAATAGAACAGATTTCGTATTGTCCTTAAACAAGTGCGAATGGAACCTCTTTGTTTATGAACAGATACATTTTCAAGTGAACTTTACTTGTGTACACTGGGCTTAAAAACACTCGAATACTGCTAAAAGAACACAATGATCCCACAACAATCATTACATCTCAGCACAAACTACTCAAATCACTAAAACACAACATTGTCCACCCACTACCAGACAGGAAACAAATAGGGCGAAGGGGGGCGGGTGGAGAGAAGAGAAATGAGGAAAATGTGCCGAGGAAGAGCGACACTTGGGGATAAATCAACAACCTCTTCTAAACCCCATGAATTAACAAGAACAGTTGTTCACGCAGCCAGGCAGGCACAGCCAGGGGATCCGGCCTCAGTTTCTCATCTCCATTCTTCATCTTGACACTTCAGCCTCCTACTTTCTAGGAAGTCAAATGCAGGCAGGGGTTTGTAAAACTTGGATCCTTTTTCATTACACTCCACCCGTGATATTTAAGTGAAAGTCATAGCCCATAGAAAAAGCACCTGGGAAGCTGGAGGTATTTTACTGGATACTTCTCCATAAAGCAGGATGCAAAATGATGGATAATCGCAAAAAGTGACCTTTTTCTTGGTCCATCTCCAGGTCCAGTCCGTCCTCCAAAGAGGCTGACCAGTCAAAAAAGGTTGCTCTGGCATCTCCAGGGACCTAATTCCCCTCATATGTATTACCCTCCAATCACTTCAATGTGTTTGTGCATTCCTATGACTGCCAAGGATCCCACGTTTCCTAGATTTGCTCCTACAGTCTCACAGGTTTTCTTTTGGCTCTCTTCGACAGTCAGTTGGACTAGGCTCTTTCTGCAGGGCATCCCCACAGTGGCGGCTGGCATGGCTCGCAGGCAGCGGGGCAGGCAGGTTGCGCCGTGTTTGGGGGGGGGGGGGGGGGGGGATGGGAGTCACGCAATAAAAAATATATAAGTAAACTTACCTTGCAGCCAGGTCCCACGTCTGCTTCTTCTCTTTTTGTGGAACTCGAGGAACAGGAAACAGGCCCCACTGACCAATCACAACTAGGCATTGCAGCGTTGTGATTGGTTTTGAGCATCCTGGTTCGACACGCAATCAGGGAATGGGGGCCTGGGCTTGTTCTCCGTGCAGGCTGTAATGCAGCCTGCATGGAGAATGGGGAAAGTGTGCATGACTGGTTTGGGTGGCCCGAGAGGGCCAACTAAATAGTCTTTGCACACTTAGGAGTGGGCAAACTCCTCCTTCCCTGCTCTGCCCCAAGAGCAGAGCAGCCCCGCCACACACCCGCAAGCAAAGCAGCACAAAGCATGACATTATAATAACTATAAGTTATTATCTTTTATGTTTCTCCTTCATAGCACTGCTAAAAAGCAGTGAGGCGACGCTCCTCCGTCATTGCAGAAGAGCCGCTACTGCATATCCAAACTTTTTGCTTTCACCCTCCTGCGTTCTGAACCAGTTTGTGTTGGCTTTTAGGACTCTGTGCACTTCACCACTACTAACTAGTGCTTAAGTGCTTGTGCTCTCTCCTTTAAATATGATAGAACAGGCTTATACCAAATTGCCTCCTTGAATTTACTTGTCCGTCCATAGTAAAGTGGCACTACATCTACCCAGGGCCTGTAAAGTAACTGTTACTAACCCCTGCAGCACTGATTTTGCTTTCAACTTAAGTAGTCCTTTAAACATGTCTTAGATCTGCCATTGCAGACTGTGTATGCAGTTTTAAACTGCCATTTCGACCTTTTGTCAGACATAAACCTTTTTTTTTTAAATACATGTAATTCACCTCTACAGCATGCGGCCCTGGACAGCCCAGAGGGCAGGATGAAGTGTACTAAAAAAGTTGAACATGCACTTTTAAGTTTTATATGCACGGGTAGTGAAAAACTCCTCTATTTGTTTTTCACTACTGTAAGGCCTACCTCTTCCATATAATAACACAGGGTTAACTTATTACATGTACTAAGTGATAACTTTCAATTGAGAGCAGGTAGACTGGTCAGGTTTGGTGTCTGAAGAATTGTTATTAAAAGCACTCTTTAATGGTAAGTCAGATTTGTAGTCACAATTCGAAAAATGCTACTTTTAGAGAACTAACATAAGGAGATGATGGACAGAGTGCTGAAACTTTTCAGACACTCATCCACAGTCACAGATCTGGGTTGAGTTCATCATCGTTCTTTAGCTCACTTCGCCACCCCGATTCAGACCCAGCTATATGCAAATCAGCCTTGACCCTGTGCCTCATGGGAACAATCCAGACCAAACAGCTAAAGAATGATGATGGATTCAACCCAGATTTGTGACTGGGGGTGAGTGTCTGAAAAGTTTCAGCACTCCGTCCATCATCTCCTTATGTTTGCTATGTTCGTCCTAAGTTGGCAGGGTATGCCCAGACATGGGTCCCATGCTCTCCATGCCACTGGAGTCAAGCTATTCTGGCTGATAAGGGTGAAACCCCGAAATCGGTCCTAGGATGCTTGTTTCCCGTACAGGGAGGACCTTGCCTGGCAGTTCCGGCTGGGCTGTTCCCATTGGGTGCAGGGTCAAGACTGATTTGCATATGGCTGGGTTCAAACTGAAATGGCATGGGGAGCAAAAACATGATGGATATAGGCCCAGATGTCTGTACTAGGGTGAATGTATGACATTGTTCTGCATTCAGCCTCTTTATTTTAGCCTGACTGCTCTATGCCAAGCTCCCAGAGGGCGAGAAAAGGTAAAGTTTTAGTGTATACTACACTTACCCTGACCACAGTGTGGGTCTCTACTTGGTCAAGGTGCATACCTCTGCCAGCTAGGGACCCCATTTTTAACAACTCTACCATGAGTAAACCAAGAGATGTGCGTTTGTCATGTGTATTGTATATAAGGCCAGACTTGCTGTATGTGAAGACACATTTTTGTCTAATAAACCATAGATAAGTGTGTCTTTTATGTAGCACACATCCTGACCTCAACGTCTCCATTGTGGCCTCAGATTTGACGCTTAATTGAAATGAAGCACAGGGAAGTAAAGTGATTTCCGTGGGGGGTCTTACGATATGTTAAAGAGGGGAAACAGGATTTTGACCCCAGGTTTCCTGGTTACAGATTGTGCAAGCTAGTCAATGGATGTATTTCTTTGTCACACCTGCTTTTATCGCCAAATAACAAGGCTGTGTGAACTTATTTCATGGCTCAATTAATACACTATGTTTTACAAACGGAAGTAATGCATATTAAGCAAACCTCACACTGTATATGTAGAAAAAGTCAAGTGTCTTTCTTGAAAAAAGCACAAAGTGATGTGTAAAAGAAGTTAAACGACTAATTCTAGGTCTGTTCCAGAAACAGCTATGCTTTCACATGTTCTCCCAAAAAATCATTAAAAATACTTTTCTTTTTTTCCAAATACTTTATTAACTTTTTAGAAAATACAGAAAGCAATGAAAAAATACATATTATACATATATTAGAGGACCAACCTGGCCTAAGGATGCCAAACACAATTAATGATGTCAATGATAGATGATCAAATGGTAAAAGTGAGGAACTGACCAAAAAATGCCATAAGGCTTATAACGAGAGACATAACATAAATGTCAAACTATGATTATAATCTAAGCATACATTCCAAGATTACGTTTAGTAATGGAATATAAAACAGGGGTTTAACGGCAACAATCCGTAAATCATAAATACAAAAGAGAAAGCTTATCAGATGAAAACATAAACAAAAGGTCTTCAAGCCAACAGGACGAGATCTGCATAACAACAGAAAGGAACAAAGAAAATAGATAAGAGAAAGTCAATGGGGGAAGAGGGGATAAGGGAAAGTGGTAAACGCCATTGGGAAATAGCTACTGTGATGGGAGTGGGTAAGCCCGCTTGAACATGGTGGAGACAGATAGTGAGAAAGGGGCCACTATGTTTTGGATTTAAGTTCTCGAGGGTGTGCCAGATCGACTGTGAAGGGACAGCAGACCCTGAGGAAAGCGACACACTTTTATGTGTACTTCTAAAGAAAGTAACCCCATGCCCACAGTGTGCGAAAGGAGACGTTATTTAGCACTTTCCATTCTAATAAGAGGACTTTAATAGCCACCGTCAACAGTAGGCCCAATGTTGCCATATGTTCGACAGGTAAATCCAAAGAGGGGCCTAGTGCTTGTGGGCCCAACATATTAAGAGAGACAGTTAGAGGAAAGGATACTTTAAAAACATTAATGAACCCTTCATTTAAACAGATGAAGCGGAAGGATGCAACTCACTTTTACTGCATCTACCTCTTAAATCACTCCCCTGTCCCCCTCCCTGAACAGAACTCACCATGAATCAATGCGTTAATAGTGTTATAATTTGTGTCCGTTTGTTGCATGACAAATGTTGTAAAGCGCTCCGATACCTTCGGGTCTGGCCAGCGCTATAGAAAACTTGTAAATAAATAAATAAAAATAACTTAGTTGGCTGGGAAAACTATCCACCTATGTTTCCTCTTCAAAGTAACAAATCACACTCGTGGAACGCACTAAAAGGATGAGAGTTATTTCCAGCACAAATACAAATGTGCAGGCTCTACACTAGAAATTTCTAAACGCACCACAATCAGACTTTAAAAAAAGAAAAGGACAAACTAGCCCTCCAAAGACAAGCATAGATTAAAAGCGCTGTGTTGCAAAAATATACTAGCACATTGAAGCATTCAAACTACATATCTTCCCTCTCTCCTGAAGAATGATTCTAGGGCACCTCTTAGGACATATTTCTAATCCTAGTTTCTAATGAGGGTTTCTTAAAATATACTAATGAATTATCTGTGTCTGTACACTTTGATGGTACTTGGATACTGAATAAAGAATTAATTACTACTACTACTACTACACTCATAAATTATTTTGATTGGTCTGCATTGTTGTTTAATGTTACCAGATGTTATTTTAATACTCCAGGAGAAAATCCCATATTTTTTACATTGAAATGCAAAGTCACCGGCCAAATCCGCTGCAAACCAATTTTTTCTGGTCATCTGGAATGTACACCAGAAAAATACCAGGAAAACATTTAAAAAATCTGAATGATATTTTAGGGGTTTTTGTTGTACCGATGTTTTCAAAACACTTTTTAAAGAAAAAGGTCCTTGTTAGAAGTTTAGTTCTGCTTGATGGAAAATCTGAGGCACCCCCACGGTCTGATGATTTCTTCGCCTGCCCTTTTTTAGGTCTCGCCCTGGAATTCGCATCCGAAGGATGCGTCCAGGGTCGGAGACTTATAGCTATCCGATGCCGGGGAATGAGGGACAAGAAACTGTCACGAGCTTTAGCAGGCGGATTTGGCTGCGCGAACGCGCACGTTCCGTCCTGCGCCGCACCGTGCACTTCCCTCCCATACTCCCAGCAAGTCAGCCTAACGCGCATGCATGCATGCACACGCACACGCACTTACACAGACACGCAGGCACCCAGACAGGCAATCCCCCCCGCCGCCGCCCCCCCCCACAGTCACACACACACACACGCATACACACACACTCCAAGACACATACACACACACGTACGCTCACACACATACACAGCCCGCCGCCGCACGCGCACGCGCGCGCGCACACACATGCCCCCGCAGCCCAGCAACAAGGCGAAGCCCCACTCACCGGCTTCCTTGGTGCAGCGGCTCTCACTGGCAGCAGGACTCTTCCTCCCTTCTTCGGCACCGGGGCGCAGGGTAGGCTCCTGCCTGCTCCGGTGCTCCAAACAATCGCGGCTCTTCCGTGGGAGGCGGGGTAGGCTCCCGCCCTCCTACTTCCTGTTGTCCCGCCCGGCCTGCCTAACTTCCTGGTCGCAGGCCGGCGGCGGACTGAAGCACGCTCTCTCGACTGATTGTTTGTATCATCAGTAGATTTCTCAGGCTTATGCATGCAATATAAATTTTAAAAAAAACAGATTCGCACCAGAAGGCCAAAGGCATACCTACAGGCTTTGCCAGTTAATGATCGTCCTTCGCTTAACCCTCTGGGGTCACTTACACGTCTGCCCTCTGCAACGGACAGACCAGTAAGAGGTCTCTATTCAGACCAGCTGCGTTTTTGCTGCTTTAGCGAGCAACAACAAACAACAAACCAACCAAGTTGTTAAAATTAGAGCACAGCTGCCCGAGGCCGCATTTCTACCCAGAAGCCGGTCAGCTGAGCGCATTATCGGCCAGACGCGGTGGCGGACAGCCCGTGCTCGGCGCTGCGGATGTTCCTGCCCGGTTTACCGTCTTCAAGGTATCACCGTAACAATCAAGCGTGTTACCAGCCCGGGATCAGGGAGCGCAGGGGCCTGTTGTCTGGAGGGAATGGATGGATCCGTGCCAGGGACTGAAGGACGGGCTGCTTCTAGCGCGTCCCATCGAGTTCTTGGGAAGAAGATATATTTACACCCGGCAGACAGTGTTCCTTTCACGCCTGTTTGTTGTGCTCTGAGGCACTACCACTGGCAGGAGGTAATCCATCGGTGACACTGCAAAAGTTTCTAATGAACCGACCTTCGCCACAACACCGAACGGCCAAGGGACTCCCAAAAATAATCTGAGTTTACCTTATTTATTCATGTGTGTGCAGTGTTGTTTAGCGCATATTAGCCCCAAATGTGTCGAGGCACTTTACATGAGGAGTTGGAAAAACAAAAATCTCACCAGATCGTCAACATAAGATACATAGTTACATCAGGTGATATAATTGCCCACAAATAATCTGAGTTTACCTTATTTATTCATGTGTTTGCAGTTTTGTTTAGCGTGTGTCGAGGCACTTTACATGAGGAGTTGGAAAAACAAAAATCTCACCAGATCGTCAACCTAAGATACATAGTTACATTAGGTGATATAATTGGCCAAAAATAATCTGAGTTTACCTTATTTATTCATGTGTTTGCAGTTTTGTTTAGCGCATATTAGCCCCAGATGTGTTGAGGCACTTTACGTGAATAGTTGGAAAAACAAAAATGTCACCACATCGTCAACCTAAAATACAGTTACATCAGGTGATATCATTGCCCAAAAAAAATCTGAGTTTAGCTTATTTATTCATGTGTTTGCAGTTTTGTTTAGCGCATATTAGCCCCAAATGTGTCGAGGCACTTTATATGAGGAGTTGGAAAAACAAAAATCTCACCAGATCGTCAACCTAAAATACATAGTTACATCAGGTGATATCATTGCCCAAAAAGAATCTGAGTTTAGCTTATTTATTCATGTGTTTGCAGTTTTGTTTAGCGCATATTAGCCCCAAATGTGTCGAGGCACTTTATATGAGGAGTTGGAAAAACAAAAATCTCACCAGATCGTCAACCTAAAATACATAGTTACATCAGGTGATATAGTTGCCCAAAAATAATCTGAGTTTAGCTTATTTATTCATGTGTTTGCAGTTTTGTTTAGCGCATATCCTTTTTTTCACCAATTCTCTCCTGATTATTCTTGTTTCTCCTTCTATCCCTTTCTATTTATCTGGCTACCAAGTCTTTCCCCTTCTTTGTCTCTTTCTTGAGGTTGTCCTTCTGTCTGTCTCGTGCGCGTCTTTTTCTGATCTTGCCTTCGTCCCTCTATTCCACTGGTCTTAGTCTCTTGCATTCTCTCCTCTTCCCTTGTAGCTCTTTGTAGCATGTCCTGTTCCTTCTTCTCTCGCTTACTTGTACTTCTCATCCTCTGCCCAGTATATTTTCATTGTACTCTCTCTCTGGTCAGGTTCCCTCTCCTTTTGACATGTGCGATTTAATTTGAGGCTTACTCTCCAGCTCTTTTAGTTTTGCATTAGGAGCATAGACTGCATATCTTGATGATGGACTGTAGAACTTATTCACCTCCCTCCGTCGAAACTATATTGGCTTCTTCTCTGCTGCAGTAAGATGTGTCGTCACCCTCAACATTTCCCAGGTTTTATTCCCAAACACGGACTGCAAGCTTCATGAATGAATCTCTCCCCTGCCTGCTGCTAATGGAGTCTAGCAGTACGAGTTAGAGTGCAGTTTGGGACTAGTGTAGATCTTCTGAAGTCTGTAAAGGATGGTGAAGTTGACTACATATTTGCTGATGTTATGCCTGTTTCAGTGTGAGCACTTGTAGAAGCTTTACAACCCCATCTTGCTGCACTTCACATGATGCTGCCCTGTTACCTCAAAGGAAGACCTGCCCTCTTGAAAAGAGAATTCACCATGTGGAAAGGGGACGTGGCCTTAGACATGCAGGGCTTTATGCAGATAAACTGCCCGAGGCCCTCCTTCAGTTTTCAGACCCCCCCCCCCACCCGTTTGCAAATCGAATGTACATATAAAAATTATTTGGACACATCATTAAAATGTTTAACTTTTCTACAAGAAATATTGTATATGTACTTTTTTATGCAAAGAAAATTTAAATACTGCATAAATGACTTTTCTACAACACATATTTTATATGTACCTTTTTATGCAAAGAAAATTAAAATAGCGCATAAATAAAAACATTGCCATTTACAGTACTAATGGCTCAAACTTAAATAATGCGAGACCTATTGCATTGCAAATGCTTGTTTCACCCATGTCATTTGGCAGTTTCAGCCCTGCCAAGTTTCCCAGGTACATGCGTGCCTTTCTTTGAATTCTGATACTTTTCTTTTTGCTTATTCCATTTTAAAACAGAACTACAATTCCTGGGATTCAAAAATAAAACCTGGACTGGAGCAGCACATCATGCATGGACTTAGGAAACTTGGCAGCTATGCAATCTTGGTGTAAATTGGGGGAGCTTCATGTTTTGTTACCTTTACTAACTGAGATCAAGGCTCTGCAGGCTTGTGTATTCACCTAAAGAGTACATCTATGCAAAGGTGACAGTGGCTAACACGGCACGCTACATAAGCAGTGCGTTACAAACAATGTCCTACGGAAAACACGGTTGTTCCCATTCAGGCTGTCTGTCCTTCCATGTGGACGTGGCAACCTGCATGTTGCTCCCTTTGGAGATTGTCCTCAGAAATTCTGTTAACAGGGAATACACATCAACCTCCCTAACAGTCGATTACTACCTATTTGTTTCTGCCTGCCTCAGTAACCGAGCTCCTCTCTCCTTTCCGCCTCCGTTGAGCTGAGCTGAGCATCGCTTACCACCCAGGAGACCTTGGTCCACAGATTCTTATTGAAATTCATATTCTTATGTTTGGTTGCTAGCAGACCTCTTCAGCCTTCTTATCAAAAGACTGAGACCATGCATCTGGTCTTGACTGGAAATATAGAGTAAACAACCATTGTGGTTTTAAAAGATGACTTGTGGGATTCTACACTGAAAAAGGCGGCAGCAATGAAACATATCTTGGAGACTGAAGGAAAAAGTTCTCTTTTTTTCATTTTTGAGCCTGTAACTCAGGTGGTGAAGCAAGAGTTGGTGGCATTCGGTGTACTGCCAGATGGAGAGCTGAGGAAAATGTGAAGTGTTTATGCGGAGTGAAGCTGAGCAACATTCCTGGAGGAAACTAAAACGTCTGGATTTGGGAAAGACACAGCATGATATGATAAATGTGTACGATGGGACTTTGGGTATAAATGTACGCTTGAAACCTGCTTAATCATGGCTGGCCACTGAGGAAGCTAAGAGGGGTTATTTTTCTTTTTGGGGTTTCTGATTGGAGGTTGTTAACGTTTTAACACTCCTTTTGATCTTGCCTTTTACTTATATCCCACATCACTCATTTCTCTTCTATTTCTCTCTCCAATCCAACACTCTTTTTTTCCCAGTTCTCATAAAGAGAGTATTTGCTCTGATCTACATTTTGGTGCATGTTAAAAGTTCAAAACGTCTGCCGCTATGTACAGAGTTGTGATACGGGTTGGGCTCAGAGGACTGTAATGTGGCTGAAGGAGGTTTGACAAGAACTTATACATGGTTATACCCCGCGGGATCCACTGTAAACTACTTGAACGGATCTAAACTTGGATAAAATCATTTGAACATAAACAATGAGGGGGACTCATTCCTTTTGGGAAGTGGGTATTTGGGTTACTTGATTTTGGGATGATTTCACCGGGTTGTCAACCACCTGGGTTCACTATGCTTAGTTGTACAATCAAACACAACCCATTAATGTCTACTGAGGACAACCAAAACTTACCACATGCTAACAATGGGGTTCCTGTTATTTGTTTTTTCCAGTGTCTTATCAGGTAAGCATTTTTGAGGTCATAATGGGGCCCGAGAAGGAACTAGAACCTTTGGTATTCTATAGGCTACTTACCTTTGACTGCTCCATTTTATTGTATGTAAATAAAAAATATATTATTTTCTTAAATAGGAAGCTCTGACTGGACATTGCATTTATTGAGTGTAATTACTCGCAGCAGCACAGGTAAACGCGGTGGGGCGAGGTGGGAGTGGACAGACGACAGAATAGGTATCATTAAATATAGGTATCATTAAATAAATAAATAATATCTATTCCGTCAGCTGTCATCTTCCCCCCTGTCGCATCCAGCCCAGCACAACCGCGCCTACCTGTGCCAGCTGCCGCTGATTACTTGTGTCATACAGTTCTTACCTTGCAACCCCTTATACACCCATTGGAGTACACCTCGACTGCTCGACTCACTAACCTTGCTGAGTCAAGGGTACTAATAGAATAACTTTGTGCAACAGTATCTAAGGCTCTGGACCAGCAGTGGTAAATGTCAGTTTTGACCACTGATACAATCCAGATAACACTGATTGCCCCGAACCCAGAGAAAAGGTCTCCTAATTATCCTGATAGAAAATCCATGTGAAGAGCACGTTTATGAAGGGGAACGACACTGGCTGAAGTGTGGCAGATCAAATCTGCTAAAGTCCTAGAGCTCCAGCAACACCCCATCCAACCTTAATACTTCTGCATACAGAAGACAAAGTCCCGTCTCTATCAAGCACTATATTGTGAATTTAGGTAATCCCACCATCGTGAGATAGAAAAAGAGGAGATCCAACCGAATTCACTGATGACCATGAACTGTGCCACTACAAGACCGTAGACAGACAGGGACCAGGCGAGACAAATATTGGGTGCAAAGATGGACTCGACGTTTGAGGGATAGAAGTAGCTGTTCGATGTCAGGCAGGGGGCCCTACTCTGTCCTAACTGATGGGAAGTGGACTGGTCCTTTGACATGGGTGCCATGACTGTGTTTGCTCTGCATTTATCCTGCAGCATTGGTTGAATAAACGCAAAGAACCATGGGCCACTATAACACTGTATATTGGTGGCCTGCAGGCGTGGTGTCCAAGTACTAGCAACTCCTCTCGGATCGAAGTCTCAACTCTCCTTGCAGTTTTTTAAACCACTCTCTCCTGAAATCCAATGGTATGATATTGAAAATATACGTGAATTTTAGACGGACTGACATCTTTAAGATACTGGATAAATGATAAAGGAAGGCCTCCCCAGCTTTTTAATAGCTTTCTGGTTTCAGAGCCCAGTTTGTTAAAATTCAGGCGAGCTATTTCATCTATATCCTTCACTACTAGAATGCCCAGATATCTTATCCTTTCTTTTATTATGGGGTTATTACTTTGGGAGTTCCACTCCATGATTTATGTTTTTTGTTGGTTGACTTGGTAGTCTGAGACTTTCCCAAATTGAACTATGACCTGTAATATTATTTGGAGTGTAACAGAGAGGTTGTTTATGAAAACCATTAGGTTGTCTGCGTAAAGAGCTACTTTCTTCTCCCAGGGCTGATACTTAAAAGGAGTAATAGTATGATTAGATCTTAGGACATTAGCTAATGGTTCAATGGACAGGTTAAAAAGCAGCAGGGAGAGTGGGCATCCCTGCCTGGTGCCTCTTTTTATAGCTAGCTTCTCTGTAAGATTACGAGTAACCATAACCTTAGCTGTTGAGTTTTAGACAGAGCTTTTACCGCACCTGAGAACACCTTCCCCAGTTTAAACAGTTCAATCACATTAAACAGAAAGGGCCAGCTAAACGTGTCAAAGGTCTTTGCTGCATCAAAAGTAAGCACCAACAGGGAGATCTTCTCCTGGGAAGCCACGTCTCATGCCCCACCCACACCATGTGTCAGCTCCTGAATTTTTCTTCCCTTAAATAAAGCCTTTCTGGTCTTGGTGTATCAGCTGACCGGAAACCTTTACAAATTGACTGGCCAATATATAATCACAATCTAGTAGTGACATTGGTCTATATGACTCACAACGCTTTGGGTCCTTCCCTGGTTTCAATATTATGTATATAATAGCTTCCTCCCATGACTTTGCCATATCCTGCAATTTTACAGAGGTAGCATTTAGTACCTCTGTCAAGAAAGAAGCCAGTCTTTTTTTGGGAACTATTGATTTAATGTGCTAATGCATCTGGGCCGGCTGCTTTCCCTTTTTTTAACTTGGCAATCACACTAATCACTTCTACAGTTGTTATCTCAGAATTAAGTTTGTCTCTCTTATCTTGTGACAGTGTTGGAATGGCTATCTTCTCAAGGTAGCCGTTTATTTGCTCCTCTGAGGCCACAGTGTCCTCTAGATATAGCTCCTGGAAGAACTTAGTAAAGGCTTTCTCTATCACTAGATCTTCTGTGCTAAATTTTGATTGCTCCTCTAATTGTATGGCCGAGATCTTATTCCAGTTTTGCTATGTTTTAAGCTAACAATTTACTGCATCCCTCCCCATAGTCGTAATGTGAGAACTTATTTACCTCCTATTTGTTTCTAAGTCTAAGCTCTAAAGCACTAAATAGTTCTTCTTTTTTCTCTAGAACTTCTTTCTCTATTCTATCTATCTCTTGAGGATGTTTAGTTTGCTCTAGTTCCCAACCTAGGTGTTGTAGTCTATACTAATATAATAAAGAGAGAGCCCAAACCTTTGAGGCGGGTAACCTCAGGAACCACAGCACCAATGACAACACCCAATACAGCGTTGGAAAGGGCAGTTGCAGCAGAAGGACATAGGCTATGCAGACGCCCACCATATACATTTAAAAGGTAAAAGAACTGTGCCAGCAAAGTAGTCCCTTGTGGGCGTGTCTGCGTTGTACTGTGGGCGTGTGCTGGGGGGCGTGACAAACGCTGAGGGCGTGTGGTACGTTCCGCCCTTCATGCCATGTCTCATATTGTGTGCTAATCCCACCCTGTTCCCTTTAAATACCCCTGCACCCCATAATCATAACCCACCCTTACTCCTTAAAATACCCCAACACCCTTAAACACTAACCCATCTTAACTCTATAAATATACCCTGTACCCCAAAACCCAAACCTATCCCTAAATCCTAAAAATACCCCTGTACCCCAAAACCAAAACCTACCCCTGAACCCTACAATACCCCTGTACCCCAAAACCCAAACCTAGCCCGAACCCTTAAAATACCCCTGTACCCCAAAACCCAAACCTACCCCTGAACCCTAAAAATACCCCTGTTCCCCAAAACCCAAACCTAGCCCTGAACCTGAAAAATAACCCTGTACCCCAAAACCCAAACCTACCCCTGAACCCTAAAATACCCCTGTACCCCAAAACCCAAACCTAGCCCTGAACCCTAAAAATACCCCTGTACCCCAAAACCCAAACCTAGCCCTGAACCTTTAAAATACCCCTGTACCCCAAAACCCAAACCTATCCCTGAACCCTAAAAATACCCCTATACCCCAAAACCCAAACCTAGCCCTGAACCCTAAAAATACCCCTGTACCCCAAAACCTATACCTATCCCTAAACCCTAAAACTACCCCTGTACCCCATAACCCAAAACTATATCTGAACCCTTAAAATACCCAAACACCCCAAAACATATACCTCAGTACCCCAAAACATATACCCCTATACCCATACTTACCTTATCCAAACATTTTTAAAAAACATGCTTTTACCATTCATGCATTTACAACGAATTTCGTTGTAAATGTATGCGTGGTAAAAGCATATAAATTGTAATGCCATGCGTTATAATGGTATTGCGGAGTCATGGTACTTTCGTAATGAAAGTATGCGGAAAGAAAGTTGCAGAATAATGGGTGTTTACCCTCCCCCGGTAAGTACATTGGTGGCACGGCGGCCCACATCTCCAGCAACATACTCATATTTTTTCACCACCCATTTGAAAAATGCACAGGTCTCTCTCATTGATGGCCAGCACCGACATACACTTTTAGACACACCTCCCGCCACAAGTTCTAGAATTGCGAACTTTAGAGCTGGGGAGCTACGTTCGAATCTCGGCATCAGCTCAACATCCTGTGATTCCAGGCAAATCGCTTTGTCTCCCGTGCCTACCACAAATGAATGTGTTCTACTGTAATGTAAATTGTGCTCATGCCTTCGCTCTGCTAGATGATGCCTTCCGGGAGGAGCTTGCGGAAGATATAGAACAATATTTCGCTACTAACCAAGGCTCGGTCGAAGACTTTTTTACGGTTTGGGAGGCTTTTAAGGTGTACATCAGGGGTATGGCTATGTCTAAGCACTCCAGTGTGCTACGTTCCATCAGGCGGGAACTCACTGCTTTGGAGACTAGGATAGCGGAGCTGGAGGCTCGACAATTGTCGACACTTAGTACAGCAGAAGGCCCGGCGCTCACCCAACTCCTGTCCGAGTTTCAGGCTCTGGCGGATAGAGAGATTCTTTATATGGGCAAGTATGCCACCGCCCGAGTGTATGGTGAGGGGGATAGGCCAGGCGCCTTGCTGGCTCGCATGGTTCGGGGCTCTCGTCGACCTCTGGTTGTTGAGGAGCTAAGGACCCCGGAGGGTGACACGGTTTCAGACGAGGAGCAGATACTAGGGACCTTTAGACGATATTATGCTGAACTATATCAGTCCAAGACGCAGAGGGTGGAGAGTGAAATGGACGATTATTTGGACCACATTGCCATGCCGTTCCTCAAGAACTCGGATAGGGAATTTCTGATGGCCCCCTTTCACCAGGACGAAATACTTGAGGCTCTTGCGAGCATGAAATCGGGGAGTGCGCCGGGTTCCGACGGACTCACGGTTGGCTTTTATAAAGCCTTCAAAGACATTCTGCTCCCGCACTTGGTTGCCCTCTTTGATGCTATCTGCGAGGATGGCGAGATGCCGCCCACCATGCGTGAGGCGTTGCTGACCACTATACCTAAGCCGGGGAAACCACCGGACCTTTGCGGCTCGTACAGGCCACTCACCCTGCTGAACGTAGATGCAAAGATCTATGCCAAAGTCCTAGCCAATCGGCTGGCCTTGTTGGTCCCAGAGCTTGTCGCCCCGGAGCAGTCCGGATTTGTCCCATGCAGGAAATTAACTTACAACATACGCACGGTGCTGGGCACAATGCAACATGTCAAGCAGGAGAACAGCGCGCTGGCAATCTTCCTTGACATGTAAAAGGCGTTCGACTCTGTTGAGTGGCCTTTCATGGTTAGAGTACTGCGAAAGCTGGGCCTAGGCGAACCGTTCCTGCAGAGGATTGGGGCGCTGTACCATCGGCCTTCTGCCAGACTACGGTTGGGAGACAGAGTGTCGGAGCCGGTATACATTGGTAGGGGCACTCGGCAGGGCTGCCCCCTGTCGCTCTATGCACTGGCCGCGGAGCCCCTCGCTTGCGCTATACGGGAGTACCACAGTCTGGAGGGTATAAGCTTTCCCACTTACAAAATCGGGATTTCGACGTACGCTGATGACACTCTACTGTATGTCCGGAACCCGGAATCTAACCTGTCCGCGGTTCTTCGGGAGGTGGTCCGCTTTGGATCGCTCTCGGGCTTGAGGGTGAACTGGGACAAGTCCATCGCTTTCCCTCTCACCCCGGTGACACAACCCTTTGCTATGGAGTACCCACTACAATGGTCCACTGACTCAGTCCGTTATTTGGGTATCCGCCTGCATACTGATCCTGAGGTCCTGGTTAGGGACAACTACGGAGTTGCGTACAATAAATTGGTTGATGATGTCGATGCCTGGGTCAGACTCCTGCTATCCCTTCTGGGCAGGATCGCTATTATGAAAATGATAGTGCTTCCCCGATTCCTGTTCCTTTTCCTTAACTTACCTGTGGTTCTGTCGAGAGCATTTTTTAAACAACTTACCCAAGTCATGATCCGACTGGCCTGGGGCGACAAGCAACCAAGAGTACGGTGGACGATCCTGACTCTCCCCTGTGAGATGGGGGGCTTGGGAGCCCCGGATCTAGAGCGCTACTACCGAGTTGCGCAGGCTTCGCACCTGCACTCGTGGATTCATGGTGACGCACGCACGCCGCACCTCATACTGGAGCGGTTGTTTGCGGACCCATTTCCCCTGCCTGCCACTATTTGCCTACCCACGGATCGATCGATCGGCCGGATGGACTCCCTTAAAGCGACCAATCATGCCTGGAACTCCCTGATGCGATCCCGCGGCTGCGCCCTTTTGTACTCCCCATTGATGCCTGTTGAATGGGCCCTCTGGCTGGACCCGTTGGGCGAGAGAGGAGTAGTCGAGGCCTTGCGTGCCCTCGGCATAGCGAGGATGGAGGATTTGTTCTCTGAGGGCACTTTGAAAACCTGGGATCAACTTACTACCACGGAGTCGGGCCCTTCCTTACTACAGAAATTTCAATTCCACAGACTTCGCTCTGCGTTCCGGGAGGTCCTGGGCTCTACCATGGAGGAACCTGAGGAGATCCCGGAACTGACCTATATTATTAAATCCACATCACCTGCAAAGCTAATTTCACAGGTCAACAAGTTGGTAGTGGCGCACCAGCGCCCACAACCCTCTAAAGCTAGAGCGGCCTGGCAGGACGATTTGCAAACCCCCATAGAAGACGTTATGTGGCGATACTGCTGCTCCAGCACGCGCAAGATTTCCCTGAATGGCAGGCACAGGCTGGTGCATTTCAAATTCCTTCAGCGGGTGTACTATACCCCCGAACGACTGCACCGCTATGGCCTTCGCCCCACTGCGGAGTTTGAGCGTTGCCGAACATTGGTGGCAGACTTTTTCCATTTAGCGTGGCTTTGTCCCGGTGTACGAGCATTCTGGGGGGAGGTATTTGCGGAACTTGACCAGATTCTGGGGGGGACCCTGCCGCGCACTCCGGCGCTTGCGCTCCTTGGTTATTCTAAGCCGTTGGCCCCTTCTCTGCGCCGGCTGGTCGATATGGCCCTGCTGTTAGCCAGGAGGGTGGTTGCGGCCTGTTGGATGCGTGGGCCCCTACCTGCCAAAACGAGATGGTTGCGGGACCTACAGTACTGCTGCACTCAAACAGAACTGTACAGCGACCTGTTACCACCCAGGAGTAGGCCCAAGAATTTCTGGGATCTTTACAAAGAACATCTGCATAAAGGGGAGGATGGCGACTCTGACACTTCTGAAGCAGCTGAACTCCAAGACCGGGTGGTGGAATAGTGGTTTGAACGCATGCATTTCTTTCCCCGAGGGGAATGGGTTGGGGTGAGTTACGGGACGGGAGGGGGCTACACTGAGGTCCCTGATTCAGGGGTACGATTGGGGGTAGCACTGGGGGGGACATTCCTTTACGGTGGGACGACACGGGCCACATGACTGGATGGGGTTAGCAGTTCCACAGCCGCACTCTGGGGGGAGGGGTAGGGGTTTAGTTGGGATAGTTCTATTGACCTTATTTCAATACTAGACCTTTTTGCCGCGATCGCAGTTGGGGATTGCCAGTTGACACACTGCTCTAATAAGCTGCCTATGGAGAGACATTGCACTTGGTTATACTAGAATACCTACACTTCACCACGCCGCCGGGCCTCCGGGATGCCGGCAAAAAGGCTGTGTACGGTTCTACTCGATCATCGCTCGCATGTTTTTTGTGGTGTATGATACAGTGCAATGTGAAAATGTAAGACTTGGTGATGTCAATGGCTTTGCTTTCAATAAAGGTCTTTAAAAAAAATAAAAAAATTGTGCTCATGCTATGTTGTCGAGTTTGCGCTATATAATATTGCAAGGAAAAATAAAGTAGGGAAACTCGAGTTCACACACTACTGAACGCGCACTCTTAAGTGCATCAGCAGTGCACTGTGAATCGGAGCGTTTCACAGGCCTGTCACAGATAAGAAATGCTATCAAAACAAAATCCTACAAAACAATATACTACTGGCCGGCAGCAATTCATACCCGGACAACGTCGGGACGGGCTGCTAGTTTACTATACAAGATTTATGGCAAGTATCAATGTCTGCATTTTGGTAAAGTATTAAGTCTGCACCTTTCAGAAAAAAACATTTATTTACAGTGCACAAAGCGTATTGGACACCTAAATGGCAAATGACATCCATATGTTTCGGCAGTGGCCCCAGCTCTAGAGTTTCTAGCATGATGTGGGTAAGATCTTCATGGAGGTGAAGGGCCAACACATAGAGGTAAGCATCGAATTAGTTATGTGTGAGGTGATAAGTCGTACTAAAGAAAATATCAAATTAAGTAATAAACATAAAAATCTGCTTTTTGTATTGATTTTATTGGCTAGACGAGAGATCTGCATTAAGTGGATACTTAATAGCCTGCCTACACACTGGGAGTGGTTACCATTAGTCCAGAGAATTAATAAACTGGATTGTAGGAGAATCAAAGTGGGAGGACCAGATTCTGAGACATCGGGAAGCAGAAACACAACACAGGGACTTAGAGGAGTAGAGAACAAGAACGATGTCCAATGTTTATGCATTATTGCAATAACCCATAAACAAGCCAAGATACCTGCACTGGTGCCCCAGAAAGCAGTCTCTTCCTTGGTACTAAGAGGACAGGAAGATAGGGCGTCCATCGAAACGAAGGACCCCGGTGGCAGACCCAAGCCAGTATAAAGAGAAACAGGACCACTGATATCTCCTAACCTGTTTATTGCACAATAAGGACACAAAAAAAGAAGCAGTGGTTGAGTGGAATGTGGTGCACTGCACATGAAATGAACTTCAAGCATGCAGCCTGGTAGCACTGTCTGGGGAGTTGTTTGGTACTCCAAAAAAACAGAGGGAAAGTGAATGAAGAAGACGTATAACACCAGAAAATGGAAAACTACAGGACTGGTGCACAAGCCATCATACTGAAGCACACTCACTTTCAGGAGGATGGGCACATTAGTGTGCTATGTGCCATCACTTGCAGGGCAATATAGGCAATGGTTGAAGTGGGCTGACCCACTGTCCCGTTCTACGTGCTGTCATGAGTGGAAACAGAAACAAAATTATGCTCTAACAGACCAGTGGATGAAAAGGGATGATTAAGAGCCCCTCAATATATGTTAGTACATGTATGCAGCTAAAACTGTTGCACAACACACATCTAAATACTATGCATAGAATCATAAATTGTAGAAGATTACAGCTGGCAAAGACATGTACAACCCCATTTACGAGGATGTACCAAGGATTCTCAGAGCTCAAATCCTCTACCCAGAGGTCTTATCAGAGGGGAATAACAAATGGCAACATCCTTACCTATTAAGGTAAACAGTGACATTTCATGTAACAAAATACCAAGTGACAAGCTTTACCACTGAGTAATCCCTCTCTGGTCAGGGCCCCGCTTTCATTTCTTCTCTGCTTCATCCCTATGTCCCCCCCCGCACCCTCCGGTCCTCCCATATGGCCCTTTTATCTGTTCCCAGATTCAAGCGGAAGAAACACGGTGGCCTTAGGTTCTCCTTCCTAGCCCCGTCCTTTTGGAATTCTTTACCTCTCCCGCTCAGGCTATCCTCCCCCTATTCCAGTTTTAGATCCTCCCTCAAAACTCACCTCTTCACTGAAGCCTACAATTAAATTCTTATTTATTGTTATGTTAGCTCTGTCTCTCTCTGCTCTCTCCAAACAGCGCCAAGGAACCTAATGGTGTTAGTGCGCTTAACAAATTAATTTAACATAACATTTAACATAACAGTAATTACAGTCCACCGTTAAAGGCCTATTAGCTTTAACATATACTTTTCACAAATCAGGTCTCATGCCAGTGGTGGCTGGTGACATTTGAAAGTGGTGCGGGGTAAAAGTTTGGTGTCACTTATTTAGTGAGCAATGCAGGCAAGCTAAATAGACATATGTGGAGTCCAGGCTGGAACCTCCTCCAAAGAAATAAATTGAAAAAAGATTGCCAAATGGTGACTTTTAAAGCAAATTAATTTCGTGATAAAACAAGGCTTTTGAAGCAGTGGGAACGTATAGTTTTGAAATATTAAACAGATTAAGAAACTGCTGTATATCTTACTGTATTCATATGTTCAACAGTTACTGTAATGTGCAAATTGTACAACAAAAAAACTTCAGCCTCTTAAAGTATGTGCTTGCCCAGCGTCTTGAACTGCATGTGGCATCAACTTTGGAAGAAAATGCTCTAACCAGGTTTCGGAAAGGAGCCGCAGCTGCTGATTGCAATCAGTCATATAGAAATATGTGAAGATAGGTCTTTAAGTGGGATGAAAAATGTGCTGACTCTCTGAAAGGGAATACGTAAAATACATTTCTGTGATTCTCATAGTGGGCTACCCGACCGGTACTTTGGTTTCTCTCGGAGATGTAATTGCATCCAGCTATTTAACACAACAACTGACATACACCTGAAACCTGTCAGTATGATTGGCTTTGTCATTGGTTGTTAGCTGTTTAACATAAATGAGTAACAGCAAGGATTTATTATAAATAATCAACCTTAAAAGGTTTTCAATTCTGATATTTCAATAGTACGGAGGACTGTGGAATGAGTTTTGGCCTTCAGTTATGTCTGCTTTATGTTATATATGTCCTTTTTCTCTGCACATCTCATCCATCTGCACAACTCAGTTTTACATGTTAATAGTTTGGATATTTTACATGGTTTCTCACTGAAGGGTGTATAATATGTGCTTTGATTTATGCCGTGTGAACACGCCTTACAGGTTTTACACCTGAAAAATTGCTGGCTTTGATCCACCTGTTGTTGTCTACCACCTCTGCACTAGTTTTTACTAAGATATCCCTCATAGAGCGAGCCTTGCTGTAGGTGATGGACAACCTCTGCGGTTGCAGGGGTCCAATCACCGGATCACTGAGTACCAGCAGCCAATTTGGCTGGATGATCTTGCCAAGTGACTTGTGTTGCTTGCTATATTTCATTATCAGTCTGAAATGTTCCCTCTCTAGATTGGTCTTTGTTCTTATCTCTTTGATTTTTTCCTGAAGTACCTCGTCTCTACTTTGTTGCATCAATTTCGTGATCGCTTTCTTTATTATATTGGCTGAATAGCCCCTCTGTAGGAAGCGTTGTTTGCTGTTAAGTTGCGCTACCCTAAAATCTTCATATAAATATTATATATATATATATATATATATATATATATATATATATATATATATATATATATATATATATAAATGTATATAGACAAATATGTATGCATACATATATAAATATACATATATCTATTATATATACATATATATACATATATATACGTATATATACATATACATATATATATATATATATATATACATATATATATATATATATATATATATATATATATATATATATATATATATGTTATTTCTTTGTTTTACAAATTAAGCACTGTAATGTATACAAGGCTTTCTTAAGCCCCAAACCCACAAATGCACAATTTTACACCATGATTTATATTTTCGCTTAAGGCCCCTTACTTTACATCCTTTTTGTTTAAAAGTCACAGATGTAGCCTTCGCTGTGCATAATTGCTTCGCAATCTTTTATGGCCTGGGTATGTGGGAGAGGGGTGCACTTCGCATGAGGCAGCCCCTCTAGGAGCATGTGCCCCATATCAGATTTACAGCACCATATTCAAAGCAAGCCCCTGTGTCCTCACTGGAACAAAGGGGCACTGACAGCTTTATTGAAGTGACGTCGAGGTGGCACCTCAGCAATACCAGATGGGTCGCTGACCTTTTTTGTGCAGGGTTTCCTCCAAATTGTGCTTCTGGGGATCTGGTTTTCATATAATGAAAAAGTGAGCACATTCGATAATGCACCCTTTGTTTGCAGCCCTCTGCTCGTCAAACTAGTAAACAGGCCGTTTTTCGGGGGTATTTGCTTCTAGTATCAATGTCCCTTTCGATATACAGTCTGCCCTGCATCTTAGTGGCACATGACACGAGGCCTATTTCATCGAAGAGTTTGGGAACACGCAGTTCACCGAATGCTTTTTCTCTAAATCACTGCTTCACACAGCGAGTGCACACGAAACATACATGTGAACAGGAGGGGCACATAGAACAGCCCAGCGGCTGTGTTCTTTGGAGCTGGGGAACGAGGTTCGAGTCTCAGCCTCGACTCAACACCCTGTGGTTCTGGGCAAATCACTAACGGGCCATGCATCATTGTGAATTGCATTCGCAAACGGCGCGAATCGCAATTTTCGGCCGTTTGCGAATGCAATTGACAAAATTGGGATGCATCATGTTTTTCGCAATTTTAGAAATCACAATCATGTTGCGATTTCTAAAATTGCGATTGCATTTAAGAAATCGCAATTTGAGATTTCTTAAATGCAATGCATGAACATTTCAAATTTGCGAATTCGCCAATAGGGAGAGGTAAATTACCATGAAGTTAGACCTTCATGGTAATTTGCGAAAACTTTCAAAAATGCACAAAAGTGCATTTTTGAAAGTTTCATTTTATACACACACATGCCCTTGGGCATGTGTGTGTGTCCTTAATTTTCGCAATTAAGAAATCGCAAACGGCAACAATGATGCATGTGGCCGCTAGGGCCAGATGTAGGACACAAAATACCGGTCAGTAACGGCCGATTTCGGCCGTTACCGACCGGTATTTGGTTTTTGACATGTAGGGGGCCTAACATTTACAGAATTTGTAAATTTACAGATTCAGTAAATTTACCGATTTGGTAAAATACCGAATCGGTAAATCTAGATGTAGGTGGCACTGAAAACAGTGCCACAGGCCCTTAAGAATTCGTTATTTACTACCAAATACTATTTCGTGGTAAATAACGAATTCCTGTGTACATGCACATCTGTGCATGTACACCTGTGCCATGTGACACACATACATGCCCTTAGCCTAAGGGCATGTATGTGTGTCACATGGCACACAAGCCAGAATCGGGGGTGCAACAGGGTGTCCCCCTTGACAATTCAGTAATTTTTTACCAAATCGGTATTTACCGATTCGGTAATTGACATTGATTCCTATGGGCCTCAAGGCCCATAGGAATCAATAGCGGTACAAAAGGGGCTGGTGATGGACGGAGCATCTGAATCAATCAAACACTCACACCCAGTCAAAAGATCTGGGTTTAATCCATCACCGTTCTTTAGCCCACTCTGCCACCCCAGTTCAGACATGGCTATATGCAAATCAGTTTGACCCTGTGCCTCATGGGAACAGTCCAGCCCGAACTGCCAATCCATGTCTTCCCTGGACCGGAAACAAGCTTCTGAGGACCGGTTTCTGGCATTCCAGCCGTCTTCAGCCGGCTTGCTTGAATCCAGTGGCAAAGTGAGCAAGGGACTCACGTCTGAGCATACCCTGCCACACTTATGGCGGCCAAAAGCGGTACAAAAGGGGATGGTGACGGACGGAGCATCTGAATCAATCAAACACTCACACCCAGTCAAAAGATCTGGGTTTAATCCATCACCGTTCTTTAGCCCACTCTGCCACCCCAGTTCAGACATGGCTATATGCAAATCAGTTTGACCCTGTGCCTCATGGGAACAGTCCAGCCCGAACTGCCAATCCATGTCTTCCCTGGACCGGAAACAAGCTTCCGAGGACCGGTTTCTGGCATTCCAGCCGTCTTCAGCCGGCTTGCTTGAATCCAGTGGCAAAGTGAGCAAGGGACTCACGTCTGAGCATACCCTGCCACACTTATGGCGGCCAAAAGCGGTACAAAAGGGGATGGTGACGGACGGAGCATCTGAATCAATCAAACACTCACACCCAGTCAAAAGATCTGGGTTTAATCCATCATCGTTCTTTAGCCCACTCTGCCACCCCAGTTCAGACATGGCTATATGCAAATCAGTCTGACCCTGTGCCTCATGGGAACAGTCCAGCCCGAACTGCCAAGCCATGTCTTCCCTGGACCGGAAACAAGCTTCCGAGGACCGGTTTCTGGCATTCCAGTCGTCTTCAGCCCGGCTTGCTTGAATCCAGTGGCAAAGTGAGCAAGGGACTCACGTCTGAGCATACCCTGCCACACTTATGGCGGCCAAAAGCGGTACAAAAGGGGATGGTGATGGACGGAGCATCTGAATCAATCAAACACTCACACCCAGTCAAAAGATCTGGGTTTAATCCATCACCGTTCTTTAGCCCACTCTGCCACCCCAGTTCAGACATGGCTATATGCAAATCAGTCTGACCCTGTGCCTCATGGGAACAGTCTAGCCCGAACTGCCAAGCCATGTCTTCCCTGGACCGGAAACAAGCTTCCGAGGACCGGTTTCTGGCATTCCAGCCGTCTTCAACCCGGCTTGCTTGAATCCAGTGGCAAAGTGAGCAAGGGACTCACGTCTGAGCATACCCTGCCACACTAATGGCGGCCAAAAGTGGTACAAAAGGCTGGAATACCAGAAACCGGTCCTCGGAAGCTTGTTTCCGGTCCAGGGAAGACATGGCTTGGCAGTTCGGGCTGGACTGTTCCCATGAGGCGCAGGGTCAGACTGATTTGCATATAGCCATGTCTGAACTGGGGTGGCAGAGTGGGCTAAAGAACGGTGATGGATTAAACCCAGATCTTTTGACTGGGTGTGAGTGTTTGATTGATTCAGATGCTCCGTCCCTCACCACCCCCTTTTGTACCGCATAGGAATCAATGGCACAAATCATACCGATTTGGTAAAAATTACCGAATTATTTCCTACATCTCATTTACCGAATGTAGAATACCGAATCGGTAAAATTCGGTATTCTAGAGTCGGTAAATAAGATTTACCTACATCGGGCCCTTTATCTCCCCCTGCTTACCTACAAACGAATATATCCTTATGTTATGCAACTGGTGTGCATGTAAAGCGCTCCAAAACCTTCGGGTCAAGTTCGCGCTATATAAAACTGCAACAAAAAAAAGAAAGAAAAAAGGCGACAGTAACCGATGGGTCGATGACTAGTTGACTACTATCTTGTTATCTACCAGACTGGAGGAAGCCTTTAGTAACATCTGTGTAGTGACTTCCTCTGGGGATGTACTAAATATAGCACGGAAACAGCGCTCTGTTTACAAATGTATTTTTGTCTACATCCTTTAAATTTTAGGTACGATCCATTCAAGCACATGTTTTCACTGCGTTTCCGGTTAATCTAATATTAACCCTTCAGTGCTAGAAGTGTTTGCAAACTGCATGACAAGAAGTTTGAAGTTTACCTCGGATGCCTTGTGGTGTCCACAATGAAAACATACGTTTTAATCACAGTCGCTTCTTGGTACAACTAATCATGCTGTATTTGTTTGAAAGCTCAAGATTAAAACAGGCCTTGGCAAAGCCAGTCGGTTTGGCAGTAATGTTGCTAATGCAAGCAAGCACAAGTGTGCACATATGTGCACAATTGTTGTCCAGTGTTATGGGGGAACCTGCTTCAGGGCTCTGAAAGATTGCTAAATAAAAAATATAGTACCAATACAGAAAGTGGGAGGTTGTACAAATACAAGGCCCAAATAATCTGTGCACATTTTATCATAACATGGTTTGCATACGTTAGAACATTAAGAAAAGACCTTTTGACTTTGCCAGTGGTTGTTTATCTCAGTGAGATTAACCAAGTGTAAAAGAGGTACACTGACATGCTGGTCCCTCTGCAATGACATACAAACTGACAGTTTAAAAGCACCAGTTCGTCTTCCAATGCCACACTGACCTAGTACAGGCACGAGTTTGCACCTGTACTGGGAAAGTGCAGATTTTCTAAAGCATAATTGGGTTCATTGGCAAGGGCACACCCAGTAAGGGGTGCCCCGCGGCGCAGACCAGGACAACGCACCAGATCTGCCCAGGCTGTTGACTCACTGAGGGCTGGCTGCAGATACCGCTGGTCCCTGATGTGCCTATGAAACCTGTGGCATCCCCAGAGAGCGACAAAACCAGACAAGGCAAGTGTTTCGGTAGGTTTGGGATTCTCCACAGGAGTGAAGATACAACAAAGTTAAACAATTATTGAACAGTTTTGTAGCACCGGCATTTTAGGAATGATCTAATCTGTTAAAATATGGATTCAGTGAAAATATTAGAGAACCATGCATTGTCAAATTCGACAAACATTTAGGAATCCTGCTGATTTGTAGAGTATCTCGTGCCTCCAGCCTGGCACTCCCAAAGACCTTGCTTAAAATGACCTTTTTGAAGTTTTAATGAAATATCCCCATATAGCGTATTGCTTTCCTACCTCCTTTACGGAAGAAGCACAGAAGTTAAAACTGTGGTATATGTCAACCTCCATGTTCTGACTGTACCAGACATAAAGATCTGCGATACATTTTGGCTCTTCATAGGTGCTACAAAGGCAGCATATACAAGTCATTTTAGAAAGATTTGAAGAATACACGAGAATGTCTCGTTATTCACTCGGCCAAGGCTCCATTTTAGCGAGGGTTAATCAGCAATGTACTGCCAGGAGACTTTCTAATCAAGGAATTGGCACTTTGTATTCATAGAGAGATGTAAACTACTATAGCTGGGAATGGTAAATAATGACTCATACATAGATCCTATCAAAAAGTTAGCTAGCTGAATACCAGGTACCTAAACCTTTATTTCTTTACTATTTTTGAGACATTCTGACCATTTCAATAGGCATAATATTTAAAACTGTTAAATATGCATTGGGATGAGGTAAAGATAAATATTCACTATAATACACCTAAAAATGTTTTCACCTGTTTGCAGTTTCGTTGGTGGTTCACGATAATTGTAGAAGTCTTAACCTGATGGATGGTTATATCTGAATGGGATGTCTCCCATGTGGACACAGTTTTTTTTCCACATAACTGAGGCCTCTGCGGCTGTTCTTGAGGCTCGAGGATGATATTTCGAGCTTGGAACACAATTGCATCCTTGGAGGTACGAGCCTTTTTAAGGCATGGGCAAAGTGGGCTATTGCCCAGGGACCCCATTTTCCAAGGGGCCCAATGAAAAGTGGAATTTCTGTCTTGCACACTTCTTGCTCACTTCTGTATATTTCTCCATCTCAACCTTTTTACACACACGTCAATACTATTTGGCAACACAGGACTGAGAGGCCTCCGGGTGGTTATGCGCTATACAAGTGGAATTTTTCATTTCATTTCATTTCAATATTGGTAGTGAAATTCAAAGCTGTTCCAAACAGAGACCCACAAAAAAATGTCTTGCTCATGGCCCCCAAAATCCTTAAGATGGCACTGGGTACCTTGCTTCCAAGGGTTATGAGTACTAGCGCTGGAACACCTTCTAGAGGTTGATGGACACTGTAGAACAATGGGTTCTTCCGTGGCCACTACACTCTCCCCATAAAAAGTAACCTACCTCACTCTGTAAGCTGCCCAGTCCCTTCCTCACCCCTGTGCTCTGTTGTCTTCCTCTTCCTCTGCTGGCTGCACCCTATCTTTGGTTCTTGGTAAGCAGCACATCTAGTAACTTTGACATGTCAGTCATGACCATCAGTGACGTATGCTGCCCTTCATTTCTTCATGCGCATGTCTCTTTAAAACAATCATTGGAGCATTGAACCTGTCAGCCTTAGACTGCTGTTGCACACTTGCCTTCTGTGTCACCAGTTTGGGTCTTTGCCCATGGAAGTGGTGAGAGCTCACAACAGTGCTTAATTTATAAAAAAAGAAGTGCCAAGGCTCTTGTCAGGAGATCACTGTAACTTGCACCACCCACCGCTCCCACTAGCGATGCCAGTGACTTTAGTATCACTGCTAGCCATCACACTCATGCAAGTGTGGCACGTCAGACTTGAAATATACGTCAACATGACTAATACATGCCGTCCAAGCTATTCCCGTTGCTGTCTTAACGCCTTCTTCTTGGTGACACTGTTGATCCCTGCTATGGGCGCTGACCCCGTTAATGCCTGCTTTGGACGCTTTATCTCATTGTTGCATCCCATTCAATCACCCTGTGGAGGACCGCATCATCCAGGGTGCAATGCGAGCCCACCCAGGTGTTTCGGGACTTGCTGACGAGGGGAAGGCCCCAGACCATCCCTGGAAATAAAGCGCAGCCTCTATCCCCGCAGCGCGGGACGTGCCGGGCCAAGCCCGGGCCAAAGGCGGGCGCGTTTGAGCCCGTCCGAGACTGATCGTGGCTCGGCTGGGCCACCCCCCTGTTAATTTGATTTATGTGAGTGACTTTGTTTAACGATTGTGCATCAGTTAACTTAGTGTGCTGGTAAACTAGTGAGAGTCTGCGGAGGTTTTAAAGATCGAAGTCTAAGGATTGAAGCATTTAAAGTATAGTGGGGAGCACGCTCACTCTATCTAAATCGAATAGTTTTTGCTAACAGTATTCTGGACCGGGGAGGCTTAGTCACCAAATAAGTATGGGGAAGAGTACTCCCCTGCCTATAAGGCCAAATACTAGGCAAAAAGCCCCCGTGCTAACCCCTACTGCCAAACCCACAGCTATTGACAAAATGCTACAGCAGGCAATAGGAGCTGTCTCCAGTGAAATAGAACGCACTGAGAGACGCCTTTCCAGAACACCAACGATTCCAAGAACCTCACCAATTATGGAATCAGGAGTACTCCATTCTTTCCAAACGCCAGTTCTCCTGACCACCCCAGACTCATTGCCTGTACAAGAAAACGTAGTTCTCGAAAATCCGAGTAAAATTGTTACCGGGGGGGGCAAAAAGGAAATGACGATATCGGAAACAAAAAGATCACAAGGGAGGGGAACATGTGAATCATATCCCCGTGATGGCGCTAAATCAACTGCCAGAGGGACATGCAGCCGGTGAAAGTAGCACAGAACCAATGGAGCCACCGATATGGGCAACAGACCTGGTAAAAGAGTTTAAAATTTATTTTGAACATCTTATATTATGAGATATTAATATCCATTTGGATGATCCCAGCAATATGGTGGCCAGATCTTTGGTAGACGATTTGGCGGCCCTTCAAATTACACAAAGAGGTTTTCAACCTAGCCATGAAAAAGGCCATCTTTTAGACTGGGTATTCAGCAATGACCAAAGACTAGAGGTAGGGACGCCTCTACCCCTTGCCTGGACAGATCACTACTTGATCCCGATACAGTGGACACCAGTTACGTCAGCCCCAATCCCCCCTCGCACTATTCTGCAGGGGAGAGAATGGTCAAAAATCTCCATTGATCAGTGGACTAAATCCTTGCCCCCTGCTCCCCCCCAATCTGACACAGACCCCACGTCTCTGTACGACAACTACACTAATTGGCTGCGCACAGCACTGGATTCCGTTGCTCCCCTGAGAAATCTGAAAGAGAAAACCAAATCAAGAGACTCACCTTGGTATACCCCCCACCTCAAAGAGTTGAAAAGAGTCTGTAGGAAATTGGAACGAACTTGGAGGGCATCCCGCAGTAATCCAGATAAATTAAACCATCAAGAGGCAATTAAACAATATAAAGCGGAAATCAGAAACACAAAAGCCTCTTATTTTGAAAGCAAAATTATCAGTGCTTCCAACTCTCCTAGGGAAATTTTTAAAATCGCAAAATCCCTCATTGATATTCCGACCACTCCCCTTGATCCCAACAAAATCCAGTCTTTGTGATAGCCAAGCGGAATATTTCTATAAAAAAATACAGAACATCACCTCCACGTTTGAATCACCCACTGGGGCTACTGATAACGTAACTATCCCACCGCACTCTACGCCTCAGACACTGGATGAGTTCCCTATGCTTAATGAGAACTCACTTGGCATCCTAATGCGGAAGGTCAAATCTGGGTCACCTACTGATCCTGCACCCCCCTGCCATCTAATTAAGATCATAGATACCATTAGGCCTGTCATTCTTAATGTTCTAAATTCCTCCATCGCCACAGGTATAGTCCCTATGGCATGGAAATGCGCTCAAGTTAGAGCATTACTAAAAAAAAACACCTTGGACCCCGATAACATGGCCAACTACCGTCCAATTTCACTTCTTCCTTGGGTCAGTAAACTGCTGGAGAAACATATTAATGCCTCCATCACACAATATCTTGAAAACAACCTCCTGCTTCATGACTCGCAGGCAGGCTTCCGTCCCAAGCTAGGAACTGAAGCTGCTCTCCTGTCAGTGACTGAGGTGGCAAGGAAACAGATGGATCGAGGCGGCACTGTAGCAATCATGTTGCTTGATCTCAGTGCCGCCTTCGACACTATCAACACCAGCATTCTTCTCCACCGCCTACGCCAAATAGGAATATCAGGGAGGGCCATACACTGGCTTCAGTCCTTCCTGGAGAATCGTTCCTTTGAGGTAGTAGAGAGTAACACCCACTCAAAAATTTGGCCCCTTGAACAAGGTGTCCCACAGGGCTCATCTCTGAGCCCTACCCTTTTCAATGTTTATCTACAACATCTTGCTGACATTGTGCATTCATTTGGACTAGACATAGTAACCTACGCCGACGATACGCAACTGGTTGTATAATTGAATCAGCCCAACACTCCCCCCCCCAACCTCACTAAATGTCTGGTAGCAATAAATCAGTGGATGACTTCCTCACACTTGAAGCTCAATGGTGAGAAAACAGAGCTCATGATTCTGGGCAACTCACTCATCCCTAGTCCTATGCTAGAGTGGCCCCCATGCATGGGAAACCCGCCCCAACCAAAAACCCAAATAAAAAGCCTGGGCATATGGCTGGACTCTAATTTAAATTTTAAACAACAAGCAACTGTCCTGTCCGCCACCTGCTTTGGCCTCATGCGGATGCTTAGGAAGGTGCTGCCACTTTTGCCCTTCCAAGCACGCAGAATGATGGTGCAAGCCATCATTCTATCCCGCTTGGACTATGGAAACTCCTTATATCTAGGAGCTCCTATCTCTACCACAAGGAAACTTCAGATTACTCAAAACGCAGCTGCCCGCCTCCTCCTAGGCCTTAGCAGGCGAGAATCTGGCACAGCAGCCTTGAAGAAGCTTCATTGGCTACCCATTAAGGCCAGAGTCCTATTCAAATCTATGTGCATTATGCACAAGGCCATGTGGAAGACCGCCCCATCTATGATCTGCTCCTTGGCGACCCCTTATCTCCCTCATAGATCTTTAAGATCCAGCACTGCTTTCCTAGCTACAATAAATAAAACCAAACGGGCCAGATGGGGTGGCCGATCCTTCTCTTGGAATGCCGCCAAGGCTTGGAATTCCTTGCCTGATATCTTCGCAACAAATCTAATCTGCTGAAATTCCGGAAGGACCTGAAAACTCTCCTCTTCATCTAACTCGGCTATCTTAGCCCACCCTTAACTCAGACATTATAGCGCTACGAGGCCTCCGGGTAGATTGCGCTCAACAAAACACAATTAATAATAAAATAATAATAAAATCTGAGTTAAAAGTTGCAATGAGACGAATTGAAAAGCTGACCTCATTGGTAGATTCTTGGGGGAGTAAAATAAATAAAAATTTTCACACTACTGAATCTATTAAATCTTTGGATCAGGCCACTGTTCCCCAACGAAATCTCGTGATTCCACCTGTCCCCACTGTGCTATCCGTCCCTGAAGGGCCAAAACTATAAGCGCAAGCGAATGCCTCAATTGGGACTATCCCCCTAACCCAACAAAATCAGACTCCGGCCATTCTCCAACACAGGGCGACTCACGCTGTATATATCGCCCATGGCTCTAGGGATATGGCAACAACTCAAGGTCCGCCAGCGAAACGCCATCCACTTAGCAATCATAAAGGAGATAATAGGAATACACCTCAACCTAACTCAAGGGAAACAAATTCCATTTTGCCATGTACAGATTTGCCCCTAGCCTCTACTCCCTATGTGGTTATACTGGCTGGAGTACCAGAGTTGGAAATAGGTCGTGGGAGGCTTATTCTGATTTAAAAAACAAAATTATTTTTTGGTTAAACAAACACAGACCTCTTCCCCACCTAATACATAGCGAAATTCTATTTGCACGCAGGGTTAGTTGGTTGGGACTTAGGCAGAAAGAAATTCCGTGGGATTGTGTTCTGATTAACTTCAGGGACAGCAGGGTGGCCAACACAATCTTAAATGGGGATTGCCCAGGGAGACTAGTGGCATTTATTCACATTCCCATTAGGATACTTCTATCCTCCTAGTCCCTTGTTAGAGAGAATGGAAAGTGTGTATAAAAAGTGGGAAATGAGACCCCAGACTGGGAATTTACTAAATACGTACCGGGGACCTGAAACTATCTCCCCATTTAACATTCCTGTAAGCAATAGATTTAGCCCCCTAGACCTGGTCGATTGACTAAACCCTTCTGTTAACTATCTGGAACACACAGATAACCATCCAGTTGAGCCCCAAAATTGTGAAAGCCTTGTGCTCCTTGATAAACCATCTGAGAAAACCTATGAGGCTACATCTGTAGTTAGTACTTGTGGCACCCCCATTAAAGCACCTGGGATTTCCATTGTACCACACAGGGACGGGTGGGGATTTTGCACCAAGCACTACAACAGGAGGGGGGCTCTTTGCATACACAGACTGTAACAGTAGAAGAATCACAGAACACTAAGATCTTATCCTGGAACATAGCAGGTCTTACCTCTAAAATGGATCTCCCGGATTGGGAAGATTACATAGATACACACGAGCTATGCTTTTTCCAGGAAACATGGTCAACGATAGAATTGTATAGAGTAGGATATGTTGCAAACTGTATATCTGCTGTCAAGGGGCCTCGGGGGAGACCCTCAGAGGCCCTTTGCATCTGGGCCGGTATACACCTGTGTTGCACTTTCAAGACGGTAGACACCTTTTCCCAAGATATTTTGTGTATCCTCCTCTCCTTTGACAACTCTCTAAAGGTGGCTATCATTAATATTTATTCTATCCCAGTGTGGCAGGGGCAAACCTCACAGACTTTAGACTGCTTGGCCTCCTTCCTCCCCAATCAACATGAGTCTGCACATGTAATTATTGGAGGGGACTTTAATTGTCATTTCGAACCCCTCAATGGCATAACCATGACCATTACAAGCGAGGAAGATTCGGTCTGGTCAATTCCAGAATGTAACACCTACCCAATAAGGGGGTGGACCCCACTTGTTCTCCAAATGAACTCACTAACATTTAGCCATTCACTTAGGGCATGTAATGGTCGCTTCCCCTCTGACAGTCCAGGTAATCCTACTTTTAATAAACTGGGACAGGCATCCATAATTGATTATATTCTGGTAGACGTTGAGATATGGCACAGAATTATGGACTTTTCGGTCCAAAAAGTGACCATAATCCATTGGTGCTATATATAGCCTGTTCCCAGCCCAAGGATGGTCAGGGTATGCTAATACAATCCGTCCCAAATCTAATTGCAACTGAAGGAGGTAGAAGAGTACAATGGAGAACATTTGCACAATCATCTGACAAAATGGCCTCCCTCTATCAACAAATGTTTCCCTTTTTAGAAACCCATTTGACGTCTCAAAAAATAGTCGAGGCTATGGATCCCTGTTGGTGTTAGGTAAGAATCACCAGGATATGTTTTTAAACTTGGCGGAGTTTTTTTACAATAGCGAAAATAATAATAGTCCTGACCCCAAACCGAAACACCCCTGGTATAACAAAGCATGTAGGAGAGCTAAACACGCTTTGTTATTCGGGATTAAGGATAAGGATAACCTATGTATCAAGAAAACCAGGGCACATAATAAAAAAACCCTAGCTGAAGCCAAAGCAGGGTGGGAACTGGAAAAATGGGAAGCAATTAAGAAAGCTTTAGATGATAGAGATATGAGAGGCTTTTGGAACCTAGTAAAAACTGGTAAATCCGAAGGCAACTCAGCAATTGAACCAAATTTGGGAGAAGAAGCTTGGAGATCCCATTTTAAAGTTTTATATTAAAGACCTTTAGATGAAGATGTAGCTGTTAGGGCATTAGTTATTGATCAAATTCCCCTAAACACTGGCCCACCACTCTAAACATTGGCAGAGGTTTCATTGGCATTGGCTAAATTGCTACCAAACATGGCACCAGGGCTGGCTAGAATCGCCGGTGACCTGTTTAGAGATGATCAAACAGTATGGGCTCCCTATCTATGGACCTTATTTAACGCCATCCTTCTAGGAATGGTGCCCCCTCCGACTTGGGCTGGCGCAGAAATCATTCCTATCTATACAAAACGTTCCCCCTAAATCTGGCAAATTATCGGCCAATAAGCCTTATTGATTTTACTCAAAAGATATTTGCCTGTGTTTTCTTGGGCTGATTGCAATCATGCATGGATGAGATGAACATATTAACTCCTTTACAAGCTGGATATAGGTCAAAAACCTCAACCATTGACCAGATCTTCAGATTGCAATTGATCCACTGGAAAACTGTAATTTTGGAGGGTGGCAGTCTTTACCTAACCTTTGTGGATCTCAAATCTGCATTTGATATGGTGCAGTGCTATCAGCTATGGGCCTTACTCCATGACATGGGAGCACCAGCATACCTTTGACAGCAGCTGAAGTGCTTACACAAAGGCACCTATGCGAGGATAAGACATGGTAAGAAAGGGGAATTGACAGCTCCCTTCCCTGTAGAGAAAAGGGGGGGGAATAGGGATGTGTCCTAGCACCAACTCTGTTCTCCCTCTTTCTAAATGGCCTAGATTCACCAAGGTTAGCGAACCGCAAAATACCAGCTTTAGTGTTCGCTGATGATATGCTGCTCCTATCTAAATCACCTATGGGTATGCAGCGGGTACTGGATGAGTTTAGCCAGTTTTATAGGAAGAGGGATTTGGAGACAAATCTCCAGAAAACAAGATATATGGTCTTCCATGCCAATACCAGCAACTGCCCCCCCAAATGGAAGGCAGGCCCTTAGAGAGGGTGTCCATTTTTGATTGATTATCTGGGCTTTACACTGAATGACAAGATGGATTGGGGGACCCAAGTAAAGAAAGCCAACCTAAAATTAACACAGTCTATAGGGGGCATTTTAAAAGTACACAACAATTGCACCCAAAACGTGGTGGGCCCACTAGCAGGAATTTATAAGATTCAAGCAAGGGGAGCTTCAATATATGGAGCTGAACTCTGGGGACATTGCTCGTCTAATATTTTATCTGTAACAGAGAACACTTTTATCAGGCAGCTCTTGGGTCTTCCAAGCACTCCCTTAACCCTGCCTCTTGCCCACTTTTATTCTGGCATCGCTTATGGAGTACGCCCGAGTTTGAATTGTATAGGGAGGAATTGAAGGATGCCATGTCCATACTGGGAGCAGGGAACTTACCATGGCTGTCATCAGGAGTACATGCCAACCATTGGGGAGGGCAAATATGTGGCTAACACCAGAAGAGACCTGCCCCTCCATCGCTAAAAAGTCATTATCCCTCGCTTTCAAAGAATACAAATTTGCCCAATTGTCCCAGAATATGAATTCTTGCTGCCTGACCTCCAGGTTTCTGGAGGTCAAACAGCAATACAAGCTGGAGTTAGCCCTGGACAGTATTCAACCCTTTATGGCCAGAGACGTTTTAATGAATGGGCAAAGTGGGCTCTGGCCAAGGCCCCCAGCATTTCAGGGGGCCCACTGACCGAGTCAGCTCTGTTCTCCAGAGTTTTGCCCTAATGACCTTTAATATTTCTTAAACAGATTGTTTTAAGTACTGTTTTCCTTTCATTTTTTTTCATGTACCTGATGTGTGAGAGTCTAGTACAGCCATTTTGCAGAGAAATGTTGTGTTTATGTTTCATGCTATATACATAAAAAAAGTTTCTTTTAGATCAAAACAAGGCCTAACATATAAGAAATGGGAGGGCATCACAGAGATTATTTGCAATAATTTTGGTGAGCTGCTACTGTCTTACAATATTGAAAACACACATAACTATCCCTGAATATTAGATATAAACACATTTAGGGCCTTATTTATGAGAAGTGATGCTTCCCTGCATGAAAACAGGGATGCGTCACTTCTTAGTGCGCCCTCCTTGCGACATGATGGATGTGCCATTTTTACAGTATAACGCATCATGTCGCAAGAAGTTATAGATACATCAGTATTTCTGAAGTATCTGTAGGCGCAAAAGTGATGCATTGCTGGGGTGTGTCTGATAATGACCACAACTCCAGCAATGTGCCCTTTCACATGGAGAAAGCCCCATGTGAAAGGGCCTGCATCAGTCTTACGCCTGCTGTGAGGCAGTGTAAGATATTGACACAATGGCGTCCTAGAAGTGGCGCACTGAGTTCTCATAGATTTCAATGCGCTACTTCTATGAGGCTTTTTGCGGGGGAACACCCACCCTGCATACATTATACTTGGCGTAGGTATAATGTGGTGCAGGGGTTTACAAAGTGGCGCATCTGCCTAGATGTGTCACTTTGTATATAGGGCGTAACATGGCACATTTTTTACGCTGCTGACGCGTCACAAAGAGTGACGCACTGGCGGCATAAAAGTGAAGCAAGGTCTCATAAATAAGGCCCTAATTTGGACGAGTGTTCCTTTCCACTGTCAGGGACCTAATGAAATGAAATTGTGTATTTAATAAAGCGCGCAGCTACTCAGTGTCCTGGCGCGTGACAGCGGGAGGAAAACATGCGTAAAAGACCCATCAGTTAATAAAAAGTCACGTTTTTAAGTTCTTCCTGAAAGAGAGTAGGTCTGTGGTTAGTCTCAGAAACTCATCGAGTCTATTCCACAATTTGGCGTCTAGAAAGCCGACGGATCTGCCTCCAGTGCGGGCACATCATATTTTAGGCACGATGACCAGGTTGCCATTTGAAGATCTTAGTGGTCTAGATGTTGTGTAGCGATTAACGTGCTTTTTTAGGTAGCTGGCTCCCAAGCTGTGGAAAGCTTTACAGAAGATGGTCATCGCTTTGAAGTCAATCCGTTCTTTTATGCGGAGCCAGTTTAGAGACTTAAAAATAGGTGTCAGACTAGATCTGCATTTTGTACCACTTGTAGGCGCTAGATAAGGGATTTGGGAAGCCCGAGGTACAACCTGTTGACATGGTCAAGCTTTGATGTCACCAGACCCTACACCACGATCGTTCTGCTCTCAAACAGTAACAGTGGCAGGATTTTTTTATAGAGAGTGTCTTGTCAATGAAAATTCTTACGTTTTTGACTTTCACCTTTTCCACGGGTGGGCAGATCTTTTGGCCATCAAGAACTCCAGTCAGGCGTTTCTGGATTACCTAAGAAAACAGCTTCAGTTTTATCACGGATTTCACTTCAGCTTATTGATCTTAAGCCAGTTAAAAGCCTTTGTGAGGCAAGATCTACTCATTTCCCCATCAAAATTGATTCATTTTTCACATGTAAAAATAAGCTGAGTGTCATCAGCGTAGGAAAAATGTTGGCGCCCTCTTCCTCTACCAGAAATGCAAGGGGGGATAGCTATATATTAAAAAGGGTAGGACTGAGATTGGAGCCCTGAGGGATACCTACATTCATGCCCGGAACCGGGGATGAGAAAGGGGGGAGCCAGATGTCCTGAGATCTATTTGCCAAGAAGGATGACATCCATGTTAAGGCGGTCCCCCCCCAGGCCGATGTTAGCAAGTCTCTTCAGGAGCCTCTCATGTGGGACTGTATCAAAGCCCGCCAACAGATCGAGCAGTAGCAGAACAGCCTTGCCCCCCTGGTCCAGCTTACCCCTGAGAAATTCGGTCACATCCAACAGAGAGGACTCCGTAATGCAGTTCGGTCTAAAACTGGATTGGGTCTCATGAAGGAGCTTCCCATCTTCAATGTGTTTTTGTAGGGCCTTGTTTACATACTTCTCTAATACTTTGGAGAGGGCCGGAAGAAGGGAGATTGGCCTGTAGATGGCAGGGTCTGTCAGTTTGGCGTTAGCCTTTTTTATCAGTGGAAGAATCTTAGGATTCTTCCATAATTTTGGCATGTTGCGTGAGGAGAGGGAAGCATTAAAGAGCTGGTTTACCATGGGTTTATGGTGGGAGCTGATAGGTTCAGGATATTAACTTAAAATGGATCGGTAGGAGAGCCAGACTTAATGCTTTGGAGAAGGGTCAGTGACTCTTGAAGCTGAAACTCAGGGAAAGCTAGTAAAGATGGAGGATCCGAGAGGTGAAATTTTCTATTAGAACTAAGGTAGAAAGTAAGTTCTTCCTCTGAGATGTTAGGGATGGCTTGTTTGATAACAGAGATCTTTTTGTGGAAGAATTGAGCTATTTGCTTAGACCATTCTTCTGTCTTGGTCCTTCCTTTGCGCCACCTTTCGGGCGGTAAAAGATTTAACTATGCTTAAAATGTTCTTACTGTTATTTTGGGCATTTTCTATCTTGTTTTGCAATAAGATTTTTTGGGCTGCCTTCACGAGAATATAATGAGCTTTTAAGGTGCCTTTATACACCTTCCTGTCCTCACGCAGATAGGAGCCAGACAGCTCCGGTGAGGAACAACCAAGGGCATCTGCTAACATCGGGATGGATATTTTATGGAACATCCTGTAATTAGGGACCCTCTGCCCTGCGTTAGCCCGAGGGGCTGTGGTAGAGTTTGGAATGACAAATTTTAATAGGAGGTAGTCAGACCAGGTAATGGGAGAAGGTAGGCTTATTGATATGTCAAAGTTCTGAAAGATTTGGTCTAAGGTATGTCCCTTCTCAGGGGTGGCTGAAGAAATAGATGGGAACATGTTGCAGGCCTGCAGCATCTCAAACAAGGAAATTGTTTGAGGGTCTTTTCCATTGTCCATATGTCTATTGAAATCTGCTAGAATAAGGCAGTTGTTGTATTTTAAGGCCAGGGAGGTGGTGGCTGTATTAGCCCCTTAAGTGCTGCTGACGGCCAATGGTCGTCAGCAGCGCTACCTCCCCAGTGCTGCGCACGACCATTGAACGTCCATTCAGCACTAGTTCTAATGGACAGCGCAGCACTGGGGAGAAATGTTTACACGCAGCTAAGGTGTTAAGCGCAGTAATAACATTTCCAATTGCACCGGGAGGGCTGTAAATCAGAAAACCAGCTATGCTATGATAGGGGGATAAGGTACAGTGGAAGCCTAAGGATTCTGCACCCTAAATGTTTTCCATCGGGATGGGAGAGCAGTCTAGTCTTTGATTGTAAATTATGGTGACACCGCCCACTTCCCACTTGGTCGGTCCCTCCTAAGGATTTTATAACCCGTAGGGATGGCCAAGGTGATAGTAGGGTTGGAGGCTTCAAACAGCCAGGTCTCAGTGAGAAATAAAAGATCAGGCTGTTCGTCTAAAAGTAAATGTGTGTTTCTGCTTTTGCATAGAGCGACAATTTAAATGGGTGACCTTTAAGTCCTCTGTTTTCTTATTGTTTTTACACTTATTGTTGCATGGGAGGTTCTTGGGTGCGAGTTCCCTAGGCTGGAGGAGAGACCAATTGCACTTATTGCATGGAAAGTCTACCTCCAAGCTCAGATCAGCAGGTGTACACTGACATAATGGTACCCGCCTAAGGCTATGCAGTTTTTCCCTATAGTAATATAGTGGAAGAAACTCACCAGAGGCGAACTGGGCGGCATGGACGGCGCCGGACGCCTCCGGGACGCTGACGGGCACAGACGGGCTTGCCTATGGTGCACCCGCTGCGTGCGTCCGTTTGCATTGGGTATAAATAGGCTAATACCTATGATGCAAACTGGATAGCTAACACAGCTGAGGAAGCGGAAACTGCGTGGGCGGAAGTGAGGAGCCCAGTAGCAGACCCAGCCTCCACACAATCAGCATATCAGTAGCGGCAGACCAGGACTGGAGGAAAAGTGAGATGTGAATCGGAGCAGCTAAGGAGGTGTAGGCAAGCAGAATCAAGTAAGGTGCAAGTTCACGTAGGTAGGAGAAATTGTTAAAAAGTAAAGAGTAATTCAGCCAAACATATACAATTTAAAAAGTATTAAAAGCCTAGTAGCAGGGCATATTTAGGCTAATGCCTATGATGCAAACTGGATCGCTAACGCAGCTGAGGAAGCGTGAACTGCGTAGGAAACAGGGGCTCAAATTGGATCATAAAATCAAAGCAGTTCTGAACAGGGGCCCCCAAAATATGTTTGGCCCAGGGCCCCCAAAATCCTTAAGATGCCCCTGTTTATGGCAAAGAAATTGTCCTTACAATTTAGACATGGGCCGCTCCGCTCAGTGCATCTACAAACAAATGGAAGGGAGCTACTAAACTATATTGTCCTGGGTGCACTTTGACAGAAGAAACAGAACTCAATGTTATATTTTCTGTCCTGCCTATAGAAGGTCTAGGTCCAAGTGGGTCCTCCAACTTTGCAGAAACTTGGGGTTTAGAAATTACATTGAGGTTTTTAGGCTACTGAAATATGAGACTCCCATTATTCGTAGTCGCCACCTCGAGATTCTTATTCGCGATGTGGTGTATACGTAGATGCATTATAAAGGGAAAAAAGCTGGGTAACATTTAACTGTGTTCTCTCATTAGATGTTATTGATTTAAATATGCACATATCTCCAACTAGGGAAATTGTCTTGATATTTTTCTTTTTGTTGAGCAATTTTAATGTTTTATTTTTAAATTATTTTTTTAAACTTCTATATTTCAATTGTTTTAAATGCCTTTTAAACTTCTGCCAACAAGATAATCTGGCAACAGCTGATACATAGGGTAGTTAACCATAGGGTGCGGAGTAGTAGTGGGGACAGAATACATGTTATAAAATTGTAGCATACTATCCATGGTTCTAATGGTTTTCTGTACTATTTTTTTAACACTTAATTGTCAGGTATTACATTTTCTTTGCAATTCATGTATTGTTGTAATCATTTGTGCTTTTATTGCTGTACAGCTGAAATAAAGTTTTTTGACTGACTGGCTATTCTTATAGCTTTGGGAGCTAGCTATTGGTGATTATATTGTACATTGAATTTTTAAACAATAGCTGTGTGCTCGTCAAAAAATTAGACAAACAGCGCCACTGGGAGGCAAGCTGCCATAAGAGACAGTGTTGACAGTAAAGTGTGGTGCTGAGCACCGGAAACCACTGGCTAAAATTAAGCACTGCCTTAAAATGTGGGTATAGCAGCAAATGCTGGGAAAAGTCCCACGTTCCGCAAATTTTGTCCAATTCACTTAAAAGTTTAACGTCTATGTTCGTGAAAATCCTGCATGCTCCAATTGCCATTACTTTTTTAAATTAGTGAGTGTATGATGGTTTTATCGTGTTGCAAAATGAATATCTGATATTGTTTTTCTCATTTGTACAGTCCTCTATTGAAACACCCAAAAATAATATATTTCAACTCAACCATATTAAAGCGGTATCAGAGTGTCCCTCTACAAGTAAACAAACCTTGATGCGGCTTCTGTAAAGATATTGTAGAACATAATGGTCTAAATAGCCACATGGTTACACTCGAAATCTCATCTAAAGCATATTAATGCACAACTTGCCAGGCCCTGAAGTTGGCTGCACCGACCTGGCCAGACAATTTTTTCCAGGCCTCAGTTTCCTAAAAACAACATTTGAGGCTTCTGTTTTTTGAGGGGTGAGCCAGCTAAGGACTAGCAATAAAAAAATATTCCATAGCTCCTAGCATGGCCGCTCACCCTTCAGACATTATGCATGAGTCATATGGAAGGTAAACAGGAAGTGCTATTTATACCGTGCAGAGGCACCACATGTTCCCATGTGTAGCTTATATTTCCAACTGAGAACTCAAATAAAAACTCTCCTCAGGGCATCTAATGATCTGTGCTTCATTTATTATTCATTTAACAGTTTTATAGAGCGCCAACTAAACCCAGAAAAAGGCGCGCAGAGGGCCTAACAAAAAGGAGCAGAGGTGGGTGCAGTTTAAAAGGGGGAACTATGCCACTAAAGAAAAGCGCAGGCCACAGCAGCTAACGAGAAACTCACAGCAGTCACAATAACAGGCCTGAAGTCGAAAAACTACGAAGGTAGAAAGTAAAATAGGGGGAATGTGCAAGCATCAGACAACAAGAGGTTAATGATGAAGAGAAACAGACATAGGTTGGAAGTAGGGGTGCAGGGTGCTACCATGATGGAGTTAATGGGGTGAATGAGTAAAGAAGATGGCCTTTCAATTTTGTGTTTATCTTGTCACATTTGCTGTGAATTCAAAGACAGAGGTCACAAATTGCTGCTTTTTCGAGAAACTGGTGACACTTCAACATAAATACCTGTAAATGAACTATACACATATTTCAAAATATGTCAGCAGTTAGAAAAGAACAAATGAAGTTTTTTTTTGTACTTATAAAGTGTGATGAAGCAAAGATTTTAATAGGAGTGTTAAACGGGTTGCGCCTCTCTTTTAATGCAAAAATAGTTTAAACACTTTGAATGCTTTTACATCTGTTTTTAAAAATTGAATTGCTTCCTAAAAATTGAATAGTTTGCTTAAAATTGAATTGCTCACTTTGCACATCACTTGCACATAGCCACTTTACAGGCTCTTTCCGCAACAGTTTCCCTGCCTGCACTGATTTCTGAGCTGAACTGAGAACCCCTGGGGTTCTCAGGTCTGTCCCGGCATACGCTGTTTGAGTGGAGAGAACCACAGAACACTTTCAGACTACTGCTACCGCAATTTTAAAACGCAGTTAGCAGTCTAGTTTTTTTCTGGACCAAGGGCCACATAAAAAGTGTCATGGCGCAGAAATGCAGCATTAAACAGGTTGCTCCTCTCTTTTAATGCAGGAATAGTTTAAATGCTTTTACATACGTTTTTAAAAATAGAATTGCTTGCTAAAAACGTAATAGCCTGCTAACAATTGGATTGCTTAATTCGCACATAAATTGTGCATAGCCACTTACTGGGCTCTACTGCACCTATTGCTCCACAGTTTCCATGCCCGCACTGATTTCTGTGCTTTTGCACATTAGCCTCTGGGTTCCCCGGTCTAGTCCTGTTACGCCGTTTGAGAGGCGGGAACCGCATAACACTTTCAGACTACTGCAACCGCCATTTTAAAGTGCGGTCGGCAGGCTAGTCTTTTTGACACTGAAGGCTACATAAGAGGTATCCTGGCGCAAGTGCACTGCTGGCATACCAGAGGCAAGCCAGGCTGTGCCTATCTGTGCCTGAATGTGCCCAAAGGGCCAGGAACCCTGATTCAACAAGTATATTACGTTTACATACTCTTCTTTACAATTATGGGCTTTAAAGGGATCACCCAAAGAGACTGCTTCCAATCTATTGATTTATCTAAAGGAAAACTGGAATGATCCCGCTCCTAAGATCACCGTCAGCAGCACAATGACCAACTGGCATGTGTATATAAATAATTGTAGATTGTTCCCTGGTCACAAGTGTGAACATTTCACCTACCTAGAGGAGGAAGAATCTACTGTATCATTCTTGACGGAAACCTGGCTTCAAGCAGAGTCAGGACCCGACAACACACAAGCTCTGCCCTCAGGTTTCTATATATGCCGGAGGGACCGGCCAGGTAGGAAGGGTGGGGGAATTGCGATCATCCTACAGGAAGGATTTAGATGCCTCCATGAAACCTTACAACCCCCACAATGCGAAAGCATGGCATTTGCCGTTTTGCTGACTAACATTCACCTTATCAGATGTGCTCCTTTACCGCCCCCTGGTTCGTGTGGTCATTTTATTCAGTCCATGAGGCAACTGCCAACTTGGCATTTAAAAAAACAAACTTCACCATATTGGGTGACGTCAATATACATTTGGAAGAACCCGTAGGCTCGCAGGCCTCTTTGCTTCTGCAAGACCTGTCTATGATACAAATGTCTCAAAAAGACCGTGGCCCCACACACGAAGAAGGGCATTTACTTGAACGTCCAACTTAATGTGCTGGTCCTGCTTTTTGTATGCCAGATCATTTCATGATCCTCATGACCTGAATGTGCAGAGTCATAGCACACTTCCCGGACCAATCACCTGGAGAGACCGTGGTTGGCCAAAACTAAATAGAAAAGAATGGAAACTTATCCTCAGCGCAACAAGACCGAAGTACGGACTTGGAAACCTCAAGTGGCAAACAATAAGATCATTCAGTGGATCAAATAATCAATGGACCTAGCTATCCCCACAAAAACCCGAACTCTATGTACTATAAATAAATTGGCCCCATGATATACTCCACACTTTGACGCTAAAAAAAGTGTGCAATAAAGCTGAAAGGAGTGGAGGAAAGACAATGGGCAATCAAATAAACTACACTATTGAGAATCCCTGAGGAGTTACCATTCTGAAATAAAGAATGCCCAAGCAGCACATTACAAAACTAAAAACAATGGTACATCCAATTCCTTACAAGATATGTTCCAATTTGTGAAATAATTGCTGGAGACCGCCTCAGAAAGCTCCTCACGTGAACCCATAAATACCTGGTGTAATGAACTATCTCACTTTTTTCTTTAAAAAATCAATGACATTTATTTAGCATTTCATGAGTCAGATAATAACTCAGGCTCCAGTAAGCAGGGAATGGAGGAAAGCAGTCTCGCTGACTTCCCCTGCCTGACTCCAGGTAGCTTTACAATCTTATTTAGCAAAGTCAAGTCAGGATCCCTGCTCGACCCTGCTCCGCTGTACATTCTCTCCAAAGCGGCTGAATCTATGTTCCCTAGTATGTTAGAACTGATTAATCTTTCCCTTGCAAATGAAATAGTACCCTCATCATGGAAACATGACAAGGTAAAAACCCTCTTGAATAAACTCAACCTAGAGCCGCTTTGTCCAGGAAATTATAGACCCATTTCGCTTCTTCCTGGACTGAGTAAAGTACTAGAAAAACATATGAACCAGTAGCTATCTGACTTCCTAGAAGTAAACAGTGTCCTTCAACTCAACCAGAAGGGGTTTTATCCTAAACACTGCATGGAAACTGCCCTTTTGATAGTAGTGGGAGAATCAAAAATGTGGCTTGATTGAGGAGGCACGGCAGTCATTAGACTCATCGACCTAGGTGCAGCTATAGATACGGTAAACCATGACATCCTCATCGAAAGGAGCAATAGTGCTGGGGTTACAGGACCTGAATTAAATTGGCTCATCTCTTTCCTGAAAGTAAGAACTTATCAGGTATTTGATAAATCATGTTCATCAGATATCTTCGCCCGGAAGTGTGTAGTGCCACAGGGCTCGTCACTGAGCCCTACGCTTTTTAATCTATACATGTGCCCATCTGAAGGTATTGTAATCTCACATAGCATATCCATTCTATAATATGCCGATAATACCCAACTGGTGATTTATTTTACCCTTGGACATGATCCCTAATCCCCGCATTGGGACCATGTCTGGAGAAAGTAGCAAGTAGCAAGTCTTGACTCAAATGAAATGGGGACATGACTGAGCTCATGATACTAGGCAACAACAGCAACTCCCTTCCGAAGCTAGTCTGGCTGGACTGCCTGGGCTCGCCTGTAGCCCCCAAGATGGTTTTTGTAAAAGTCTGGGGGTATGTTTGGACAAATCTTTGCCAATGGAAGCTCAGGCCACTAAACTTTGATCCAGCTGCTATCCCCGACTTGTTTGCACTGATCGTCTTCGACTCCAAGCACATCTTCTTCGAAGACCTCGACAACCCTAACAACATCAATATCGCCAACTTCCTCAAAACCATGAACACCCTCGGCCTCACTCAATTAGCACCAACCCCATGCAACCTCAGGACATACACTCGACCCCATTTTTGAGACCAGCGACAGAGTCATGTAAAGCTATGTCACCAAACTCACCTGGACAGAACATGCCATCGTCCATTTCACCATCACATGCCTCCCTAGCTCCACCACCAAACCGCCCATCACCGATTACCAAAGCTGGAACAAAGTATTAGAGAGCCAATGGACCAACGCCCTCAACTTCTCCCACCAGGACACCTCAACAATCCCTCGAAGCCTACGAGACCCTCCAAACAAGCCAACTGGTCCACCACAGAACTAAGAACTACTAAACGCAACTGCAGGCAACTTGAAAGAAGCCAGTGTACCAGCAAGGACACCACAGAATGAACACACAACAAAACATTGCTCAACTAATACCATCAACTCCTGAAAAGGAGCGCCCTCACCAACTGCATTGAGGCCAGTGTCAATCGCAGCAAAAAGCAGTTCAACATCGTCATAGAGTTTGAGGGATTGAGGGATTGAGATAGAAGTTCCTGAGGCGGAAGCCGGGAACTAGAGGACAGTGATTTTAAAAATTGTGTAGAAACGCTTTGTTTTGTGTAACCTTTTAAAAATCCATTTTTATCCTTACTTACTGCACTCGCTCTCCCCGGGGGTCAACGCACTTCCAGGCGGCCGATTTGGGGCTCACTTGGAGGCGTGATCTCACACTTGGGCGCATTTCCACAGTCGCCATCTTTGGAGGAGTGGAGGTCGGCGGGCTAGTGTTGCGGGTGAAACTTGCCTCGCACTACATATAGACCCAGCATCCCAAGCACTCATTGATTGAGATAGAAGTTCCTGAGACGGAAGCCAGGAACTAGAGGACAGTGATTTTAAAAATTGTGTAGAAACGCTTTGTTTTGTGTAACCTTTTAAAAATCCCTTTTTATCCTTACTTACTGCACTCGCTCTCCCCGGGGGTCAACGCACTTCCAGGCGGCCGATTTGGGGCTCACTTGGACGCGTGATATCACACTTAGGCGCATTTCCACGGGCACCATCTTTGGGGGAATGGAGGTCGGCGGGCTAGTGTTGCGGGTGATACTTGCCTCGCACTACAAAATGAACCACGCTACCCGTACGCGCAGCCTCCGTTTTACTCAAGGGACTCCCTCCTACAACTCAGGCAGACCCCTCAAACGTGATGCGCTCATACCATCACTATGGTGGACCCCTCCATTCACTGTCCCAACTGCTCCTTTCAACTCGTGGGACACGACCTCTGCCCCCCTACACTCGTTCCACTCAGCATAGCCCTGCTTAACTGCAGATCCCTGCCCAAACACGCCCTCGAAATTTATATGCTTCTCCAAGACTACCACCTTGAGGTGCTGTTTCTCACTGAAACATGGCTCTCACCAGATTCCAACCCTGACATTGTGCGAGCCCTTCCCCCGGGCTACCTGATCCAGTGCCTGGACGGACTATCAGGGAAGGGAGGAGGATTAGCTATAATATACAAAAACCACCTGTCCTGCCGCCTCACCGACAGTCCCATCTTAGACTGTGAAAATACTCTGTTCCTCATCCAAATCCCCCCCTGAAATCTCTGTCAGGGATCCTTGTCTACCATCCTCCGGGCCCCCCAGGGCAATTTTGCAGCTCCCTCTTAGAAGCCTCATTCGCCATGGCTAGCACCTCTCCGAATTTTACCATTCTAGGAGATCTAAACCTTCACTTTGACAATTCTGGTGACAAAGTGTGTCTGAGTTGGAACTTGACCTCGCAGCATACCAACTTCATCTGCTGAACTATCGACCCACCCACATTAAGGGCCACCTCCTTGACCCCTTATTTTCGAATATTTCAGATCTTAAGGTGCAAAACCCCGTCCCTCTCCCCTGGTCAGACCACTCTTTAATCTCTTTTAGCTGGCACATTCCGTTCTCCTACCGGTCCAAACCTGCCCCCAGTACTCTTGAACGCCACTGGTCGAAATTGGCCACAGAAGATTGGAGGCAACTTCTGGAACTCTCCCTCCCACCCCACAACCCCCTTAACCATGCAGCAGACACCAAGTTTTCTGCTTGGATTGAGGACTCTCTTGATATAATCCTTCCCAAGAAACCCGTCCACACCCTTGGCGGGAAACCCAAATCCCCTTGGTTCAACAACGACCTCCGTCTGTTAAAAAAACTGTGCAAAAAAACTGAAAGAGCTTGGAGGAAAGAGTTTGCCCCTCAAAAAAAGAGAGAATACAGTCAATCTATCCTAACCTATAAAAAGGCCCTTAAAATCACTCAAGCCGCTTTCTTTGCAGAAAAAATCAGAGCCTCCTTTGGTTCACCTAAGGAAACCTTTTGCATAGTAAACAAGCTTCTTAAAATTCCAGACCCCCCTACCGTAGACCCCTCCGGCGATCGCTGCAATGAGCTTAGTGAATTTTTTAATGAGAAAATCCAAAACATTCTAAAGTTCCTCCCCCCTCACAGGAGAAATCCTGCTAGAACCCCCCACCAGTACACAGCGACAAAACGATCCCTGCCTAAATTCATTCTCTCCTATTACCGAGGAGACTCTTCTCCCTATCTTTCTCTCGATCAAAAGCGGCTCTCCGTTTGACCCGGCTCCACCTAACATTTTAAAATTAGTTGCCCATACCATCCTTCCCCCGATGGCCAAACTCATTAGACACCTCTTTACTACAAGGTATCGTTCCCCCTGGCTGGAAAAGGGCTATAGTAAAAGCCCTTCTAAAAAAAAACAACCTTGATCCTGCCAAACTGTGTAATTTTCACCCCATTTCATTACTGCCCGTAGTCAGCAAAGTTGCTGAAAAACTTGTCAACAGCAGCTTTCAGCCTACTTGGAAACCAGTGGACTCCAACACCCGTCCCAGACGGGCTTTCGCCCGGGCCAGGGCATGGAAACCGCTATGATCGCGGTGGTGGAGGAGGCGAGAAAGATCCTCGATTCAGGAGGATCAGTGGCAGTGATCCTCCTGGACCTGAGCGCAGCCTTTGACACAGTGAACCATGTCACTCTGATTCACCGGCTCAGGGAATTGGGAATTTCTGGGTCCGCGCTGTCTTAGCTGAAATCTTTCCTCCACAATCGTTCCTTTCAAGTTCTCGAGTGAACTTCTAAATCCTGTGTCACTCCTGTACATTGTGGAGTCCCCACGGCTCCTCCCTGAGCCCCACTCTTTTTAACGCCTACATGTCCCCCCTGGAGAAAATAGTCACTCCCCACGGCGTTAAACTTGTGACTTATGCTGACAACACCCAGCTTGTTGTTTCTCTCAGCCAGCTCGACCGTCCCCCCGATAACCTTCACTCTTGCCTCTAAGATATATCACACTGGATGGATAGCTCACATCTCAAACTCAACAGTGATAAAACTGAGCTATTGGTATAGGGCAACCAATCTCATTTCATTCCAAAGACTCTGTGGCCTCCCTGTATGGGGCCTGCTCCGGCCCCAAAACAATCCATCAAGAGCCTGGGCATGTGGCTCGATCAGGATCTTATGTTCAGCACGCAAGCCAGGAAGTCAGCAGGGGCCTGCTATGGCATCCTTCGGACTACCTGCAAAATCCTTCCCCTGCTCCCCCAGGACTCTAGGAAGCTCCTCATTCAGAGCCTTCTACCATCCAGATTGGATTATGGCAATGCTCTGTATCTTGGGGCTCCTAAGAAAGTCATTGCCAAATTACAAATTTCAGGAAGGGCCTTAAAACCTGGCTTTTTACCCTCTAGTATGTCTCCTTTGCTGTTAATGAATGTTTTTTATCTGTGTTATGTTTTTCTTCTTATGAGCTGCCAATAAAAGCGCCGGGACACTCCAATGGAGTAGCCATGCGCTATAGAAATTAAAATTAACATAACATAACAAGTAGTCCAAAATTCCGCAGCCAGGCTTCTAACAGGTACTAACACCAGGAGCTCTGCAAAACCGGCCCTTAGATCGCTACACTGGCTGCACATCCAGTAGAGAATACACTTCAAAACCCTTTGCACCACTCATAAAATCCTTCATGGCAAGGGGCCCCATATTCTAAAAAATTTGATTAGACCTCATGAAGTCCCCATAAATTTACGTTCAGCACACTTACCCTCGCCCACATACCTACGATCAAAAATGTCCGCACAGGGGGTCGCCTCTTTTCCTATAACGCCCCCAAGCTGTGGAACTCTCTGCCCCTGACTTTGTGCGCCGAACCCAACCTTTTTGCTTTCCATAGGCTCCTGAAAACTTGGCTCTTTCCATAATTCCTCACTTCCTTTCCGCTAGCTCACTCACTAGCGCTGGGACGCTCACGGGCAGCCATGCGCTTTATAAATCCTGTTTTCATTTAATTTCATTTCATTTCAGAGTCTCCAACCCCATATCCTCTGAAAACATCATCATCCCTTCCCAGGAACTCTGCGACACCCTGGCAGATTTCTTCCTCAAGATCTCCAACGTCTACAAAAACTTCGAGCCCCAAACTACCGCTGCCAACATCCTTTCACGTCATCACCACCACAAAGGCAAATCCCACCCACCTGTAAACCACCTGGAACCAGCTCACCACTCAAAACTCTACCGCCATCATGAACTCCATCCACTCAGGAGCACCAACAGACCCCTGCCCCACCATATCTTCAACCTTGGGAGCAAGACGATCAGCAACAAACTCCCCACCATCTTCAATGCAACCATTGTCATGGCCACCTTGCCCGAAGAATGGAAAGACACTAAAGTTAAACCTTTCCTCAAGAAATAGTCCACCAACCGCCAACTCATGGAACACCTGAAGAACAACAACGTCAGGGACATGTCCCAGTCTGGATTTCACACCAACCACAGCACCAAAAGCACCCTCATCCATGCCACCAACATTAGAGCCCACCTCTACTGAGGAGAAACAGCAGCTCTGATCCTCCTTGACCTCTCAGGAGCATTAAACACCATATCCCACAACCCCCTCATCAAGAAACTCCACATCAGAATCCAAGGAGATACCCTCAGATGGTTCACCGCCTTCCACACTGGAAGAACCTTGAGAATTTGCCTGCCTTCCTACACTTGCAAACACAAAAGCATCACTGGTGGCTTCCTTAAAGGTTCATCTCTCAGCCCCTCACTGTTCAACACCTATAAGAGCCCCCTATCTGACATCGTCGGAACCCATGGACTAAACATCATATCCTACGCCAACAACACCCAACTCATCCTCTCGCTTTCAAAAGAACCCTTCACCACATGTGTATGATGAGCATCGCAGATTGGATGAAAGACAACTGCCTGAAATTCAACACAGAAAAAACAGAAGTACTGATCTTCGTGATCAACACCTCCCTGTGAAATGACTCCTGGTGACCCTCTGAACTTGGAAGCTAAAATAAAATATTTCTGTTTAACCTGAAGCCCTAATATGGGATTAGAATTTATGAATACTTAGATAACAGAAGTGTATTTTGGGAACACCATTAATACATAGTAGATGAATGAATTCATGCAAGTTGCCAGTCCGTAGTGCCGTGACACCCAAGGGTATTTGCCCGCTTTATAAGTTGCATAAATAAATAAATATAAAGATTTATAATAGGACTACTATAGCCTTAGGGTTTGTTTGGTTTATTGTAACATTGATCGAAATCATCATATCTATGCTGGCGTGTTTAAAATCCACCACATCAGGGCAAATTAGGAGAGAATTCACTGTAATGTGGACGTGTTAAGACAGTGGCAACTTTCATCACACCTTCATTGGTTTGGGTGCCATTGAACAATGTACATGTTAGTTTGAATCAATAAGCAATTGATATGCCATTTTTATGGCAACACAAGAAACCAGGTTGAGGATGAAAGAGTTATCTTACACAATAATCACAAAGTAATTCATTGGTCAAACAACTATTTTGTACAGTCTTTTTCTGGCCAAGATAGGGTTGATTTAGTGCTTTAGTAGGACAAGCGCAACATGTTTCGGTGGGTTAATGATCCAACCACCTTCTTCAGGAAAAAGAATTGGTGTCTCCCACAACTTCAGATTGTAAAAACATTATAGAAAAAAACGAATTTCAAAGATCATGAATGCTCAACATATCTTATTCACATAACATTATATTCATGCATAGTCTGTTCCAACAAATCGCCCACAGGCATAAGGAACCGCCCTTTTTTATACACGTCAGGCATTCCACTTAATTCCCACTCAGTTTATTATTATGGTTTTGTGGATCACCATGAAAACAGCTGTTCACCTGAGAAGGCCCAAACCCTGCAGAGGTCAATATTGCAAGTACACCTGTTTAAGGGTGTGGGGAATATGGCAATTAGGCAGTATAACCATGCCCCTTTGGAAAGAGGAGAACAGAAAGCTCAACAAACAGGATTACTTAAATTAGTTTGTAAAGACAGACACCCAATAGAGCCAGATCACTAAGGTCCTCTTCCAGAATCCCTATTAATCCCGGGTATTGCACCTGGTAGGCATGGTATTACTACAATTTGACCTATTAAAAACGTCACCACATTTTTAATTATTAAACAGCGCTGAGTTAGCTAGCTTTCTTGTTTGTGCCAACAGTCATAGTTTCCCATGCTGCAATGTGGATTTACCACTAGCCCTCTAGATGCGGGGTGTTCTTGCCGGTTTCATTTACCATGATAGGACAAACACTGCTCAACAGAAAAATATATGGTGTATTGGATTCACAGAACTCTGCCAGAGCTTCCACTCAAGCCTAAATAATATAACATGAGCAAGTCTGCCAAAGGTGGGAGCCCTGCACTTGTTGCGGTTTGATCTGAAGCCGACCGTTAAGGTGAAAAACACATCTTCTCATGAATGGGAATAAAATATGTCCTTGCTATCGTAACAGAAAGTTTAAATTCTATTAAGAGCTTGGAAGCAAGGATTATGCATGTATTACGCTTTCTTCCTTCGCTTAATTTTTACAGCAGCCACTTAAAATGATTACAATAAAACTATGTCTCCCATGAAACCTAGTGAAAGAGAACAGCAGCACATTATCCAATCAGCAAAAGGCACGTCCCATAAAAGTCCTTCCTTTACCCTCATGCTCCCTCTTTCTTCACGCAACCAAGGCCTGTCCTCCTCTGAAGCTATTGCAGGTTTTTTCGATTCAGTCACTGAAGAAAAACCAAAATAACCAGAAATAACCCTTAGGAGATCTTACAATTTGTAGATATAATAAGATAAACCAAAACGTATCCATGAACGTCAATATTATTCAGATTATATTATAAAACCATAACTATTCACAATCGTCCCTAAAAACTTTACTTACTACAATACGTTGTTCAGGAAAACATTTATTTGTCCCCCATCATTACTGATAGCCAGGACATTTTTTAGGTCTCGCCTGTCGATGCGCATGCGCATCGAGCAAGCGAGACTATAGGGGCTCATCGACTCTTTATCTAACTGCAAGGAATCGTGGCGATTCCTTGCAGTGCCCGTGACTTTTAAGGTCAATGCGCATGCGCATTAAGCTTATGCGCATGCGCATTGACCTTAAAAGTCACGGGCGCGTGCACGTCCGTGTTTGTTTACCCTTGCCTACTCTCTCTCTCCCCTCTCCGCCCCCGTTCCGCCCCCTCCCCTTCCCGCCGTGTCGCATTTCTCCTCCCCCCTCCCCTCTCTTCCCTCCGGCTTTTTTTTTGTTTATTTTACCCGCCGTGTCTCCGATCCTTTCGCTCTCCTCCCCCCTCCCCTCTCTTCCCTCCGGCTTCTTTTTTGTTTCCCCCAGCACACTTCATTTTTACCATCAAATAGCACATTTAGTGACAACAGATTGCACTCTCCATATACACGAGGTGCAGGAGGTAATGTGCTCTGCAGACATGCCAAATAAATTCGTCCACACCCACTCTCCCCTGCACTTACATTTCTCCACCCCCTCCCCTCTCTTCCTTCCGTCTTCCTGCCGTGTCGCACCTCTCCCCTCTCCGCCCCCTCCCCTGCCCGCCGTGTTACAATGCTGCATTCGGGCGCCCCCTCTGCTTCCTCCCCCCACCTTGCTTTGATCTCCATGTCGGAGCCGGCTCCAATGGCGAGCAGAAATATCTGTGCTTCTGATGGCCGCGATGGAGACAACAATGACGCGATTAAACCCCAAACCGCACAGGAATGTCACCCCCGGGCCTCATCTAATCCTGCCTGGCTGACGGCCATTACTTGACTGAAACAGAGTGCTGCAAACACTGAAACGTAAGAAAACAGAACACAAAGGGACCAGCACTTCTGAAGAAATCGCAGTCAAAGGTTTGGGAACATGTTGGTTTAACAGTTGCCGTTCTGCAAAAGCACCGCACAAAAGCAAATATATCCATCTGAAGCTCTTTAGGAGCCTTTGGCACACAGCTGCCCCAGCACACTTCATTTTTACCATCAAATAGCACATTTAGTGACAACAGATTGCACTCTCCATATACACGAGGTGCAGGAGGTAATGTGCTCTGCAGACATGCCAAATAAATTCGTCCACACCCACTCTCCCCTGCACTTACTCTGCCTTAGGACATGGCTGCACACAAGGGGTAAAGCAGGAATAGGAAGACGGAAAAATTGTGACACCCTCACCCACCCTCACCCTCCCTCACTCACCCTCACTCACTCTCACTCACCCTCACTCACCCTCACTCACTCTCACTCACCCTCACTCACCCTCACTCACCCTCACTCTCACTCACCCTCACTCTCACTCACCCTCACTCTCACTCACCCTCACTCACCCTCACTCACCCTCACTCACCCTCACCCTCACTCACCCTCACCCACCCTCACCCACCCTCACTCACCCTCACTCACCCTCAACCCCTCACCCTCAACCCCTCACCCTCCCTCACCCTCACTCACCCTCAACCCCTCACCCTCACTCACCCTCAACCCCTCACCCTCCCTCACCCTCAACCCCTCACCCTCAATCCCTCACCCACACTCACCCTCACTCACCCTCACCCTCACTCACCCTCACTCACCCTCACTCACCCTCACCCTCACTCCCTCACCCTCACTCACCCTCAACCCCTCACCCACCCTCAACCCCTCACCCTCACTCACCCTCAACACCTCACTCACCCTCACTCACCCTCACCCTCAACCCCTCAGCCTCACCCTCACTCACCCTCAACCCCTCACCCTCACTCACCCTCAACCTCATGCTAAAGATTTACAAAAAAACCCATAAACAATTCTAAAAGCACTAACTCTAATGCTGCGAGACCTATTGCATTTCTAATGCTTGTTATTCTATGTCAGGACTGCAGGCGAGGATCATTTTTGTTCAAAGCTTATTGACCACCAAGGATGCCGTATTTACCACATGTTTAAAATAAAACCTTTTGAAAGTAGAATCTGAGGACCAATATGCAGAATTCAAAATGTCCTCCAATCTAGCCCCCAATGAGAAGGCTTTCGATGCCCTGGCACCTCTAGCAGAATATCCACCAAACTTGGGCATGTCAATTCCAACTTCCTTCATCACCAATTTAACCCTTATAGCGATGGTCAAGGAGGATACCACATGGAAAGGTTTCCACAAAGCAATGAGAAGTTGACGTTCCCCAGAAGGCCTGAATTCTTCCGTCATGGCCTCGTAGGCTTTAATATACCTCACAACACATAACTTTGGATGATCTTCAAATGCTAGATAACAGATTAGTCTGGAGTTATATTGTGCATGTCTAATCACACCCTTCTGCAATAAATACTCTATCTGGAATAAATACTCTACCTGTAATGTCCAGTGCTTTAACATCTGAAACCCCCCTGCCAGAGATGGGGCACAGTAGCATAGGCAATTTCTCCAAAAGTTCTTTCCTAGAATGGTATTCAAGACTTTTCAGGGAGATGAAAAGGTTGAGGACAACATTAACACCCCAAAGAAGTGAATACCTTGGTTCCGGAGTAATAGAAAGACAAACATATGCCCCTCATCAGTTTTGCAGACTAAGGGGTGTTCCCATATTTGGTAGCCGTTAATAGAGAGATGTCCCGCAGATATAGCAGAGTGGAAAGGCTATACCCTTGGAGATAAGTGATGACAGGAAATTTAATACTGAAACAACTCCAGAACCCATGGAATCCAAGTTCCTCTGGAGACACCAACCCAGCCATTTTTGCCATGCTGAGCGATAGCTCTTAGATCGTACCTTTTGCCCATGCCTTTGATAAGAAGCATTGAACCACTTCCGAAAGCCTCAGGACCTTCTATCATTCCTGGTAATCCTCCACGCCATAAGAGACAGACAACCTGCAGATACCACACAGTGCAGGTTCCCCTGGGGATTCAGAAGAAGCGCTGGGAATAGGGAAATAAGGATTGGAGAATCCCTAGAAAGTTCCAGAAGAACTGGATACCAGACTTGCAACCTCCAATTCAGGATTAACACCATAAGGTCTGCTACCTGTTGCCTCTCATGGGCCAACAATCTCGTGATCAACCAGAACCCCTCTCCTGGCTCCAATCCTTGGAGAAAAGCATCTGTCGCCCCCGCTAGGGGATCCGGTTTCTTACTGAAGAATCTCTCCAGTTAATGATCTAGTTGTGAGGCAACCAGACCCACTAGAAGGGTCCCCATCTTTTGTTGATAGCACTGAAAATCAAGGGAAGACATTTCCAGAGGCCTGTGTCTTTGAGGTATCTGGAATTCCAGTATGCCACTTTGTTGGGCTTGCCGAGGAGATGTTCCGCAAATGAGGAGATGTTGTGATCTAGGCTAAAATGTCAAAAAATCTAGTCCAACTCAGTTAGTGCTTTCGAATGTGTCCCACCTAAGTAATTGATATACCGGACTGTTCGAGGAAGTTGATGTGGAACTGTCATTCATGAGAGAACCACTTTCCTCCAATGGGCAACTTGCTGCAAGGAGGTCCCAGCCTTCTTTGGTGGCGTTCAACTCTATAATAATATCTGGCGGTGAACCAAAAATCGTTCTTCCATTCCACACCTCCATATGTGTGAGCCACCCTCTCATCTCTTCTTTAGGTCCTCTGTCGAAATAACATTCACTGAGTAAGTCACGCCCCTGCAGGGATGTTGCGCCTTCATGCGTTGAAGTGCCCGGTAATGCAGTGGGTCTGGAAAGATGGCTTGATTCGACAAGGAAAGGAAGCCCATTATACAGGCTACCTGCCTCAAAGAGGTCCATTCTTTTGCGAGTGTCTTGTGGAGCTCATGTCTGATTTTCGCCATCTTCTTTGTTGGAAGACTCAGGGTAGCCTGGCGGGTATCTATTACAAACTTAGAGAAGTGGACTTTTCTGATGGCATCAATAACTTCTTCATTTTGATGACAAAGCCCAGACTTTCCAGCAACTGTATCTTCATCTGAAGATGTGCCTGAAGCTTTCTCTGGCATTGATCCGCAAAGAATATATGACACACAAAGTGCCTAAACCACACTTACTTCAAACAAAAACGATTTCAAGGCTTTCACATACATTAGCTAATGTATGTGAAAGTAATATTCAAAAAATAACAAAATAATTGGCATTTAACAAGTTTGCCTGGTTGGGATTTAATAAATATTTTTCCAGCCTTGAACTCGTTTTTGTTTGAAGTAAGTGTGGTTTAGGCACTTTGTGTATCATATATTAAATTATAAGGTCTAGCCTTTACCACGTTTCAAGACCTATCTCCTTAGGGTTACAATTGATCCACAAAGAACATATCATCCAGGTAGACTATCAGCCATGTTCATTGGGATCGCAAATGTTCCATGGCTGGCTTCAAAACTTGGGTGAAGCACCAAGGCGCAGACAAGAGACCGAAAGGCAGGGATGCAAACTGGTATGATTGACCTGTCCAAATGAATTGGAAAAACTACTTGATGGTGGAAAGATCGGGACTGTAAGACACGCATCCTTCAGGTGTAGCCGGCCCATCCAGTCCGAGGGCTGGAGAATATCTGGCAAGAGATAGACTCCCTCCATTTTGAAGGGGCAGTAAACCAGCCACTCGCTGAACTCTCTTAGATTGATAACCAGACGCTGGCGCCCGTCCCTCTTGTTCAGGAAGAGTTTGCTGACGAATCCCCTGGAATAGAGAGAGGTGAGGGTGATAGCCACTGTGGACAGCAGTTCTTCCACCTCCTGAGATATCAGGAGAAAGCCTTGTTCTGACAGCAGTTGCCTTTGCTCAGGAATGACTTAGAATTTGATATGGAAACCCATAATAGTCTGGAGGACCCATGCATCTACTGTGAGGCATCCCCAATGTCCTGCAAATTGAGACAAAGACCCTCCAACTCTTAGTTAGGAAGACAGGAGAATACTTAACGAAGCCATTGTGGTGGAAGTTTCCACGGGTCCTCCTCTACTGCCTCTCTGGCGAGGTCCTCTGGAAGGGTAGGAACCTCCAAATTTAGATTGGTCTTGCCATTGACCATGTCAAGAACCTTGACCCCTGAGGGGTTGGTTGAAGCAGTATGGCCAGCTGAGCACCCTCTACCACAAACCGCCCCTAACAAAACATGTTGGTGAAAAATATACTTCATTGACATTTTGGCTTTATTCAGGGAAGTAAAAGTGGCAATGAACTTGCCTAATACTTCCATGAAGGGATCTCCAAAGTGTGCCCCCTGTGTGACAGGGCCCGCTTTGAATGAAGAGAGATCACCCAGTTTGGGATCCACTTTTACCAGGAGTAATTTCCTGTGCTCTGTGGACAGAGCGCAATTAGCATTGTCCAGCAAAATTACTGCGTTTTGTGCGCAGACGGAGAGAATTTCAGGGATATGATTGAACCAGATTGTTTCACTTCCTCAGTCATGTCTAGGATTTTTGTAAGAGATCCTGCTATGTCCATCCATTTTTCGTGACAGGACCACCAAGAGCGGTGTATACCTTTCATAGGGCCTCTAATATATTTCCCTAAGAAGGTAGTCTTCCTAGAATCTACTTCAGGGGTTAAGGCTACCTTGCCCTCTAAAGAAACGCGGGGCATTCTGCTCGTAGGCAAGCCCGAGTTTCTTATACCAGGGCTTTCTCAGCTGACCTGCAACATAAGCTGTTACCTTATTAGTGGAGACCATTCATTGGAGCGGGATGCATCAACTTGTCTGGATCCAGCATGTCTGAGGTGTCAGTGGGCTGGGATTTTGGGATGGATGCATTTGAGTCTGGGGATGTACGCTACAACCAGGAAGGGCCTGGGTCCCCATCTGAATCCTTGTGAGAATCCTCTACTTGGGATTCATCCCCTTCAAGGGGAGGCGAGAGTGCCTTTATAGACTGGGATGTGTTAGCCCCCAGAGAAACCCCAGGAAGAGTCATGGAGTGTGAATCAAAGAAGTCCGAGAGTAAGTGCTTGGACAGAAATGCTCTTTTAAGGCAGTCAAACGCATCCATGTCCACATCCTGGACATTGCCCCTACCCTGCAGCGGGGAGTCTTGAGTGAGAGATGGGGGTACATCAGATTAGAAGATAAAGACTGGCGGTAAGCCAATACCAGCAGTTTGCTCTCTGGAGGTGCTATGGCTGGAACCACTGCCTGCTGATTAGATGTGTCTACTGGATCACAAAAGTCATCATAAAAAGGTGGTCAGGGAAGGCTAATTTATATTTTATGGCAGTCGGATGTTGTGAGGGTTTTGGCGTTTTAAACAGCTATATGAGCTGCTAGGCTCTGGAAAGGGTTTAGCCCTGGGAAGCACACACCCTTGATATATATGGGCAGAGCATCTGGGGTGTCCCTGCAGTGTTCGGGCAGGTTCTGGACTTGCAAACTTAGTACAGACCCCCAAGGGCATCACAGTGGTCAGCAACCGGGCTGGAGAGCCCTACAATTAATGCAGACTTCTATGGGGCTTCCACACCGTAAAAATGCGGGAAATACTAGCGTTACAGACCCTTTGAGGGCGTTCTTCTTCAGGCAATATGGACAAGGCTCTTGGTGCGGCAGAAACTCCAATTTGAATTGCATTGCGCTGTCAATGCGGCGTGCAAATGGGATTCTATGGTCCAATGCAGCTGGCAGGGCTCTTTAGTGGGCAGAGGTCGCGCTCAAACTTAAATACGCATGTATTATAATTGCAGACTCAGCACCACGGTGAGAAACGATACTTTACGATCCTGTGGTGCCTCCCTCTTTTAAGCAAGGGAGGCAAATTTAAGCACAATAAACCACAATGAGCAAAAAAATGTAAATCAGTCATACCATACACACAGTGAGGAGACACTTATCTCAGGGCTTCAGAGCAGCGAAGAAAAAGGTGCCGTGAAGATAAAGGAAAGACTTTTATGGGACTTGCCTTATGCTGATTGGATAATGTGCTGTTGTTCTCTTTCCCTAGATTTCATGGGAAATATAGTGTGATGTTTTAAAATGCTGTTAAAATAAAGCGAAGAAAGAAAGCATAATCCTCAACTCCAGTCCTGACAGAAAATGTGCTGCTACAAAGAGAGCAGAGTACACTTTAAAAAAAATTATTTTCGCGGTTTAAAAGATAAAAATATATTTTTAATTACTTTCTTACTAATATGTTTGCGTCAGGAATTATGGTTATTTTAATATCAAAGGATCGTTTTATTCCAGAATTTCCTAAATTACTGAGAAAAATACTTTGATTTCTAACCACTAGTTAAAGCCCAAATCTTTCACAAATAGCTCATCACCTCAATGTAAATTGCCCCTCAGCATTGCCGTTTGAGCCATGTTGCAATACATACTCGCAATAGATTTCACTATTTTGGAACTTTCCAATTATTCCCATTCTTGTGCCGGTTCATATAATAATTTCTTGGTTTACAAATGCTGAAACATGCTTGTTGGGATGGGAATGTCCCCTGCATGGTGCCCAGTTGTGTCCCCTGCTCTGTGCTCTCGTAATGGAAAGATCTGTTATCCTGGTTTTTGGCCCCAGCCTCACACTAATCGTGTGTTCACGGAGGCCTAGGCCTGCCCTAGACTCACAAGGAGTTCCGGAATAGTCATGGACCTAGAGGGGTGCACCAAGCAAACTTCTTAGTGGCAGCAGGACTACTTTCCCCGTCACGAGTTTCACACCATGTAGCGTGGTGGTAGATACCGTGTTTCACAATGATTAGAATCTGACCAGACCTTTTTAGGTCTTGCGTAGCGATGCAGCACATGCACTGCTCGCCTTGGCGAGACCTATTGTCGTAGGTTTCTCTGCAGAAGGGGGGACAGGAAATGTGCACGCGTACGGACAGGAGATGTGCACTCAGTACGGGTGCACATCTCCTGTCCCCGAGTAGGGCTGGCGTTTGAACACAGCGCACGCATGGCGCGCTTGCACGCTGAGACAGCTTGGTTCATCAGCCATCGCTTCCACATGTGAGGGCCTAGCACTTTCCTCTCGCCACCACCATGGGGAACTCACGCCTCACACTGGCTGTCGCTGGCCTCAAACAGCCGCCACACGTTCACTCTCTTGTTGACCTCACCCTGGTCTCGGAGTCCTTATGCGGCCGCACATTCTCCTGGGGACCGGCCACGCCCACATGGCACGGACAGGATTCAGCCGTCCGCGGCAAGCTTCCCACCTGCCCACTCCACCTTCACACTGCTGAGCCCACACCACCACGGCTTCCCGCAAGCCACGATCCACACTCACTGGTGCTGCAGAGGACTCCCATGACCAGGATGCTGTCGCCACACACGATGCCTTGCAGAGACACGCAGACTGTTTCCCTCCAGTCTCTGACCTGCTTCCAGTACTGACTCCACGGCCAGCGGATACAGCCGGCACAGTGGAACCTAGCCCAATCTACCCGCACTGGCCGCTTTCCAGCTTTGCTGCCTTGTTGCCCCTTGCTCATGACCCCCTACCTGGCTATGGCAATAACGGGGCATCTGGCGGTGGATTCTAGCATCTCTTCCACCTGCTCTGGCTACAGGGCTCGGTGTGAAAGGGGGGCCGATCTGAAAGGGGAAAAGCTGGCATCTCCTTCTCTAGCTGTGGTGCACTACAGTGCTCAAGGCTCTCCCGACCCCCGTTGGCGTCTTGGCGTGCTCAGCATACACTGGCGGGTGAGCGGGAAGTGGTAACAGTCGGAGGGGCTTTCTGCCATCTTACCTGCCACCTGGTCGTTGCCTCACCTCAACTCGCATTTGCCTACACCTTGCATTTGCCTCACCTGGCTCCCGGACCTCACAAACCGGCGCCATAGCCTCTTACGTTCGCTTCAGCAGCACAGTGCCTCTATGCAATGCTTTTCCCTTGGGCAGTGCAAAGTTCGATCGCTGAGCACACAGACACGTCGAGCGTAATTTACACCCTGGTGTTACCAAATTTAGATATTTTTATGTTGGTATATCTATTGTACAGTACTTTACATGCTCACACTGTTCTTTGGATAGACAAAAGATTTCATACACTTAAATTCTTGTATTTAACAGGGCTCATCCATCTTGTTTCACCTTTGCACCGCTCTCAGCCTCCTGTCCATCAATTTAACTTTCTTCCGATCTCCGGCATCCCATCAGTCAAAGCTCAAGCAGAGCGTCACTTCACTGAAAAATGTAAACTGCACCTAAATGACCACTTCCAGCAGCTTAATCACCAGTTCTGATTCAGGGTATTACACAGCTCTGAAATGTCTTTGCTAAAGTTAGTGAACAATGCCCGGCAAGTCATTACTACGGGAGATGTGCCAACTGGTATAGCTTATACACAGCTTTTAGCCATGATATATTCTGCATATTCTTTGAAAAACAATTTGGTATCCGGAAAGCAGTTCTCATGTTGTTCAGATCTTACCTTAGCAAAGGCTTAAAAATCGGCATAAATTTCATTACTATCCCCCATCCTATTCCGTCTTGTCGTGGAGCCACTGAAAAATCGTATTGACTCCCTAAATATCACATACCACCAGTATCTGACTGCCAAGCAAACCTACAATATAAAGAAACTCCAGAATTATCTACATATGTCAACCAATGCGGGGAAAAAACTATCAATTACAGGAAATTGAAATTAAACACAACACAAACTGAATTCCTTCTGATCTTCCATAGTTCCAAAAAACATTTATAAATGTCCTGAGTGCTTACAAATTTGGATCTTACTTTTAAAATTGTCACCACTGCTGATTTGCTTGGGAATGCTCTGGACGGCAAACTGAAATGGTAATGTCCACATGAAACACTGAAACAAGCATGTGCAATGCAATGGGTCTCGCATTTACGCGAGTTTGAGCTATTGACATTGCAAATAACAATGCCTTTTATTTTTGGTTAAGTTTTAAAAACATAAACAAAAGGCATTGTCATATCCAATGCCAATTGCTTAAACTTGCATAAATGTGAGACCTATTGCATTGCAAATGCTTGTTTATCTATGTTGTGTGAGTGAGAGCACCCAAAGTTCTGCTGTTTACGGTCAACCTGGAATCCTAGTGCCAAAATCCATGAGTCTGAGCATGTGAGTTTATGCTGGAGGAATGGTGTGCAGTACATGAGTGCGTGTGTGAACCAGAGTGACACAGGCCTGTGAGTTCCATTATGGAAGCCCCTCGTCATGCGCACAAGATGGAGGTGAGTTTGCTATTCTAGGCATTCCTGAGAGAGGAATTCCCAGGTACTGAAGGAGGGAATGCAGCAGTAAGGTCTTTCATAGAAATTATAGAGGTATTAAGGTAAACGCATTTGTATGTCAAAGCAATACTTTTTATTTTATTTTAAAGATACCATAATTGTTTCACATGATGTTTGTCGCATGATTTAGATGCAAACTATTTTCAGGGCTCTTAGAGCCTAGTAAGACCCTTGGCTCGGCTCTCCTTATTAATTTGTTAGCTCACCCACCTCTATTTTGAATATTGTTTGCGTACTGCAAACCCCCAATATAGATATTAATTTGTAGTTAACTATACAACATTGACTACATTTGAATATATTAAAACATTTTTGATTTATAAATGCTTTTTTACAGCATAGAACTCGCTACAAAGCATAAGAAGCAATATTTAGGAAATAAAAAACGTGAATAAACACAATTTGATAAACAAGGTAGAGAGAATAACTGCGAGAGGACAACTCTGTAGAAATCCTAAGTCAGGCGTCCAGGGTAAGTCCAGGAGAACGGATGCATGCCTGATTTTCAGCACATCTATGTAAGGTTAATTTGAAAATCTGACGTGGGTGTCGCGCTCCTAGACCTACACTGGACACGCGTTTACTAGTGTGGCTCTGCAGAGACATAGGTAAAGCAGCTATGTTCTACATTAGCGACCATGTAGTCAGACATATATTACATTGGCAGTAGACCTGCGGTAGACTGAGGAGTAACAGATTATTGTTACCTTGTTTTGTCGCATGTTGTATAGACTTATGCTGTCGTTTCTTTATGCAGCAGAGTCTGGTGAACAGCTGCACTGAGCCCACAGAGCTTTTACACTTAAAAGGTTGCCTGCTCTACATCAGCAGCCACGTAATTGGGATTTATGGGAAAATAATTTAGTTAGCGTTTTCTACGGCTTGCTCATATTTTGTGTTGATCTAAAAATTGCACCGTGAGTAATGGGAGCACGCGAAAAAGAACAACCACAAACAGTCTTCACCATACACTGTGTCTGGTCGCAGGGCTTACAAAATTATTATAAATTGCATTACAGTCCAATAATTCAATAACCGGTAGCCATTTTCAAAGGAAGCACAGCGAAGTAATCTACCGCCCATTACAATGAAGGAGCTAAAGCAATGCAGGAGCACAAGGTGTGGGCAGTGGGGTTTTGGGGTGCAGCTCACAGTTCACTGACCACGAAAAGGGGCATTCATTGACTATATGAGTCATCAAAAGTATATTTTGATTAACTAAAACAAGGAACTGAAAACCTAGGGATTATGACTTTTCATCAATAAACTGATTGGAGGAATGGGTCAGCGTGCACCAAATGTAGCTAATACACCTTCCTACGACTTTGAGACATTTGTGAATCGGAGATCATTAGCACATTTTCTAAAAAATATCTACCATGTTCCAACATTTAAACAAAACAATATCCTAACTCACCAAATTAACTCTAACAGGCATTAACACAGGTATGTCTTTAATGCACAGAGAGGTACTTTATACATTAGTAACAATCAACTCATTTGCCTCTCACACAAGAAAAGGTAGGTCAATGCACACTATCTCAAACTTGGATCCGTGATTGGAGGGAACTTGCACTGCCTCACATGAGCAGAACCCCTTCAGTGTAGAATGCAAGTACCACATGGACAGTTCATAACTGGACAAAGCTGAAAAACTAGCCCAAAAAACAAATCACTACATTATCTACCTCTGCAATTACACGTAGTCTAGTCAAAGAACCGCCAGTGTTCCGCATAATGTTTCTGAAAATGCAGCCAATGAAGTCACCAGACTAAGTAAAGAATGACACTGGGCATCATAATATGAAAGAAACGTAATTCACCAGTGAGTCACTCAGGTGTCCTTACCTTCTGGATTCAGGAAATCTAAGGGACATCGGCTTCAACATTGAACTGTCATAACCACTCATCTGATAATCTTGCCCAAGAAATAACTTCTCACTTGTAGCTACATTCCCATTAAAAATGAAAAATTTCAGTGGGTTTCAAAACCCTCTAAGGATATTATGAACCGAAGACCTAATTCCATCATGGAACCACAGTGGGAAAGCTCGTAGGGAGGTATTGACACCAAAAGTACACTCATGTCCTTTGTACGTTGTGATGCTCCCCTCTCACATCGGTCCAACAGCATGTGTGGTACCACAAGAATGTCATGGTTGTAATTGTCACACTATGAATAGAATTGTACAGCCATCGGCATCACCCTGATTTAGTCCACATGCTTTTGTTAATTAGAATGTTTTATGGTTTTGGACTGTGATGGGTTATCTGCTACTGTTTCTATGGTTTATGATTAGGGCTTATTTTTGTGACATTTCCATCTGTATTTATCCATATTCCTTTTTTGCAAATTTTATCTGCATTTATCCATATTTATTTTGGGTTTTGTGGAAAAATGAAGCTGAAATTAGTATATTTCCACATTTGTTTAACAGGTAAATATGCATTCAGGCTTGAATGCCTACTAGGTTTCTACGCTGTAAACACCCGCAGGAGATAAATCAATGCACTTATAAAGAAAATACGAAAATCTCAGTATCAACCTTGTGCATATCTACTGCTGTTAAAGCCTCTTTAATAAAAGTCCTTTCTTTTATAGCCCCCTTACCTAGCAATCCACACAGCTATTGGCCTGCCAGTAATGTCAGACAATATTTAGAATTACTCAAAAAACAACCCAATTTCCGTTTTTATCCACATTTAAAAATAAATACAGACAAGAAAATTAATGTTTTCGGTCTGTATTTATAATTAAAAAATCAGTAAAAACGGAAAACAGGGAACCTTATTTATGATATACCATTTAAATCAAAGAAAAAATAATCAAAATGTACGGGCAAATTCGCTAAAGAGCTATCATCAGAGAATAACCTCACAGGAAAACATTTTCAGAGAACTAAAAAAAAACAGCGCCCCCAACTAGGGTACAGGAGCGTTGCCCCCCTGTTGCCAATGCAGCAAAAGTGAAAAATAAAATGATAATAAGATAAATTACAATTTTATTTTCCACTGCTTCCAGCGCAAGCAATGTTTGGGGGCGGGGCTGCTGCTGACTGGCAGCAGGGGAGTGATGCTCACTTGCGCAGCGTAAACCTCTCCACTTAGCTGTCTTTCACAGCTGGGTGGAGAGCACACACTGCTGGAGCGTCGAGGCAGCCCGCTCCAGCCAATCCTCGCACCGCTCTCATGCTGCTCATCTGCAGCATGAGAGCAGCGTTGGGATTTGGAGAGGGTTGGCTGGGGCTCCAGGAGAATTCGAGGAAGCGTAGGTAAGTACGTTTTAAAATTTTGATTTTCGCCCACTGACAGGCACTGTGGTAAACTCACATTGCCTTCAGCCTTAACTCCAGAGTTGTCAGTCACAGCCCGTTATAAAATCTCTTAACAAGCCATGATTGAGAGCTTTGGAATGTGAGCCAAAAGGCATTGCGATTTATCATAGTGCCTGCCAATGGGTTTGGCACTGGCTCGACGGACCTCCACTTCCAGGCCCGGACTGGCCGTTGCGGGCACCGGGTAATCCCCCGGTGCGCCGAAAGGGTGGGGGCCGGTTTTGGGCCACTGGGTGCCGTTTTTGTTACAGAGCCGTAAATCCGCCCTGTAACAAAATCGGCCGAAAAGCGGCCCTGGCAAACGGTTCGGTCGCCCACCCCGGGGGAGGGGGGTCAGCCGAGCCCTTTGCCAGGGCCGGTTTTGACTCCCAGTCCGGCCTGTCCACTTCTGAGGTCACCGACCACAACTGGAAGAAACCCTCCACTATTATATTTAGCCAAAAGGATCTAAAGACAGTACAACTAAATGCTAACTCAGTATGTAACAAGATGACCGTTTCATAGGCCACATTCAGTGCTTACTTTGAGCCGTTGGTTGTAGGTGGTGCCCACAGACACTTATTTTTGGGAACCAGCACTTATATTTCCTCATCAGACTTTGACCCAGAACAAGAGAGAGAAAAACACAGAAGGAGGAAAGAACAAGGAAGAGAAAAGAGTGATGAAAAGAAGAAAGCAGGGACGAAAAAGGATGTGCAAGAGTGAATTTGCGGGGTAGTGAGGGTCTGGTGCTGAATTAAAGATGCATGAGGAAAAATTAAGACTGTGCAGACCTGGTATTCGGCCCCTGCGGTATCTGAGCAAAATTTTGGGCCTCAGCGCTTATTATTTTACAACTTAGGCACAGAAGCTACTTACGAAGGATACATCTCTTGGTAGGCTCTTGGATGACTGCCTCAAAATCAATAATTACAACTCTAAAGTTTTTAAGATTTGAGAAATAGCAAAGAAAGTAGGGGCCATGGCATAATACTTCTATAATAGATCTGCTGCCCTCATTCACAAAAAGAACACTGTTGAAAAAAACTGGTCCTACTGGCTTTGTCAATGCTGTACCGCATGTGGTTGCTGTGCAGCATAGCTTAAATTCTTTTTTTTAAAGGATCAGTGATGTGGTTGTCTAGTCATTTTGTATGTGCACATATCCAACACACACGCCCACGGGCTTTTAATTTTTTTATTTGCCAATTCGAGACGGATCGGTAAATATATGAAAAGTATTGCTGAAGCGCTTTTTCAAAACACTGCAAAGCAGTTAAAAACAAAAAATAAATAAACCGATGAGTATGATGCAGGTGCGGGTAGGGTAAGTAATGGAGAGTGTAACAACATTTCACGTGGGGGAAGAAGCAATGCGAGATAGAGAATACGGGCTGACGGAGTAACAGGCCAAAGATGAATGTAGAGGGTGGGGGAAGAAGCACACAGGTAAGAGAGAACAACACAAGTGCGGGTAGTGGGGAAGCATATACATGAAACAGCAACAAGGAGGGGACGGATAAAAGACTAAGGGCCAGATGTAGGTAGCCTAATACCAGTCGGTAACAGCCGAAATTACTGAATTTAGGCCGTTACCAAAAGCCATTAGGCTTTTCTGATGTAGGGGCCTAATCTAAGGATTCGGTAATTTACCGAATCAGTAATTTAAGGAATCGGTAAATTACCGAATTCTTAAATACCGATTCGGTAATTCCCATTCATTCCTATGGGCCTTGAGGCCCATAGGAATGAATGGGGAATACCGAATCTTAACGATTCGGTAATACTTACCGAATTTTTCCCTACATAGCATTTACCGATTCTAAAATATCGAATCAGTAAAATTCGGTACTTTAGAATCGGTAAATGTCCCTCAACTACATATGGCCCTAAGGGAGGAGGCTAGAAAATGAATGCACTCTCATGGAGTGCTTAAACAAAAAGAAAAGAGAAGTTTCTTAAAAGTGAGCAGAGGAAGCATAGAAGTCAGCCGGTCAAAGAGATGGGAAAGAGGCCATGCTCAATGGGAGTGACTAACACAAGCTGGACCGCCTGAATCTAGGAAAGACAATGAATAGAAAACATGTAAATAAGAGTGATAGTAAAGCCAGCCAATGGTAAGCAATGAGCAGGTTGCAAGCCCCTCTATGTTCGTGGGAAGCACACAAAAGGTATTTTGCAATCAGATAGTCTGCACTGTCTGCTAGGTTTTACCTAAAAAGACCCACTTTTACTGGTAGAAGGTACCTTTCAGGGTCTATAGATGGATTGTTCACTTGTCACACACCAGGTCTTGGCAGACAAGCTGACACAATCATCATCCTTTCAAGGTCTTTTAAGCACTGTATGAATGAAATATAGTGAATGGCCTGGTATTCTTCTCTCCCGCACCCACACTCCGGAAATGTGTCTGAAAGATTATGCCTCATTATATCCCCACTAGAGTTAACGCTGCCAGTGTGATACTAAAATCTGGGCAGCCTCTCGGGATGCTAATTTGTCAGCAATCATAATCACTACTGCCCACTCTTGAAGCAGTCTGTGTCTGCCAGCTCTTAGTATCTTTAGTGTCCTGTAATGCCCTGTTGGGCTCAATGTTGCCCTCAACCTTTGTAGTTCTTTTTGCACGTAAAATACCATACCCAGTGGGCTAACATAACTTTCTCAGTGAAGCGAGGTTTGAATCCAATGGCATCGAAAAGCAGCTTTTCTGGGCAGGAAAAACAGAATAATTTGTGTATTGGGTTTTGCCTACACAGCGCTTATGCTGCATTTGTGAAATCTATTGCATTTAATATAAATATTAAAAGGGGCTCATATCCCATCTCCTTGCTTTCCTTGCTTTTGTTTGGTTCCGGTGCCTGCCACTTACTTTTCCTCCATTTCTATTGGCTGTAGCATGCTGCTTCCTGCATTTACCAATGCTTGCTTTTCCTTTTTTGTTGATCAAGTTTACTTTCCTCCACAGGGGAAAAGAAAGGAGAGAGCAGGCACACCATGGCTGTGACAGGAAACCTTCTAGTGACACATGGTCCTTGGTCCCATTGCTGAATTAGTGTTCTTCGCTATTTTGAGCAATATACCTATGGGTCCAATAGTATTATTGCTATTATATGCGAGGCAATACCAGTTCTCAAATACTCACACCCTCATCACGAGCCCATGCCTGACCCTCGGATCGATAACTGCAGAAGCAGGCAGCTGTGGCCAATAACTGTTAATGAACACCAGTAAGGCATTCATTCATAGCTGCCTAGCTGCAAGTGGCCAGCCTCCACAGGCCTTCATTTGGTGATTTGCCAAGGGCCAAACAAACATAAGCAGCAATCCATATTTTACACATGGATACCTTTAGTATAAAAAATATGTGTAGTATTAGCAACTCTCCAAAACTACCAAGACAATAATAACAAGTGGTATGAACATTTATACAAAATTTCAAATAAACTGCAGCGAGTGACTATTAACACAGTAAATATGAAAGAGCTATCTGTTAAAATCACAGTATTATACTTTATGTACTGTTGGCTAGTATGACAATGTGTTGGGATGAGAATCTCACCTGCATGGTAAATGGATCACCCTGGTCATGAGTCACCAGACTGCAAGTGAAACTGGTGTCCCCACTGTTTTGGCCCAGCACAGACAAAATCCTACATGCACACCGAGCTTTGGCCCAAAATTGACCATGCATGTGACTAAGAACCTGGCTCTGAGGTCAAGGAGGAGTAGCAAAAACCTACTCTCTATGATGACACAAGACTCTGTGTCTCTGGGACATGTATAGTGAGCAATGGTTTTAACATACACATCCATTGTGTTTGGCCAGGCCTTTCTACCTAATGCACGTAAGCAGGCAATGCCTACAGGCCCATTCATGTACATTATCGCTTCCGTGTCATGCCCAGACCCAGCGCTGAATTCCCTGAGTGTATGATCAACTTGGCTGATGCCTGGTGGAGCTGCTTGACAGCAATTGAGGAGATTGGCCCTGGTTTCCCCCTCGACCGTCACCTACCCAACCGGACATTGGGCACAGTTCCTCCTCGTCTCGCCGCTTTGACTCCTTCCTCTCCTCCCTCTTACGAATTCTAGCAACATTGTTTTTGTGTACTGTACCTTACTATGCTCTTGTAACTGATGTAACTTTTAATGCAACGATACTAAATGTAAAGCGCTCCGATACCCTCTTGGGTCAAGTTTGCGCTATATAAAACTTTATAAATAAAATAAAATAAATAAAAAATAAATGTTGTCTGTGAGTGTGTATATACCCTTGGTGTTCACAGAACCCTGATTAAGGTTGCGATACAGAGTAACCCAAAAATATTTCTTTTTGTATTTGTATTTCTAAGGTTAAGGGTGTAGACTGCTAAGTGTGGAAAGATAGACCAGGGCTGCCTGCAGAAATTCTATTTGATCTATTTAGCCGGGGAGTACAGATGATTCCTACCAGAGCACTGCCATTTGGTTGGTGATGGGGGAATATGATTAGTCAGCAGATTCAACTGTTAGCCGGACAAAGATTTCTATGTAGAGCTTGGGCCCTTTGCCTTACCTTGAGTGGTCATCCAGGAACGCTGATGACAGTCAGGTGCAGAGCTTTACACTTACTGTGCTCATGTTAACGGTGCTCTGCAAGGAGCCAACATCATCTTCAACAACATCATACTTGCTGTTAGAGTCATCACTTTACACAAAGAATCTGTCTGCACTGCAGAAAGGACATTAAATTAGAAAAGGAACCACCCTGGATGGTTCCTGACCAGTAGACCATGGATCCACATCTCCCCTCTGGAAATTATATATAAAAGAGAGACATAACCTTCCCTGCTAACTTCCAGTTCCAAGGTGCTTCATTGACCAAGGACAGGAGTACTTCACAGAGTAATGAAAGAGCTGCTGTGATCCAGGGCTGGTATTCACTGATATCCAGTCTCTCTGAGGCTATGGGATGTCACATGAAATCTGCTCATTTTGCCGAAGAAGTTATGGGTCAGCTTGCAAACGGGAGGCTGGCCTGTCTATTGAAAGGGGGAGGGAAGCACATTGCACCACAGGAGCTGTATAAATGAGGAGGAGAAGCCCAGACACCACCTCCTTTTGAGAGGACTGGCCTTGAAGAAGCAGATTCTCAAGGGCTGACTTGCATGAACTCGATGGTCTCATAGCCTCCCTGTCTAACCAAGTTTTGTATGCCCAACGTACCACCAGAGTGCTTGCTCTGGCATGCGCCACAGATAATGGCAGAGGACCTGTGCTGATTCGGTCTTCATCACACCTCACTGAATCTTGCTCCAATGCAGCTGACTTGAGGAAAGGATCCCCCACTGTGAGTACTTCACCTTGTATCAGGGAAGGCTTCAGCGACTTCATCCTGTGTGAAAATATGGCGATAGTCACTAAAACAAACTTTGGTTTGGGATGCAGACCTCTCTTCTTGGCCACACAAAAGATTCCCTCTCTCTCTGTTGGCCTTCCCGGTTTGGCGATCACAGACCCTCTTGGCTTTGAACCCCTGACGGGAAGTATATACGTGTTATGTATTGCCCCCTTTGAACTCAACTCTAGTATCTCTCAGTTAAAAACCTCCTGGATAGAGGCCGCAAAGGACGCCTCAGCGTTAAAGTTTCAAGTAGCCCCCTGAAGCCAAAAAAAGTGCAGGATTCGCAGCATCCTGAAAGAATTCCAATTGCACCTCCTTACAGATTAATGTATTCATGAATTTACTCGGGGACTCCTTGGCTGATTCCAACACCTGTATAGAAGAGTCCACCTAGGATTCTTGTGTTGACACTCCTTGCAACTCCTCTTCGGTTTTCTTCATTCTACTGAATAAACACTAATGAAGGACTCAAGGGTGGCACCTTTCTGACTGCACTTACTATTGCGAGGTCCCACAGCACTGTGAAAATAAATAACTTGTTAATCTCTGCACTAACCCTATGATCTTCCTCCTTCTCCACTTTGGTTTCCATCTAAGGTACTATTTTTAGCCTGGATTCAAAAAAATATTTTGTTATCCCTCTTGTCTTTGCCCTGTCTTATTTTGTCCTCTTTGGGTGGCATGCTAGCATACAGGTCTAAATACACTCCACTCGCTGAACTCTGGAGTACCTCCACCTTCAGCAATCAATACACTGAGAGTTACTCAATGAAGCACACGCAGACAGCCATTGCTGTGTGCCTTGGTTGCTCCTTTTGCATTTTTTCTCGCCTACATTTCCCTGCCACAACTCCTTCTCAGCACCAGAATAATTCATGGTCAGCTCCGCTAACTGACCTCTTAAAGTTTTTCACATACTCAGCTTCAAAAGGGATAGCCACCACTACTGGTATTAACTTTGATGGTGCTTCCGTTGGAGCATCTCTTTTTATACCTTCTCCGTGGGAGGGAGCCATCTTTATTAAAGTGTCACGCTACCAGATTTCACACACTTGGATCGTCTTCCAAATTACAGGGAGTGTTGAGAGACCTCTGACGTCCTACAGCCTTGTACCTCCAACAGCAGATGCTGAGCAGAGCTATGGAAGACAGGGCTGCACAGGAGCTCCATAAAAACATGTTCACTCTGGAGGCAAGGTTACCCTGTTCCCAAACTATCAGTAATTGAACTTGCCAGAACAGTTCACAAATAATGCAATTTTATTACATGCACACTTTAACGAATTGACCATTCTTGTCAGTTTCAGGAGTAAAAATACAGTGGCTGAATACCAGGTAATTAAAAAGACTGAATCAACTCAAGAAATAAGCCCCTGAATACAGCATCCCGTGGTACGTGTATTTTTTCGAATGTTGAGGAAGTGACTGACCCAGGAAGAAATTGTGCATCTCATTTCATACAGCGAGCGAGCATCTTCCTTAGTAGATCCAGTTAGAACATACGTTTTTGTCCAGCTGTGAAAGAGATTGAAGCCTTTGCTGCTAACATTATTGATATTTCATTAACCCGTTGAGTGCTTCGAACGTCCAATGGTCGTTGCGTGCACTACCTCGCAAGTGCTGCGCACGACCGTTGGGCGTCCGAATCCTGTTAGCGCAATCGAACGTCCGCACTGGGGCGGAATGTTTGCGAGCGCTTAACGGGGTAAAGGAAAGTAGGGTCCTGAAAAGATTCCAATAAGAAAATATGAATCCCATGTTGACGAAAGTCTACTAAGACTTATTCGGCCTTAACTAGTTATAGACTGATCACCATTCTCTCCTCCATTACAAAAATTGCGGAGAGTGGTCTGTCAATAGCACCAAGACCACTTTGATAAAAAATAGGTTCTACAATAACCTCATTTAGGTTGATCAGATCATGATATGGTACCAAAATATCCATCACAAAGGTTTGGGATGACCGGTTAGAACGTTTAAGCAGCGCAAGGCACCATTACAAAAGATTCTGGTTCTATCCACAGTGGCCTATGCATTGACTGCCAATACTGCTTACCATCCTTTCTACAATAGGTAAGTGGTGGACACTGAGATTCACTAATTTGCATGCTTACTGTCCCGGTCTGAATAATAGGAGCTCTCGGCATCTGAAAGAGCTCTGTTTTGGACAGCCGAGACTAGGAACATGCCGGGGTATACTTCATTGTTATGCTCGTTTAACATCTGCATGATGTTGCTTATAGCGAAAGGACAAGGAGTCTAGGTTCAGCCTGCAGTCATTTTAAGATTAATGTCCTGATTTAGATTTCGGCGGATGGGTTTCTCAGTCACAACGGTGACAGATATCCCATCTGCCGAAATATAAATCCTGTTGGTTACAATTGGATGGAAATTTCGGGGGCTGGGATTTCCGTCTCCGTTGGGAGCAACCCGTCCGCTGAAATCTAAATCAGGCCCTAAATCATATTGCATGCAACATTCATGGACTCTAATTTGCAAGGCCAAGAAATTTAACATTACCTTCTAGCAATCTGTATGAGTGGTAGTTGACTCTATCTGAACCATTCAAACTCTGAAATAGTTATTTTAGAATCCAAATAACCTCAACCTACCTCTAAGCCAGGTTCGGTGAACAAAATACAACTCTACCTGACTTAAAAAGTAATAATAAGGGCTGGGCAGTAGCTCTCACCTAGCACTAGGCACGCTGGTCAGGAGCTACGCCTCATTACAGAAAAGCACACAGGGAGGGGTGTGCAAATCATAATAGCTGTAGTGTCCGGATAGCATTGCCGATTGGCAACCAATGATGTTACTGGAGCTCAGTCAATGAAGATCAAGGCTCTGGCTCCGTACGTTTTTAAATGTGAATGAAGCCTTACAAAGAAAGTAAGACCAGATGTATGCAAGAGAAATTGTTCGATGGCTGCAACAAGAAACAACAACATAGGTCTCCTCTGCTGTTCTTCAAACATGTTTGAGACTTTGCACCAGTTTAAAATGTATCTATGAATTTGCTAATTTTTTTCTCATGCTACCCAAGATTGCTACCTAAGGGAGGAATAAACAACCACACAACCCTCCGTGTTGTAAGTCGTCTTGAATGGAAAACCCTTAACCGCATCGCTGCTGCGGCGATTTTTGCGCTGTGCGGCTGTTTTCCCTTTTCCGCTATACATGACGAGCTCAGCTCGTCATCAGCACACGCCACCCGTGGGTGATGACGAGCTGAGCTCGTCATCAGCATCGAAAGGGTTAAATCAAAGCTCTGCACCATTTCAGTTCATTTTTAGGGTATCATTTGGTAAATCATTCTGAAATACTGGTGCTCTAAAGTGTCTAGAGTACAACACCTCAATGCTATACCAAGCACCATAAATACACAAATTAGTAAACATATTAAACGATAATTCAGGCAATCCACAGAATTGTACCTTCATTTTGATTTAAAAAAAAATATGCTGGTACAGCTCTCCTGGAAAGAGCCAAATGAAATTCGGGATTCATATATTACCCAAGAAATTTGGGATCCATATATATTACCCAGTGCATTCGAGAAAGGGTTTCATTTTTTACTAACATGTCATTAACAATTTAAGTAAATGAAAACAACTTTTCCCTTGGTTAACTCTGTGTTTCTTTGTACGGTTTTGGATATGCGTCAACAGCTAAGTGGACTTTGAACAAAAGAAAAGCCAAAGTAACCTGCAGAGCTGCTCAAAACTGTCTTCTTACTGAAAACCATAAGCTGCACGCCTGCCTCTTACATTTCACACTGCTAAGCCGAAGCGCTGGTCCCATAATACCATAACTGTGCCTCGGACATGGAAACATTTCCCACATAAGATCAAAAACAAAGACGACACACTTCCAACCACACTCCCACATGGTGTTGCTGCGAGCAACCCATGTAACTTAGTGATTCAGTGCCCCACATTGGGTAGTAACGGGTAAATAAATGTTGCAATATGTCATGCCTTCCCCTTAATTATCACAGGAGCCAGAGGGCGGTCTTTAACACATCTTTATTCTTTCATGCCCTACTCCTAACTGCCCCTCGGTCCTTGTCCCTCCTATTCCTGTTCCTACTTCCAGCTCCGCCCCCCAACCACTAGACTGCATCACGACACGACATCTCCCCCCTTCTTAACAAACAAAGTTGATTTCCGAAACGTCTATAGTTTCTTGGTCAGCTGCACAGGGCTGCGACCCGTCTGTTTGAGTCATGAGACACATCTCCATTACAAACTCAAGCTCAGTCTGTTTCTCAGGCGTCAGCAGGGTGCTGTCTGTTGAAGATACTTCGTTGTGTCTTTCCGGCTGTCTTGACGGGAATATCGCTTCTTGTGATGTGGCTGTCGATGGCTCCGCCAGAAGTCGGCTGTCCGTATTCTTTTGTAATTCTTGTTCAAGTGGCAATTGATCGCTTACATGTGTGCCCGTTGTTTTGGTTTTCTTCCGAGCGCCTGCATGCACTTCTATTTCTCGTTGTCTTATTCGGTCAGGGGCAACACTGTCCTCCTGTCCGTGGACAGGTATACCAGACAACATAGGCGCACGTTTCCCTTCTGACTGATGATGATGACCTCTCTTTCCCAACGTGTTAGCCCTTCTGGGTAGGGTGACTGGGTGGTCCCTTTCTGCCAAGCGGGTATAGTCACCTGCATCTGTGCTTCTTCGGTGCCCCTTTTGCGTAAGCCTTGCTGACCCCTTCAATGGTGACGGTATATTCTTCACATCATGATGTTCCTTGAGCTGACATGGCATGTTGTTTTGTGGGGAGTTCAGGCATTGCGGGTTGTTGGCCTGAGGTGTGTTGTTTTGGACAGGGAAGACGGTCTGTGCTTCCACTGTGTTTTCAGGTGGTGGACACCGTGACTGTTGTCGGTACCAGGATTCTGTTGATCTAAGTGATCGTCCGGACATGCTTCCTGAATCGGTCGATGACACACTCCTGGAGTCGACGCTATCGAGGAGACACTCCTCTGGGTGCATCTCTTGAAGTGTCTTTTGTGTTATTGCTGTGACGGGGTTGTTTGCTAGCCACGTATTTACTTCCTTGGTTTGGTCTTGGAACATTCAACTCTTCTCTGTTTTCTCCTGATCACGGATGTCTTGAGCGTATGCGTCTTGAGTTGTTCGAGTGTGTGTGTGTTTCGGTTTCTGGAGATGGCGTGGCTTGTCCCCTCGCCTGTGTTTGGTCCTTTCCTCATAACCGTTGAGTCGACTGTCGTCGGTCTCCTCTGTGTGGTCTGTATCTCTGCTTGATGGTTCTCCAGAGTAGTATGTTAGTTTCCGGATATAACGTGACTTGTCCCCTCGCCGGTGTTTGGTATTTTCGTCATAACCGTTGAGTAGACTGTCTTGGGCCTCCTCTGTGTGGTCTGTGTCACTGCTTGATATGTCTCCAGAGTAGTGTGTTGAGTGACTTCTCGCGGTTATGTCAATCCGGTTGTCACAATTCCTGGTTGTCCCAGTCTTTCGTACACCCTTATCCATTGTCCTTTGTGTTGGTAACTCAGGGAGTTCCCTGTCACTTTGTCTCTCATGGTATCTTGTCTCTGGTCCGCTGTCACTTCGTCTTTCATGATATCTTGCCTCTAGTCCGCCTTCGCCCTCCCTCTCTCGGGTTTTGTTAGTCTCCTGGGCTTTCCTTTTGTTTGTCTCCTGGGCTTTCCTCGCAGACATGGGGGATGTCTCCTTCCTTCTCTTTTTGTTTCCTGCTTCCCTGTCACTTTGTCTCTTATGGTGTCTTGTCTCTGGTCCGCTGTCACTTCGTCTCTCATGATATCTTGCTTCTAGTCCGCTTTCGCCCTCCCTCTCTCGGGTTTTGTTTGTCTCCTGGACTTTCCTCGCGGACATGGGGATGTCTCCTTTCTTCTCTTTTTGTTTCCTGCGTCCTGGTGGAATTCTTTGAATGCTTCCCTCGCTGTGACCCGCTCTCCAACTTCGGCTCTCCTGATGATCTCTTTTAGCGAAAACCGCCCTTGAATGATCTTGCGCTTGGTGTCGGGTCTTGAACAGCCTTCAATCACCCGCAGTCGGATTGCATCTTCATTTGTGAAAGTGTCGAAGTGGCAACTATCACTAGACGTTGTAGCCGGGTAATGAAGTTTGGTAAGGATTCTAATGGTTCCTGCCGTGCTGCATTGAAAACAATGCGTTCATGATCCACGTCTTCCTTTGTGTAGAAATGAGCGAGCAGCGCCTCTCTGAGTCCCCTATATGTCTCTGTGTCTTTTGCTGAAAATGTTTTGATTAGGCGTCGGCCTTCGTTACCCACCAGCTGAAGCAATAGTAGTCGACATCTGCTATCCCTCCGCTCACCGGTCGTTGTGAGGAATTCGTCCAACGACTCCAGCCACCTTGACTATTCAGGACCTAAACAGTGGGCGCTGGTCTGTGCCACTGGAGGAGGTACTCCGATGCAGGGGTTGGGTTTATGCGTGTCTTTCCTCACTGGCATGATGGTGGAATGTGCAAGCTTCAGTTAGAAGGACTTGGTTTCTTGAGATCAGCTTGATCGTCACTCACCCATTGGCGGTATGTTTCTTTGTTCGTAATTGTTGCGTTTGGTTGTTCGTATTTGCTTATACTTGTTGTGTGCGCTCACCAAGGCTAGTTTGTGCGCTCACCAAGGCTAGTTCTTTTGTGTTTGCCAAAGTATGTTGTGGTTTCCTCTCGTCCTTACCGCTGTTTGTTTCTTGCGGTCGCTTGTGCTTGTGTGATTACGTTTTGCTCTCTTGCAGTCGCTCGTGTTTGTTCACTCTACTGTTGTCTTTACTTGTGCTTGTTTCCTTATTCTATCTCTTGTATTTACGCAGGCTTATTTTATTGCTTGTTTGTCGTGCATTTACCAATGCTTGTCGTATGTGTGTCAGTCTTATTCTGTCTCTTGCACTTTGCTTATTATTCCTTCTTATTTTCTCACGCTTGTTGGCAGGTTCCACAGCTGCCTGACCCTAACATGGCCGACACATACAATTCAATGGGGGCCTATGGCTGGCGCCTGACTTTAAGATGGCCGCCGCTCGAGACAGACTTTTCTTATAGTTGCTCGAGATTTCTTCGTGTGAGTGCCAAATTTAAAGTCTCTGATTTTTTCTGGCTTATTACTTGGGAGCGCGAACGCTCAGGACTCACCCCACGCCTCTTTGGTGCTATCGGCAGGCGGTCTCGAGTCCGGTCTTCTCTTTCTCTTTTCCGCGCTCTTTCCGAGCATCGCGTCGGGACCCCTGCAGGCTCTCGGGTGTCAGGCCACCCTTCGGAGGCACAAAGGTCAGCGGGTAATGCCTCCGCTATGTTGATCAGCAGGTCTGGGGCACGGGCAGCAGTTTCTTTGAAACAGCGCTGATCCTCGCGCTTTGGGCAGCATACGCGCGCACTGCTAGAGGTGATCCTGGTTCCGAGCCCCCGCAGGCTACGCCGACACAGGCTGCAGGCTCACCGTGTTCGTTGGCCATTTCTCCCGAACTAGGGACACTCCGGTAGCCCTCCAACAGTGCAGGCAGCTCCCTTTTTTTTCTTCAGTTACCGGCCATTGGATTCTGGGGCAGCATTCAGGCGCGGTGTGTGGAGTATTCCATTTTCGCGCTCCTCACGCGCTGCGCTGACACAGGCTGCAGGCTCCCTGTTTTCTTGGCCGTCCACGGGCGGCAGGGGTCTTAGGCAAGGTGGGCTTCAGTTGCTATCCCACCCTCGTCGCCATTGTCATGCCTTCCCCTTAATTATCACAGGAGCCAGAGAGCAGTCTTTAACACATCTTTATTCGTTCATGCCCTACTCCTAACTGCCCCTCGGTCCTTGTCCCTCCTATTCCTGTTCCTACTTCCAGCTCCGCCCCCTAACCACTAGACTGCATCACAACACGACACAATACAATAATACAATACAATACAACACAATTACTCTTAAGCTTCAGTCTTTTTTATGTATTTTAAAAAGCAAACAGAGCTTGGGGAGAGGCAATAGGACGTTGAATAAGCAGGGTGTGTGGGTGATTATAAGGAATATTTTCGTTCTACCTCACCACAAGAAGGAAAGTCTAGAAACCAGAAGGCAAGCAGTGTAGAATTACAAATGCCCACTTGCATCTTGCGCGGCCGTGCACATGTGACATGTACCAAACAGTAAAGGGGATCAGGACATAAGAATATGTTTTCTTTCCAGGAGTAAAGGAACTTTTAGGACTATTTCAACAATGGAACATCTAAAGAAAAAAATAACTGAACAAAATAAATTTGATATCAAAAGTAAAGATCACAGTTTAATTTGTACATAAGAACAAACCTGTTAATTATAGTATTTTGCTATACATTTTGTATGCAATGAAAAGACCCAAATAGCACTTGACACGACGAAGCGTTTTGCCTAGTCAGGTTTTCCAGCTCCAGTATTCACTAAGTATTTCATGTGATACATGATCAGCGTAAACGGGGTTGTCACACCAAATTGTTTCTGCACACCACAGATGTTTCTGGAAAATGCGCCGAGCTTGGTGGCCGCTCTCCGCCTCTAAGCAGCAATGCTACTGATCATTGTACAACTAATTACTACAAACATGTCCAAATCAGTTTCTGGATTCTTTGCTCAATCTCTGTTCAACAAGGTTTGACCTGGGAGACCGACATTTGAAGCTGGCACCTGATACACAAACACTTCCCCTCCGTGTCTGAGCGGGAAAGCACTCCACAGCTGGCAGCCATTACTGCATATACGCATGTGGTTTTAAAACAGACGCACTCGCTCGCGCCCTCCTAGATATAATCATGTTATAGGATCTCTCTGAATGAAAAACAACAAATAACCCGGCTCTCAGTCTTGTATAAAGAAGCACTGGTACAACCAATAGGTCTCGCCTATCAATGGTCGAAGTGGGGGGAAAAAGTAGGGGAACTCTGGGCGGAGCATCAGGGGGTGGGAATAATCAGAGGATTGGGTCAGCGGTGTGGCTAGAAAGAGAAAAATATACCAATGTTTAGTTTGTTTGGCATTTCACTGACCAGTTACAGATTATACCGTTATTTAATGCAACCAGTAGATACACATTTATTTGACGTTTAATATATGAGTTATTGACATTAAAATACATTTACAATGTGGGATATGTTTTCAATCTCAGAATGTTCCAAATACGCTTATAAGTGTAATCATAAGCCAATTGTCATTGAGCCATGCAGTTTCTTTCATCAGCACTTCTCCCTTTTTCTAATAATTTCTGAACATAAAATTTGGGTTTAAAATCTGTGACAGGAGGTCCCATGTGTTGGGGAGCACTGTTGATTACATTATTCGGGGCCCCTCGGTCAATGCAAAATTGTAGATCTACGTTTTTTATATGCTTCACACAACATGTCATGAAGCCAGCATTAGATGCCTCAGTTTCCTGGTATTGTATCTAGACATAGCACTCACAAATGAATATATACACCTAAAAGAACTAAGACCTGTTGGTTTTGCAGATTATTTTAGCAGTATCAGATTAATGAAATACAACTAATACAAGCGCCTTGAGACCCTCCGGCTGAGTAGCGCGCTATATAAATTTCTTGATTGATTGATTGAACTATTATATTAATAGTTTGTGTAATTACTACTTAAGTTAGCAAGCAATGAGAATTGCAGATGCATCAATTCTGAAATTATGAGACATTGGTAGAGTCAGAAATAGGTAGTGGACCTTGGATTATCTCAATCAGTTATTCTCTACCCTTCAGACTACTATCCTCTGCAAACACTATTAGACGCCTTCATCCTTTGTCTCTCCATGAGCACTGTAGGCATCTAGAAATACCACCCACAACAGAGACTGCATGAAAGAAGTTCAAACATGAATGGCATATTATCCTAGTTTGCAAATGTTTTCCACATAATTATAGCCATGCCGTATTTTTCACATAATACATCTCCTGTTGCATAATCTGATGGTTTGAACTAAAAAATTGTTTGTAGCTCCAACAGATCAAAACAATGTGGCTTGTGCTGCTGTGAAGCGGAGGGCCTTTTACAAAGGTTGACTGGTCACCGTTCTCACTGCTGCATGTATGTTAAACTGCTAATATTGAGATGAAAGCTTTGCAGAGACTGTTAGAATTTGTGAAAATGTAAAATAATAAAGTATCAGAATATGTACCACATTACGCTGCAGCCTTCCTTTGCTGCATAATTTAGTCAACACTGCAACATATTTTGTCCTCCACTGCTGCATAATTGCAGTGCCCCCAAAGCAGGAAGCACATGTTAAAAGTGCTTGTGCATGAAGCAAAGAGACCATGAAGTTTGCTAATTTAGGAGCATATTTACGGGAATGGTGCTGCAGCGCAGGAAGTTACTCTACTGTGCTGCCCTGCGTCACTGGGAAAGGGCAGGAATGCACTGTATTTATCCAATATGGTGCATTCCTGTCCTTTCCCAGTGCACTGGTGCCATTTCGTCAGCCTAGCACAAATAAAGGCACCTTTGCATCATGGTGCAAGGGCGCGTCTGTTGCATGCAGGATTGTTTTTGTGCAGGATAGGGCACTGTCCGGCACAAAAATAATCCAGAGAGTCTCCTTCCTCTTTCTATGTGTGCTGCACAGATAGAAAGAAGAAAAAACAGGAAAAATGAAGATATTTCTCCTTGGTGTGCTTCCCTTGGGAAGGCGTTGAGGTTCTGTGAAATTCTGTTTTGTCTCGTGAGGTTATGGTTCCGTCACGATTTTGGTGATGTTGTACCGTATTTAGTAAGTGCGGCTAATATGGAGTGAATTTGTCGCGTTAACTAGTGAGTTCATTACGTATTCAGAGACTTTGTCTCGAATATGGGTTCCATTTTGTTCATGCCTCCATTTTGTGTTGCCATCACGTAGGCCCGTGGGCTCGTGGAGGTAACCAAACAAACAAAGTTGCATGGGCTTCGTTGTTCATGCACTTATTAACTAGGCCTCTTCTTGACTCTTGAGTGAACTGTAAGAAACTGACCTCGCTAAGCCAATTTCCTTGGTTGATCGTTGTCTGAGATTGCCAATCAATGTTCAGGACATCGTTAACTTTTAGGTTCTTTACACATGCTTTATCTTGCTCGCTATCTGTCATTGTTTCCTTTTCTATGCTCTTTCATTACATGCATTGTGCTTTCAATTATGGGTTTGTCCGGCTTGTGGAGATTGGATTTGGGACATTCCTAATAATTAACTTGTGGGTTGGGGCAATGTAAACTGAGGTCTTTTGCTATGTGATACTTTGTTTGAGAATGTACCTTAATGGCTAGAATTTTGCGCAGTGGGTGTGCATTCGTAATGTGAATTTTGGCATATAAAGGGATGTCTTGCCTTACAAAATTGAACAGTCTCCTGAGTTGTACACTGTGTTGTATTTCTAGGACTTCTGTTACTAGCTGCAGCTAATAAATTTGGTCTCTGACGCCACCCAGAAGTATTCTGTGTCTCTGTATACCAAGACAGGTGAATCCGAAGACTTTGGGCGTGCCCCTGGCCCCGCTGGGTTTAAAAACCTGGTTCTTCAGTTTGCGTCCAACGTGGGGCGACTTCAGCGGTACCGGTCCAAGCCCGAAGATCGTGAGGAGCTTCGTGAGGAAATTCTGGAAGAGGGCCCCCACTTTATCGACCCCTGCATGTCGACTGTGGACCGAAGGTGTTTACTGCGAGGCTTCCCCTTTCCGACGGCTACGAAGGACTGCTGCCCTGACTGTCGCCCTGTCTTGGACCCTCTTGTGATGATTTGTAAGGCGAGACAATAGACGGTCTTCTGGTGGCGTGACAGACATTTTGGTTAAGTACATGTGGGTCGCTCCCACAACTTTGTTTGGTTTCTTTGATTTGGTTGTTGCAATTACAAAGCAGAGGGGCTCGTATATTTGCGAGAATATCGTTTTTTGATAACCCCTTGAAGTTTGAATCTAGATTAGTGAGCTATAAGATGCCTGATCTTAGCAAATTTAGGAAATGGTTTTGTTGTAGTTGTAATAGGGATTCCCGATTGGAGGACTCGTGTCCGATACCTCCGATTGGAACTCAAACTTATGAGCTCTATTCAAAGCATGGCGTGGGTCCAATTACGTTTAATGAAGTATGGATCCGTTATACGAAGAGAGATGGTGTCTTACGATGGCCCCAACATGGTAGTTTCGAATCAGAGGTTTTAGATAACCTAGAAGATACGCTATTTGAGAAGAAAGCCCAATGGCGTAAGGAAGCCAAACAGCGAGAAATTAAGCAAGCTAAGAAAGATAGGAAAGGAAAGAATATATCGATAATGCAAGCTGCTGGAGGAGGAGCTACGCGAGCATCCGAGATGGCCGCGTGAGCACAGAGCTCCCGGGACTCGCGCACTCTTCGCAACTTATCCTCAGCTCGTCATGATGCACGGTTGAGCTGTGCTGATGACGAGCTAAGCTCGTCATGATCAATGGACCTAACGATAAGTCAGCATAGGAGGGGAAAACACCTAGCAGCCAAGGTGTTAAGAATAGGCAACAAGTATTTTTTTCTTGGCTCTAGATACAGCCCGCAAAACATGACAAAATGCATTGTATCTTGTACAGAGAACTGGTCGCAACTACAAGGCAAGGCTAATTCCGGCTTCTGCCAACTTTTAAAAGAACCTAAATAGAAATGTAACAAATTAAATCTGAACTTAGTTAAGAGGAACCTATGGAAGGGAATTGTCACAAAACCAAGGTAAGGTGCTAGTGAAAATGAGTTAACAAGGAGGCAATGTTCCCTAACTGACGGTTTTGCCAGTTCACATTCTTCACGGCACGCTTCCCTCCTTCCCATGAAGGACTTTTTTACAAAATCGATATCATGTACCTTGATGTTCTCAGCGGAGGAAAAAAGCTCCGGACGTCCCAGGTCTGACAATGCCCTAGCCAGATAGACCAGCCAGGGGATCTTATTAGATTTGTCCAGGTACAGAACATCAGACATGATCTTATGGTTTAATGGGAGTTCTTCATTCATCCATGTTTTTAACCAAAAGATCAGAGGGGCCATGCTCAGCATGTCAGACAAAAAGTTTAGGCCCACTTCTTTGTGAATGGAGTAGGTTGGGGTCGACTGTGGTACAGAAAGCAGGGTTCTAATGAATCTATTCTCTGCTCTCTGGATTGGTTCCAAGTTTACATAACCCCACAATGCGGAACCATATAATGCAATGGCCACAGGTTTACTCTTATAGATTTTTAACAGAGCTTCCATAGGCCTAGCCCCTAGCCTACCAGCAAAACCCAAGAGTGCTGATGATGATCTAATGACAGCCAACCTTTTGGCTCTTACCTGCGGGCCCAAAGTCCCTTTCTGATCAAACAGTACGCCTAAGTAGGGAAATGTAGATACCCTTGAAACCGTGTCCCCCCTACATGTGAATGTTTTGCTTCTCTTCTTACTACACTCACGGCCCACCACCATTGTATGTGACTTGGTTACGTTTACCTTAAGATCCAATAGCTCCATAAACGAACCAAAGGCATTCAAGATGCGCTGGAGGCCGACACCCGTGCGAGCGATCAGTACGGCGTCATCCGCATATAGGAGCGCCGGGATTTTAACGGCTCCTGCATGCGGGACGTCGGCTTCCTGCTCCCCTAGGTGCGCGCCCAAGCCGTTGATATAGATGGTGAAGAGTAAGGGGGCTAATATGCAGCCTTGCCGTACCCCCTTTAATGATTTAAAGAGGGGGGTACACCTACCCTCATTCGTTACACGTACGGCTGCAAAGAGCTCTTGGTGCAGAGTGGCCATAAAGGTAACCAATGCCTCGTCAATACCCATCTCCAACAAAATGGCCCACAACTTTGTCCTATTGGCCAGATCAAAAGCCGAGGAGAGATCCATGAAAGCTAGGAACACGGACCCCTCCTTGGCCACGGTATATTTGGAGATGAGCAAGTGTAAGTTGGCGCACTGTTCAATTGTCCCTTTTCTTTCCCTAAACCCATATTGGATCTCAGACAACCCACCACAGCTCTCAACATTTTCCCTTAACCTAGATAAAAGGACTCTACCTAAGATTTTTACAGATGAATCCAGGAGGGATATAAGCCTATAACAGCCGGGATCATTCCGCTGGCCTTTTTTAAAAATAGGGACGATGGTAGAGGTGTCCCATGAGGCAGGTGCTGGGTTGCCATTGACTGCATTGAACACGTTTGCCAAAACCTCTGCCCACAATTTTGGTGAATACATGAAAAAGTCAGCGGGGACTCCATCGGGACCGGGTGCCTTATGCTTTGTGGTAGCCAAGATAGCTTTTTCCACTTCTTGATGGTTGAAAAAGATGGGGCGGGCTGCTAAGGTTACCGACGGAACACATTTAATTACTTCGTCAGTATCCCTGTATACATTTTTAAAGTGAGACAACCATTTTTCGTCAGGGATGACACAGTCCATGGATTCATTATTATCATCTGAGAAAAAGGGCTGTTTAATAATCTCCAAAAATGTCCTACTATCCTTCAGGACTGCTACCGAAAGAAGGTTATCCCACGCTTCATGTTTAATGGTTTCCTTTGGTTTTTTTACGGCTAGCTTGTAAGTTTTCCTTAGTCTGGTGATCTCATCTTTTTCCCTGGGGGTATTTTTAAGGGCTGCCAGCAGTAATCTATGGGCTTTAGAACATGCTGAGTCAAACCAGCGCTTATTTCCTGGGGTTCCTTTTTTTGGCTTAACTAAGAGATCCTGTGACACCTGCCCACATATTGCCTCAAATGCCTCTACAATTTCTTTGCCCTGGGCACGAGGATTTTTACAAATCTCAACCAGGTCCTTAATCTTTAGGAAATTTTCTGCATAGAATTCTCCCGGGACCACCTTTGCCCATTTCACGCGCCTGCCTTGATCAGAAGTCTTCAGGGGGTGAGCGGGCCTTGCTAACATTGGGGGTAACCCCATGTGGACTCCCCAAGCCACTTCAAGTACTACCGGGTTATGATCGCTAAAATGTGTTTGTACCGTACGATAGGCAATAACCCGGTTTAAAATACCTTGGGTTACAAAGATATAATCTATTATTGTACCTTGGAGGACACCAGTAAAAGTTGGCAATCTAGGGCCACCATCTGGTTCGTGCAAATCGAAGTTGGCAAGAAAATCTTCTAACTCCTCTCCCTCTGTAGTATGTTCGAAGTGGGGTCCCTCTGATCCTTCGTCCCCATCATCACTACTTCTCCTACAGACTAGGTTACATGGGTGAATGTTAAAATCGCCTAATAAAATATACTCTAAATCATACTTGGTATTCTGGCTGGCTAATTTTAAAATACTATCTAGGTTAGCAATGTTACATCCTCTATGGTCGCTGTTCCCAGAATTATAAAAGCTTATATATATAGTCCTGCTAGTATTATTAATCACTCTTTCTACCATTAAAATGTTATGGGAATCAGTGCTAATCTGCCTACAACTTCCCTTCAGATCTATGGAAAACAGAATTACAAGGCCTCCCTTAGCTCTCCCCATACGACTGGGGACAGCTGCTTTAGTAAAACTGGTAAACCCATCCCACCAAAGATTGGCGGATGTGTCCCAGGTTTCCTGGAGGGCAATAATATGGTGGCCTAAAACAAAGCTTGACCATGCCTTATCCTGTCGTTTTGCATTTAGCCCTGCTATGTTCCAGCTTATCATCTTGCAAGAATCTGTGGGTGTCTTAGGCTCTGAGTACCGCGCCAATGCCCCTTCAGCTGCTCGTGGCAGTTGGGTCCCTTCATTGGATCCCACTTTCGAAAGGCTCTGCAGGTTATCACTGGCAAGGCTCTGATTCGCACAGTGCTCAAGCAAGTTTAAATTTAAAGTGGGGAGATGTTCATGTTTTGATGTGACTTGGTCTTCTTGCCCTATCTGGGAGATGAACTCACTGGGATCTGAGCCATTAATAAGTTGAGTGCTCTGATCTAGTTGCTGATCTAAGGCATCTTTTACCAAATTAGTATCCTCCAGATGTCAATCGCAGTCATTTAAATTGGATAAGACTCCAAACCTATTTCCCGTTCCAAATCCCCAATCAAAAGGGGTGGCCGCCTGACCCCATCCGCTTGCTGTCGTGTTCCACATGGGTCGTGGGGTATTTGGGCGCATCGAGAGCTGTTCATTTCCCGTCTGGGCTATAAACCCATTTCCCTGACCTCTGTGATCATATCCCGGGGTGCTTGGTCCCCACCTGTTTATAATGGGCCAATTTAACCTAGGTGTTCTGGCAGTTAGCCCAGTTGGATAGTTACATTGCCCTGTCCCATGACTGATCATAGGATGGAAACGGTCATTGTTATATCTGGGTCGAGTATCCCCTCCCCAGTTAGTGACTCTTGTATTCCTTCTAGGTCTAGGGATGTTAGAGGAGGTCGCGATCTGATTCTCACTATAAAAGAATTTCAGAGTAAGGGGGATTATGGAACCACTTCTTCGTTGAGGTGGGAAGATGTTGGCCAGGACATTTGGGAGTACCTCTGTGTTAGCAAAGTTTAATACTACGCAGTCCCCCTTAAACTTCTTTGGCTTGTTCCCAATCCATGATACCCTCCTTGTCATTACAATTTCCCCTGCTAGCTGGTCAGTCCCCTGATATGCGATTCGCATATTATTAGTGAGCCAATGTAAAGCTTTATCTTTTAGTCCTTGAGTAGATTCTATTTGGCCATGTGATAAAGTAGGGACATTGGCCAATACCAGAACTACTGGTGAAGCTTCCATGATGAATTGTGATGAATCATCCCCTAGATGCAGTGGTGCTGGCGCAACAGGTGGTAAAGTGGGGGACTCTCTTACTGCTTCCTGGCTAGGCGCAGGTGGTGGTAGCTGCCCTGGCGGGATAGACTGTAGTTGGCCTTCCGTAGGGCCTATGTCCAGTCTCCTCCTCAGCTATAGCTACTGGTTTACTGACATGAGTAACTAGATTCCCCAATTCGTCAGCCAACTTACTTTGCGACCCACCCATCTTTTTCACCTCTGCAGTTAATTTGTCTATCTTCCCAATCAATGGCTTAATGATGGTCCTGATTTTCATGTCTATCATATCTGAGATCCTATTGAATAGGTCGTCGTCAATGATATGTCTTAACTCATCGTCATCATCACACTCCACATTTTTCCCTTTGCGCCTAGGCGGTGTAGTGAGCTTTTTTCTTCCTGACTGTTTCCCCCCACGCTTAGACTGAGATTTTCTACAGGTTCTCACAGGCCGTATTACGGGCAACGGGGATGAGGGAACTTCCACTACAATATTTTGCTGTTGATCAGGGTCAGACACTGCATTTGTTGACAAGTCAACTAGCAAATCTGAGTTTTCATCATCATTGCCGATGTCTTGAGAATTAAGGTCGGGTATATATGTTATGGGGTCTTGTGATGGTGTATCAGACATTGGTGCATTAGGGGAAGGGCTCGTTGGGGGCAAAATTGGTGATTGGCTCAGACCTAGGGATTGCCTTCTTTCATTATTTATTTTTTTGACCACTTGTACTAAGAAAGAATCTAAGGTGTTAAGTGACTCTGTAGCTACAGGTGCCAATTTTCTAGGCATATTTACAGCAGAATAAAGATGCTATCAGAAGTCAAAAACGGCACTCAAATAATTGACTATAGGAGCAATAAACAATACTATATAAAATACACAATACTAACAATACTAACAAAACGGGGAGGAAACACTATCATACGACGATAGGGAGATTCCTGTCCAATCAGTTCAAAGACCAAATACAAACGGCAGCTAGGGTCCAACTCAGTATGAGATAACCTGTTCAAAGCGACCAGCACTAAGATCGTATTCACCTCAGTTAGGTCGCCTGCATAACAGGGTTACTTTTCAGCAAAGTCCTACTTAAGTTCATATAAGGTAGATCAAATCCTCATCTTTAACAGTAATCCCTCCTACTAATCCGGGTTCCTGGGCGATTCAGTAACGGATCAGAAACGTCTTCCTACTGACCCCCGTCTGGTAACCGGCGAAAGAAAGGAGGGTAAGAATGGCTGATAATACTGGCCGAAGAAAGTTCAGTAAAGATGTACAGCAATAATCCACGATATTTTCCACGTGTAGTACAGTACCTTAGCTGCTCGAAGATGGAGATATCAGGGAAATGGCCTTGCCTGGCCTTTTCATGCCTCTGAGGGCCACAGAGGGCCCGCCCTTTGCCCGTGCTTCACCCGGGCGCTCCCGCGCGCGACTCGCGGGGCGAGAGGCGTTCCACCCTTTTACCGCGCCTCCGGGCGCTCTGTTGGCGTCTCAGCCGCCGGGGCACCTGGAAATTGTAGTTCCCTGCCCTTGCGGCGGCGATGTTGTGTGCGCGGCTGCGCCGGTAATCCTTGCGCCGTTTCCCTCACGGCAGAGTTCTGGCAGCCTCTAGGTTCCTGTATGACAAGCCGTTCCCCTCACGGCACTGCTGGCTCTCAAGTAAGAAATGCTTCCCCAGTTACTAGGTCATTCAGGCGTTAGTGGGTCTATGGCTGAAAGTTTGGGGGGGTGTGGGGCGGTATGGCTGAAGTAAAGCAAGGTTGAGGCAAGGCTGAGGCAAGACTAAGGCTGAGGCCAGGGTGTGTCAATGTCAATGTAAAAACCGGCTACTCAATTTCTTCCGCCTCACTCCTCCGTTGCCTATGCTCACCTGCAGCCGTGTATTTCCTCCCTTGCTCCCGCCTGCGCCGGGTCCGTGATTAAATCTCTGGCGTCTCTGAGCAGAGCAGTCCCAGTGGGACCCCGCCGCCGCCGCTAGAGTAGAAGGTAGTAGTAGTAGGTCGGCGCTAGTGTTGATGGTTAACGGCTGCCCGGCAGCTTCGGGACCTTCGATAACTCCGTCTGACCCGGGGGGGTACTGCAGCTGCAACTCAGCAGCCGTGGCTCGGTGGCTCCGCGCTTTACTCCTTACTCTGCTCGCTCTGCGGCTCCCGTCTCGTGGCTTGCTCCTCTGTGGCTACACAGCTGCAACCCCGGTATACTCAATCTAAAGGATACCCTGGTGGCGCCAGCCGTACCCCGGAGGACGCCAAGGCAGATTCAACCGCGCCTACTGATCCGTCTCTTCAAGACATCATGAGCGCCATTGCTAACATGAAGGAGACCATCGGCCAGCAGTATGAGGCTCTAGCTCATAAAATCGACACAGTTGCTATCGATGTCACCTTGATTAGAGCCGACCTGTCTAAAACTAACGAGAAGGTGAAATCGTTGGATTTGAAGACTTCTAGCCTTACAACCGATGTGTCGGAACTTCAAATCGAAATTGGCAATCTGAAATGAACTAACGATCTCATGTCTGGAGGATTTCAAAAATAGGGCAAGGCGCAACAACATCCGCGTCATAGGTGTCCCAGAAAACCCAGAGAATCATTCGATGGACCTCCTGGTGGAGGACCTTGTCCTGAACCATCTTGCCCCTACAGGACTGAGCAAGTTCTTTGCAGTGGAGCGTGCCCGTCGCGTTCCGGGTGGAAAGTCGAAACCGAGCGACCCTCTGAGGCCTATCATCGCCAAGCTCTTTCACTTCAGAGACCGGGATGCTATCCTGCAGGCTTCGAGGGTGAGCGACCCGGTAAAATTCGAAAATGCTACAGTCAACTTTTACCCGGACTTCACTCAGCTCATCCAGAGGCAAAGGATGGGTTTTCAGGGTGTGAAGCGACGACTCCGTGACTTGGGACTGAAATACGCGATGCTGTTTCCTACCAGACTTCGTGTGGAGTACGAGGACCGGACATTTTTCTTTGACCGACCAGAGAATGTGAGTGACTGGCTGGATTCTCTGCCTGCCCGGAACGACCAAACTGAGTACCCTGGTGGTGCCGAGGGTGGTGAGCCAGAACAGAAATGATGACTCAGCCCCAAGATTTCCGAACACTTGACTTTGTGCAGCTGGGTTCTATGATTTCTTTATTGTTGTACTTTATTGTTGTGTGCCCTAGGGTGGCGGGGGTGGTGGGTCTCCTTCCTCCTCCAGGGTCTTTTTGTAGATTGGGTAATGGTAGGGTGACAGGCATACTGCATGTTGGGGTGGCTTTCTAGTCTAATGCAGGGGTGCAGGGAGGGGGAGTTGTAACGGGAGTCGGTTGGGGGGTGGGGAGGTGTTTGTGAGTTTGTTTTTCTTCTTCAAGGCAACGTATTGTTTTTCTCCATGATTCGAATGTTGTGCTCTTTGTGGGGTGAGTTCTGCATCACTGGTTGGGATGGGGGGTAGTGGGTTGAGGTTAATATCTTGGAATGTCAATGGGTTGGGTGATAGAATAAAACGGGGAGTGGTGCTGCAATTCTTGCGTCGCCTGTGGTTCTTTTACAGGAGACACATCTGGTGGGAAACATGTGCCATGCCATGAATAGGTGGGGTTATTGTCTTGTTGCACACTCTGGGTTCACCACTGGTTCTAGGGGGGTGGGCATTCTTGTTCGGTCCTCTCTCCCCCTGGAGGTAGACAATGTAATCCTCGACGACAGGGGGCGCTACGCCGCTCTCACTGGTAGATGGGAGGGTAGGACTATCTTGTTGCTCACTGTATATGTTCCTCCGGGTCTCCAGACCTCTACTTTTTCAGATATTGGGGCGAGTGATGCTGGGACTCTCTGATGGTACTCTGGTTATGGGCGGGGATTTGAATTCTGTTGTTTCTGGTACCGTAGACCGTCACCCCCCCATGGATCTTCCTAAGTCCCAGTAATGGCTTGGTGGATTTTGACACTATTGGTTTAAAAATAAAAATAAAAAAAAATAAAAAATATAATGCAAGCTGCTAGGCAGTTTAAGGAAGATGAAGAAGATCGTGCGATTGAGGTGTAAGATAGACAACATTGCATGGCCATTGACAAATGTTATCCGGCTTTGCTACCTCTTCTTCCGAATGCGACAAATGACCCTGAAAAGGATCCTTTAATGTGGCATTTTTTGACATTACCACCCCCTTATGTGCAGAGTGCTACGGCACCTCCGCGACCCCCAGTTGTTCAACCCCCTGGTGTTGTTCAGCTGCCAGATGTTCCCCCACAGTTGGTTCTTCCTCCATTGGCGCAGCCTTCTCTAGGGCCGCCAGCTTTGCTATCAGTTCTGCCTCAAACTCCTTTGCCTTCCTCTCCTTTGCCTTCGACTTCCTTTTCTACTGACCCTATGTCTTTGTCGCCTCAAAACACTTTGTCTCATGTCCTTATGTCAACTTCTTCTCCTTCTACTCGAAAACGGATGACTGAGACTGTTGCTAGTCTTTTTTCTCCACTCTTTGGGTCACTGAGTATGACCCCGGTTTCGGAACGTAAGCAGAGTCGTAGTCAGCTTCCTGGTCCCGAAGAGCGGGCAGTTTTGGATCTTTTGGCTCATAGATGGATTTTTAAAGTTTCTAGGTATGATTTACAAGCGGTTATGGATGTTTTCCTACAGTGGGATCCGCCTAAGCAAAGGTATGTTTTTGATGTAATGTGTACTTTCCTTCGTGAAGAATGGGAAAATAATGAGTTGGGTCTGATTCCGCAGGAAGTGCTTGATGTTCAGTCTGAATTTGCTAAAGGGACGATAGAGGGTCCCGATGTTGAGGAAGCGGTAGAGACACTTCTTGCGTTTAGGTGTAGACTTTCTTCTCAGTCGTTGTTCGAACCTGATCCTTCTGTTAGGAGGAAAGTGAAGCAGTACCCGATGAGAGAGGTTCCTCCTGTATGGAGAGAGGCAGTTGCTGCTGATCTTAATAATGGTATTGCAGCTGCACCGGCTCATTTTCAGCGAGTATGGGTACATGTTCCTTGGAAGAGAGCAGAGGTCCTGGAGCTTAAGCAGACTTTGCCTGACCCCCGTAAAAATCCTGCTGGTTACTACAAGGAGTTGTCCCAGACAGTTGATGCGTGTGTTATGAATTTAGCTGACGTGGATATGTTGTTGGGTAATGTGGTCCCTCAACCTTTGTGGGCGAAGATCCGTCACGAGGATCATGCGGTAGAGTTAGGAGATACGTGGGTTAATATTGCTGCTGCAGATGGTCGACAGGTAGGAGGTGCCAAACCTGAGCCTTTAGTTGCAGAATTACCTGGTAGGATTATTAATTTAATGAAAACCTTGATGCCTCCTATGCGAGTGAATTGGGACAAGTTAGCAGCATGCAAACAAAAGAAAGACAAGAGTGTGTCTGATTTCTTCACTAGGTTTGAAGAAACATTCATTGATCACAGTGGTCAGGACATGAGTACAGAAGGTGGTCAAAGATTGTTTGTGGACAAGTTTGTTTTTAATTTGCTTCCCGAACTTTGTAATAAGTTGAAGGACTCTGAGAGTTCATGGGCTGTTTCTTCTTCGGCCCAGATATTGGCTACTGCACAATATTACGAGAATAGAGATAAAGATGAGAAGGATAAAGTAGAGAAGAAGACTAAAGAATTGAAAACTAAGGTTCTTTTACAGCAGGCGTATCCGCCTCGCTCTAATCAGCGTCAACTTCAGCAACCTTCCCAGTTTCAGCAGCCCCCACAGTTCCAGAGATTGTTGCAGAAGCCTGAGTCTTTTCCTCCGCGACTTTCGCTAGGCCCTAATCAGTGTGCTTATTGTAGGGAGGAAGGTCATTTCAAGAATAGTTGTCCGGTTTTGCTACAACGTACGAATGATGGTCTTCAACAAGCGCCTAGGGGTAGAGGACGTGGTACTTTTTCTCAGAATGAACGTTCCTTTCCCCCTCAGAATTCTATTAATTATTTTGATCAACAGAATGTTCCGTCTGTTCAGTCTGCCCAGTACTACACGGATGACTATTATGTTGAAAGCGAGAGTGCTGGTTTTAATGATAGCTAGGACAGCCATGGACAAAGAGAGGGAGTAGTGTCAGTTCCAGTAGACCAGAGTGGACCTTATGTTGAAGTAATTACATCAGGTGTGCCAGAACCTTTTCTTTTTGGATACTGGTGCGGCTAAGAGTTCTATCATGCACTCTAAACTCCCTGGCGCACCTTTGTCTGGCTTGATGAATGTCTCCGTAGGATTTTCTGGCGCCCCAGTTCGTAATCCGGTTTCTAGTCCTTTGCCTCTTTCTATTGGTCCTTGTGAATTGGAAGCACCCCTTATTCTAACGATAGGTTGTGGTGAGAATCTGTTGGGTTTGGATTTGTTGAAAAGATTGCATGCGACATTACATTGTTCTCCTTCGGGAGTACATCTTACATTGGGTAAGAGAGTGATCTCTCCGATGTATTTGTCTAAAGATCGGCTTCCACTGGAATTGCGTTCACTCCCTGATACTCTGTGGGCTACAGGTCTGAATGATGTTGGCCTTTTGCAGATTCCACCCTATGTTGTTACCCTCAAGTCGAATGCTAAGCTACCTCACATTCCCCAATACAAGATATCTAGTGATGGTGAGAGCTCTTTTAGCGATTATCTATGATTTGGTTGAGAGAAAGGTGTGATTGAAGAAACGAGAGGTAAAAAGTTGCTATTTGTATAGCTCACTACTCACCCGCAAGGGTCTCAAGGCGCTTGTACGAATACCGCTGTGAAACCCATCCTGGCTTTCCCTGTGAGGCATCCAATCCTGGGTACCCCCAAGGTGGAGGACAGGCATCCTTAGCGTTGTGAGGGCCGTTGTGGAGATTAAGCAAGCTATTGCCCAGAGTTGCAAAGTGGGACTCCATGATTGGAATAGGCACCGAGGCGAGAATTATCAGGTCCGTGGAATTTTGAGCCCTGGTCCCACGCTAGACCTCTGCATCAGGGTCTGTCGCTCTAATCATTGAGCCACACTTCTCTAATGTGTGTAATAGTCCTGTTCTGCCTGTCCTTAAGCGTATTGACTCTTCTCAGCCACCTGTGTATCGGTTTGTGATCGACCTTCAACTGACTATGATCCCTGCTTCAGCTGCTTGGTTTTCTGTTATTGATCTGAAGAATGCTTTCTTTAGTATTTCGATTGCTGAAGAAAGTAGGGATATTTTTGGCTTCTCTTTAGGAGGTCGAAGCTTCCGGTTTAAGCGCGCTCCTCAAGGTTATTGTGAGAGTCCCTCCATCTATAGTCAGGCTTTGAAAATTCAGCTTGATGCTTTTGTCTTGCCTCCTGGTGCGACTCTTATCCAGTACGTGGATGATCTGTTGGTCGCTGCTGATGATGAAGAGATTTGTAAAGCAGCTACGCTTTCTTTGTTGCGACATTTGTCTGACCTTCACCATAAAGTGTCACCTTCAAAGTTGCAGTATTGCTGCCAAGAAGTGACCTACTTAGGTCATCTCTTGTCGAAGGAGGGAAGACGATTGACCCCAGAACGTATTCAAGCAATTTCTCAGATGACTGTGCCATCCACACAGAGAGAGGTGCGTGCGTTGTTGGGTATCACCTCGTATTGTAGGCAGTGGATTCCGAATTTTTCTCTATTGGCCAAACCTTTGTTGGCACTTACCCTTAAGGATACACCAAATCCTCTTCCTTGGTCTGACGAATGTCAGAAGAGTTTTTCTGAATTGCGTGATGCATTGTGTTCTGCTCCGGTGTTGGGTATTCCCGATAGAGTAAGGCTTTTACACTCTACGTACACGAGAGAGAGGGATGTGCATTGTCAGTGTTAATGCAACAATTTGGAAACAAGCAGCGTCCATGTGCGTATTTTTCAGCTACTTTAGATCCGGTAGCTAGGGCGTCGCCGAGTTGTTTGAGAGCTACAGCGGCAGCAGCTGTTTCTATCCGACAGTCTGCTGGTTTGGTATTGGATAATACATTGATTGTGATGGTCCTACATGCAGTGGATACCTTATTGAATAAAACGAGGACTCAGCACCTTACTAGTGCGCGTTTGTCAGATCATGAGTTGACGCTTTTGGCTAGTCATGTGCATATTAAGCAGTGCAACACGTTGAACCCAGCTACATTGTTGCCGATTTCTGTAGAGACAGATGCTCAGGAACAGCATGATTGTTTTCTCCGGACAGAGGAGGAAACGAAGGGTAGAATTGATCTGAAAAATACTCCTCTTGAGAATCCAGATGGTACCCTATGGGTAGATGGTTCATGATTTAAGCTTCCAAATGGCGATATGACTGCAGTGTATGTGGTTACGACTTTGCACACGATTGGTGAAACTGCACGTATTGCACAGAATTCAGCTCAAGCAGCAGAGTTGATTGCACTGACGAGAGCGTGTGTATTGTCGAAAGGAAAGAGAGTGAATGTGTATACTGATAGCCAATATGCATTTGGTGTTGCCCATAGTTTTGGACATTTGTGGAGAGAGAGAGGATTTCTTACTTCCCATGGTACGAAAATTCAGCATGGACAATAAGTGAATGAACTTCTTGAGTCACTTACTTTGCCGACACAAGTTGCGATTGTGAAATGCAGTGCACATAGGAAGGTTACGGATGATGTTGGTCGTGGTAATGCGTTTGCGGATGAAGTAGCGAGAGAAACGGCGAAAGATGTGACCAGTTGTATGTATGTTGAAGGCCCTGCTAGATGGGTTATGGCAGTAGGAATGTGTGAAGACACAATAGAAAGTGTGAAATCGATTCCGGCAGAAGCTACTGAGAAAGAATTGAGTGTGTGGAGAGAGACTACGGGAATGTTGGATTCGACTGGCTGTTGGGTTGAGTTGTCGGAGCACCAGCAATGGTTGTTGCCTGATGCCTATGTGCTTGCAGTGGTTACGATGGCTCATGGATTGGCTCACATCAGTTCAAAAGGGATATGTAAATTGTTGGCTCCGGTATGGCAGAATGCTGGAATTCCTAAATGTGCTGAGAATCTGGTTAAAAAATGTATGATTTACTTGATGCATAATCCTGGCAAGGAAACCCCAACTCCAGCGGGTAATTTTGCTCCTCCAACGTATCCGTTTGAGGTGTTACAGCTGGATTTTATTCACATGGAAAGATGCAACAACCTAAAATATGTCCTTGTGGTTGTTTGTGCCTTTTCCATATGGATAGAGGCCTACCCCCTAAAGGATAATACTGCTTTATCTACAGCCAAGGTTTTGCTCAAGGAATATTTCCCTAGGTATGGTTTGCCGAGAATGGTATGGAGTGACAACGGAAGTGAATTTGTGGGTCAGATTATGAAGAAAGTGTGTGCGGGTTTGGGAATCAAACAGAAATTTCGTGCTGCGAATCACCCCCAGTCAACTGGTTTGGTCGAATGCTACAATGGCACTCTTAAGCTTAAATTGGCTAAGATACAAGCGAGCACTGGTCTTACATGGCCCGATGCTTTGCCTTTGGCACTTTCGTCAACGAGGACAACAGTACATTCTCCTGTGGGACTTAGCCCATACAAAATTGTTTTTGGTTGCCCGGCGAATGTTTGGAGTGTGCCGAGGCCGAATGAATATAGCGACATCGAGTATCCTATGTTGGTTGATTACTTACATGACTTGACTGCTAAATTGCGTGTTCTTCACCAACAGGTGCACAATACTTTACCTTCAGCTTCAGTGGATGCAGGTCACTTGATTCATCCTGGTGACTGGACTCTAGTACGGAATTTCCAGAGGACAAAGAATCTGGAACCGAGGTGGACGGGTCCATTCCAGCTGTTACTGACAACTAGGACTGCTGTCAAGGTTTGCGGCAAGAAAATTGGGTGCATGCCACCCATTGTAAAAGGATACCTTTGCCATTACCATATGACCAATGGGTCAGAGATGGTCTTGCTGATTCCGAGACTTAAAGGGTCCCAAGATTTGTGCCTTTTAGTGATGCATGTTTGAAATGGACTCAGTCGGAACGTGCGGATGACGAAGTTCTGCAAGAAGCTGTGCCATTGCATTTGAGACTTGATACTACCCAACCAGAGTTGCTTTTTCAGGATCAGACGGTGTCTGGTAATGAACGTTATAATCTGAGATCTAACATGGACAAATAAAATTAGAATGTTTTGTTTTTGAGAACTATACTCTTTCAGACAAGAAACTTTTTTGTTCTATTTTTTCTTTTTTGAGCTACCATCCGAGCTCAGCTGCAGGGTCACAGTATAAGTTCTTAAGGGGTGACCCACGTCTGCGGTTCTAATGACGTCTAGGACGCCTGGACGCACACTTAAGAGGGAAAATTGCCGTGAGCAGCACGTTAGAGGATGGAGTTTTTCGCAACTGAGAGAGCTGTTGATAAAATCGATTTTAAGATGAGATTTTGTACATTGATACGTAGCAAATGTTTTATAATATTGTGTTCTTTTATGTTTTTAAGTATCACATTAGCTTGTGTGGGTTGGATTGTTTATGCTACACCACTGAAATCTACACCCACCTCCCAACCTATGCTTTCTTTTTCTACTGTTTCTTTGCACCAATTTTATACGTTGCCTGAACATGAACAGACAAGGTCAGAATTTGTTAACAATTCGTTCATACAGCTGTTGCATCAGCATCAGTTGGTAGTAAATACCACTAATTGCTGGATTTGTAGTCTTATGCCTCATACGACAGTTAGAGGTATGCCTTATTTGGTTTTGTCTTTTTCTTTCAATGGGTCTGTATGGGCTTTTCAGACTATGTTCATCTATGCAAATTAGGTATATCCCTTACGTTCCGTGAAAGACAATCCGAGTAATAGTGCCTTGATAAAGGAATAGTAGATATGATCAGAGATATTGATGCGTATAATGCTATCCCTAAGGATGAGATGCAGGCTTACGTTGGTTGGAACATGACTGGATACAGTACTAGCTTGACAGAGAAGGAGAGACGAAAAAGGTCTCCCCCGATTTGGATTGTACCACATCGAGGCCACTTTTGTTTGCAAGGTAGTGGTCGAAATCCGAGAGCTCAGCTAGGTAAGATTGTGTGTGCTCACACCTATGTTTATTCATCTCAGACTTCTCCTCCATTCATGCCAGCTAAAGGCACGTATTTTGTTTGTCACAACAGAGCCTACACATGGTTGCCGCCTGATTTTTCGGGAACTTGTTATGTGGCATTTTTGCTTCCCCCTACATACACTGCTACTCCGGACTATCATAGGACAAGATATGGTAGAGGTGTCTTCGATCAGGAAGATACCGCAGCACAGGAAGTAGGAGACTTTTTCAAGGGTTTCCTACCGTTTTGGGGTCCTATGGCCAATAGCAGGAATGTACGTCAACTTACGAGAGTGGTTGAGGCGCCTATCAATGAGACTGCAGGTGCCCTTAGTAATGTCACTGCTGAGCTTCAAGCGGATCGTCTTATGACGTTACAAAACCGTATGGTTTTAGACATTATACTTGCAGATAGAGGAGGGGTATGCAAATTGATCTAATCTAGTTGCTGTGTTTTCATACCACACAATGCCCCTACGGTATACCAGGCCATTTCTAGAGTGCATAAGGTTTCCGAGTCTATTCATGTGGATGACGGAGACTGGTCATTGACTGGATGGTTTTGGGGACTACTGTCTAAATGGGGATGGAAGATTCTGATGTTTTTTGGTATGGTTTTAGCTATTCTCTTCTCTTGTTGTCTTTGCATCCAGTGTGGTCCCGCCGTTTGTAGTCCTTGTGCGTGCGGAGACCTGTCTCGAGAGAAGTAGAGAATAGTAGGATGATGCTCCAGCAACACCTTGATGATCTGATGAATATTGATATGGACCTAGATTCAGATTAACATGAGTTTGGGTTATTGCCTACGTAATGGCAAAAGGAGGGTCTGAGGTTCTGTGAAATTCTGTTTTGTCTCGTGAGGTTATGGTTCCGTCACGATTTTGGTGATGTTGTACCGTATTTAGTAAGTGCGGCTAATATGGAGTGAATTCGTCGCGTTAACTAGTGAGTTCATTACGTATTCAGAGACTTTGTCTCGAATATGAGTTCCATTTTGTTCGTGCCTCCATTTGTGTTGCCATCACGTAGGCCAGGGGGCCCGTGGAGGTAACCGAACGAACAAAGTTGCATGGGCTTCGTTGTTAATGCACTTATTAACTAGGCCTCTTCTTGACTCTTGAGTGAACTGTAAGAAACTGACCTCGCTAAGCCAATTTCCTTGGTTGATCATTGTCTGAGATTTCCAATCAATGTTCAGGACATCGTTAACTTTTAGGTTCTTTACACATGCTTTATCTTGCTTGCTATCTGTCATTGTTTCCTTTTCTATGCTCTTTCATTACATGCATTGTGCTTTCAATTATGGGTTTGTCCGGCTTGTGGAGATTGGATTTGGGACATTCCTAATAATTAACTTGTGGGTTGGGGCAATGTAAACTGAGGTCTTTTGCTATGTGATACTTTGTTTGAGAATGTACCTTATTGGCTAGAATTTTGCGCAGTGGGTGTGCATTCGTAATGTGAATTTTGGCATAAAAAGGGATGTCTTGCCTTGCAAAATTAAACAGTCTCCTGAGTTGTACACTGTGTTGTATTTCTAGGACTTCTGTTACTAGCTGCAGCTAATAAATTTGGTCTTTGACGCCACCCAGAAGTATTCCGTGTCTCTGTATACCAAGACAGGTGAATCCGAAGACTTTGGGCGTGCCCCTGGCGCCGCTGGGTTTAAAAACCCGGTTCTTCAGCGTAAGCTTTGATTTACAAGTCCTTGTAAATCTGGGAATGCATCATAAACAAGGCTCCCGGTTTTATGGTATTTATTTTTTTGTCATTTCCGTTTTTATTTATCCGTATTTGTTTTTTGAACTTTATCTGTATTTATCCATATTTATTATGGGGTTTGTGAAAAAATAAAGCTGAAACTGGTATATATCCACATTTATTTAACCAATAAATATGCAGTCATGTTTAAATGCCTGCCAGGTTTCGGTGATACGAACAAACGCAGAAGATAAATCAATTAACTTATATGTAAATATGCACATTTCAGTATCCGCCTTGTGCATATCTACTGCTGTTTAAACCTCTTTACTAAAATTCCTTTCTTCTTTTAACCCCCTTACCTATCTATCCACAGAGTTAATGGCCTGGTGGTCACGGTAATGTGTATTTAGAATCACTTAAAAAGCACCCAATTTTCGTTTTTATCCACATTTAAAAATGAATACAGACAAGAAAATAAATGGTTTTCTGTCTGTATTTATCTGTAAAAATCAGTAACAACAGAAAACAGAGAGCCTTAGTCATAAGCCATGGGAGTTGAGTAGGAACACCCACAGCAACGCCTCCCTTGTGCAAAGTAAGGCTAAGCAGCCATTTGTGCTTTGTTGCATTACGCCATATTTGTGAAACCATTCAAAGCCATGCAAAGTCTGGTGGCTCATTGGACTAAATCATCCACTGCAGGGGCCTGTGTTCGACCTCATGGTCACAGGTTCAAATCCCGGCGGGTCCACTCAGCCTTTCATCTATTTGAGGTCGATAAAATGAGTACCATTGAGTTGGGTAACAATATACATCTGTTATTTCAGCGCCAAGATGCCACGTTGCTGGGGTGAACGTGCGCTTTACAAATACACCTGGCAAGGCCCTCGCAAATATGCCTCTTAGTTTGGTGTGCGTGCAAATCCTCCAAGCCCTGGTGACCTCCGGTAGGGTCCACATGCTGCTGTTAAGACACCAGTGCTTCCATGGTCTAGCGGGGCTTCTAAGGTCTAGTAGGGCAATGTGCTCCCTCAGGAGAGTGGTCTGATGGACTGGTCATGAAGCCTGATTCCCCAGTTCCAAATTCGGTCGCTCTGGCCATTGTACCGCATCCCCCTCCCCCAAACACCTTTCTGCCCCACTGGGGCAACCCAATTGTGCCCCGTTAAAAACAACTGGATGTGACTCAATTCAAATTATGCACTGTATAAAAAAAAATAACATCATCATGGAAAAAGCAAACACTCATAGACAATGCAAGATTATGTAAAGTATTTGAAATATAAGCAGGAACGACATGGTTACCTTAACGCTTTTACAATCATTGTTCAGAAACCAATGAGTATTTTTTTGCCACAAACGTTGAGGACATGAACATAGGGCTCCTTCTGTACACAGTTGTGCCTGTGTTGCATTCGTGGACAGCAAGGAAGGGGTTAAGCAGGGCTCAGAAGATAAAGGGACTCTTCAGGAAAATCTGATCTGATTCACGGAAACCCACAAGGGCTCCTTCACATTCATGTCAGCCAGCTAGCAGCTCAAACATCAACATTATGTATTCAATGGTCCTGCAAATGATACCTATTGTACAGACCGGCCTGTCTAACTCTCCTACCCACAAAAAACTTGAGAGAGCTCTTGAGAGTAAAAGGCAAAATTATATTTTCATTTGGGAAGTGAAAGATACATCCAACTTCTGTTTTTTTTGGGTGACACAATAGTATGTTAGTTCACAAACCTAAGTGGTCCCAAAGATAAGACCTATTGTTTAGATACCTAATTTGCTAAATGGGTCACTTTTAATTTGGTGCCAGACAGGAGCGAACTGGGAACCCAAAGCAGCCCTGGCAAATTTTGCCCATCCCCTGTACGGTGTGTTGCGAGCAAATGCAGCAAGCAAGCCTGACCACTTCAAAGGGAACATGGGGAAAGGCTGTTCCCCCTCCCCCAAAAGGTTGGAAAAATGTACATTAATGATGCATTCTACAACTGGAGAACCTAACAAAGACATTAACTGAAAACCCTCCCCGCATCAATAACCGTCAGCCGCCAGACTAGCCCCATACACCGGCACAGAGGACCTACTGACCACCTTCCCGTCTGCACAAGCACCTCTTCTCCCCGCTGATCCCGCATCAGTACCCCAGTTCAGCACCCCAGTTTTTAGTTTAGGATACAAACCAGCTGCTCAGATAACACCGGCAAAGGACAGGGATCGTTACCTATCCACTAGAGTAGCAGGCTCAAAGCTCCCATGAGAACTATGGGCAGACATAGCTCTGTCACCAAGATTTTGATTAGCAACCAAATCCCACGACCCATAAGTTTCACCCTGATAGCGTCAACCTATTCATAATTTTTGATTTATTTTTTAAAGAGTTTTATATAGAGCGAATTAGACCCAAGACATCGGGCATCAGAGCCCTTTACATGAGCACCAGTTCCTTTACAGACGGACACATTCATTTTTGTTAGGCACAGGAAGATTGTGATTTGCTTAGAATCACAGGATCTTAAGCGTCGTTGCCGAGACTCGAACCTGGTTCCCCAGCTTCGAAGTCGACAGCTCTAACCGCAAGACTACATCCTCTTGTATTGCTATCTTATGACAGCTTTGAGAGACAACATTTACGTATGTACACCTGACTGCCCAAAAATATCTCTGTCTGCCTATGCATGTACCTTGAGATCGGAACCATTTTCCATGATTCACTGTATCTAAAGTGTTAAGATTCAATATATATATATATATATTTTTTTTTAAATGATGCATTCTACAACACATTTTATTATATACTCAATTGTATTCGCTTTCAGAGCACAGTAAATGATGAGCTTATGGTGCACTAGGATACGAAAATCGTGTTGGGGCTCTTCCCTCACTATCACCCTCCAACACTGCCCCTCATCTCTCCATAGCCCCTCTCACATGTATTTCATTTGTTTTATAGCACCTGTCATACCAGTGTAGCGACTTGAAGCACTTTAAATCATGCACACATGCAGAGAAAATGAATCATCAATTCTGGTTGGCATTTTTTAAGATCTGGAGAAGCACAACCAGACAATTCAAAACGTAACACAGTGGTTGGATTTACTAGTAAGAATTTATTTCTACACAAACAAACCCATTTTCGCAGCATTAGGATAAGGAAAGACTGGGGAAAAAACATAGGGCCAGATGTATCAAGGCTTTTGCGACTCGCAAAGGCCGAAATTTGCAGAATTTCAGCCTTTGCGACTCGCTAACGGCCGTTTTGCATTTTTTCAGATGTATGAAAAAATCGCAATTTAAGGAATCACAATTATTTGCGATTCCTTATTTTGCCATAGCATTTAAGGAATCGTAAATTTTGCGATTCCTTAAATGATATGTATGACACATTTTGAAATTGCGATTTTAAGTTAAGGAATCGCAAATTACCACCAACTTGTACTTGGTGGTAATTTGCGATTTTGGCATTTGTGAGGGTGGCATGTGACACTCATACATGCCCATAGGGCATGTATGTGTGCCACATGCACACACATGTAGATTTCAGGGGTGCAGCAGGGTGTCTTTGAGACACCACTGCACCCTTGAAATAATTCTCAAATTGCGATTAGCAAATTGCGAATTCGCAATTTGAGAATTATTGCACTATCATTCCTATGGGCCTCCTGGCCCATAGGAATGCATTGGAAATTATTCTTTATTTGCGAATTCACAAAATGCGAATTTGCAAATAAAAAATAAGGAATCGCAAAAAAATTGCGATTTTTTTCATACATACCGTTTTGCGAATTCTAAACAGCGATTTGCAAAAAATCGCTATTTAGGATTCGTAAAACGGATTCTTGATACATCTGGCCCATAACTTTTAAACCTGCTCCATGCAGTTTGCATGCAGCTCTTTGATGGCAGGTCATAGCTCAAGGTGCTAGATTTATTAAAGTTATGCACTGCAAGTAACTAAAGGATCTCTGTGACAAAGCAATAACCCACTGAGAGCTATGCACATAAAATAAATTTCTGTGATCTGTATGGTACACGTTCTTTGCAGCAGGCATATTAACCCTCAGCGCTACGATAGAGGAGTCAAAACAGGAAATAGACAATATTGGATCTCTCTACAACAGGAAGATCAACCAATAGAGATATACATTTTGACTCTTTTATTGTTGCCTGAAAACTGTTGGGTTAGCAAGGAACTCAGCAGTGATTTATGCGTTTTTGACAGTGAGAAGTGAGTCATTGTGCTGAACAGCCCTAATGTTTTTTTTTTTTTACTGGGGGTCGGTTTTGCAGCCCCCATTAACAAAAACCGGCCTCCCACCCCACCAACCTCCACCAGATGCCCATTACACCAGTCCCCATGGTGCCTGGGCCTATTAGTTTTCACAGTCCGACCCTGGATGGGGTCCACAAAGGGCTCTGGTGCTCGGGTGTCACAGAACTGGACATCTGGGATTGCTTTTATGTTATATCCTTAAAAAAGGTAAACAGTATTTTAAAAAGACCACATCCCTGAACACAGACAGAGCAGCAGTACAAATTTTATAAAATAAAATAAGGTAAACAGCTGATAAGACATTAATAATTGTCTACAGTTATATATTTTTTAAAAGCGCCAGGGTTTGAAACAAATTCAATACTGGAGTCCTCTTCCTATCCTTATGGCGTCGTCAGTCTGGGTGAGCCCGAAAATAAAGGGCAGATGAGGTCAAGGGCGGAGCTGCCAATGTGTCCTTATGTGTCCAATGTATTGTAACAAAGGGGGCAGGCAGGTGGCATCGTCACTAAATGCGGTGTAAATCACACAGTACCAGCCCGGCAATCACAGGTAGCCGTTTTCGCGTGCTGATTGATTGCTCCTATGATTGCTCCTACAGTAAAACATGGCTCCCACAGTGTTGCTGGGCAGGCCACTGCCCACAGAAACAGAGGGGAAGCGGGAGGAGGTCCTGGCAACTGCAGAGGCCTTCCTCAATGTGCACCACACAGGGCTGGATGATCCCGTAATATTTTTTATGTTTGGACCATTCCTGCCGTCCTGGGACGCGGGGAAGGGAAGGCGGGTGGGAGGGGGAAGAAACAGGGAGGGGAGGGAGGTTGGGAGGGTGAAGAATCAGGAAAGGGAGGGCAGGGTAAAGAAAAATGGAAGAGAGGTCGAAGAAACAGGGAAGGGAGGGCGAGTGGGAGGAAGTGTGAAGAAACAGGAAATATGGGAGGGGACAGAAACAGGGAAGGGAGGGAGGGCAGGTGGGAGGGAGGGGGAAGAAACAGGGAAGGGAGGGCAATGGTGGAGGGAAGAAACAGAGAAGGGAGGGCGGGTGAGAGGGAGGAGGAAGAAACAGAGAAGGGAGGGCGAAGAAACAGAGAAGGGAGGGTGGGTGGGAGGGAGGGAGAAGAAACTGAGGAGGGAGGGCGGGAAAAGAAACAAAGAAGGTAGGGCGAGTGGGAGGGAGGGGGAAGAAACAGAGAAGGTTTTGCAGAAGTTGCGGGATGGCAAGAGGAGTCAGTGAGTTCCATCAGGGTGGGGGTGATGTGATGATTTTTTTCCAGTGCTTTGACGAAGTGTGCTGTAGGTTGTTGGGTGATCTTAAATAGGCCCAGCATGGAGTCTGAGAGGCTGCGGACCAGGGCAGATATAGGAGGATGAGCACTTGGATAGCAGTTCTGATGTCGCATTCTGGGAGGAATGACTTCACAGTCTTCAGTGTAGAGAGATGTTACCAGGCCACCTTGTTTTCTTGGCGAAGGTGAGGTCAGTGTCCAGGATAAATACAAGAGACTTGGTATTTGATGGTCTTGGAACCATTTGTGTACAGGAAGCTCTCAGACTCTTCAAGACTCTCAATACAAACAAAATATAAGCATACTACCAGTAAGATTTCACTGTATGCCAGAAACATGATGTGGAAAACTCCGTACAAGCTGTAGTATCAGGTCAGAATACCACATGTTCATCTTAGTCAATCCTGTTAAAATGAGAATCATTGAGATGAATGTCAATGACACTGCTTTTTTGTTTACAATAACATGAGGCCATTTGGTGACAGAATGCTCTACCCTAGCATTTTTGTGCTTGCTCTACTGACCAGTTCCTGCTGTCTCCTTAGTTACTACTCTCCCCCAACCACAGCCAGTCACCCTTTTTGAAAATTAGATAAATCACTGCAAACTCGGTGGAGTTTTTTCATCTGAAGTGCCTCATTAAAGCAAGAACCGGAGGCTAAATAATTAGCTGTTCAGCCGAAAAGAAAAGACTGCCAAATCAGCATGGAGGGTGCCTCCAGAAAAATCTGTATGAGGATGAACAATTGTTTTGTATACTTGCGCTCTAAAACTAAATTATCTTGGGTCTGCTCACTCAACATTACAGGACATTTTAAGGGGCTAATAAGCACTACAGTAATTTATCAGAGCCTATAAGGAAAACAAAAAAAAACAGAATGCCTCTTGGTGAATGCTACCCATGAGAGACAAACAAGGAATATGATATTAATATATTTGACTCTGAGATGAGGGTAATCATCACTGTTCAAAACAGTATGAATCCGAATGAAAGAAGCTCATTTTTCTGGTGGATGTTCTGAAGCTTCTGAAGCAGCTACAGAATAAAATTCGAAATTTGTGCTGCAAATACTAATGTCTAGCATATTAAATGGTGTAATTATTCCAATTTCATTTAAAATGGACCTTCTCATCACTTTTCTAAAACCAAAGGCATGTCCTTTTGTAGTGTAGTTCCTACTAACCCGTAGGACCTGCACGTTTGTTGGACAACATAAACTTTAGACGAGGTACCTAGACTGATTCCGGGCACCATTGCAGGATATTTTGGCCTAGAGACCAGATAGCTCACAGTGCCACCATAAGCTCCCCTAACCTTACCAGGGAGCTACTAGTTTCTGGTAACTACTGAGCATGACAACCCTGACCCCTCTGGGATCATGGAAACATATCAGAACATTTTGCTCAGTCACTCGTGCTTACTTGTGCTCAGAGAAATATACATAATACACAGTGGGACATTTTCAATATATTTCTTAAACCCACATTATTCTGGTGTAGAATACATGAGCTGCGATAATCAGTAGACAGAAGCAGATGAATGTAATTACAAGCACCAAAAGCGTATATAGTAGATACAGTTCTACCATGGTGCTAAAACAGTGTATATACACAGGCATATAAACAAGACAGTAATCTGGCGTACTCCTATGTGAAACCCTAGTCTGAGTGTACCTAGAGTGTGTGTAGGTGCGTAGCCAAGAATCTCCCCATGGGATGATCCAACCCCATTACCTGGTGGGAGAGAATGTAAGAGCCTGTCTTGGTCGCAAACGGGACACCCCATCACGGAGATGTCATATCGCTGCATAGTGAAGTGCTCAGCATGCAGGAACCATCAGTGTCTGATGAAGCATCTCCTCTGCTAATCTACTGGGATGCTTGTTATTTATAATAGAAAACAGCCTTGTGATGTGCGTTACAAATTAGCAATGTTATAGATATGTAGATAGCTCTGTTGTCCTGTGGCTGAAGATAGAACGACATTTGTACATAGTGTGCAAAAAGGCCTTGTACATGATGTTCGAAGGAAGCATCATAATGTTGTGCAAAGCTAGATATGTAAACAAAGTGGTTTCAGAGAAACTAATCCAACATTGTCACGCTTGCAAATATGTGGAAAGGTTTACAGTAGAAATGTTATTGTGAAAAATAGGACAATGTAAGAAATGAGCAGCTTTGCTACATGGGCCTAACCCCGAAACATAATACCTTAGATCGAGGATAAATATGTATTATAAGGTATTGGTAAAAATCACAGTGCGTTATTCTTCCAACATTAACCCAATTAAATTGTATGCAGAAGATAAAGCTCTTGAAGATTGAAATTCAAGTTATCCAAGCATCCTTTATCATAAATAATTAGTTTACCAATTATGGAAGAGATAAGGTCAATCATTATAAAACGGAAATTATGTTGTTTAGCACCACTACTGTAGCCAACCCTCCACTGTTGAAATTAGAATATAATTCACTGCCTAAAAGATATTTGGGAGTACATTTTTCTGAAAATCTAGATGATATGTATGCCCTCATCTTGCCCTCTTGTTGCAAAAAATAATGTTGATTGAGTGGATGTATGTATCCCTCAAAAAGGTATGGCTAATCACCCTTATGAAGTTGTCAGTTTTACCCACTTTTTCAGCTTTTCTTTTGTTCCTTTACATATTATTTACCTGCTAGTTTTTACAAAAGGTAGAAAGTAGGCTAAGTAGTTTTATCTTAGCAAAAATAGGTTTAAGATCTAGGTTCAAAAGGTCTGTGTCAGGGAGTTGGATGGGATTTCCAGACATCTATTTCTTTTATTGTTCTCATTTGTTTTGTTTTATTGGTCTCATTATTGTTGCATTTTGTATGCTTCATAGGATCAGAAAGGACAAGCTGTTTTGATAATGTACGAATCAATCATACATATATTTCAATATCGACTCTTCCTTGTTGTATGAATCCATTTTCAGTACTTGGTAAATTTAGTTGATCCACAAGCTCCTTTTCTGATATATTAACAGCACTACCATACTTCCAAAACTGCCTCTCCAAGACTATTTGTCTCTGGTAATCCTTAACAACAACTTTCCTAGCCAACAATGAAGTGTCTATTTCTAGGCTGGGGATTGTCTTCATTCTGGTCATGTTAAGGACTTATCTCAAGATCTAAAAATTAACCATAGTAATAAACTATGGTTGCTGTTATCATTTTTTTATAGCTAAGACGAGCTTTCTTACACTATCTACCACAATTAGTGTGCATCTCACAACAGGTCTAAACATCTTTATACAACAAAATCGGGTAAACTAGGTTTGTAACTGTCATTCTTGGGTGCAAAAGCATAATATAGGCATACAAATTTGAATTTTCTAGAAATGGAAAGGAGAATGCAGGATTGACTTAACTCAATCTGAATGCTCGTTTAACACATCAACTTTCAGAAGATCTAATCTGCTAAGGATACAATTTTAGCATTTGATTTTTATACTATACTACACATTACCTGCACAGGATAATTAATACCATTTTGAAGGCCTGTCCCAAGCACTCTGATGCATTATTGGTACAGCCAACTGACTAAATAATGGAAGTTGATTATTTTTGTTTTCTCCTTTTATTCATTTTTCCAGAATTATCAACACCCTTCTGGAAAACAGCAATACCACACCTAGGTGAAAGCTAATTTTTAAAGTGAAAGATAAAAGGGCAAGAATTCATGTTTATTGCAATGCTTCTTGCACGATCCTTAATAACAGCAAAGTTTAATTCAATTGAACTCCCAGACTTTTAAGGTTGGTGTACCAGCTTGCCAATGTTTGTGCACTGAAGCATGGCTATCATTTTCTTAACTTATAGGTTATTGGCCAGTAATATTTGAACCTTGTGTTTGCATCTTAAAAGAGTAAATAAAAAGAATAATAGATAGAAAGATACTACCTAATGAAACCGGCACTGGGAGGAGGATTATCACAAACAGCTATTTAAGGAGAGTCTGATTTCAACTAAAAAGGAGATGTCCTGGCATCCCTACAAGATCTGAAGCAATTAGTCACACTAGGGCTAGTGAGGAGTTGGGCAGGGGCCTCTCTTCCATGTTTGTGTTTCAAGAATTTAGATGCAAATCTCCCTGAAGCTGGCCTTCTGTATTGCTTTTTGGTGTTTGAAGGCTTATTCTTGCATTTGTGAAAGAATGATTTTGCCCATATGATCTTAATAAACAAACAGCAGACTTTGTTTACCTTTGCGCAGCTTGGTATTGGTTTTGAAGCCTGGCGAGCCCTCGTGTTTAACACTTCGAATTCTACAATTGTTATTCTGTGTGTAGTCAAGTCAAGTCAAAAATACTTTATTCGGCTTTATGAGTAAAGCCATAAAAGTTGCACAACATCATAAAATCATTTTTTAAAATACAATTCATAACATTAAAAAGTGATAATTAGAACCTGAAGATGGTCTAGATTTGGACGATGGACTTCAGGCCTAGGGAGGCGCATGGTTCCTAGCTTAATACAAACAGTTACTGGAGGCTCACTGTGATTACGTGCACTGGGTTAGGGAGGGATAAGGGGTGGGTAGGTGGGTTGTTGGGTAGCTGTGGGAGGTGGGGGAGGGATAGGGGGGTCGTTTTTAGATTGGGTTTGCGAGATATTAATACATGTGTTGATATTTGGCAGTGATCTCCTGACTGTGGAGAGCTGTGTATATGCCTTTACCTGATCAATAAATAAAAAATTTGTTGTGAAAAAAAAAGTAATAATTGATCAGATAGAATACAATAGGGTTAAAATATCTACAGCTCACACATAGTTATGGAGGATAAACAGGGCACACGCACACAATATACAAAATACAGCAGCAGGAATAAAAAAATATCCAGTTATACAGTGACTATCAGTTATCCAAACAGATTCTAGAACGCAAGGCAGATTTAAAAAAGCCTACAACAAATGGTATACAATCTGGTTTCAGCAATTGTAGGTAAAATAGGGCAGGGTGGACCTGTATAATTCAGCCTCTTTAAAAGTGGGATTAAAAAATGTATGCGGGGAACAGTATAGAAATTACAAAAAAACATAAAGTGCAGCAAATCCTGTGGAGACACTCTGTCGCAGCCACAGGATTATAGCATCTGCCCCCTGCAATTCCCCTTAGGGACAGCTAAAAGCAAATGAAAATAATCCAAACGGAACCTGACCAATAGAAACCGCTCATGTGTAGATAAAGGCCACAAGAGATACGGTTCCATAGAGGGAGTAGTTTTGAGCATCACATATTTACTAACACTATGTTTTCCCAGTTCAATGTGATCTCTATCCAACTTTTTAATTGTCATGAAGGTATTTTTGATATAACCCACATCCTCCATGGTATAAGATCAGGCTTTAAAAATAAATCAGGCCGCCCCAACTCTTCAAAACTGCCCTTATATATTTTAACCACGGGATTCGCAGCATGAAATCCAGATCTAAAATATCCCCTAGAATCTGATGGTTAAGGGCTAAAACATAATTCAACCAGCAATTAAACCAGAGAAACAGGGGCTGCATAGCCAAGTTGTCTCTGTTATGAGGCAGCCGCACTTCTTCGTGGATCACCAGGTTGGATGTACCCCTTGGCACTCCAAGGAGGCGTTTTAAAAAATTGTTCTCCACCACCTGTAAGGCATCAGTCATAGCATGGCCCCATAGTCCACTCCCATAACATGCAATGGCGACACTTTTTGACTTTGTTTGGTGACAAAGTTGAAGATTGGCCCTTGTAACCTCCCCCTTAGTCTGCTGGACAAGAGGCCCCCAATTTAATTTATCGTTCAGCACGACAAATAAGAAAATGCCGTTGTCAGGGGCACCTCTTCATTTCCCACTTTAAATGGATACTCCTTCTTCGGACGGATCCCAACCTGCATGATATAAGATTTAGAGTTATTAATCGCTAGGTCGCGATCCTCCATAAAGCTCCGAAACGTGTCAAGCAGGGTCTGCAAGCCCTTTGCTGTTCTAGCAATGAGGACAGCGTTGTCCGCATAAAGCAGGACAGGCAAACCCCGACGATCCACATGAGGGAAGTCAGCCCCTGTTTTTACCAGCGTCTTGTGTAGGTCATTTATATATAAATTGAATAAAAACGGGGCCAAAATGCATCCCTGCCGTACACCCCTCTCTATGTTAAAGTCCCTAGAGACACGGAGATCCTCGGCATATCTGATGTTAGCCTTGGTAACCCTATGCAGATCCTCGAGGAATCCCACCAATTTATCCTCCACCCCCATGGCCCTCATGGATTGCCACAATTTCCCCAGATTGACACAGTCAAAAGCGGAGGATAAATCCATGAAGGCCATGTAGAGCGTGCCCTGTCGGGCGATTGTGTACTTCCCCAGAATCAAGTATAAATTAAGGCACTGAGCTAAACAGGAGTGCCCCAAGTGGAACCCATATTGAATGTCTGCAATTATCACATTCTCCTCCACCCAAGAGGCTAATCTTTTCAAAATTGCCCCACCAACAACCTTGAGCACAGAATCAAGGAGGGAGATCGGCCTATAGCACAAAGTGCTATTACGGTCCCCCTTCTTGAAAACCGGAATAATTGTTGAAATTTCCCAAGACTCCGGACAGCCGACCCTGGCCGCCGCGTTAATCACAGCCACCAGGACCGGTGCCTAAAATGAGGATTAGATTTAAAAAGGTCTGGAGGGATACCATCCAGACCTGGGGCTTTATTACCAGATATGCCCAACTCCACCTCTTTCTGATCAAATATTATCGGGGCAAGCATGTTGGCCCTAGCTCTGGGTTGTCCAGATTCCATCACACCCTTAAAGATAGTTGTAAAATGTGCCACCCATTCATCCTCGGTTATGTTTGTGCCCATTTCTCTATCCCTTGACTTCTTGAATAGGGGGTGGTTAATAATGCCCCAAAATCTAGAACTATTCGCTAGGGTACTAGGCTCCAGTAGTTCACGCCAGGTTTCCTCCTTCAATTTCCTTTTCCTTCTAGCCAGTGCCTGCTTATATATAAGACGTTGGGCACTGATCAGAGGTTGGTCTCTAGGTATTGTTTTTACGGCTTCCTTTAAGAGTCTTGCAGCCTTAGAACAGGAGGCGTCAAACCATCTAGGTGATGATGGCGATGGTCTGTGGGATGGAGCACTTAACAAAATCCCTACCTTGGAGATAATACCCTCAAAAGCGTTAAGGACTCCCCCAGGGCAGGTGTCAGGAGACACACAAGATGCAATCTCGCCTGCGCATTTAGCTTTCACCTCATTGTAAAATAAATCTGGGGTGACCTGTGATCACTTTATTCTGCGTCTTCCATCTGTGGGTCTCATCCAACCAGTCGCCGGGACCCTGTCTTGGCTCGACAACAGCCCCCCCAGAAGTGCACAGATGGGATTATGATCACTAAATGCACTTTCTAGAATTGCAAACCTTTGTATGTTACTCTGTAAACCAGCTGAGATCAAGATATGGTCAATAAAAGAGCCCTTATACCAAAATTTGAACGAGGGTACAAGCTGTTTACTAGGCAGAGCAGACAAAAGCCATTAATGGAAGCAGATCAAAAAGATTAAGCAAACTGCTAAGGGCATCCTCCTGTACGGAGTGCTCAAAATGAAATCCCCGCATCCTTGTACACCCCAGCTCTTTGATGCAAGTAGTTGCCCGATCACCACAATGGTGGATGTTAAAATCTCCCATTACCATAAGGCTGTTTGCAACAGAACCACACATCTTCCTTAGAAGGGTGCTTAACTGGGAAATTTTACACTCCCCCTGTAAGGCCAAGGTATTATAAAAATTAATGATTCCCAGGCTGTTCTTTCCTTTTTTCACGATGATTACTTGGATGTCTTTGTTAAAAAAAGGGAGTTGCTGGATCTTGCAGGTTACTGACAATGCTATAAATATGGCCAAGCCACCACTAGCTCTACCATGCACCGACGGTAATGCAGGGACAAAAAAGGCTTTGTATCCCTCCATCGATAGGTCGCAGTCAACCAGCCATGTCTCCTGTAGACAAATCACAGAAAACTGCCTGATGAACTGCAGCCATTCAGGGTCCTGGATTTTCCCTGCCAAGCCTGCAATATTCCACGACAGAACATTATATGTTTCCAAATAAGGCTGCTTCACGGGGGCGCCTACCGTTAGGGATGCCTTCTGCTGGAGGCTAAACCTCCCTAACTCCTCTATACCACCAGGCATAATATCTTGGATGGTTGGGCAATGGTCCTCCTGCCGTTGGGATAACTCTCCTTCTGCCTCAGGCCTCAAATGTAGTCAGTCACACTCTTCCAGCCTAGAGAGGGCTGAGAATCTATTTGAGAGCTCCAGCCAGGGAAACGGCCCTTGCCCATCAAGTCACCCTACACCTCCAAAATTTAAAGAAGGACCCGCCCCATTACCACAGAAAATCTATGAGTTGGTCCATTAAAATGCAAATTTGAATTCAACCGACTTCTGGGGTCGACATTGTAGAAGAAACCCAGAGGAAGAGCCTTTATACCATAATCTCTATAGGTGGAATTAAGGTAGACATCCCGAAGGATTCGATCCACAAGGTGACTGCTATTAAAAATTTAAATAATACAGTCGCCCCTTTCTGTTTCCTTGAGCTCCCTATCCACCCCACTCGGCGCACCATAATGATGTTACGTTCCACCATTGGTCCCATGGAGGTGTTACTTGATAACCAATGGGTTCCCTTGTTTGTAAGTTGTATAACATTTTTCTGTGATCCATGAGGGAGTGACGGGACATTTCTCAGAATCACTACCAGGGACACAGATTGCGGTGGAAGATCGACAACTGCTAAGTTCTGATTGGCAGCGATAGGTGGTCCCTGGTGATCAGCCAGGGATCTCTACCTGTCATCTGAATAGCCTGTCCATGCCCAGTAATTGGCCGATCCCCAATGGTATCTGATCTAACACTCACAGGGTCAGCTAGCCTACCTAAGTCATTTGCAACCACATTTGCTCTGCAGTGTTGTGTACTTTTGGGAGGATGGCAGACTGCAGCTTCTACAGGTCGAGGAATAGGGCATGGCGTCATAGTGACGATATTCAAATTTGAAGGCACTGAATTAGAGATATGCGAGGACACTGAATGCTTATTTTGTTCTACCAGGATCTTCTCAATATGGTTCAATTTGTCCACAATGGGACTTAGCCTCTCGTTCAACATACACATCATGGCGGATTTAAAGGCCTCCAACATATCCTGGTTAACTGTAATATCCAATAGAGGAGGACCTGCCCTATTTTTGATGACCAGTTTGGAGGGTGCATTTAATGTCATTTTTTTAGCCTGCCTATCTATTGGCTTAGACTTCCTTTTAGCACTCCCACTAGAACTGAGGGCCCCCCTAATGTTTCCTAAAGGGCCCGCGTTACCGGGTGCTTCCCGAGGCACACGGCTCAAGGTGGCATCAGAACCCTTAGACCCCAATGTTGGAGCTGACGCACCGCTCTCCTTATTTGCAACAATTACTGTGGGAGAAAGTACTCTACGGGGTGCCAGAGGGGGAGAACCCTGCGTATGTGATGGAACTACTATGATATGGGCATTATTGCACAACCCAGGGGAAGATAGGGTACTCAGGGAATCAGTGGTGGTTTCCTTTGATGAAGTAATGCCCCCCCCCCCATAAGAGACAGTACACCTTTAGAGGGCGATCTAGACAAACGCATATTTACTAATTCAATTTCCCTATCGATGATAGAAGCAGCTCTTATCAGGAAGTCATCCATTGTAGTAACATTAGCCCTAGTTGCAACCCTCGCCCCCTCTTGGCATACTTGGGTCTGCCTTCTTCCCATAATGGGTACTCTGGATATGCCTCCCTGCACCTGGTAAAAACGAAAAACCCAAACACTAATACAATACCAAGCTCCCTAAAATATAAAATTAACTCCGCTGGAGAGGCTACAGCACACCTCTGCAAACCACCCACTCAGCAAATCAACAAAACAAGAGTCAGGTCACAGGACGGGCTCACCCATTCTGTGACCTGCAAATGAGGGCCAAGAGACTGAGCCCAGCCTGGCGTTATCCGGCCCTTGACGGGCAAGGAGGGGCCCGGGCTTTGCCCGGGCGAGCCAGCGCGCGCCTCGCGCCGCGGGAGCCCCCACGGACCTTTAAAGTCCTGCTGATGCTGCAAATCGCGGCTTCTGCCGCGAGAGCGCAATGCCCCCTGGGAGTTGTAGTTCCGGGGGGGTCCGCGCTCATGGACGGGAATGGCGCAGGACAATGCTGGCAGAGTTGGCAGGAAGCTGGAGGCAAGAAGCAGGTCCCAGATGAAAAGCCCGGTAAGTAGAAACACGCAAGGTCGTCCCGCGCCACGGGAGCCTCCACAAACCTTTAAAGTCCAGCTGGGGCTGCAAATCACGGCTTCTTCCACAAGAGCGCAATGCCCTCTGGGAGTTGTAGTTCCAGGGGGGTCCGCGCTCGTGGACGGGAATGGCGCAGGACAATGCTGGCAGAGTTGGCAGGAAACTGGAGGCAAGAAGCAGGTCCCAGATGAATTGCCTGGTAAGTAGAAACACACAAGGGAGTCCCGCGCCGCTGGAGCCCCCACGGACCTTTAAAGTCCAGCTGACGCTGCAAATTGCTGCTTCTCCCACGAGAGCGCAATGCCCCCTGGGAGTTGTAGTTCCAGGGGGGTCCGCGTGTTATAATTTGCCAATGATTGGGTTAGCATTAGCAGAAGCGATCCTGTATTTAGAGGCTATCTTGTCCGTTTTGCGGAATCCATTTTGTATTTCTGGCAGCCATTTTGTTTGCCATGTGATACCACGTGTATGCCATATGCTCTGTCCTACCTTGCTGTTGTCTGCTCTTGAAATCTGCCAAGAGACAGGTTATATTTAGCCTCTTCCACTTTGCACAAGCTCAGCTGAGCTTGCAGCTGTCCATGCAGCTGCTGTTAGTCTGTAAATGTCAGGATGTGTTCACCAGAATTAGCAACTGTTAGCTCTTCCCACTTGTTGACTGTGCATATCTGTATGACGTTAAATGTGCCTAAAACCTACTTCTTGTTCTTGTACCGCCTTCTTTTGAGCCCCTGTGTGGGTATAAAAGGACAAAGCTCCTTCCATTCAGTGTGAAACTTCATACATTGCCGAAGGGTGTTGTGTGAATGTAGTTCCACCTCATGAGGTTAATAAACGTTGTATTTTCTATTCCATTTTCTGTGCCAACTTCTATCCTATTGGTCTGAAGACTTGTGCAGAGAAGGGCGAACCCCTAGCACTGGTAGGCCTTGCTGAGGCCCACCACCACACGCGCTCGTGGACGGGAATGGCGCAGGACAATGCTGGCAGAGTTGGCAGGAAGCTGGAGGCAAGAAGCAGATCCCAGATGAATTGCCCGGTAAGTAGAAACATGTAAGGGTGTCCCGCGCAGCGGGAGCACCCACAGACCTTTAAAGTCCCGCTGGCGCTGCAAATCGCGGCTTCTCCCGCGAGAGCGCAATGTCCCCTGGGAGTTGTACTTCCAGGGGGGTCCGCGCTTGTGGATGGGAATTGCGCAGGACAATGCTGGCAGAGTTGACAGGAAGCTGGAGGCAAGAAGTAGGTTCCAGATTAATTGCCCGGTAAGTAAAAACACGCAAGGGTGTCCCGCGCCGCGGGAGCCCCCATGGACCTTTTAAGTCCCACTGGCGCTGCAAATCGCGGCTTCTCTCGTGAGAGCGCAATGCCCCCTGGAAGTTGTAGTTGCAGGTGGGTCCGCGCTTGTGGATGGGAATGGCGCAGGACAATGCTGGCAGAGTTAGCAGGAAGCTGGAGGCAAGAAGTATGTTCCAGATGAATTGCCCAGTAAGTAGAAACACGCAAGGGTGCGGGAGCCCCCACGGACCTTTAAAGTCCCACTGGCTCTGCAAATCGCAGCTTCTCCCGCTAGAGCACAATGCCCCTTGGGAGATGTAATTCCAGGGGGGTCCGCGCTCATGGACGGGAATGGTGCAGGACAATGCTGGCAGAGTTGGCAGAAAGCTGGAGGCAAGAAGCATGGTCCCGATGAATTGCCCGGTAAGTAGAAACACTTCGAATTCTACAATTGTTATTCTGTGTGTAGGTGTTTGTGTGTATGTAGTGAACCTTATTCTCCAGCTTTCTGCATTGTTGATTGTCAAACAAGAAATATGTCGGAAAGATTTTTTTTCCAGACAGCCTGGCTAAAGGACCCCTTCTCCGGATCTACAAACTATCCTAATCAACCCACCTTCTGCCATTGTTATAATTGGGTGAAAACCATTTAATCGTTTACCTGTCCTTTCTCTGACTCTAAACCAAAAGTGTAAATAACCTAGATGAAAGAAAGAGGTCTATTTAAAGGCTAAGCTTCATGCCATGTTTTGAACTATAGTTAGTGCATACTCTGTGCATTCTAAAGCAAATAGGGCAAAAGCAATTTACTATGCATCTGGTGTTGCAATCATACATGTTCTCTAGCCTAACTACTTCTGTCAACGCCCCCGTTTGGTTTGGGGGGCCTTAGCTTTTCAAACTTTATCCTTTGACATAAGAACCTAAACTCAGAGTATCTTTCCAGAAATATTTTTTGGCTGTGGGTCAACACTCTCAGATGTTTTCCATTGTAACATTGTACACACAAACGTACCCACCTGTCTTCCTTCTACATATAGATTTTGACTGCTTTTCTTACATTTTTTCCAGGCTTTATCTTATTCTTCTGCATGAAGCTACTCCGTAGGCCTTGAAACACAATCACATGATACACCATATAGGATATTGGTGGAGATTGTTCAAAAGCTCCATCAAACATATTTTTTGCAGGCTAAAATCACACATCAAATATCTATCTGAGTCAGTTTACCCATCTTCATTCTTCTCACTGCTTTGCAAATGTATTGGTCCCCACTGCCATGTTTCATAACTCCCTGAAGGTGGGTGTTGTGATTATCTACCCAACCAATCTTATCATCATACATATTGGCATTCTTTAGTGGGGCGCCTGTGGTCCAAAAACACAACTACTGAGGATACCATGGTGACTTATCTTTTATGCAACTTGGATGGGTCTGCTAGTGCTGGTTTCTACTGAACTCGAATACATAAAATGATGAATCTTCCAATCTGAATTCACACTGATTTACCATTTTGCGCTCTTACTAAGCAATAGGCCTTTTTATTTTCACATCATTGATCGGGTGGCATTTCAGAGTTGAATGGATTTGTTTTGCAGACTAAGTTCAGCTCTGCCTGTCAATACAGTGGTATCTATTTACGTATCTGGTTTTAATTTTGTGGCATAATCTAGAGTAAGAGCAATTTCTAGCCATGCCTTAACCACTGGGAAGTTTTCAAGCCTGTGAAACTGGAAGACAGATGTACCCTCAAATTATTTGCCAAACTGTTCTTCTAATGTACAGTTGTCGAATACACAGATTTAAATTATATGCTCACAGATATACATATATAGAAATAAAATGAACTCTAGGCGACTTTTGAAGTTAACAGACCAGACCTCTTGAAACTACATCATTGCCAATCTTGAAACCAATTCTTTTAAAATAAAAAGCGTTTTGTCTATTCCATGTTAAAGTAATCTTTTTGCATTTTCTAACAATTTACCAATCCATCCTACTGTTCCCCCTTGTTTTGAATGTGGCTTCTCACCAATAAGCCATACCCAATCACTGCACTCCCACCTGCAAGGCAAATATATCATTACACCTTTGAATAATATACACTTTTAAGCATGTCTTACCACCCCTAGCACAGCAAGACTACAACACAAAACAAACAGCACCTTTTGAAAAGGAGTTTTATTTAGCAAAATGCAAAGACTATCACTTTTAGAATACGGCTTGGGGTTTATTACATAATACTCTCTAAACAAAGGCTGTCTCAGATACCAAATGCATTAGATTCAAATATATGTAATCTAAAGGCATGAATCAATAACTGAGCAAACTATAATACTGATTAATAAACAATCAATAACTGATATAAGATAAGATACATTGGACGTCCTGCAAGAGATCAGAAAGATATATATATACAGAGTAGAGGATCACGCTGGATGTGCACCTCCCACACCACAAAGAAAACACCTCAAACGATCAGAGCCACTGGCTCACATCACAATGGCAATAATCACAAAACTCAATACATCACCTGATGCATACACTGCCCACTTCTGGCTGGAGGAAGTCTTCACACAGCAGGGGATCAGAGCTCATCAATTAGGGTTCAATCTGAGATAGACATGTCGGCCTTCACTCGGAATCCAAACTCCCAAACTTTCACTTCCACCAGACCAGTGGAGGCTCCCCCTTTTAATACAAGTGGAGAGATTGGTCGAAGCTTCTAGCAAGCCTCGCCTCCTTTTCGCATCAGATTCCGTACCACTCCGTGCCAAGGACACAGCATCGGTTGATCAGGCCTTTGCTATGACTTCGAGAAGGAGCCTGTACATTCCTCCGATAAGAACCGGTTTCTACTAGCACACAGAGTGCAGAAAACAAGTGAAAGTAAAACATGCCCTCTTCAGCTCTGCAGCTTTGTGCAGGACAGAAAGGCCCAAAGCAAGATGGAATTGAAAAGCAAGATGATATTAGAGTATGTCAAAGGCAATAGTCAGCACTGCCATGAAGCAAGGTAAAGTCAGAAAACAGAATGGTCAAAGCCAATAGTAAGAACTCATAATTCTCACCAATCTACACACATTCCTGCACACCTTCAAATGCACATCCCACACGCTCTGCTCTTGGCAAGACCGGTCCACTCAGTAACAGCTCCCACTGAAAGACAGCAAGATTACAGAACAGAAGAGAAGCAGGCAAATGCAGGACCATGCTGCATTAAGGACCACACTAAAATCAATTAAAATGGTGGTAGTTGGAGGTCATCAGAAAGGTGCCAGACTACAAAAGTGGCACTTTCACTACACCCCTTAAAATCAGCCACCATAACAAAATTTATGTTAGTACGAGGATTTTGCTGTTACAAGGTAAGAAAACCTTTACAATTTGTAAAAGGTTGTTGATTCTTCTCCTGCTAGCAAATATCAATATAACCCTCAACCTTTACCTTGTTGATGCTTCTGAAATGCAGTATTTCAGTTACTTTTCAATGGAGCATTTAAAACGTAAACGTCTGTAGTAGTGAGTGATAGCAGAGTATGAGGACTTACCTTCAATGTAAGGTATTCTATGAGATTCTACAAATAACACACCAAATCATATAAAAATAAGAAAAAATTTGAAAGGCACACCTATCAGTATGGCTTTCTAATATTAAATATGATGTGCAGAAAAAGTTTCTTTCAAGAATAATCTAACAGGAAACATTTTTGTTGCCAATAACATTCTAAGTATTATATTTTCTGTTGTCACTCTGGACTGAAAGGTAAATACTTTTTTTTTTAAATGTAGATAAAGTTTGGCAGTAAAAAAGTTATCAAAACAGACACTTTTGCCATGTCAGCCATTTAACCCACTGAATCCCTTATTACTTCCAATCAACTTCTTTACTAGGTAACTCATGAATGTTGCAGTACAAATCTTGGTGAAGAACATATGACTCATGGGAAAATCAGTCATGAGCCAGGACTCACTATTATTTTGGGAAAAAATTACAACAAAAATAATCATTTTTTAGCCACAAATAAAAAGTAGACATCATTTGCTTATCATTATAAGGGGTTTATAAGATTCATTATTCCATCTAGTACTTCAAAGAGAAAAATAAAATAATAAAATCTTGTCAAAATCATCAACTGTACCTTGCCATTCCCAGACTGGAAAAGTTGGAAGGAACGATCAGTACATCAAGCCTGGAAAATGGGTGAGTTCCCAGGGTATCATGAGCAGCTGAGAGGCACTGAGGTATGAGTGGAAGGATAATTTCTCTGCAGCGATTTAAAAGGCCCTGTGGGGCATACAGCCGATGAGGAATGACCACTTGGGCTTCTGCTGCTGGGCTGCTGAGGCGGCAGGGGTATTGCATGTGAGCACAGTCTCCTTTAGACGATCTGAAACATCAAGTACAATGGGTGGATTAAAAACACGTTAGAAATGTATATATATTTAAATACTGCTAAGCATATCATTTGGGTAATCTATTCAATACAGCCTTCTGCCCAATGTAAACTACCCGCAATTTGTGAACATAAATGAGATGAGTCCCATAAAATATATGAATAATATGCTGGACTTTAATCGAAAAAGATTGATTTAATAATTTACGAACAAACCAAGCCAAATCGGATATCAATGCTTTGAAAATATTCTGGTTTGCCCTGGAATTGGCACCAAGAATCAAAACAAGGATGACAGGAAAAAGGTTGATCAACTAGTTGAAATAAATGAACACAGAAGTACTAAAGGAAAGATTTGGCATATTTAAGAGTTTAATGGGCTCTGTGTAGTTTGTTTTTTCTTATTACATACACTAGTTTCTCAAGGGCCCAATTCACAAATGCAAATTTGGACAAATGTAAATTTGAACATAAACATACGTTTATGACAGAATTTACCTTACTTCTTTCTGCCAGAAATTCTCAAAGAGATTCCTGGCAGTCGTAAACCCGTTTACATGTGCATAGATCTCTGCTAAGAGAGTGAAGTTCTCTGGTCCTGAAAATATCACTTAAATTGTAGGAAAATGGGTGTGGTTAACCTTCGAAGTTCATGCACGTCTACAAATATGTACATTTGTGACCATTCACAAACTCCTCCCATTCCCCTTTTTTCACGCTAAAAAGGGCCATATCTTTACTCCAGCCAAGGGCAAGCATAAATCCCTTTCAAGTGTGGGTAACGGGTCCCCACCAGATTTGGATGGGATAAGGTTTCTAAAAGGGAAACATATTTTTCTGGTGAAAAAAGGGGATTTTGTTCCCTTTTAAAAGAGTTCTCTGCTTGGAATCTTATATGAACTTCCCAGAAATCTGCCTGGAAACACCAGGTGCACAGCTTTAAAGATGTACTCTTGGGAAACGATTCCCAGAAAATCTGAAAACTACATCAAAATGGAACAGAGACCTCTGCCTGTAATGTTCCAAGTTTCTTTGTGAATCAGGACAAGCATAAAAGCAGATGGATATGGTCTAATTTGCTATTTCTACCATTGTTGAGTCTGGGGGAGGCCATAGTTTACAAGAGGCATAGCCTTGAGTGGTTCACATTGCCATTGTTGAGGTAGGAAGGAGAGGGGCAATCAATAAATGTATTAATCTCTTGTCTTTTACAGTGCCATATTTATTTTCACTGGCATGACATAAACTAATTTCATCTTTCTGCCTTTTTTTGCAGAAGAAGTACCCACCACCCATAAAGTAGCTTGCCAACAAATGCCTCTTCGAGCCTAAAGGAGGCCTAAAGGACTAAAAAATGTAAGAAAATAAAACACAAAAATTATTATTCTATAGAATTTCTTACATCGAAAGAATGGATAAAAGGCATATGATCAGGTCTGTGGGTGACGGTACGTGTTGAGTGTCTGTCTTCCCCAGATTCTGGTACTACTGTGGGTTGAAGAAGGGAGATGCGGCACAAGAAGAACTTCTGGCGGTCTAGCCAAGAAGCAGGGTGGCTGCAGGACATTACCTCACTCACTTTGAACAATGAGGAAAACTGAAAGGTTTTCTGACTCACCAAATTGTGATAATTCAATGGCAGGCCACAACGAAGAGCTTAAATGTAAATATCACAATTTAGGAAAGTTGAAAATATTCGTGGACCTAGATATTACATGTCATGAACATATACATGCAACCTCTGTTCAAATGGTATCAAAAATATTACTTATTATTTTTATTGCTACAAATAATTTTTACAGAATGTACACATTAAAAGAAAATACATATTGTCCTCTATATTAAATTTTGCACTTGTGATCTAGTAAAAAAGATTCAAAAATCAATTCTTATATTGACCCATTATCAAATACATTATACACAGTGTCAATAACGAATATCTTTGAGATGAAGATGTTTACAATAATTAATTTTTTATCAAAACATGCACATAATTACTAAATATTCACTTCATTATATACAGAGGACATTCATTTCTGGCATGGCTCTTGAAAATCTGTGTCCTACGCGCCTTTCGACTGTACGCCTTCATCAGGAAGCCATGTACATAATCAATGAAAACCTCATAAAGTCCAACACAAGAGATGACTTCTGGGATGATAATTTGATGGACCTCAAACCTGATATAAGGTAGCAAGTTCTCTCATTTAATAGAACCAGAACTAGGTTGGGCCTAAGCTGTAGAAATCCTACGCTCCAAAGATGGCTAGCCAAGTGATAGACAGTATTCAGTAACAATGCTGGGCAGTATGTGGCTGTGGTCCACTGCTTAATAGAGCTGAACGAATACAGCTGGCAGTGACAGGAGTGAAAGTATGGTCAAGAGGGCAAAAGAGCTCACAATATTACAAATCATTTGACTTTGCTGAAAAAAAGGTTCTGGCTGAAGTCCCAGAGAAATTAGTAGCAATTACGACAATATTGCTGTGCCTCTGGAACAGGGTGCCGCCCACAAACGGAATTCCATAGTCACCGTCTTATGGTATAAAAATCGGACAAAGCGTTGACGAAGAGCTTGACATCTGCTTCTGTGTGGGCGCAAGAAACTCTGCAATCTTGACACCCCTAAATTTACCTCACTCAGAATGCCCACAATTAGATGAATCAGAGACCCTGTTAAACCTCGATTTTATGAGGCAATATGTCTAAAATGATCGAAAATGTAGCATTCATAGCAAATCAGAGCAGTTTAAAAAAACGTCATATTGCCAAAATGCCTAAGCACTAGCCCACTACATGAATAATTATTCTAAATGCTCCATGCTAACATCATCCGCAGATGGTGGTACAAACTAAATATATGAACAACAGCAACCTATTATGAATGTATTATGAATGAATAGGGTACAGTGCACTAATGAAAGGACCTTGAATTGTGGTTACAGTTTGTGACTGAGCCAGGGATAGTTAATCAAGCAATGAGAAAGGAAATTAACAAATAATATTCTTCTTGACTACAAGCTGCAGAAATGACAGACAGTAAGATGTGTGGGAGGGGGAAAAGAATAGTACTAAGAAGAGTGACATCCATTTTGGAAAATATGGATGCTAGGCCCCAATTGAGGCCTAGTTGGGAAAACACAATTCTACACATCATAGAAAATTTGTTCCAAAAGAAGCAGCACTAAATCAATATATATGTGTGTAATCAAGTTTTAACCCACATGTTGCACTTTGCTAATATTCCACAAAACATAAATGCACAAAAATCTTATATAAGTGCCTTGGTTACTTGTTACCAGCAGTGCTTTCTGGTGCACCATACAATGTTCCTGCTCCGAGGCTTCTCAATGGGTGTTCAATTGTAGTGGAAATATGGCAGTGTGTTAAAATTCCCAAAGGCCAGGGTAAATAAGAAATGTGTTTTGTTTAAAGTAGACCTGTGAGTGACATATAAAACTGCTAGAGCCGAACCCCAATAATCATCTGAATCACAATATTTTGAACACCACCATTCTTATCAAATTGATTCAGCGTACAAATCTCCACTAGAACTAATGGTCTGAGACTGCACTCCTCGTGAAAGGAACATGCATTTTAGCAGAGTAAAACAAAATATATCACAAATGAGGCAAAAATAAATGACAGAAATATTAGGAACTGTGGCACAGAGTAAAATGCATGAAAATGCCATGAAGGCTCAATCCCCCTTCATGCCCCCTCAGCCTACTTTGGTAGCCAGGAACCTGGGAGTCACCTTTGACAATGACCTATCTTTCAAGGCACAGATCCTCTCAGTCCACAGAAATGGTACATGGATACTCAAGGCTCTCAGGAAATTCCTTCCCTTTCTCCATTGGGAGGCCTGCAGAACTGTAGTTCGAGCCTCGATTCTCTCTCCAGGCTGGACTGGACGAGCGTCTTGTACCTGGGTCTATCCGCATTCCTAATCCGGCGACTGCAAGTGGTCTAAAACACAGCAGCGTGCTTTCTCTTCTATCTGCGAAACGGCACCCCCACTTCACCCTTCCTCGCCAAATTGCACAGGCTCCCAATCAGCAAAAGGATCACCTTTAAAGCACTCACTTTCACATCCCGGGCCCTCCCTGAACAACACCAGCCCTAGCTAATTGAAGAAACGAATCATCGAGAACGAGCCCAGCAGATACCTACGTTCCAGTAAGGCCTATCCTATAGCAATCTTCTGCTTCAAAAAAACTAGACGTGGTGGAACCTCCTTCCTAGTGTGTACTGCCAAAATCTGGAACCACCTCCCTCTTCAGCTTAGAAGCATGGAAACCGAATCTGCTTTTTTGCAAATCCCTAAAACACCTATTTGTTCAGCCAATAACACACTCTTACCTGTTTTTTCCGTCTTCCCTGTTTTTGTGGCAGCGCCGGGACACACACTTTTCAGTAATTGTTCGCGCTCTACAAATACAGTCATTCATTTAATTACAGAAATACAAAATCATAAAACTTATCCCTAATTAGTCAAATTTAGACAAACACGGACAGTCAAACTCATAAAGAGTGCTGACAGAATTCATGTTAGAGAAATCTAATGCAACTAAACAAGTCTCAGGGGAAACATAAAACTTCACCCAGCAGCAGCCCTAAATGGAATGATACTCAGTGAAAAATTAGCAAAATTAAACCCACAATTCTGAAGCCTACGATCTTTTATACACAAATCAAATATTCTATTAATAGATTCTGCCAATTTAGCATGGAATGATAATTGTAAGGGTTGCACTGGCGAATCAGAAACTGCAATGTGATATATTAAAACGTTAACACTAACGTATTCCTTAAGGTAGGAGAAATCTTCCACCTACTCTCTCTGCAACTGCCCTCCAGAAATGATCAACCCAAAATGAATCATTTCTCAAACAATGGCTCATAAAATCAACAAGTCTTCAGCGGAATCTGTAGGGAAGTCCTTGAATATGATACTTTGGGTACACCATACAAGATTCATTCACAATACACACTTCCCAACACAACAGTTCAATTTTGAATCACTGACGTTATTTTCTTGATGTTCCGCACAAGCGAGAGTGTAGATGGTTTGCAGCAGGACAATTATTGAGAGGGGGAATAAGCATAACACTTAAAACCGCATCCATGGTAAAATAAATGGTGTCTCATATGAAAATGTGGCATAACTACTTCACAGTATTAACTACATTTCTAAATGACCGTGTAAACTTGTTTAAAATACATCATTAATTCATCGATTATGACTCTATGCATTACAATCCTTAAAACTCAAAAATCAGTTTCAACAGACATTACACACTTGCAAAACAATATCACATCAGTAAGGAGGTGTTTTGTAGATTCACCCAGAATGGATCAGGGGACTGTGTCTGTAGAGCATGGAAATAAAGGAAGAGCAGAGGACACTGAAGGCCAAGTTGACAATTAATCAACAAAACCTGTGCTTGGAAATTTCAAGGTCCAACACCGACTCCTTAGGAAAAGTTCTCAGATCTATAGTCCCCCATAAAGAGGGAGAAATGGAGACAATGATTGCATCAAAAAAGATAAATCCCACCTTTACTTACCTTGACATAAAACTAACATGGCTGATGCTAATGAACACAAGGTAGGGTGGTTGGGATACTGCAGCACTCAGAAAGGTAAAACCGTGGAATTCCAGATTAAGTTGATGCAGAAGTTCCTGCTCTTAGGTGAGCTGCTATAGGCAGGGAGCGACCAAAGTGGCTCACCTCCTCTCATTTTTCTTACAGGATCTAGCTGATTACTTGGCTGCTTAACACTAACATTTGTGAAGCCTTTTGTAGCTGTGCCTTGCTTGTTTTGTACACAACCTTATAGAACGTGACAGCAAGTAAGGCTCAACTGAAACGATATACACACACACACACACACATATATATATATGTATCAGCTGTCACATTGGACTCGGTGTCCCAGCGTGCTCCTGGTTTCAACACCTTCACAGGAGGTACCGCAGCTGTGAGCAGAGGCGGGGAGGAACTATCTCTTTAAAAAGCGTGGCCAGAGACTGCTCAGGACACTGCAAGTATCCCCAGGTGCGAGGCTCTGAGAGGAAACAGGAACCGGCACTGAAGAAAGCTAACACACTCGCTAGAAACGCGTCTGCCTGGCGTTTCCTGGACGGCGCTTTATCTTTATTTTCTGCAGAATAAATCCTGGTGAGAAGTCAGCACATGTCGGGCTCATTCTGTTGGAGTGGGCGTTGGTTTTCATATCAAAGACCAGTTTGCTGTGTACTGGTCAACCGGCATGCCCTCCTGATCTGGAGTGAAGCGCAAAGGCAGCAACCTTTGGTCCGCGTATAAAACTACAAGCGCTTCACCCCCCCGAGTGGTTTTGCGGTATTTGGCTGTGGATCATTATTTCGGGGAAGGAGGCTGCAGCGTGTCTGCAGGGGCCTTGCCAGGTACTGCAGAAAATAACCCTGTGGCTGAATTGGAAGGATGCGGTGACATCGAGACAAGCCACTGGGCGTTTGGCGGCTTTTCACTGTATCAGCTGTCACATTGGACTCGGTGTCCCAGCGTGCTCCTGGTTTCAACACCTTCACAGGAGGTACCGCAGCTGTGAGCAGAGGCGGGGAGGAACTATCTCTTTAAAAAGCGTGGCCAGAGACTGCTCAGGACACTGCAAGTATCCCCAGGTGCGAGGCTCTGAGAGGAAACAGGAACCGGCACTGAAGAAAGCTAACACACTCGCTAGAAACGCGTCTGCCTGGCGTTTCCTGGACGGTGCTTTATCTTTATTTTCTGCAGAATAAATCCTGGTGAGAAGTCAGCACATGTCGGGCTCATTCTGTTGGAGTGGGCGTTGGTTTTCATATCAAAGACCAGTTTGCTGTGTACTGGTCAACCGGCATGCCCTCCTGATCTGGAGTGAAGCGCAAAGGCAGCAACCTTTGGTCCGCGTATAAAACTACAAGCGCTTCACCCCCCGAGTGGTTTTGCGGTATTTGGCTGTGGATCATTATTTCGGGGAAGGAGGCTGCAGCGTGTCTGCAGGGGCCTTGCCAGGTACTGCAGAAAATAACCCTGTGGCTGAATTGGAAGGATGCGGTGACATCGAGACAAGCCACTGGGCGTTTGGCGGCTTTTCACTGTATCAGCTGTCACATTGGACTCGGTGTCCCAGCGTGCTCCGGGTTTCAACACCTTCACAGGAGGTACCGCAGCTGTGAGCAGAGGCGGGGAGGAACTATCTCTTTAAAAAGCGTGGCCAGAGACTGCTCAGGACACTGCAAGTATCCCCAGGTGCGAGGCTCTGAGAGGAAACAGGAACCGGCACTGAAGAAAGCTAACACACTCGCTAGAAACGCGTCTGCCTGGCGTTTCTTGGACGGTGCTTTATCTTTATTTTCTGCAGAATAAATCCTGGTGAGAAGTCAGCACATGTCGGGCTCATTCTGTTGGAGTGGGCGTTGGTTTTCATATCAAAGACCAGTTTGCTGTGTACTGGTCAACCGGCATGCCCTCCTGATCTGGAGTGAAGCGCAAAGGCAGCAACCTTTGGTCCGCGTATAAAACTACAAGCGCTTCACCCCCCCCCGAGTGGTTTTGCGGTATTTGGCTGTGGATCATTATTTCGGGGAAGGAGGCTGCAGCGTGTCTGCAGGGGCCTTGCCAGGTACTGCAGAAAATAACCCTGTGGCTGAATTGGAAGGATGCGGTGACATCGAGACAAGCCACTGGGCGTTTGGCGGCTTTTCACTGTATCAGCTGTCACATTGGACTCGGTGTCCCAGCGTGCTCCTGGTTTCAACACCTTCACAGGAGGTACCGCAGCTGTGAGCAGAGGCGGGGAGGAACTATCTCTTTAAAAAGCGTGGCCAGAGACTGCTCAGGACACTGCAAGTATCCCCAGGTGCGAGGCTCTGAGAGGAAACAGGAACCGGCACTGAAGAAAGCTAACACACTCGCTAGAAACGCGTCTGCCTGGCGTTTCCTGGACGGTGCTTTATCTTTATTTTCTGCAGAATAAATCCTGGTGAGAAGTCAGCACATGTCGGGCTCATTCTGTTGGAGTGGGCGTTGGTTTTCATATCAAAGACCAGTTTGCTGTGTACTGGTCAACCGGCATGCCCTCCTGATCTGGAGTGAAGCGCAAAGGCAGCAACCTTTGGTCCGCGTATAAAACTACAAGCGCTTCACCCCCCCGAGTGGTTTTGCGGTATTTGGCTGTGGATCATTATTTCGGGGAAGGAGGCTGCAGCGTGTCTGCAGGGGCCTTGCCAGGTACTGCAGAAAATAACCCTGTGGCTGAATTGGAAGGATGCGGTGACATCGAGACAAGCCACTGGGCGTTTGGCGGCTTTTCACTGTATCAGCTGTCACATTGGACTCGGTGTCCCAGCGTGCTCCTGGTTTCAACACCTTCACAGGAGGTACCGCAGCTGTGAGCAGAGGCGGGGAGGAACTATCTCTTTAAAAAGCGTGGCCAGAGACTGCTCAGGACACTGCAAGTATCCCCAGGTGCGAGGCTCTGAGAGGAAACAGGAACCGGCACTGAAGAAAGCTAACACACTCGCTAGAAACGCGTCTGCCTGGCGTTTCCTGGACGGTGCTTTATCTTTATTTTCTGCAGAATAAATCCTGGTGAGAAGTCAGCACATGTCGGGCTCATTCTGTTGGAGTGGGCGTTGGTTTTCATATATATATATATATATATATATATATATATATATATATATATATATATATATATATATATATACATATATATACATAGCGTCAAAAATAATAAATCCATGCTTAACTATATATGCTTTCTTCCACAACATTGTGGTAGTCGATATTCAGGATACAATATTTTTTAAGAACAGTATTTTGTTGTTGATATTCCGTTTATATCAATCTTTTGAAGCATTACTTATATGTGCATGTGCACTGATGTAACCATTCTTCAGAACTCTACCAACCATGTACTTTATCTTCATGCATGAATGAGCAGTCAGCAGAAAGTATGGACTGTTAAGATGACCTGTCGGAGTTTTCTTCATCACTGCAATTGATTATTTTGGATCGCTTATCTTATGATTATTTCGATTACCCTTGTCCTTATCTAACAGGGAGCCAGTTTAGCATCAGCTTGTCCTCTGAGTTCCTGGTTCTTGCTCTCAAAAAAATGGGTTCCTGCCTGACTCTTGACTCCTTATTCTAGACCCTTGAGGCCATTTTATGGTTTCTCAATGCAGGTTTAAGCTGGTATCCTATATTACCATTTTTTAAGGTTTTAATTTTATTTCCTATTTAATATTCATCTAATCTCGGGCATCGGTTCCAGCAGGCACAGATAACAAAGGCCTTGACACTGTCAATGAAAGAGTAATGAAAAACTGAAATAAGAATGCCTACACCGTGTTGTAGCAAGGAGATTTTGGGGGATTTGCCTTTTGTTGTCAGATCATAAACCCCTTGTGCAGCTATTTCATGCAGAGGTTCGGAAAGGGCCTCACAAAGGATTTCACCCTGTATTGAGACTGGGCACAAAGCAATGTTGCAGACTGCCTTTCCTAGAGAACAGTAGTTGGGAGAATAGATAAGGAATCTGTTGGTGGTGAACAGGAAAGAGTCATGTGTGTGAGATATGGCTTTGCAGAAGTAGTAAGTAGCGAATATGGAGATGAGGTGCTAAAGAAAATGGAGAAGTGAGTTGTGAGAGGGTAGTCTGGGAGGGAGCGGATTCTGCTAATCCTAGAGAGTTTTGAAGTGTGAAAGATGAGTTGAATGGCCATTGAAGAAGGCTGGGACATTGATTTCAGCAGAATAGGCGAGGGGAAAGAATACCATTATTGTGCATAAGGAGCACAAGGGCAGAGGCGAGATAAAAGCCAAGATTAGGGAAATATTTGGTGGTCATGAATGGACACCATAGTAGAAGATTTGATGAAGGAATTTTATCAATGGGTTATGAGGAAGCGAGACTCAAGGGGATCCTTTGCCTCTTGTTGTGGTACTGTGGTTCCCGTTGAGTAGGCTGAGACACTATGGAGCCTTTTGATTTATTGCCAGTCTGTGAGCTGTTGTTTTTGGTCTATTATTTCAAATGGACTTTGGTGAAAAGTGTGAGCTTGACTAACACTGAAACAGTTACTGAAACCTGTAAAGAAGAGTTGTCAAAGGAAGGGTAACCCAGGACATAGTAACTGGTAATGAGTAAAATGTATTTTGGAGGACATGCATACCTTCGTGAAGGGTGTGGGTGTTGCGCATCACAGGATATTATACTTTTGTCAAGATACTGATTAACAGCATGAACAGGATGGCTAAAGCGTGAATTCAAATGACGTAGGCAGGCTGTGAGGTCACCTTTGAGGGAGATAGTATAATTTAATACAAAACTACCTGTGCTATCATAGGTAAGCCATTATTTGAATGATTACAGGGATGCCTAGCAGGTTCTAAGATGGCTCCAGTATGGGTGTGGAGGGAGATTAAGTCAACACACATTTAGAATGAAAAAAGTTAAAATTAAAGAAAGATCAAGGAGTGAAGAGAGGACAGTCTAGGTTCACTAAACCTAGGAAAATACTTGTTATGTGGAGAAATCTAGTGATCCTTGAGAGAGGTGGGGTGTGGAACAAGTCCAAAATATGCTGTGGAATGGCAATTGGAAGTAAGGATCGTGAGAATATTGAAGTTGGTGGGGAGGTGGAGTGCAGAATTTCTAGGAGTGCATGACATCGAGAAGGCTGGGTGTGATGACGAGTTTCTTTCTTGAACTAATACTACTGAGAGTATGATTACTATCTGTGGATCTTTATTCTGAGATCTCAGATTTAAATGGTGTTGCCGTGGTTAAGTATAGGTTGATGTTTGAAATGCTTTTTTGTACTTACTTCATTATTTCATGTAAATTATTTCTTGATATTGTGTTTCTTCTAACGTTTCTCTCTATGCTGATGTATCTTTAAAAAATACGGTATTGTACTATGTTCAGTACAATTTTTGACGTGTTGCCATATTTAATTTTGTTCATTAAAGGCGGGGTGGGGTTGTTGTGATGTTCAGTTAATGGGATTGAAGGGCTGACATAAAATGTTCTCCATGTCACTGGAGAAAGTTGTTGTTGGTGGGTTTTAGGTTTTGATTTGAGTGGTAGTAAAGATTTGGTTGTGGAGGGGTTGGGGCCTTTGGTGACACTTATATCAGAACTTAGGGGCCCATTAGGATGACGGGAGGACATTGTCCGCCCGTCATCCTGTTGTGTCTAGGGACTGCCTGCCATAAGGGGGTCCCGTTGGGGGCATTAGGATGCGCTCGCCACAGTGGTGGGCGCATCCTGTATCTTCAGCAATGCACCGCCCGCCGCAATGCTGAAGATACATGCAATGCATTACAAAGCACAACGTGACAGGCACCGCGCGGTGCCTGCCTCGTTGTACTTTGTAATGCTGGGGGGTACCATAGGTACCCCCCATGTGCACCCCCCACCCCCCCGGAGTCCCTAGGGGCCCGCAACGGGCCCCCGCAGGTTGTCTCCGCATGCCTTCGATGCCGCCACAGAAAGGCATCTAACTAAGCCCATGCTAATATGGCTGCCGGTGTCTCATAGACACCGCCACCATATTAAACCTTTTCCGCCCCGGCCGCAAGGCGACCGGGGCGGAAAAGCGGCGAACGGTCTTTCCGTCCGCCGCGGTCCCCCCCGCCATCCTTATATGGCGGGGGAAATTTAGGTGCGGATGGCGGGCGGATTGCCCCCGCCAGGCTGGGGGCTCCCTGGTTTGGACATGCATGTATCACTATCATCTTAGCAGATAATCACATCCCATATTTTAGTTTTAGTTTACCTGGGCTTCATGAAGGCCTTCATCAATGCTGGCACTCAGTTTCCCACTTTTTGCATTCTGTGTTTCTTTTGTTTGCCTCTTCCCCCAAGTTGTTGCCACTTTTGAGTGTCTTCATCTCTCGTGACTACTTCTCTCCAAACCCCAGAGTTCTGTGTTCTTCTTTCCCCTGCCCCCTCGCACTTTGAGTTCTTCTCTCCATTTCTGCTACCCTCAAAGTGTCTCTCTACCATATGCGATACCTTTCCCCTCTTTGCCCCAAACCGCTCCCCCATTCGCTCCTCTATTAACCCCAGCTCCGGAGCCAAAAATCTTTATTTTTTCATTTATCTATCAAAATGGCTTGTGCAATCTTGGATCAGTAAATAGAAAATGAAAGCAAACGCCATTCTACTGGTACATGCACGCGTTCTGATGCATATGCATGCATCCATCATCATGCATGCCCACGCCAGAGGAAAGAAACAATCGCCATCAGAGGGGATGTCATTTTGCTTTTTTACAATGCTGCACAGCATCAGGCAAAAAAGTATAACACTGTAAAGCATTGTCAAAAGGCATTGCCAATGCAAATAGATACCAAATGCGAGATTAATATGTTTTGCCAACGCTTGTTACTATTTTCATAACAAAAGGAACAGAAAAACTGAGATTTTTCCACTCTTCCATGCTGCTCTGATTAGTTGTTTACAAATTGCTCGACACATTTCTCTGTTCGTGGGCAAGTCGTTCACAGAATCACTGTAACACATTTTCCTTGATTCGTTTGGTGAATAAAGGTACTGGAAGGCTGAGAGTCTTGCACATCACCTTCAGCCATACTCATCAACCTGAATTGCGCTCGCAAATTGCCAGATTCTGAGAACCTGGCCGTTTGCGAGTGCGATTTTTGCATTTGGGATTCATCATCGCAAATGCAAAAATCGCTATTTGCGAAATCGCATATTTGCGAGGAATTGGATTTAAGGAATCTCTAATAGAGATTCCTTAAATCCAATTCATCGCCCTATTTGAAATTGCGAATTCGCAATATTTGGTCGCAATTTACCACGAAATCTGACTTCGTGGTAAATTGCGAAAAACGAGTAAAAAGCACTTTAGTGCATTTTTTACTTTTGCATGTTACACACACACATGTCCTCTGGACATGTGTGTGCGCAACACCTGTTCAAATGTGCATTTGAGGGGTGCTACAGGGTGTCCTTTGGACACCCCTGGCACCCTTCAAATCGCAATCTTATTTGCGATTAGCAAATTGCTAATCGCAAATAAGGAATACTCCCCATTCATTCCTATGGGCCTTTTGGCCCATAGGAATGAATGGGGAGTTTTTCCTTATTTGCGATTAGCAATTTGCTAATCGCAAATAAGGAATCAGTAGGAATCACAATACATTTTGCTAATCCTACATGAATCCCGTTTTGCGAGTCCTTAATAGCGAATCGCTATAATTCGCTAATAGGGCCTCGCAAAACGGGAGACTGATGAATATGGCTGCAAGTCTCATATTTGTCACCTCACGTGCATTTGGTAGTAGTTGTCACCCTCTTATCTTTCCTATTCACCTGCCAGATGAACTACAATGGGGGATCTCGCTTTTCAAACCGTCATCCTCTAAGAAAAAAGTGCTAATTTTAAATTTCTAATGTAATCACACTCTTAAATGCATACCTTCACCTGCATTGTTGAGTCACAAGGTTGACAGGTATGTACTCCTATTGTTCTTGCTTCCACCTGCAACTGGATTTTATCCTTTTTTTGCATTTTCCCCCTGAACCCAGCATTGCTATTTGCAGTTTATTCTCAACAGTGTTAGATGCAATTATACTTCCCTACATAAAAAAATGACTTGTGGGACAAAAAGTAAAGTGAATGCCACAAGCAAAGAGGCAGTGGTAACCCACCATTTGCACACAGTATTTAATTAACATGCTTAACCTATTTTTTGTATCAATTTTTCATCATAGTGTATTTCATTAATAGTAGAGAACTCCTTGCTTAGTTGGTTGGTATTGCCCGTTGAGGGGATCGGGCTGTGTGACATCTTGACGAAGAGTATTTAACTTGCATTATTGATCGTAGTTCACTCATGAGAAGGAGTTCTGTTTTCTTCCAAATTGCATCTAATATGTATTAGAATATGCTTGTAAAATATGCAGGAGTGCGGTACTCAATAATACCGCTATCGGCAAAAAGTTTGTAATTAAGACACACTGGAGGTTTTTTTTTTTTAATTTTTTTTTTTTTTAATTTTTTATTTTGCATAGAACAAAAAGAAACACAGGAAAGAAGCACCGAGGCGCCGCACATGTCCCCACGCAGGGGGAATAAATAAAATTAAAACGATGGTGATGCCACACCGCAAAAGAAAAGAAACCAAGCCTATCAGTCCAGGAACCTGCAGGAAGAAAAGCAATAAGTGAAAAGCATCATCGGTGCTGAGCCTTATGAAGTCAGGATGTCCCATAGCAAGCAGGTCTTCAGGCTATTACAAACCATTCCAAATGCACCAATCGGCGAGAACAAGCACCTCGGTTTCAAAGAAGAAAGAAAAAAGAAGGAAGAAAATGCAACTCCCATTCCCCCCCCCCCTGCCCCCCCCCCCCCATGACAGTGACACACACTTACCACAGTCATTCAGAAGCCACACTAAATTTGGAAGAGGTGCAGAGATCTCAATGATGCTGGGCAAACAGCCGACGGCAAGCCTTTGGATAGGAAGGTTACCAAGGGACCCCACACGTGCGTGAAATTCTTGTAATTACCGAGGAAGATGTCCGCCACTCTTTCTAAGCTCAAAAGCCTTGCGTGCCAAAGAGATATCGCTGGTGCCTCCTTCCGTTTCCGCGCTGCCGCCAACGTGAGCTTGGCCGCCCCCAAGCACAACCACAGAATCTTTTTATCAGATCGCGTCTGGTGTTCAAGACCGGGGTCTCGCAGACCCAACAGCACAAAGGCCATAGAGTCCTCTACAGGGTATTGAAGGATATCTTTGATATGTGAGAGGATTTCGTCCCAGTAAGGCCTAATCACCGGGCAGTCCCACCAAATGTGGCGGAAATCCCCCAGGAGTCCACATCCCCTCCAGCACTTATCCGAGGTAGCCGGATAGATACGGTGGAGCCTAGTCGGGCACAAATACCATTGCGTGAGAGTCTTTAAGTGAGCCTCCCTAAGATGGATCGAGTGATTAAATTGGGTCATATCCCTCCAAAGCGCTGACCATTCGGTGTCGGAAACATCCCTCCCCACCATCTCCTCCCACTGCTCCATATAGCGTGGTCTAGGTGACTGTTCGGATTGAAGCAGTAATTGATAGAGGAAGGAGATGACTCCCTTCATGGTAGACGTCCGCAGCTAGAAAGCCTCGAACTTCGAGGGAGGTCTCGTAGCTGCCTCCAGCACCCCTGGAGACGTGGCCCAGTGTAGCAACTGGACATGCCGATACCTGTCGGTCTGTGGCACCTGATAATCCCTTATACAGTTAGCAAAGGTCAAAGGGTCAGAGCCATGAAACAGATGGGTTAGTGCCCTACACCCACCCTCCCTCCATGCGTCAAAGGGCCCCTCGCTAAGCACCGGTGGAAAGGCCGGATTGAAATGCAAGGGCGTGAACGGAGACGGGAAAGTCGTCCACCGCTCATCAGTAGCCAGGGTATCCCAGACCTTCAGCGTAGTACCCGTGGGGGTACTGATGTAGGCGTTCAAGGGGCGATCCCTCTTCGGTTTCCAGGCCAGATCCCCAATGGACCGACCAGCCACACTCCGGTCCATATGCAGCCAATGTTTTTCTGATAGCTGCTGCGACCATTCCACCATTACCCTCAATTGGGCAGCCTTATAATAGAGATGCAGGTCCGGCAGACCCACTCCACCCTCCGACCTAGGCCTGCGTAAGACCGTAGAGGACAGTCGGGCTCGGCCCCCTTGCCAGACAAATCGCAGTATCTGCGTTTTAAGCTGCCGGAAGTAGGCGCTATCCAGCAGAATAGGCAGGGCCTGGAATAGGTACAAATATTTGGGGAGAAGGACCATTTTCATCGCGTGTATCCTACCCAGCCAGGACAGGAATTTAGGTTTCCACCTCTACAATTCGGTCCGGGTCTTCGTCAGAAGGGGTGGGAAGTTGGCCGCGAACAGTTTGCCCACCGTCGGAGTCAGGTGGACTCCCAGATAAACAATCGATCCGGTTGCCCACGCCAATGGTGTCAACGTCCGCACATGAGCCACGTCAGTTTGTGAGAGAGTCAAATTCAAAATATATGATTTGCCGTAATTCACTTTAAATCCCGCCACGTCCTCAAATTCAAGTAGAATCTCCCTAATGCAAGGCAAGGAACCTGCCGGGTCCGCCACCGAAAACAGGATGTCGTCCGCGAAGAGCGAGATCTTGTGTTGCTCTCCTGTAAACGGTATGCCTCTCACGCCTTCATGTTCCCTCACCGCCACCGCTAGAGGCTCAATACTGAGCGCGAACAGCAGGGGAGAGAGGGGACATCCCTGTCTGGTGCCCCTCGAATGTGGGAAGAAGGCCGACAGCTGGCCATTCACTGCCACTCTCGAACGTGGGTTGCAAAAATTAGCCTTCACCATAGTGATGAATTTGTCAGAAAAGCCAAAAGCCGTCAGCGTATTAAACAAAAAGCCCCAATCTACTCGGTCAAAGGCCTTCTCCGCGTCCAGGCCCACAAGCACAGCCGGAATGCGGAACCTGTCCGCCTTTTCGATGAGGTGAACCACTCTACGAGTATTATCGTGGGTCTGGCGTCCTTTAATAAAGCCAGACTGGTCTGGGTGGATGATCGCCGGCATCAAATCCTGTAAGCGGCTCGCCAGGATCGCTGAATATAATTTTGCGTCGATGTTAAGTAAGGCTATGGGGCGAAAGGAAGCACATTGCGCCGGATCCTTCCCTGGTTTCGGCAGGACCGTGATCACCGCCTCGGCCAGAGACCCTGTGGATGTTCCGGAAGACGCCATATCGTTAAAGAGAGCCACTAGGAAGTCACACAGCTCGGTAGCATATGTCTTATAAAAGACCGCGGTGTAACCATCCGGACCCGGGGCCTTATGTAACTTCAAATTTTTGATAGCGGAGAGAACTTCCTCTCTAGAAATCGGCGCCTCCAATAATCCGTTCCATTCTTTAGATATTCGAGGTAGAGGCAAACGTTGCAAGAACTCTCTTTGTGTGTCCGCTTCCAGGTTATCTCCCGTGTACAACTCGGCGTAAAAGCGTCCAAAAATGTCCGCCTTCGTTTCGTCCCGATGTTGCAGCACACCTGCAGTGTCTCTGATCCCTCCTATATATTCTCGCTCTCTCCTATCCCGCAGTTGCCGCGCCAAGTGCCTGCCCACCTTGTTACCGCATGAATAGGATTATCGCCCCAGTCTCAAGAGCGTAAGCTCGGCCCTATTGGCGTAGTGCGCCTTTAATTTGCCCCTCACCGCTGTCAGCGGTCGGAGGGTCACCCTCGAGGGGTTGAGTTTGTGAGCTCGTTCGAGCTCGACCACCTCAGTCTCCAGGGCCTCACGTTCCTTCCTCCGCAAGGTGTTGAGCTGCGAGTTGAGTCCCAGACACATGCCCCTGATCGTAGCCTTAAAGGCGTCCCACGTGTTCGACAGCGAGGTGTCCGATGGGGGGTTAAGCTCAAAGAATTCTCTAATGGCAAGTCGCAGGGCTTTATTGGACGTATCGTCCCTGATCACCGATGCCGGGAAGTACCACTTCCGTTGCGACGCACCGGGCGGCGACCAGCGAAGGGTAAGCACCAGCAGACTATGGTCCGAAATGGCTATCGGAAGAATGGCGGCATCTACCACGTCCCCGCGCAGTGATTGGCTAAGAAAGATGGAATCCAAACGGGAGTAGGAATGGTGTACGTGGGAGAAGAACGTGTAATCCTTTGTAGTAGGGTGGAAAAAACGCTAGCCATCAACCAGCCCCAGCTCCCCCATCTCCCGCTGCGTTGACGCAGAAAACACCCCCGTACCCGCCCTATGCCCCCCTGAGCTGTCCATCTCCTTGTCCCACACCAGATTAAAATCCCCCAGCAAAAACAGATGCCCCTCCGTAAAGTCTCCGACCTTCAACAACAAATCCTGTAAAAACTTATTCTGACCAGCATTGGGTAGATACACCACCACAAAAGTGCACAGCCGGCCCTGAATAAGCCCTTTGACCATCAACCAACGGCCGTCCTTATCGTTACGCACCTCCACAGGTTGAAAGTGAAGCGCAGCTCGGAAAAGGAGAGCCACCCCCCTATGTTTCGTGGCAGCGGAAGACCTATAGATAATGGGATATGCCCTATGCCGCAGCCGCATCTCGTCTTTCCGTGCCAGATGAGTTTCCTGCAACCCCACCACATCAAGTTGATGATCCACCACATATTTCCACACCTTCTGCCTCTTCTGCGGCGAATTCATACCCTTAACGTTCCAAGTTCCTATGCTAATCGGCATAATAGAAATGGACCCCAAAACTCTCTGCTGACACCCTAAGAGTACCCACCCCCGTAGTCAGACTTCCTCCGATCCAAGGAACTTCCAAAGGGTCCGCTACTCTCCCCCCATCATAGCCCAAAGCTCCCCACACCTCCATAGCAATCCTATCCACAGTACCAGCTTGCCCACACCGAGCCGAAGCCCTCACACATAGCAGCAACCATTCACTCAGCAATCTCCCCTCTCCACCTTCATGGGACCCCCCCAACAACGCAAGCCCCCCAACTCCCAACCCCCCCACATAGAAAAAACCAATAGCAAGAACAGAATCAAAACTGTGAATTCGAATAGAGTACTCATCGTGTCCAGAAGTTCAAAGTTTGCGAGGGGCCTTCCATTCCGGAAGTGGGTTAGGGGGACCAACACGGTAGCCCCCACGGCCACGGTCGAGGGTGTCTCCTCCAAAAGTACATCCATACCCCCAGACCAGAAGGCCGAAACCCCTCCGGCGTCGATCCATCATCAAGACAGAGGTCACGCTGCTCCGGAACATTGCTGTGTGTCAGCCAGGGTAGCCGAGGCCACTGATGCCACAGCGTTGCCCCGTTCCTGCAAGCTGGTAGTGCGATCCGGTCGCCGCCGGTCAGGGGAAGCGCCCACTCTGTGCCAGGAAGACGAGCGGTGGCGCCTCCGAGATGGGGAAGCGGATGCTCCCTGTGAGGGTGGCACATCCTCCAGGCCCAAGAGGTCCTTCGCCACCTGGAGTGAGCGAATCTGTGCGAGCCGGTTCTGCCACCGGAAGATGATTCTGAAAGGATGTCCCCAGGAGTAAGCGATGCCACGCTCCCTCAAAAAAGCAGTCACTGGACGGAACTCCCTCCGTTTCCGCAGCGTGGAGGCCGCTAAATCCTGATACAACTGAGGGCGGTGGTCCCTGAACTGCAACGACGTAATGGCCCTGGCTTTGCGGAGGATGCGCTCTTTCACCTGGAAATCATGGACACAGACGAGAATGTCAGGAGGGGGCCCCCCCCCCCTCGTCTAGGCAACCCCACTCTATGTACTCTGTCCATCTGAATTTCCCGCACATCCTCCTCATCCAATATCTGTAGGAACAACTCTTGAAAATAGCCACGCAGATCGCCCGCCTCACCATCCCACGGCACAGCTCGGATGCGGATGTTGTTCCTGCGGGAACGATTTTCCAGGTCCTCCGTGTGCGTCTGCAGGTCCAGGTTCTGTTCGGTGAGGCGGATGATATCCTGCTGCAACAGGTGCACGTCATTGGCCACACTTAAATCATGGTCCTCCAGAGTCGCTACCCTCTCGCCTATACCATCTACATCCCTCCGCACATCCCGTAGATCGGACGCCAATTATGCGCGGAGCTCGGAGATGTCTTCCTTAATGGAGGCAAAAATTTTGGACATAAAAGCCTTCGTCACCGGCGCCTCATCGTCCAACTGCTTCGACGATCCACTAGCCCCTGGAGATGCCGGCTGCTGGGAGGACTTCGAAGCATCATCCTTCCCCGGGCGCCCCTTGCGCAGCGTGTTAGACATGGCGGCGTGCAGCACTCCTCCCAGGCACCACGAGACCAAACAAAATGGCGGGTCCTGCCGCTCGCTCCAGTTCAGAGCCGAGGCCCTCGATCCCAATGTCCAAGCCTCAAGCTACAGGCCGTAGTGCTTCCGACTCACTCACACGAGCCACACAGCGGCCCAGGCCTCCGTTCCGCACGTGCTTGTAAGCTGCACAGGCGCCAAGGCTGATGCACTAGAGTACGGACGGCCCAAAATCCAGTGGCGGTCATGCAGGGATGCCGCCGCTATCCCGTAGGCCGCGTCCTCTTCACACGCAAATCCGCCCCCGCCGGGGCCCACCGATCACCACCGCCGCTCTGGCACCACTCTCCACCACCAGTCAAGCTCAGGGCCCCACCTGTTGCCGATTCTTCACAGCCGCACTCGGCGTGCGCAGCCTGGCCGGTGCTCGGGCGTCACCGGGCCTCCCCTCGATGATCACTGCCAGGCGCCGTTAATCCTCCGCCTCAACGCCTCGTGGGCTCACTCCACGCCACAGGCCAGAAACGTCGAGCACTCTGAGCCGCACCGGAAGCTAGATCGGCAGCTTCTTCGGCACGGTGCGTTTCTCCACTTTCAATCAGCGCTGGTGCTCCTGGGCGGGATCTCAGGAGGCCTGCCCTCTTCCAATAGCGGCCGCCAGGACCCAAGAGAGACCGGGGTCGTGCAGGCCTCAGAGCTCAGTCGGTCTTGTGGTCGTCCCTGACGCCTCTCCGCTCCACCGACGGCACCAAACCACTCCGCTATGCCAGGGGGACTGCTGCAGCACTTTTAAAGCGAAAGCGCTCCCTCAGGACCGTGCTATAAGATGCTATGTCGGATCGACGCCGGAGCGGCTCGGAAAAGCGTCCTACTCCGCCGCCATCTTGGCCACGCCCCCACACTGGAGGTTTTAATGTGGTGACCAGACCATGGTCTCTGACCTGCTCCCAATTTACCACATCATGCACTCCTGGATGAATTAATATGCCTCACCCTATGCACCGCTGTTTCTTTAGGTGCTAAAATGAGGTGTGCTTGGAAATAAAAGCACAGCTGCTTCATGTGTTGCTTGAGGTGTTAAATTGATGCTTGTATACTACTTAGATATGGGTTTAATGTCTTATTTATTACTAGCACATCTTAAAGTGACATATGCTCCAAAATGGCTCACTGGTTTACAGCTGTTTCCATCAGAGACTGACTGCATCATAGACTGTTAGGGCTGGTCCACAAAGCTGGTTTACATTTGTGGGTGGCTCTGCACTAACCCCCACTTTTAGAGATGGTATACTTTCAGAACCCTCCTGTTTTTCCAATATTCCAGCTAGCTTTCAGTTGAGAGATGTAATAATAATTGTTGCCTGTTACTTATATTTAATTTTGTGGAAGCGCTGAAGACACAAAATGTTTTATAGTATTCTAATGTCTAATTGAAATTGATACGATTATCAACTTCGGACAGATGAAGTCTGCTAAACTCAGCAGCCATTGCCTACTTTGTAGGACAACCTATCTAATTGTAATATTGGTGACGGGCCTTGTTCACCAGTTTTCTATTTCTGGCTCCCTCTTTATTCAAAATTCTGCCCTTCTTGACCAAATTTGTGATCAATGGCAAAATTGGAAGTCCCTGGATATATGCTAACGCTTAATGATGTATGTTTGAACAGTAGCAGAAGTGGTATGTTTAGTCGTGGCTGAAGTTATTCATTTTACAGTCTGTGCAGTGCAGTGTCCAACAGTGGTAGTGCGGTGGAAGTGGCTCTGGGTGTGTGCTTGTTAGTGCTACATCTCGCTCGTCTCCTAGGCTGACTCATTCTCCTCCTCTCCCCTACTTCTTATTTGATGGAGCGTGCCTTGTAACTCTCTAGTTGGCTCGTCTTCTTCGGTGCCGGCTCCTTCGCCCTGCTTATTATTGTGGTGAATGTGCTTACAATGCAATAGGTCTTGCATTTGCGAGAGATTAGGCTATTGGCATTGTAAACAACAATGCATTTTATTTATGTTTTAACAACCAACAAGTAAAAAAAGGCATTGCCATTTACAATGCCAGTAGCTCAAACTCTCACAACTGCGAGACCTATTGCATTGCAAATGCTTGTCTTTATACTAGTCAGTCACTTTTCTCTACAACTGTATTTCTTTCCTGTTTTTAATCATCACCAGGTCTTTGACCACAGTGTCCTCCGCCCATATAGTCCAAAGTATTATTCCTTCACAATACTTTATTTTCAGTCGATATGCTCCGGAGTCTTTTCCTTCATATCACTATATTCTCAGCTCATACGTTTCAGAGTGCTTTCCTTCACACCACTAAAAACTCCCTATATTCCTAAAAAAACGTAAGATTTATTTGGTACTTTCAGAATTGAAGGAGAACTTCACTCAGTCACAGCTAATGTAGGTATCTAGTTCCTGGAAGGGAAACGGAAACTCCATTTACAAATGGTCAGTATATGACATCCTGATCCAACCCACTCCTGTACCCCCTCTACTATTCACGGTTGTGATCGTGAATCTCTCCCTTTTGCAAATAAGACATCACTTGCCTAGAAGGGAAAAGAACCATTATCAGGTAATGGTCAGCATATGACAACCTTCTCTGTGTTTTTTTATCCCATTTTGGGCCTGTTCTCTATTTTCTCTTGAGGGAGCAGGATTTTTGCAAATACAACCTACTTGGATTAAACCTTCTATTTTGTGTGAAACATCATTAACAAAGAGTTGTGAAATTAACAGAGAAAATATTAACATGGGGTATTTTGGAAGAGAATTGAGAAACGTGTATGAAAATGACAAATGGTTTCTGTATGCCGCAAATTATTTCTGCATGAAAGACAGCAGAGAAATAATGCTAAGAAGTTTGAGTTTTCATGTCCAACATGAATGAAACACGTTGACAAAAGAGTTTTATATGAGTGATATTAATTACATGGAATAATCGGGAAATTATTTAGCGTTTATATTAGAATAATAGCAGATTAAAATGAATAATGAAATGGAGCTTTTTATGTGAACAAATATCTGAATTTGCTTATTTCTCCTAGAAAAACTGCATTCTTTACAGAGAATGCCTCAAACCACTGTTAGGGTTAATTTGCTTTTTAAACATAGGCTGCAGAGAGATTTATTTGTCCTTTGTTATGATTGTTGTGTTCTTTCCTTTTCGACGGCTGTGTGGTTGTGATAAAAACAGAACTGCAATGGAACTTCCTACTGTCCGGGAAAATGTTTTGTTTTGTGAATAACTGCTATAGTAAAAAATTGCGATTGTTTCATAGATGTGCGCGAGCCTAGGAATGAGAAATTGTGATTTCCTCTGCTGAGGGACGATGATGACCGCATGGCTCTAAACAAAGAACTATTGAGTGGGTGCAACCGAAGTGGTGTGACTGAACACCCTATGCTCCTGAACCAATGAGAACTGTGAATTGCTTGGACTTTGTTACTAAATTAGGGATACGTTTTAATATTTAGGGTATAACTATTAGTGTTAGAATCTACTGTTTAGCTTAGGCTATCGAGGCGACGGTGTGCATCTTATTGTGAGCTGATACCCGTGAGGAGAGACAGCTGTTTCCTTTAATCTCCTCTTTGACTGCTACTGTCTGATCCATACTATTTAACTTTGCTCCTCATACCTTTGTGAGGTTGTCCCAGCTTTCCCTTATGGCAGGAGTTTTAGCTCTTCAGACTATTTGCATGCTGTGCTATAGTTTTCTTAGGTTCGTATGATACTCTGTAATTGGGTTGATCCTGTTATAATGCTCTTTTGTCTCTCTTCCTATCTTCCTATCCACTCACTCATGCTCGTTTAAATAAGATGTTATCGTGTATTGCTGTCTATTGTGCGATGATCTATGATTCTATGCTGTGTCTTTGTATGACCATTTCATATGCTTTCAAAGAATTAGATAAAGCTAAGTGAATGGTAAAACTGAGTTTGTCATTACTTATGATTATGTTTATGTCATTCGTACATTCTGATGTTTAGTTGGGTAGTGTAATATACCCTTTGTTGTAGGTCCTCATATGGGGGAAATTATCAATTTTAGTTGGCAGTCCCTGACAGCTCTCAAAAGGAGGACCAGTTATAAGTATGGGCCAAATGTTAGGTACATAAGCGAAAAATCTAGTGGTTATTAAATTGGTTACATGTCGTGAATATGTTTACCCCACATTTCCTGCTGCATCACTCTTTCTCTTGCGATAAGTTGATGGTTGTAACAAGGGGTGGTACTCCTCCTTTTTCCTCAGATCATTAGCTTCCCAAAATGTGTTTGTTTGTGTGGCCCGCACCCCTTAAAAATCACTCCTCTCTCCAGCCCGTCTACCAGAATGGCATTTTGCTTCCCCTGTGTTGGCGACTTACTGCCTACAGGTGATGTTTTTCTCTTTAATTTAGACCCACTCTAAATCTGCCATCGACCGTATGTGACAGCCAGTCAAGTTTTCGACTTTCGGCTTGTCTGGAGTACCTTCTGTGATTTGAGAGCTTGTCACTCACAGAACTGAGAGCAAGGTTTGTAACTCACCGTTCTTTCCCTCCTCTGTCACAGTTTGTAAATGTACACTTTTTAGGAACTGCTTAATAGTGTGCAAGAATTAAGCATTCCTGCTCGCATTCAATTACATTCACCCACCCAATCCCACATTCCCCATCATCATATATCCCAAACATACACACATTGACTCATCTATTAACACGCAGTTTCACTCATAAATTGCCGGACCTATTAGCTTTTCCAATGCCTAATTAGTTTAGTCGGGATCACTTTGTATTCGCTCCTATAGAACATCAACAAACAGGCAACACAGTTTTCAGGTCTCACCGTGGATGTATTTAGCATTTAAAAATTAACTATTGTGATGTGATTTTCCGCTTTGCTCCTCCTGGAAGAAAGTCAAGGTGTAAATGTATTTTGTGCTGAAATTAATTTCCAGATGTTACAACAGTGCATACAATTTGTAATGTATTATTTCGGGAAGCAATGGACTAGATAGGCAAAACCCTCTCAGTTCATCATTAACTAAAGATCTGATTACAAACATGCCTGATCGAATATTCATCCTAGAAAAGTAGTTTACACAAGCTGACCAGTTTGTCACGTTTATTATACAACAGAACCAGCTAAAGTAAACCACGAGGCTCCATGTGGGGGCAAAGTGGCGTCTCGGAGATTCCTGAACGGCTTTGTCACTCCACTTGACTGGGCGTCTTTGAAAGCAAATTGTCTTGTGCTCCCATCTCCTTTTGTCCAAAGCTGCTGTGTCACTGACCTTTTGCCTTACTGCATCTTCTCCAACAAATGCAAAATACCACTCCTGAAAAATGATGGACAAAACCACCCACCTGATATCATCGCTGGGGTGTAAGGAAGCCACGGAAGCAGAGGGGTCTCTCATTCGGGGGTCAGCTACAACTTCTGCCCATGCTCCAACAGCTATGGTGAAGGTGGAGGCGGGCATCGGCATGGTGACGTAGTAGAACCAACTGCAGAGACCTCCAAAGAGAAAGGACAACAGTTTTATTTGAGATAGAATGTATCCAGCATCCAACACAACAACCAGTACACAGCCAACAGCAGACACAAGTGTGATTACAATTACAATGTGTAAGGAAAACAGAACTTTGACTAGAGTAAGATGTGGTGTGGTTCTGTGCGGTACATAAAATTGCCTAACAGGAAACTCCATTAGGCTGCTCTGCCTTTGCTCCTAAGTCACTCTACTCTCCACTAGGTAGAGGCAGACCAGTGGCTGAGATTAATTCAACCATTACACCCATCACTTTTTGTTATTCCTCATTGCAATGCTCTAAATGTGCAGTGGGTACCATGCTTACTGTGCCACTGGAACCAGGCTGCATCTCATCTGCTGTAGTTTGAAACTGGCCTGGGCTTGCTTGTGCTCCGGTTCATAGAGAACCTAGCCCGGAAGTTCTGGTGGACTATCGGAGAAAGATCAATACTGATTTGCTTAATGGTGGTTGAAGTTTGAGGAGGTACGGCAGACACAAACACTATGGACTAGGATGTTGCCCAGAGTATTACCAGTGGTTGAGATTAAATCAAGCATCCCAACCATCATTTTATTGTTTTCCTCCAAGCAATGTAGGCCCCGTGCTCACTGTGCCACTTGCACCACGCTCCCTCCTAATGCAAAGGCGCAAATAGGCTGAACACGGTCTGGGGTTGCTTGTGCTCCGGTTCAGAGGGCCTGGCAATTCGGACTGGACTGTTTCTATTGGAGCAGTACTAAGGCAGATTTGCATATAGCTAGATCTTGTCTGAGCTGGCATGGGGGACAAAAAAAAATGATGGGCTGGGATATGGCCAAAAATGTACCAGTGGTTGTGATTAATTCGAGCATGCAGCCCAGCACTTTTGGAATTCTTCTATAGATGTACATGCTTTTCTTAATCATTCCATTGGAGGTAAATACCTGAAAGCCTTCATTACAAATACATCATTTATTGCCTCTCACATTCATTAGGATATAAATGTTTGGCACCTCTAACTGACGTCACCCATGCTAAAAAACAAAATGTTTACTGTGGCACATGAGAAAGTGGATTCTTTTTGCAGGAACATTACAGAATATTGACCATAGCTCAGGATAATGAGGAAAGGGTGGCAAAGTCATAAGCGGAACTATGGAATAAGTAATATGGGATAAAGAAATAATGCAAGTCAATACAGAAAGGAGGGCTCGTAAGAAATTGGAGAGAGAGTGGCGTAAGGACTACTCCCATGCCAGTATGGCCAGTATGGCCAGGTATAAGACAGCCTTGAGGTCCAATGATTCTGCTATTAAATCAGCACAGGCTTCCTGGTTTGAACTTAAAATCAATTTGGCTTTTAACAGCTCCAGAGAAATCTCTCGGATTACTAAAACTTTCTTTTCACCTAAGGCTTTTAACAGGACTACTCTCCCTTGTTAGGAACTCTGTAACAGACTGTAAAAGAACAAAGCAAAAACCTTCTTCTGTAATGGTGAAATGGTTTGTAGGGTCCCCACATTTCCTTATTTGGGGTGGTCTTCGATCAGAAGGGCACTTGGCGGGCACAAAATCATAGTCGCTCGGTGGCATTCATGAGGACAGTCTCAGGGCTCATGGGGTTTAGTAAAAAACTGGGAGCTAAACCAATTAAGGCAATCTTAAAAGTATACGAATCTAAGTGTTTGTCGGTTGCAACCTACGGGTGTGAAATATGGGGTTACACCAGCGAAGAGAAACTACAACTAGTAGAGAACAAGTTCTTAAGAAGTGTACTCTCAGTTCCTCAATCAACCCCTACTTTCTCAACTCACACAGAACTGGGACTTGGGTATATATCCGATCGGATTAAAATTGCACCTTTGATTTATTGGTTAAAAATATGGCTGAATGATGAGATCCCCCTAAACCATCCAATCATTAGGGATTGCCAGAGACTGGACAAAGCACATAAAATTTCTTGGCTGGCGTACATAAGAGCTGGGTTCTAGAGAATAGGGCGTATTGGTTTATTTACCTCTCTGGTAACAGTAAACAATAAAGACATTGTCTTAACAAAAAAAGCCCTCTTGGATCTTTTCTCCCTAGAGCGGAAGGAAATAGAGATGGGAAAACCCAGGGTAAGGGAAAACTATGCATTGGACACCTGCATAGGACCGGAACCATACTTGGTCACAGTAAACAATCCCTATCATCGGTTTCTCTTGACCAGATTTCGGTTAAATTTAATTCACTTTACTCGGGGTGTTTATCATAAATGGTGTACCCCAGAACAGGCAGACCCTTGCTCATGTGACGATTTCTCCGCTCAAAACACTTTACATTTTTTGATGTTTGGTGACATTTTAATGAGTGCAGGAGGAAAAATGTATTGCCAACTCTCAGAGAGGAGGATTTGTACAAGTCAGGCCGGCACTAGTGTATCTAAAACAACTTGGCACACCTAAAATAATGTTTCACGTTGCTAGTTTTTTAATTGCGGCCAACCGAATTAGGAGAAGGAACGTGACATTTCCACCGCTCCTAAACATTTGTGATCAGTAGACCCCATGCTTAGAAAAAAATCACTAAGGGCAGGCCGACACCATGGTGCTCATATATAAATATGGTTTTTAGGAATATTTTTGTGAAATAAATTTAAAATGTATATTTTTTATACCATACGGAATGAATTTTAAGAAAAACATTGTTCTATTTTTAGAAATGTTTTAATCTAATTCACATTTATTGTAATTGATTGTATACTTTTTATGACTGTGTTTTTTGTCTTTATATGATATTAATTTATCGAAAATAAAGGAATTGACTGACTGACTGACTGGCCTCTCAAATTCATTAGGATATAAATGTTTGGCACCTCTAACTGACGTCACCCATGCTAAAAAACAAAATGTTTACTGTGGCTCATGAGAAAGTGGATTCTTTTTGCAGGAACATTACAGAATATTGACCATAGCTCAGGATAATGAGGAAAGGGTGGCAAAGTCATAAGTGGAACTATGGAATAAGTAATATGGGATAAAGAAATAATGCAAGTAAATACAGAAAGGAGGGCTTGTAAGAAATTGGAGAGAGAGTGGCGTAAGGACTACTGCCATGCCAGTATGGCCAGGTATAAAACAGCGTGGAGGTCCAATGATTGTGCTATTAAATCAGCACAGGCTTCCTGGTTTGAACTTAAAATCAATTTGGCTTTTAACAGCTCCAGAGAAATCTCTCGGATTACTAAAACTTTCTTTTCGCCTAAGGCTTTTAACAGGACTACTATCCCTTGTTAGGAACTCTGTAACAGACTTGCCGTCGTCTTTTCGGGCAAAATGATCAAAACGGAGATGAATCTGCATATATCATCCCTATATCCTGAGGTCCTGATTCTGGACAAGAGACTGATTTGTAAAGGCAGTGACTTCTCTCAGTTTTGGTCCATCTCTTTTGGTGAGTCAAAAACAGCAATTCTGAACTGTAAATCTGGGTCCTCAACTGACCCCTGTCCTTTTTCCATTCTGGCACTTGCGGTTGAGGTGATTAAACCAGTTATTAGTAGGGTTTTCATTCTATCATTATATGCATTTGCTGTGCCAGTCTCTTAGAAGCAATTCAGAAAAGGGGGGTGGTGATGGACAGAGCATCTGAATTAAGCAGAATACTTCTACCCAGTCAGCAGATCAGGGCTTAATCCATCACCGTTTTTTAGCTCACTGCACCATCCCAGCTCAGAACCTGGCTACATGCAAATTAGTCTGTCCCTGGCCCAGTGCATCATGGGAACAGGGCAGACCAAACTACCAGGCCAATTCTTTTACTGGAAAGGAAACAAGCTTCCGGGGACCGGTTTCTGGCATTACAGCCGTCTTCGGCCCGGCTTGCTTGAATCCTGATGGTGCAGTGAGCAAGGGACTCATGTCTGAGCATACCCTTCCACGCTTATGGTGGACAAAACGATTCAGAAAAGGGGGGTGGTGATGGACAGAGCATCTGAATGAAGCAGAATACTACTACCCAGTCAGCAGATCAGGGCTTAATCCATCACCGTTTTTTAGCTCACTGCGCCATCCCAGCTCAGAACCTGGCTACATGCAAATTAGTCTGTCCCTGGCCCAGTGCATCATGGGAACAGGGCAGACCAAACTACCAGGCCAATTCTTTTACTGGAAAGGAAACAAGCTTCCGGGGACCGGTTTCTGGCATTACAGCCGTCTTCGGCCCGGCTTGCTTGAATCCTAATGGTGCAGTGAGCAAGGGACTCATGTCTGAGCATACCCTTCCACGCTTATGGTGGACAAAACGATTCAGAAAAGGGGGGTGGTGATGGACAGAGCATCTGAATTAAGCAGAATACTACTACCCAGTCAGCAGATCAGGGCTTAATCCATCACCGTTTTTTAGCTCACTGCACCATCCCGGCTCAGAACCTGGCTACATGCAAATTAGTCTGTCCCTGGCCCAGTGCATCATGGGAACAGGGCAGACCAAACTACCAAGCCAATTCTTTCACTGGAAAGGAAACAAGCTTCCAGATTATACTCAGATGTGAGTCCCTTGCTCATTGCACCATCAGGATTCAAGCAAACCGGGCCGAAGACGGCTGTAATGCCAGAAACCGGTCCCCGGAAGCTTGTTTCCTTCCCAGTATAAGAATTGGCTTGGTAGTTTGGTTTGCCCTGTTCCCATGATGCACTGGGCCAGGGACAGACTAATTTGCATGTAGCCAGGTTCTGAGCTGGGATGGTGCAGTGAGCTAAAAAACGGTGATGGATCAAGCCCTGATCTGTTGACTGGGTATGAGTGTTCTGTTTAATTCAGATACCCTGTCCATCACCACCCCCTTTTCTGAATAGTCTCTTAGAAGCAGGCTAAGATCGTCCCACTACTGAAGAAACATTCTCTGGACCATGAGGTGCTATCTGACTGCCGTTCCACCTCGCTCCTCCCTGCATTATCTAAAAACTCTAAACACTGGTCAACAATCAGCTAGGGACATTTTTACAGGGACATAGGCTTTTGCATCCCAGTTAATCAGGGTTCCGCCCTTGTCATAGCACAGAGACAACCCTGTAAGAAGGATCAAGATCATATTAAGCTGACCCTGGATCAACCGGTGGAGCTGGGTTGGGTTACAATCCCCTCCGACACCAACCTCAGTGGCCAAAGATCTTGGAGTCAAGTTTGATAACTAATTTTCTTTTCAACCGCACGTTCTGTAGTTGGGCTGCTCTGCACCCTCAAGAAATTCCTCTTCCAGCTTCCACCCCACTCTAGGAAGACAGTGGTTCAGGCGGAAAGGGGGGGGCATTCTTTCTCCTTTTCGGAAGCTATGGCCTGGATTCAGCTTCCTCTTGAACTTCGGACAAGGCTGTTCTCTTCTCATTAACAGAGAAGTTTTATTTTTTGCTCTGCAATCTACAGCACTGGGACACTCTTAGGAGCAGCTATGTGCTTTATAAAACATTTTCATTCATTCATTCAATACATTTACATTTTATAGCGTGGGGTTGTGAACAGATTCACATTTTGGTTTCTATAGGATACAAAAAGTATGTTCCATTTGTGGTGGGTAATGAAGTTTGATCATTTACCAGAAGAGGTTTTATGTGGTATCTCTGCCAACCCAGGAGTCAGCCATGGAGTGTGACTAAAGCCACCAGATCAGAAAGAGCACAACTGATTATATTGCAGCCTTGTATTTCTCTGCCCCTGGTGACTTCTCCTTTCATTGAATTGGATGTAAGAAGTTCTGAAAGGGGGTGGTTAACTTTTTGGAAAAAGGTGATAAACCATCTGAAATTGCCTTGTGAAAATATCCCTTTAATGTTAAAGGCATCCATCCAAAACACCGGTTTCAGAACTGCACTGATATTACAAAAGTGAAAATAAATGTTATTTTCCACTGCTCTTACAGCAATTCAGTTTAAACAAGCATTAGCAAAGTTAGTCTTTCATTTTTTTGTTTGCAAGCACATGCCATGGATATAAAAAGAAGAAAACATACCGGCAACTAAACAGGTTGGCAGTATGCTTAAAATAAAAATATGAAATAAAATTAACCATCACATATAATTTTAATAGATCAGTATGGGTGCTCCTAAGCAGGCAGTAGTATTTAAAAACAGGTCTAAAAGGGCTTTTTAGTCTTAATGCAGATCAAATAAAAATATGATTCTTATTGATGCAAAAAGAGGTATTATTTGCTTTGGGTAACTCTGACATGAAGACATAGTCTAAAACATAAGTCTCACAAAAAATAAGAATAAAGAATTAAAATTAAAAACATTAGCAAAGTAAAGTGTTGGCCGACTAGGCCTGGCACTGGCGTTCATGTGCACCTGATCAGGAAAATTACTTCACTCACACTGCAGGAAGCCAGTAGCTAAAGCAGGCTGACCCACTGATCCACGATGTAGAGGGCGGAGGGTAGCAGCAAAATGTGAATGAAATTTGAACAGATCAATGAGTGAAGAGGGCAGACCCAGAGCCGCTGAAAATATGAATAGTGTATGTACTTTTTTGTGTATTGCTTTGACTACATGAGGCTGGTGAAAAACCTAAAGCTGTCTCTAAGCCAGAACTAAACAAGCATTTACAATGCAATGGTCTCGGCATTCTTAAAGTTAGAGCTATTGGCATTGCTCATGACGTTTTTTATTTATGTTTTTTTTTTTAAAACATAAATAAATGGCATTGTCATTTACAATGCCAATAGCAGGGTAGGAGAGCAAGCACAAGCAACGAGGGGGCAGGACAGCAAGCACAAGCAACAAGGGGGGGAGGACAGCAAGCACGAGCAACAAGGGGGGGCAGGACAGCAAGCACAAGCAACGAGGTGGGTGCAGAGGAGCAAGCACAAGCAACGAGGGGGCAGGACAGCACGCACAAGCAACGAGGGGGGGCAGGACAGCAAGCACGAGCAACGGGGGGCAGGGGAGCAAGCACAAGCAACGAGGGAGCAGGACAGCAAGCACAAGCAACGAGGGGGGAGGACAGCAAGCACAAGCAACGAGAAGCAACGAGGGGGGCAGGACAGCAAGCACAAGCAACGAGGAGGGCAGGACAGCAAGCACAAGCAACGATGGGGCAGGGGAGCAAGCACAAGCAACGAGGGGGTAGGACTGCAAGCACAAGCAACGACGGGGGGGGTGCCAGGAGAACAAGCACGAGCAACGAGGGGGCAGGGCAGCAAGCACAAGCAACTAAGGGGCGCAGGACAGCAAGCACAAGCAACGAGGGGGGCAGGACAGCAAGCACAAGCAACAAGGGGGGGCAGGACAGCAAGCACGAGCAATGGGGGCAGGGGAGCAAGCACAAGCAACCAGGGGGGCAGGACAGCAAGCACAAGCAACAAGGAGGGGAGGATAGCAAGCACAAGCAACGAGGGGGGCAGGACAGCAAGCACGAGCAAAGAGGGGGCAGGACAGCAAGCACAAGCAACGAGGGGGGGCAGGACAGTAAGCACAAGCAACGAGGGGGGGCAGGACAGCAAGCACAAGCAACGAGGGGGTAGGAGAGCAAGCACAAGCAACGAGGGGCAGGACAGCAAGCACAAGCAACGAGGGTGCAAGACAGCAAGCACAAGCAACGAGGGGGGGCAGGACAGCAAGCACGAGCAACGAGGGGGCAGGACAGCAAGGGGAGCAGGACAGCGAGCACAAGCAACGCGGGGGCAGGGTGGGTTGTATTATGGCATTTTCTAAGAAATGTTTCTGTGATGCTGCACGATGGACACTTCAGACTTACACTAAGACTGACAGCATAATGGCTGTTTGTACGCTGTTTCTGGGCGGACCTCTCAGAGCATATATTATGGCAGATGGTATAGTATGCATTGGTATAAGTTGATGCAGGGTCAAACCTTTACTTTAAAGCAATGTCCAGACTCTCCTGATAAACGATGGCCTGTGCTAGCTCCACACATTTAGCCTCAAAGAAAAAAACTAAAAGAATTGAACTGTATGGGCATGTTATGCTACAATATCTACGTGCAGGCATAATACCACAGGGTCTCCAGATTAAAAATATACCAGGGCTCTTTGTCCATATTAAAGAATTTTTGGAGAAATGGTCCTTATCGCCAATAGATGCTCAAGGGATCTCATGATGCTTATTGTTGAAACAGCAAAACAAATACTATCACAACTCCTTAGTGAAATCTTAGAACTAGAAGAAAAGATAAAAGCATCTACAGTTGTAGATGATGTAAAAAAAGTTTTAGAAGATCTAGACACTGAGTTGAATTCATATAGTGATTATTTCACCAAAAGAAAAACCGACAAACTCCAAAAAGACTTAAAATATTACAGCAAGGAACAGACATATCCTTATCTTGCCCGGTTTTACAATCAAACCGATGCTAATGGACAGGGCACTATGACCTATCAACAACCCATGAGACACCATCCCAAAAAGGTGTATACTTTTTCTGATTCATCAGTCTCTGATGGTGATAAATAGCTTGACCTCTTTTGATCAGAGAGGTAATAGATATACTCCACGCAGACACAATCAAAGCTATCGGCCTTTTTTAGGGAGACGCTATCAGAACAAGGGCAACTGGCGCCCACCCTATCAAGGTCAATTTCAACCCCCTTTTCAAGCACAGTACCAACCACGTGCTCAATATCAGACCCAATATCAGGGCCATCAACCAGCAAATATGTTTGACACCTGCCGCACTGCCTCCATCATCTTTACGTCTATCATGTATTATGGACATACAATTATGACTGTATCTGAATGATATATATAAATTACAATGTAAAAAAGAATAATATATATACAAAACAAGAATAATAAAAAATATATGTTTTGATATCTATATCTGTGTATACCCATTTTTTAAAAGGGTGACATTTCCATGTTCTTTGTCTCTTTCACTGTAACGTGATACAAAACAAAATAGACAGAAATTTAAAATAAAAATCTAGCTAAATCTTTCCTTAAAGCTCCACACATTGCTGCAGTGAGATGCAAGGATGCTCCGGGATTGTATGGGGTCTTAGCGGAGTCTATTGAAGACATAACTGCAGTGAGGTGCCCAGACTCTTCTTGTGATGACTCCAGTGAGACACTTCTGAAATGTATGTCTATATAAAATGTGACTTTAGTGACATGCCTGTATGCCCCCAGAATGTACTGTGTCTGCGCTGGCTTTACGCTACGTGTATCTGCAATGAGTTGTCCAGAGTCTTGCGGCAAATGTGAGTCCTGTACCAACCCTACACATGACAGCAGTGTGACTCTTGAACACGCCTAGGATAGAAGTCCTTGGATGCACAGGAACTTTGTGCAGTCTGTTTAACATACAACTGCAGTGGGACACAGAGTCTTCTAGGAATAACGGGGTGTACATGTAATCTATATGTGACTGAGGTGAGGCGCCTGGATGCTCTTGGAATGTAAATGGCGCCTGTACCTGGCACATTACTACACTGAGGTACCCAGATTCTTCTGGACAGACTCCACACATGACAGCAGTCAGACTCCGGGGCCCTCCCGGATGAACGAGTCGACAGACGTATCTTGTACCAGCTACGGTCGTGCTCGGTGCAGGCGCTCTAGCAAGTGGGGAGCAGGACAGCGAGCACAAGCAACAAGGGGGGGGGGGCAGGGGAGCAAGCACAAGCAACGAGGGGGCAGGACAGCAAGCACAAGCAACGAGGGGGGGCAGGACAGCAAGCACGAGCAACGGGGGGACAGGGGGCAAGCACAAGCAACGAGGGGGCAAGACAGCAAGCACAAGCAGCGAGGGGGGCAGGACAGCAAGCACAAGCAACGAGGGGGGTCAGGGGAGCAAGCACAAGCAATGAGGGGGCAGGACAGCAAGCACAAGCAACGAGGGGGGGCAGGACAGCAAGCACAAGCAACGAGGGGGGGCAGGGGAGCAAGCACAAGCAACGAGGGGGGGGAAGGACAGCAAGCACAAGCAACGGGGGATGGGGAGCAAGCACAAGTAACGAGGGGGCAGAACAGCAAGCACTAGCAACGAGGGGGGGCAGGACAGCAAGCACGAGCAACGAGGGGGCAGGACAGCAAGCACTCACTGGAGGACTCTTCAGCTTCTCAACTTATTCCGGCGGCGGTTGGGCAGAAATGGCGTCACAAAAGCGGCGCCATTTTCGCATTCGGGGCGTGGTTTTTGCAGTTGAGTGACAGGTGACGTCATGGCGAGAAAACTGCAAAAAACATACCCACGAATCCAAAAAGGACGGGGCTTGAACGGAGTGAAGCCCCTCTCCTCCAATGGCTGGCCTCCGTTTAGGAAGCCAGCCTATGGAGAAGAGGGGCGGGTTCAAGCCCCCGTACTAAGAAGCATGAATTCTCGGCTGCGCGACACTTCTGCGCAGTGTACGCTAGGCCGAGACCTAAAAATGGGGTTTGAATCCAGTGTTTGTTTTTTCGCTAACCCTCAACCAGCCCTCTGTCTCTAGGGAACCGAGGGAGGTACAGCCTCCCTCTCCTATCTTAGGTTTCTGCAAACCTAGGAGAGGGGCAGGAGGATGAGGGGTGGCAGTCTGGTACTACCAAAATGCATACCAAGGTCTGACAGGGCATTTTGGCACTGGCAGCACAGTCGCAGCTATTCACACTATCTCATTCTGAGCAGACTGCTCCTAAGGTATTTATTTTACTTATTTACAAAGTTTTATGTAGCACTTTCTACATAGCATGTACGAGGCCCCAGAGCATCAGAGCGCTTTAAAGGACACAGTATAAATTGTCCAGATTACACGTGACTGAAGGGAGAGTGCAAGAAAAATAAACTGAATGAAAGCGAGCTGACAACCTGTAAAAAGGTCACCGGATCTGTAAGCTACATTGTGATATGGAGGCAAAATGGTGGGTGCTGAGAAACATGCAATGTAGGTCACATCAGGGGTATCAATAAAAATAGTAAAGCAGGACTGAATGCCAGCATTGACAATGGAACTTCCTACTCTAAACTGACGTGAAGACCATGATTAGAGGCACCTTTACCTACAGACCCCAGTGACCATGAGCAAAATTCTGCATCACTATCGCCAATCTCATCTCCCCCCTAGCAAATAACTCCCACCACTACGTCCTACTCGGCAACATCAACTTCCACATTGATGACCCCACCGACGTCAACTCCATTGCCCTCCTGGAGAACCTGGACCATATTGGCCTCACCCAACTGCTCACTGAACCCACACACAAAGACAGGCACACACTCAACCCCATGTTCACCTCCAGTGACAGAATCAAATTCAGCCAAACCACAGAACTCACCTGGACTAACCACACCATCGTACACTTCACCCTCATCGATGCCCAGCACATCATCACCAGGCCTCACATCTCCTCCCACTGCAGTTGGAGCAAGGTCACCGAAACTCAGTGGTCACAGGCCTCCACCACCTCCCAACCCGAGGACTCAACAGACCATTCAGAACTTCACTGCATGTATCACCGACAGCGCCAATGGATATGCCCCACTGAAACCCACGAAATCCAACAAGACTGCCAAACAGGCAAACTGGTAGACCCCAGACCTCCGGACCACCAAGCGCAACTGCCACCAATGGGAGAAACAATGGAGCACCACCAAGAACCCCACCAACACAGTCGCTCACAAAGCAGCCCTCAGCAACTATCATCCTACATCAAAGAAGCCAAGAAAGCAGCCATCTCCAATAGGATCAACTCCGTGACCTACCTTACAAAGGAACTCTTCAAAACAGTCAAAGAATTCTCAAACCCAACAGCCATAGCAAACACCTTCTACCCCTCCCAAGAACTCTGCAACACCCTCTAAGACTACTTCCATAGCAAGATCACCAACATCTACATCAATTTCAACCTCCAACCTACCACCCTCAACTCAAACGACCTCAACCATCCAGTGAACACTAGTCAAACCATTACCACTAACTGGTCTCTGCTCACTGCCCCAACCACCTCAGCCTTCATGTCTTCCATCCACTCCGGGGTGCCCACTGAAATACGACCTTGCAACAAACCCAATCAGCATGCAACTAACCAGCATCCTCAACACCTCCATCTTGACAGCAACCTTCCTAGACAGATGGAAACACGCAGACGCCAGACCCCTCTTAAAGAAACCTCAGCCGACCCCATCTTAAAAATGATTGTCCGATCTCCCCGCTCCTCTACCCAGCCAAAGTAGAGAAAGACATTGTTGTAAGTGGAAATAAGCTTTCAGGAAACTTCATGCAGGTAAGTAGATAAGTTTATTGGAGAGTAGAAAGAACGCCACATCTCTCCAGCTGACCAGACTCTAACTGACCAAACTGGAAATCTCAAGCCCTGATGACAAGCAAGAGAACATTCAGAGTTCTACAATAAGGATCTAAAGATGAACACAAAGAAAGGGCTAAATAGAACTGTGGACAAAAGAGAATGATATTTACAACAGACATCAACCAGCAGCTCACCGAATTCCTGGAACCAAACCACCTACTGGATGCATCACAATCAGGATTCCATGCCAACCACAGCACTGAGATAGGGCTGATCGCTGCCACAGACGACATCAGAACACTGATTGACCATGGAGAAACTATGGGCCTGATCCTCCTCGACCTCACTGCGGGTTTCGACACAGCCTCCCACAACACCCTCATCAACAGACTCTACAACATAGGCATACAGCAAGACTCCCTCAAGTGAATTGCTTCCTTCCTTACAGGATGCATACAGAACATCTATCTCCCTTCACCTCTGTGTAGTATGTTGGATCAAAGAGTAGTCATCTAAGTAAATTAAATAAAGGATTTATTCAACAACTGAAAGTCACTTTGAAGGTAAACACAAGTAGATATAATTCATAGCAAAATGAAGAATGAAGGAAAATGAAAATGAAAGACAGGTTGAATATTAATCATTCAATCTACTTACGGTTAGAAGCTAATTATCACATCACCGATGTAACCAGCAAACGAAGTTTATCAAGTGTAAAAAGGTTAAGCAAAAAATAATTCCTGAGTTTCATTTAGTCTATCGTAGCAGAAGAAGAAGAAATGTCAAATTGAAATATTATTCCACAAAATCCTTAAAAAAAAATAGTACTAATGAAGAAGAAAAAAAAATTAAATTCAGAAGAAAATCCTTGGTTCAAAATCCCGATCGTCGCCAATATTGTAGTATGTTGGATCAAAGAGTAGTCATCCAAGTAAATTAAATAAAGGATTTATTCCAAGTTAAAGAACACGTCTTGATACATCTGTTGTCAGCATGAAAGTGTAGTAACAGTTCATTACAGCGAGTACATCATAGAACACAGAGCACAGGGATTCATTCAAATGAATGCAAAGTCACTTAAAGGGATATGCACAATACAAATTATGAATGCAATGCAATGTTACACAATACATATTACAATAACCTACAATAACCTAACATACTACGCTCTGCATCCAAAGACAGCATATGCAGTGTACCACAAGGATCATCCCTCAGCCGTACCCTGTTCAACATCTACATGACCCCCCTTCGCAGACATCGTCAGATTCCATGGACTCAACATATCTCCTACACAGACGACAAGCAACTGATCCTCTCACTCACCTAGGACCCCTTGTAGTATGTGTTTTATTATAGAACCTTATATTGTATTATATGTGAGTTTCCCTTTAACCACATTTGTTGTACTCTTTTGAATGTTAAGTTCTATGTTCTAGTATGCTGGAGTGTACTCTACATTCAGTTCTGCCTGTCAGCTGATGTACTAGGACGTGCTCTTCATTTGGAATAAACTTCTTCAAGATTCTACTGAATTTACTATTTATTTCCAATTCAAATTTACTACACCCCTCCACCGCCAAATCCAACTTCTACGACACCAAGACCAATGTAGCCTAATGGATGAGAGACAACTGCCTACAATTCAATACTGGCAAAACCAGAGTACTGATCTTCAGGAAGAACACCTCCGCATGGGACCACAGCTGGTGGCCTGCAGAACTCGGACCTACACCCACACAGACCGACAATGTATGCAACCTCTGCATCATTCTCAACAGTCAACTGACCATGAAACGACAAGTTAAGGCAGTCGCCTTCTCCTGCTTCCACACACTTCGCATGCTCAGCAGAATCTTCAGATGGATCCCAACCAACACCAGAAAGACTTTCACTCAGGCCCTTGTCACTAGCCACCATGACTACAACAATGCCCCCTATCCCGGCATCTACACCCAGCTCCTCAAAAGATTCCAGACCATTCATAACGCTGCAGCAGACTCATCCTGGACCTCCCCAAACGAACCCACATCACCCCTCACCTGAGAGACCATTACTGGCTGCCCATCCAGAACAGATATCAGTTCAAAATCCTCCTGCACGCCAACAAAGCCCTCCACGACTTAGCACCTACCTACATCAACCATCGACTAAACTTTCACAAACCCTCAAGGCATTACCACTCCTCTTCCCTTGCCCTTACACACACACCCCACATCAGTCGCAGCTGCTCCTTCTCCTACATCACTGGCAAGTGCTGAAATGACCTTCCCCTCCAATTACGAACAGCCCCCTCGCTGGCAGACTTCAGACAGAAACACGAGACCTGGGTCTTCAATGGAAACTCATCACCCAGATACCCCTACGGGTGACAGTGCTGCACTTTACAAATGCTGCTTGATTGGTTGAAGGTGGAGGGGGACAAGTGCCCGTCCTAATCCAGCATCAGAAAAATAATCATGGTTTTACAAAATGTGAGCACTGGTTCACAGTCAACACCTAACCACAGCTACACTCAAGGAGAAGGTGTAGGTCATACACAGGCATATTTGAAAGCAATCAGGTATGCGACAGAGGATCCTTAAAATCTATATAAGGGTTGCACTTGGGTGGAACGTACTGAAGAGGAAGTCTTTTAGTTGTATATTCAAAACTGGGAGAGAGTTTAAACACCGAATTTCCGTCAGAACCGAGTTCCAAATACTGGGACACTTCCAGAGAAGGTACATTTGTTCATTGAACGCTGAGATTTCATGTAGTAGGGAGTGAATGTTGCGAAATTGCCAGGAATCATCACAGGGTTTCAGTTTCTTAACAAGATAGTGCAATTGGTCGAAGTGGGCGATTTTGTGAACTAGGCAGGTAACTTGAAGCATGGATCTTACTCCAACAGGAAACCGATTAAGAGAAGACATCTTGGGAGGGACCCATGCATTCCAGGGATTCCCTGAGACCGGGCAATCAGCAGCATGTATCAATGCCTTCCTCGTAGCCAGGTACATCCAGGGGATTCCAGCAAGGATAGGTTGGATCCCCCAGATAATTTTAAGCTGATCATTTGCATTTTTGACGCCAAGTTGATATGGTTAAAGAAATGAAGTTTTTTGTCCAAGTTGAACCCTAGAGATATTTGTTGTCAGTGATTATAGCAGAGCAGCCTAGGATGATGGTAAAATATAAATATTCTTGGACTGACGTGGAGGAAAAATTAAATGAGAAGAGAAGCTATTCTCTCTTAGTTTGGCCATAGGATCACTTGCAGGAGTGCACATGGCATGAAGGCTGTTGGCTCCATTCCCGGCTCAGTAATCAGGATTCTAGTGCAGGGGAGCTGATGGGGCTAGGTCTACTACTTCAGCTATTCTTCAGCTATTACTAAAATGTAATGTACAATGCTGTGACAACATGTTCTCCCACATGTCCCTCTCTACGGCACTATCCGCCTGATTCATGAAGCAAAATAGCGCCCGCAATCGCTGGGAAAATGCAATTGCGGGCGCAATATCCGTAATCGGCATTCAACATGAAAATAGCGAAATCGCAAACACATAATAGCGAATACACAATTAAAATCGCAGAATCCCAGTAGGAGAGCATTAGCGATTCGGAAAATGCGACAATCCACGGATTCTGCGAAATAAATAGCGAATTCGCAAAACAATCGCAATCGGCATTCATGAAAAATCGCAAATAGCGAAAAACCCAAAAATCGCTGTTTGCGCGGCGCAAATTAAGGACAACTCAAAGCAGGTGGTAACCATAAAAGCCAATACAAATTTTCTTTTAAAAAACCGTTGGCCAATCAGTAACAGGTTCAGGCCTGACCAATCACACATAAGGACAATCAGCAGCAGCATTAGGAGTTCCACAATGCCAGGAATGTACATGGTGGTCAGGCGTCGAAGGCTACAGCGAGCAGCACGGAGGAGACGCAGGATCCAGGACAGGATTTTCCGCCAGCGGGTCACCTTGCTGGGCCAAACCAGAGAGCAGATATATGCAAAATACAGGCTGAATGGGGAAATGATAATGCAGCTAATACCGGACCTTGACCCCCTGATGCAGCACCCAACAAGGCGTACCAATGCGGTGCCTACACATGTGCAGGTATTGTGTAGCCTGCACCTCCTGGCCTCCGGGAGCTTCCAGGGGATAGTAGCGGCTGCTGGGGGGATATCCCAGCCCACCATGTCACGCTGCCTCCAGACTTTTGTTGACGCTATGCTCACCCAGCTACACCGTCACATCAAATTTCCCACAAGCCAACAGGATTTGGACTTGACCAAGCTACAATTCTACAATGTAGCCCATTTTCCACATGTACTCGGATGCATAGACTGTACCCACATCGCCATCTGCCCACCAGCTGCCACGGAGTATATGTTCCGCAATCGCAAGTCCTACCACTCCCTCAACATACAGATGGTCTGCAATGCTAAGACATACATCACTGACATTGTGGCCCAGTACCCAGGGAGTAGCCATGACTCCTTCATATTCCGGTACAGCGGCCTCCACACATGACTGGCCAGGGGAGACTTTGGGGAAGGACACCTACTTGGTAAGTACACTTTGTCGACAATGTCACATTGCTATTAGGTAGCAGCGCAGCACAGGAAATCACCCTCTGCTCCTCTCATTCAGGTGACAGTGGCTACGCCCTCCGTGAATACCTCCTCATCCCATACCTCATCCCATACCTCAACCCTGCTACACCCCAGCAACGGCGCTACAATCTTGCACACATATGGACAAGGAATTGCATAGAAAGGACATTTGGGCTGCTCAAGAGCAGGTTCCGCATACTGCACAAGACAGGTGGGGCCATGTATTACAGTCCTGCAGTGTGCTGCCGCATTGTGGCTGTCTGCGCAATACTACATAACATTGCAACCAAGCGCCGGATACCTGTCGACATCTCTGGCAGTGAATCTGAAGGGGACGATCGGCCACCTGCACATGCGCGCCATGCACGCGGGGAGAACCCAGCTGAAGGCCACAGACGTCGCAACCACATCACAGTGAACAGTTTCTAGTGCACCCTCTTCCCTCACCCCACAAATCACAAATGCATGCAAAATGTAATAATGACACAACGCTAATGTATGCTGCAAAAATAAATATAATTGTTTCAATCACAATAATGGTACCACTTTAACTTTCTTCTTTACTAACAGTATTACTGCATACTGCTGTGTCAAAGGACAGGGCAGGCTTATACTCAGCCTGTGCCTCTAATAGTCATATGTAGTCAATTGCGCCTCCTGCGCGTACCACCCAAGCGCCTCTGAGGCTCATCCTCTTCCGGGGCACGTGTACCTGCCGTGGGCCTGGTGCTGCGCCTGAGTGGCCCTACTTGTGAGGCAGAGTGGCTGCTCATGCTCGATGTCCCCTCACTGACATCATCACCCCCAACAGTGGCAGGTAGAGCAGGAGGGTGTAGTGCTGTCACAGCCGTGGTCAGGTGCTCCAGGACCCTGGTCATATCCTCACAGCACTGGATGAGTTGGTGCTGCTGTGCAAGGGACCGCCGCGACAACTGTGATGTTGCATTGCCTGCAACATAATTGGACCTGGTGTAGGCCGCCAGCCGGCTCAAAAGCTGATGGTGGCGCCGGCGTGCTGCGTTGCGCTGAGTTGTCATCGCTGCAGTGTTGGCCTCCATGGCTGCAGTCATGCGGGCCATTTCCTCCCCCACACCTTCCATGGCTGCAGTCATGTGGTCCATGCGGTCCCCCACACCTGCCATGGCCGCCGTCATGCGGTCCATGCGGTCCCCCACTCCGGCCACATTGCGCCCAATTTTGTACAGCTGTAGCTGTATGGCACCTTGCTGCCGTGCCTGCCGCTGATGAATACGCAGCATGCGTCTTTTGACGCTCATTCGCGCCAGCCGCTGTCCATTGCCCCTCCTGCTGATTGCTGCATTGGTGTGCTGGCGAGACCTGCCACGCCTGCTCTGCTGGCCTGACACAGTGGCTGGCCGCTGTGTTGCCGCTGTCGCGGGCCCTGATGTAGTAGCACCAGCTGCTGGTGGTGTCACAGCAGGCGTTGCTGGTGCGGCAGGGACTGGAGGCACACTAGTCTTGGGCCTGGCTGCAGCTGTAGTTGGTGCGGCAGGGACTGGAGGCACACTAGTCGTGGGCCTGGCTGCGGCTGTAGTTGGTGCGGCTGAGGCTGGGGGCACACTAGTTGTGGGCCTGGCTGCAGCTGTAGTTGGTGCGCCAGACGCAGGGGGCACACTGCTGGTGGACCTGGCTGCTGGTGTTGTTGCTGCGGCAGGGGCTGGGGCCTGTGTTTGTGGCGGCACCTCCTCCTCCTCCTGGGCCTCCTCATCTATTAGCAGCCTTTCGCTGTCGCTGCTTTCAGCGCCACCTGTGAGGGTAAGTGGACGATCATTAGTTGCATGTATCTGTCAGACGTGCAGTTACTACATGCATGCTGGGTGGCATTCCCTGACTGGCTATGGCTTTGCGTACTTTGGAACCTGTCTGGCTGCATTGTGGTACTACTACATTGTGCCCACATTACATGTCCCACAATGCTTCAGGGCATTACCTGATGTGCAACAATGGCATGACTATGGAACATTATGGGAGCCTATATGGTCATGGACATTCATAGGGGACAGGGTCGCAGTCGCATGCCACGTACCTTGGGTGTCTTGGGTGGGGCGGGATGAGTCCAGACGCGTGAATCCAATGCACGCCTCCCTCTCAAGCGTGTCTTCCACTTGGTCCTCCTAGGCTGTGTTTGGAGGGACTGTAGGTCCTCCCCCTCCAGTGCCGGTATGCACCTGTTACAACGCATTTTTTACAACGCACTACCACTACAACGCAGGCATTACAACGCATACCATTACAACGCATAGCGCTGGGGGGCGCTCTAGGATAAGAGGTAAGTTTAATTTACTATCGAACACCTTCCCTAGGGTCCACGGGGACTGGAGTTAGAATAGTAAATTATACTTACCACTATCCAGCACCCCAAAGCGCTATGCGTTGTAACGGTATGCGTTGTAAATACCGCGTTGTAATGGTATGCGGAGTAAAAGTATGCGTTGTACCGTCATACATCCTCCAGTGCCCGATGCCTCTCCAAGGCGCTCCGCCACCTTCTCTTTGGCACGACCTCGGAGGTCGTACCATCTTTTTTTAAGTTTGTCCAGTGACCTATCGGCCACACCCACGGAGTTCGCGGTGGACGCAATTCCCTGCCAGATCCTCCTTTTTTCCTGCTCCGGCACCCTCCTGGAGTCCTTGCCAAACAGTTTGGAGTGGTTGGCCACCACCCCTTCTATCAAATGCTCCAGCTCCTGTTCTGAAAATTTCAGCTTCCTCTTCCGCCCTGTGGTGTTGCTGGGGCCAGGAACAGCTTCCTCAGACATGGCAGCACTGTTGTTGCAGAGTAGGAATCAAAAATGGAATAGCAGGAGCTCTCCCAGTTGCTGACTCGAGGTCTGCCTCACTGTGATGAATGGGGGTGGGAACTGGCTGCTTCCTGGTTGTGATGTCATCACTGTGCTCGAAATGCGACTTCCCGTTTTCCCGATCTCGCGATCTCGCAATTAGCGATATCGCAATTAGCGATATCGCTATTTGCGATATCGCAATCCCGACACGGATGTACCCGGAAATAGCGATTTTTCTGCGATTATCGTTAATCGCAAACGGAATTTGCGGCCGCGTGCGAATCGCATTTTATTATCGCTAAACATCATGAATTCCGATTTGCGATTTCTCAATAGCGAATCGCAATTTTTCGCTATTTGAGAATCGCAAATCCCGTTTTTCATGAATCAGGCTGTATGTGACTTCAAAGACATAGCAGTACTTTTTTGGCTGAGAACAAAACATATTTGTTAACATTTTATTTAAATAAGAAATATCCAGTAAAGTCACATACTGCTGTAAAAAGCACAGTTAAGTTTGAGGGGTGCATTGACTTTAACCACCATTCAACTCTGACAAAACTGTTTTACAGAAACTTTGTGCCAAAGGGCAAGGCCAGAAGAAATGGGATAACACGCATGTGTGCCTGTAGTTCTTCCAAAACATCGCTTTTTAGATGACAGTCCCATATGAAATAATGTGATTGGTATTATATAAACTCTTTACATAATTATTAAATTAATCTGCCGGTTTCTTATACCAAAGAGAACAGTGTTCACGATGTCCAAGATCTTACAAAAATGTTTGCTGGGATAGGTATTCTTATAAAAAAGCTTTTTTTACGAAATGGGTGATAAACAACTTTAATTTTGACTTACTAACATTTAAGAGCCCCGCAGATTTCAGTGGCTACCGCATACGCGCTCCAGGAGGAAAGGACGGCAGTTGGCTGCGGCGCAGTCATGATGCCTGTGAAACTTATGTCCTGTCCCGGATCTGGGTGGAAATTGGAGGCTCATGAGCAGTTCAGCATTACCAAATAGGCAAAGTAGGTACCTGCCTATAGGCCCCACTCCATTTAGGGGCCCTGCTAATACGGATGACAATAATATTGATTTGATTGTTAAAGAAAATTACAATCAAGCTTTCTTAAATTGTTTCCAAATTATAAAAAAAATTCATCGACTCAAATAAACGAAAACTTAACATTAAACACTCAACTGAATAGGACTTCTTGCATAAGGTAGACTTCCAAAACTTCCTGAAAGAATTTTCCACAAATAAATTGAGGAAAGTGGATATTTCAAGTTTGTTGGTTTATTACATTTTTAAAAATATATATCTTTTTTAATACCAATAATCATTGTTAATGATTTATTTTGTATAATAAAATTGGTTTATTGAATTTTTGGGCTGGTAAATTAAAAACGTATTAGGAGATAATTTGCGAGGGGGGGGCCTGAAATTTTGACTGCCTAGGGGGTCGCCACAGGGTTTAATCCGGCACTGCTCATGAGGGTCAAAAAGACCGTTTCGGAGCTCTGTGCTTCTAGTAGCGCACACCTGCGTGGCTAATCTACCCAGTTCTGGAGGCAGTTTAGGAACTGATGGGTGTGAGTGGGACAGTATATTGTGAATGATTCTAGATTCATGCTGACATTTAGCATCCCAGCGTCTATCCAATGATTGGATATCGCCTAGGTTGCTTAAGGATGAAATAGGAAACATACATTGAGGTGTAACCCATGCAAATAAAAAAAATCCAGGCAGCGTCATCTCAGCACAGCTGTCCAGCGTTTGATTTAAATAAATTGTGGAGCCACGGTGTAATTGCAGATGCCTGGATAAAACAATGCTTTGTAGATTGAACACAAGCATAAAGCTGAACTCTGCACTGAGCCCGTTATATCTACTACGCCAAATTACTTTGAATAATATCTCTTGCAAGGCAATTATGTGGTTCATCCCTGCCTTCTCTAAATGTATAAGGAAGCATCTAACAACTTTTGATTAACTGAGACCAGGAAGTGGAAGCAGGCTTGAAGATCCAAGCCTTTCAACTAGTCTAGATGGGTTTACTTTCTATTAAGAGTGAAATCAGGTCTGCAGAGTAGTCATCAAAAAGTCTAATGGGTACCATGAATTGTAAAGCATTAAATGGCTTTCTGGGATCTCAAAGCTGCTTCTTTTTTGCTTTTTTAGGATAAAAGCTGTTAAGTGTCACTGTAACAATATGCAGGTTATTGCCAGGAAACAAATTAGATGGAATCTTTATGGTCCTTTTTTTCATGATCAATTTTGTATCAATCAATGTGTACAAAAGCCCAAAAGAAGCTCACAAGGAACTTTTGAGGCAATATTTGCACACGTGGCGATGTACTGGGATTCTGAGGTCGTAGTTGGATGTTTGCTGGGTATTTTGTATTTGAGGCCGTGCTCCCGCACAGGGAGGCTGCACTTAGTATTTTGGACTAGACTTTTGTGGCTATATCTGTGCACAGGAGGACTGCATTGGGCATCAGAGAGCTTGCCCGCATGTGAAGAGGCTGTATTGGCCATCTGAGTTTGAATCTGTGCATGTTGAGACTACATTAACTTACATATATGACTTACCTTTGTATAGTGGGCTCAAAGTATTGCTCTTGGGCACATGATGGATGTGCCTAGACATATGACAACCCTGTCAGGTATTTGGGATTCTACCTGGGCACTAGCGCCTTTATCTAAGCTTTTGATGCTGCACTTGGACTTTTGAAGCTTGGTCAGGAAGTGTTCGGGTAGTCCTAAATACAGACGTTTGCAGCAGTCCAATTTGTAGTTGGTACAGACAGCTAAATTCGTGGCATAGTGGCCTTTAGACATAATTGGCAACCTTATAGCCAACTACTGCTGATAGAAACAAGATATAGAAACAGTTTTGAACTAATTATCAACGAAAAGCTTGCTATCAAGGGTCACAAAGGGATTTTACCTGGGCTGCTGTTATTGCTGTATAGATTAGTCTGAGCTGATCATCTCCTTACAAAGAAGTAGCAGCTCTGTGTTGTTAGAGCTGAATGTAAGAAAGGTGTGGCTCATCCACTGTTGGATGGAGTGTAAACATTCATGGAGGTGAAATGCAGAGCTAGTAGCCGGTTTGTATAACCTTATAAGCAACTAAGTGTCATTGACGTCAAATAAGGAGACAAAACAGCCACATTAACAGATCCCTTGTGCAAACAACCTCAGGTAAATATTGAATAGCATGGGAATACAGACAACCCCTGAGGCATTCTGTAGTGAATCAATGGAGTAGCCAGAGAATTAAAATATCTCCACTTGTAACCAAAGCTCTAATGGCACCAAGCAAACAAAGCAAATCATCACAGCCCTCCCCCAGAAGGGCTCCCTCGTCTCTCACACCCAAGCATCTATCCATTCATCCTTTCATCCTTCCATCCACCTGCTGATATCCACAATTGACATTCACATTCTGTCATCTATTCGTTCTTTCATTTATCAATCTTTCACCATTCCGTCTGTCCGTCCATCCATATCCAAACCTGTACAGGCATCTCCATATCTCTCTATCTATCTATCAATCTATCTATCTATCTATCTATCTATCTATCTATCTATCTATCTATCTATCTATCTATCTATCTATCTATCTATCTATCTATCTATCTATCTATCTATCTACTTTTTCACTTATCTACCCTTTCACTCATCCATCCATCCATCCCTTTACCCTTTCACTATCCATCCACGTTTTCATTCATCTGTCAATCCATTTACCCTCCCTTTCACTCATCCATTCATTCTTTCACACATCCATCCATCCTTTCAGCCATCCACCCTCCCTTACACACATCCACTCCTTCACTCATTCATCCATCCACCCTTTCATCCCTTTGACTCAACCCCTCCATCCATCCAGCCTCCCTTTCACTCAGCCATGAACCCTTTCACTCACTCATCCATCCTTTCTCTCATCATCCAGCCACCCATTCATTCATCCATCCATCCAGCCTTTCATCAATCCATCCATCCTCCCTTTCACTTATCCATCCATTTAGTCTTTCACTCATCTATCCATCTATCAATCTATCTTTTCATACATCCATCCACAATCCCTTTAAATCGTGCATTCATTCATTCACTCATCCATCCACCGTTTCATCCATTTATCCGTACACCCTCCCTTCCACTCATCCATTTACTCTTTCCCCCAACCATACATCCATTCACTTATCCATCCATCCATCCTTTCACCATTCATCCATCCACCCTATCATGCCGTTCATCCATCCTTTTACCCCTTCCATCCACCCATCCTCCCTTTGACTCAGCCATCAACCCTTTCACCCACTCATCCATCCTTTCTCTCATCATCCAGCAACCCATTCATTCATTCATCCATCCATCCAGCCTTTCATCAATCCATCCATCCCCCCTTTCACTAATCCATCAATTTAGTCTTTCACCATCCATCAATCCACCTTTTCATCCATCCATCCACAACCCCTTTAACTCATGCATTCATTCTTTCACTCATCCATCCTTACATTCACTCTGTTATTCATTCATCCATCAATCTATTCATCCATCCACCCACCCTTTCACTCATCCATCTACTCATCCTTTCATTCCATCCATCCTTTTACTCCACCCATCCATCCACCCTTTTCACTAATCCATCCATCCTCTCATCATCCATCTATGCTTTCACTCATCCATCCATTCACCCTCCCTTTCATTCATCCATCCATTCTTTCACTTATCCATCCATCCACCCTCCCTTTCACTTATCCATCCATTCTTTCATTGAACCATCCTTCCATCTACTCATCTAACCATCTACCCAGCCACCCTTTCACACACTCAACTTTTTCACTCACTACAGCACCCACCCACCCTTTCAAGTTATTTATGAGCCTTTGCCTGCTGAGTTGCCGACAGAAGAGGCGCATCAAGAACTCCACCCCTACTGTACAGGCTGAAGCAGGGGGCGACGGCGCCCCTGCACTGAATAGCCAGTCAATCTGCTGCAGTAAAATAGAGGGGAAAGAAAAGGTTTGCAGCCATTCGATGAAAAAGGACGTAAGCCATTTCAGGATGGTGCTGGAGTTGCCTACTTCTGTTAGTCTAGTAATAAGAATGCGTGGCTGATGCTGTTAAATGAGGAGGAGATGTAAAATAATACTAGCCCTACTGCATCCTCATCATCTAGAATCATTCGTTCTCCGTTCACCACTTTTACTCACTATTAAAACAGATTCAATGCCACTGCCAAGGTGGGAATCGAGAAAAGTTTCAGCTACTTTCACATAACCCAAAAGTTGAGAGCATCAAATGATTCCATCAGTTTTATTAGACAACCAATCACGTTTTGTATAGCTTGGCTTATCACCTGAGTGGGTAATCAGGCGCTGTGTTGCAGGTATCAGTCGAAGAGAGGAGAACGAGGGGAAACAGTTAGACACATTGTCTATGCCTATTTTGTTTTTTGTTTTACAAGAGGATAGACCACTGAATCCTTTCAGCTCGATGGCATGAGTCCTGTTGTAAGGGACACTTTGCTCAGATCCGTAAGAGGAAGAACATTAGGCGATGATAGTATATCACAGACAAAAGTGGGGTGCGGGTCATCTAGAAATCTAGATTTAATACCCACTATGTATTTTCCTACCTCATCTACACTGATCAAGGAACATAAGAAGGAACCACCAAGGGCAGAAGAATGCTTAAGATAGTGGAGTAACTCCAAGAGGTTTTGTCAGTGCTTTGTGTTCAATAAATGTCACTGCTCTTCTAAATGAAAAGAAAGCGAACGCTTTATATAAAAATCTCCAGAGACTGACATCTGGGTACCATCCCAATCAGGAGCCAAAAATGCGTTACATGTGGCAGAAAGTTGAGGGTAAGAATTACTGGCATTATCAATACATAACTAAAGATAGACCACCTTGTTAGAGATCATATCTTTGGTAATACTTTTACTGCATTTTGCAAAGTTGGTGATGATTATCAGAATATGATTCATTCAAGGCCGGTTTCCGGTTCCAGCTGATTAGTAATCAGCTGGTCCTTTTCAGCATACTCCGCAAATCATAACATATTAGACCTGATTTTCTGGTAAGCACCTCGTTGAAAAAGAACCACACCTAATCTTAAGTGCAAATTCCCCAGTAAAGGTATAGGATTGTTGGACAAGAAGGAAATATTACATGCTTTTATCAATTCACTTAATACATTGGAAATATCCATTGGTCACCAAAGATGCCTGGGCAATGCATATCACCTAACAGCAATTCTGCACTGGAGGGTAATAGAAAATAGTAGTAGGAAATGGTCAGTCTATACTTAAGGGCATTACCTTCTTCAGGTTACCAAATGAGTGCAATCAATTATCATTACAATATGTGGTCTGCTGTGTGTACACTTTGCAACAAGTTGAGGAAGACCGAACATTTCCCAAGGACTTATAATTTTTTTAAAACAGACATGCAGGTTCAAAACCTTTGAGACCAACTAACAAATGAAAGGGTGATCACTAAAATGCAAATAACAGAAACAGAGTGCAAAACAGCTGGAATAACGGCAGAAAGTTTCTGAGTTACAGAAGTTAAAGCTTTAGAGACGGAGGAAAAAAACTGAACTTTGGTTAAGAATAATGTGACAATTTTAGTTTCTAAAACTTTGCAGCTCTAAAGAGTGTGGGATATTTAAACCTTAACATATATGAGGGAAACGCCGAAATTCCAATGTAATAGCCCAGGGCGGGTCCCTTGTCAGCAGAGCTAATATTAGTGATGGAATTTCTGCAAGTGTTCCAGTAAATATATCTGCTCATAATGGTAACTTTCCTGGAGACAGAACAATGCTGGACTTAGCTTGGGAAATTATTAACTATATGACTGTTGAGGAAAAAATGACTCACTTTTTTAAAATGAGAAACCTTTTATTCTCGCTACAAGTCCGAACATTATGAGATATTTTGCACTTCGCCACCAAGAACCTGAAACACTTGTATCACATGTGACATTATATCATTGCTCTATGAAAACAAGGCGGCAGCGGCATAAACATCAGCGAGACACTTCAGGGCCTACCGATTCCATTTTCCTACCTCCTCTTGCCACAGACCTGACTGCTGTTTCAATAGTAACTGTTCCTGGTGTTGGTGGAGATCAGAGGGTTGAGACACTTGTTCCCAGTATCTAGCTGTAACTATGATGGTCTTTGACACTATACAACGCCCATTCATTATCCACATCACCACTTTCATTGCCACATTGTATTCCTGGATTTCTAGCTTGTAAAAGCAATTCTCCTGATGAAAGCTGGCACTATAACATTCATATCATCATGGACATAACGTGTACGTACGCATATTTCTTTCTCAGGGAGAGCCCAGCTGTAGATTGACCTGCTTAGTCTGCACACCTCACATGCACTACATGGCATACACATGAAACTAGGCCTGAGCGGTAAATTCCCCTCTGCTCCGCTCGTGGAATTTGCGAAATTTTGGCAATTTTGCGCTACGCGGAGAATGCGGAACTGCCAAAAATTCTGTGATCCGCGGCATTGTGGAATTTTTCTCTTGTTTGCGCTTTCAAATTGTGTGAAAATGCGTGTTTGCACGCACAGTAGCGACTTACTGGGATCCCTGCATTCGCCGAAGAGTTTTCCTATACTTTCGCATGTGCCACGAGATTTTGGTAGCCGGCCGTGCGATCCTGCACGAGTGTGCAACCGTAAACACGTCATTCGGACGCGCCATTGGACATCCGCGGTCGTGAACAGGAAACACGCATCGCAAGCGGGCGGGACAAGTGAAGCAAGGAGGCTCTGCCAATTGGCGACCACATGGGCAAGTCTGCAAGATATTTCTCCCCTGAGCATGCAAACAGCGTCCCCAACCAGGAAAAACGCACTGCGAACGGGCGGATCAAGGAATTCGGCAAACTCGTGGAATTCTGCGTAGCTCGCAGAGCTTTTTTACCGTAGCAGGTTTGCCAAGGACCAGTGAAGGGAGCAATGTATTTCTTGGCTGTGTGAAATGAGATGTTTGCTCCGGTGTTTCATAGGTTAAGTAACTGAAATTGGGGAGATGCGGCCTTGTTAGTTATGGACATTTCCAGGCTCATCCAGGAGTAGAGGAGTAGGCCAAGGTTTCTGAAGGAAGACAATGTGGTCAGGATTTCAGAGGAGAATCGGATGGGGCAGAGAAGGCAGACAGATTGCGAACTAATAGCAGGAAAACAGGTAATTTCTGTCGCGTATGAATTCAACCCACTGCTTAATTTGGGCCGGTGTTTGACGATGGGGGCTGATAGGGGCCACAACACTCATTGTTAGGGACTGGTAGTTATATGTCCACATTCTCACATTTACGAGAGCAAAGGAGGGAAAACACACAAAAAGAAAGGATGGAGGATTGAGAAATATGGAAAAACTGTCATAAAGCTCGCCAACAGGAAACCTCAAAAGAGTGAGATAAACAGGCAGGGAGTGTCTGGTACTGGATTAAACAGGCATGAAGTGAATTTAAGACTATGCAGCCTTGGAATCCTGAGCACCAACATTCAGTTGTACAGGCCACGGTTTTCTAAGCTTTATAAGTTAAGCACTGATTCAACCTTTGGGATTAGACTGCCATCCAGGATCGGATGGCTGTGAGGGTCTTAGCTTGGAATTGAGGAGTAACAATAGTGAATTTAGAGGGAGAAGAGGAGATAACAAATTCTAAGCCTTCTGGCAAACATATCGGTAGAGGTGTGGGAGTGGAAAGCAAGGAGCAGCAAGACACAGACAAAAAGAACAACTTGAAAGATAGGTTGTAAACAGTTAAGGCACTGATTCCATCATACCAAAGTTGTTTAAGATGGAGGATAGTAGACTGTGGTGAATATTACTGAAGTGTGCACGCATGAGAAGAGTCCCTGGGTAGAACATGCTTCCTCAAGATGCCCATCAGGAGGGTCTCTCTTGGCAAATTCCAAAGGGGTGTTGGGAGGTGCACTTACGCAGACACCGATGATAAGGCTCAGAAGCTGCCATTGTTTGCCCACACCGAGCATGCACTTGGCCATTAAAAAGACACTCACAGGGGCCTGAAGAGCTCCTGTACAGGTCAGTGGAGTCAGTAACAGATTCTGCCCTCGTAGGGGCCTTAGCAACATCACAAAATAAAATGATGGACAGAGTGTTGAAACTTTTCAAACCCCCAGTCACAGATCTGGGTTTGATCTCGTAGGGGCCTTATGCAGCACCCTCAAAGCTTACAATGTTCCCAAGCATTTAACACAGAGCTTTGGGTCCATCCGCAGCTCTGTAGGTTCAAAGTATCTTCTGCTGCGTAAAAGCTCATTGGGGCTGCAGAAGCTTGCGCATGAGATCATACGTATTTGTTGTAAACGGAGTGCACATCTCTTGTCTATGAGTACCATGACTGTTGCAGGTTCACAGATGCGCAGACTGGGCTGTGCACCCTATTAACAATAGGAAGCTGTCTTGACTATTGAAAGCCTGCAGGGCAAGCAGACTCCTTGGGACTCTGAGCTATGACAGTGATGATGCAGTAGATGGAATTGTTTTAAACTTCCTACATTAAGAACAATTGATGCATTCCGAAACTGAAGAGCTCTTGAGAGAGATCTTTTCACCTGGCGTGTGGCCTTATATTGCATTTCTCAGCACTGGAACCCAGGGAGAAGGGAGGCCTTTAGTAGGGGGCGGGAACCGGAATGCATTAGGAATAATGCGGCGTCCCCTGGGGTTACAGTGATTATTAATGCAGACTCGCTACACTCTGGAAGAATGAAGCAGGGTTGAACTCAAGTCCTGTGGGGTTTGGTGGGAAATGCAGCAACCTGCTGATGAGCGAAAGCTATTATTAATGCAGTACCAATGACATCATCTCTGAGAGCCCTGCGGGCAGATAAGCACAATAACAACCACCTACTACCAGTCGCAGCCTCCTTACTAAGTGTACCATGGGTTGAGCCCAGTGCTTTGTAAAGGGGAGTGCAATTTTTGGACAGAAAAAGGCTGACTGTCGACTCGAGTAAAACCCTAGGATTCGTGGTGGGTAAAGATAAGCTGTAACTAAACCCTACAGCAGGCTCCATGACAGAGGAGGCGAATTTAACGACGCGTTGCAGAAATGGTGCAAAACACTGTTATCAGAGTAAAGATGTGGTAGGTGGCAGGTCTAGCCCTCGTTGTACCCGGCAAGGGAACACCAAAGGAAGAGAAAAGGGGGACCTCCAAATTGTGGTGAGGGGTACAAGATTTCCAGCACACACAAGGTAATTGCCGAGACGTGTATGTGCTTAAGCCCGAAGTACCTCACAAAAATACAAACTCAATGAGAGTGAACGTCGCTGAGATAGATTCACAATATCCTAGCTGTTGCTAAATTCGTATGATTAAAAAGCAGTTTGGTAGGTTCCCTTTGTCAGTAAAATTGATCACTAAGTCAAAGTTCACATTCCAGAAGAAGCAGTGATTAATATTATATCATGTAGTATTATGTCAAGACAATGTGTGGCAAACAGTGCATTAAAAACACGTTGAGCTAATCATTTAGGGGCATATGTATGAAAGTTTGGTTTTGCGATTCTCGAATATCGAATTTTAGAGAATCCCTATTTGAGAATCGCAAAACAAGATGTATGTAGGATTTGCAAAAAGATTTGTGAATCCTACATATTCCTTAATTGCGAATCACAAAGTGCGATTCGTAATTAAGGAAATCCTCCCCATTCATTCCGATGGGCCTAGAGGCCCATAGAAATTAATGGGAAGACCTTCTCAATTTGCGATTAGGAATTAGAGAATTGCAAATTGAGAATGCAATTTCAAGGTTGCAAGGGTGTCAAAAGGACACCCTGTTGCACCCGGAAAATAAGCATGGGTGCACATTTGGTGCACATGCATGCCCCAAGGGCATCTATGTGTGCCACATTGCACTTTGAAAAATGCAAAAAAATGAATTTTTTAAAAATCCATAAATTACCACTAACTTGAGGTTGGTGGTAATTTACGATGCCTTAAGGCCAAATTGCACTTTTTCTGTGCTTCTTACATTGCATTTAAGGAATCACAATTTGCGATTCCTTAAATGCAATCGCAAAATAGGGAATCGCAAATTTTGCGATTCCTTATTTTGCGAGGCAGTTTTTTATTAATACATACCACTAAGCCCAATTGCGATCGCAAACGCCGAAATTCTGTGAATTTTGGCATTTGCAATCACAATTTGGACAGATACATATGGCCCATAAAGACATACTAACTGGAATTTTAGTGAGTTCTTCATAAAAACCCAGTAAAAACGATATTGCCAGTGTCCACATGCTTTGTGTGAAAACATTTTCAAGGTTAGTGTAGCCAGCATGCAGATCTTACCAATTTGTAACGGCCAGTCAAAGAGACCGCCAGCTTTTTCACATGACCGTGGTTCTGGCCGGCTTCAGAAACCTGCAACCAGGGTAATCTCACCAAAGCAGCCGCCTAAACCATTTGGATAATGGACCGTAGCCACAAGGTACAGCCACTCATCAACATGGCAAAAGACGTGCACTGGAGTGTTGCTTTGGCTGGCTGAAGCTATTACCTGTGGTCAAGTTTTAGGTGGAACAGCAAGTGATCAGTGAACTCGGTCATTGAGCCAAATGGAGGTGGGCTAGCTTAATGTACCTCTTCTTGAAGTGCAGAGTGTGAGGGTCTTCAGAGAGGACAGGGTCTGACCTGCAGGGAAGCCCAGGGCCCACCACGACACTGATACCTCAGTATGCACCATGGTGGACTAATCTAATGAGAACCATTCTCAGATAATCTCAGTGTAGCCTAGACTGCCAGGAACGTCATGCGGCATCTAAGCATAGTACCCCCCACTTTCATTGGATAAGGGCGAATCGTGTGGTGAGCACTCCAGTGACATTGAATTTATAAGACGAGAGGGAGTCTGACAAAATGGCCCTGTCAGTGCCATCCCTGAGAAAGAGAAGGCAGAAACACCAGATCTCAGAAAGGAATCCTGATAAACACAATATTCATCCCCAGATTTGGAATAACAAATTATTCATCCAGCCGACACAAATTCTTTCTCCACAAACCCGACTTTCATTCCAGTGACAGCCCAAAATAAAGGTAAACTGCACCACCACCACCAAATCATGACAGTTGAAAATGACGGTTGAACAGCGAACAGGGCAGAAGGACAGTAAAGGAGGTAATCTAGGTATCAGCATTTAATATTGGTGAGGGAAGCAGATACTAGTCACAAACATTGTGTAAGACCTTCTTGAGTACCTCACTCTGGTTCGGATAACACAGACTCAGTGCTCCAAGGTGTAACTATCACATTCTAGCTACTGGTGCATGAAAGCTCTTTGAGTCACTACTAAGCAAAACAACTCACTAAAAGGCACAGAGTTCATTACACCCTAAAATGAGAAGCAGTAGAATAGGTGTCAGATGCAACTTTTACATACCAGACAAGAGGGGGCCAAAAAGTAATTACTTCAAACCAACCTCTTATGTAGTCGGCATTACAAGTTCCGCTCCAGCACTACAGCTACCATTCCCATTAACTTCTGCAAAAGGTGAGGAATGGGTAGTCAGCATTCAGGACTGCTGGACTTGCATAGAATGCCCGACTAGATACAAAAAACAAGCACTGAAAATGCAATAGGTCTCACCTTTGATGAAGTTAAAGCCATTTGCTTTGCTTATGGTATTGTATAGCAAAGAAAATGGCTTTCACTTAATATAAGGCGAGGCCTATTGCATTTTCAATGCTTGTCTTAGAATGCTGGGACTTGTGGTCTTAGTTAACCAAAAATAAAACCAGAACAGCAAGGCCCAGAATTCTAATTAAATCCGGGACCTGTCTAGCTAGTCACTAATAGGCCTGGGAAACGTGACAACTATGCTTAACAAATGTAAAACATTAGAGCTGCCAAGTTTAACAGAAGTTTACCAGAACTATGAAGTCCAGGTTTTTTCCTTTGAATTCTGGGACTTGCATTCCTGCTTTATAATGGAATGAACAAGACTACCAGTCCTAGAATTCAAAGAAAAAACCTGGACTGGAGCAACATGGCATGCTTAGACTTGGGAAACTTGGTAGGGCTGAAACATTTAAAATATATCAGTTAGAGCAGTCTGCAGACTAACAGCCACATAACAGCCAAAAGGCCACATGTTGTGAATGACAACTTCAAGCCGTCCTGGCTTTTTAGCCAACTCTTTCGCTTCTGGGATTAATAAACCCATAGACCCTCGAGTCCTATTGAGGTCAGCAAGCTTTTCAGTTTATGAAGCCAACCAATTTTCTTAAAACGGTCAAGGGTGATTACCTCAGATAGAGCAGCGGCACATGGGAGCAACTCAGGGGTACTCCTAAGGCGCAACCAGAACAAGAGGGGTCGGAGCATAGCCTGCTCAGCAATAGTGGCTCTGCCCATATCCAGCCTAAGCGGATGCAAGGGAGTACTCTGTGGAGTGAGACCAGGGCTCTCAAACATGTGTTCTCCGATGTCTGGAGATCATCCAAAGTTTCAAACGCCAAGAGTTCGGCACCATACAGTGCTGAGCTCACTATCTTATGATCATAAATGTGGAGCAGAGCTGCAATGGGTCAAGTGATAGGAGTCTTAAAAGACAGGGATGTCCCCACGAGAGAACAGTCTTAGACTGAGTTTCACCCCTGGTTCTTAAGTTCTAGGGTGAACATTTCATTCTAAAAGAAAAATCTTTATGAAGCATGCCATTAATATGGCGGGAGAGGTAAAGTTACAATAATTTGTACTCGACTTCTATCAGTGTATGTTAAGACCAACTACTTACTTATATCACTAAAGATGCCAAATTCATAAGGAGATGACTGTTATACACCCTTGTTCAAACTGCAGTTATTAAGTACTCCCCACCATGAACACAATATTTGGTTTTAAACAAAGAGAATAAAACAGGACACAATGTCAATAATGTAAAAGATAAAATAAAATAAAATTTTTCACACCATGAGTTACTCTGTCAAACATAAAAATTTTCAAAAAAACATCATTTAATACATTTGAATAAACACAGTTAAAAACAAAGAATCTTTGTTTTTAACTGTGTTTATTCAAATGTATTAAATGATGTTTTTTTGAAAATTTTTATACTGTGTAACAATGAAATTTTTAACAATGTGTATATACAATAAATGTTTGACAGAGTAACTCATGGTGTGAAAAATTTTATAAAATTTTATTTTATTTTATCTTTTTGCACCTGCACAGGACCACCAAACCCCAGGGGCCACCAAACCCCAGGGGCCACCACGCCAATATATATCCTTAATATAACAATCCTCTGAGGATGGATACATATTTGCGTGGTGGCCCCTGGCAGGGATTTGGCGGCCTCCGGCTCTGTTCCACTTCCAAACACCTTCCTGAGCTCGGGGAGGGGAAGGTGGGGGGGGGGCTGCGCCCCACCCGGACCCCCTCTTCTGGGGCACCCTACCTACGCTCCCTGCCCAGGGCCACCATGAGCCTAGAGCCACCCCGGATTTATTTATTTTATTTATTTTATTTATGCATTTTTATATAGCGCGGACTTTACCCGAAGGCGTCAGAGCGCTTCACATTAGGAACAGAAATGAAACATAATGAGAAACATTACAAAAGAGCAGATTACAAAAGCAAACGTTACTTACATAAGGTAATAGTGACAATTGTGAGCAAACAAAATAAATGAGGTAGTAAAAATTGTGAGCCACCAAAATTACATGAGGTAGTAAAGGTAAAAGTGACAATTGTGAGCAAACAAAATACTTGAGGTAGAAGTAAAAATTGTGAGCAACCAAAAATACATGAGGTAGTAAAGGTAATAGTGATAATTGTGAGCAAACAAAATACTTGAGGTAGTAAAAATTGTGAGCAACCAAAAATACATGAGGTAGTCAAAAGTGCACAAGAGGAAAGTGACAAGTGTGTAGTTATAAGAGAAAACAGAGTATATTTTGAGGTATAATACTGCAATAAATGCTAGGCACACGAACAAGTGTTACGTAGGCAAGGTGGCACTTGTGCAAGTATTCAAAGGTAAAAACATGTGAGAGGTAGCAGCCGTGTGTTACAAGGGCAAAGTGGTGTGTGCATGTTACAAAAGGGCACCGAACACAAGAACATGGAGAATACTGCGAAAAGGCAGACACTCCAACCACAGGACAAACACTGGGAAGACACTTCCATGGTCATGGAAAGTAGAAAATATCAGTAGTGGGAAGTCTTCCTCCAAATAGCAAGAGGACGTGAATTACTTTTGGAGGTGTCTCTGGAGGAGGAGAGCTTTGAGGTCCCTTTTGAAGGCCTGGGAGGAGGCGGTGGTCCGGAGCTGAGGCGGAAACGAGTTCCAGATTCTCACTGCATTGCCTGAAAAGGATTGGGCCATTGTTCTTTCCTTCTTGAAAGTGGGAGGTTCAAGCAGTAGATTCTCCGCATTGCGTGAAGGTCTAGAGCCTCCAGAGAGTTTCAGTTTATTTGCCAGGTAGCGGGGAGAGGAGGAGTGCAAGGCTTTGTGGGTGATACAAGCGGTCTTGTAGATAGCTCTAGCTTCGAAGGGAAGCCAGCGGAGGGTGGATAACATCGGTGTGATGTGATCGCTTCTTTTGGCCCCATAAATGAAACGAGCTGCTGAATGGAAGACAGACTTAAGTGGGGACAGGTGAGATTTGGGGAGGCCAGTAAGAAGAGAATTGCAATAGTCTAGTCTGGAGAGGACCAGCGATTGCACCAGGGTTATAAGGTTATGCTCCGGGAAGAAGAGAAGAAGAAGATTTGAAAAGCCAGACCTATTGGCACTGCCAATGCTGGTTTAAAAGTGTTGTCATAGCCTTCACCGTGAAAGCTATGAACTCCTTGGTGCAGTCCAGCCGGGTGAAAGAATGCATGCTTATAACTTCCTCAGAAGGCCCAGCTGAGCTCGCATGTTTACAGATGCTTGGTCTGACGCGACCCCGTCCTTCGGCTTTCAGAGCTCGCGCTTCTCCAGAGGCCCAAAGCCGCAGGAAGCACAGATGCCGGCCCTGCCTGCACTTTAAGGCCGTTCTGGGAAATACAACGATTTGAATAAACAACCCACAGAAGATGGGGCCTAAAGTGTTTCCGTGGTTGTGGGTTGCTGCGACTGAGTAACTGAGATGAGCTAATAATATGTTTGCATGGAGAGGGAAGCCGGCAGAAATTGGTTCTTTTTGCTTTTGCGAAATTGTGTAGAATTTTTCTTTTGCTAAGACAAGATTTTAAAGTATAAGGAGAGGAGAGGAACTTGCAGAATGCAGGTTAAAGTTGGCAGGTATTCATGGTATTCACCAATGTAACGTGCAGCCTTTCACGCTCTCTTCCTCCATGCATGTAAGATGTCCATTGACGCCACTGGAAGGGACTGTAGTGCTTTAAAACATCTTGGCAGCCACCGCGTTCAAATCATCCAGTCAGGGCCTTTCAGGTCTGCTTCCCCTTCAGTCCGTTCTCTCGGAGGGGGGGGGGGGGGGGGGGGGGGGGGCGAGCTGGAAATTGCCTCCTCAACCTTCCCTCTTCCCGGTCTTTACTGCTGTTGATAACCTCATCCAAGCAAAACGTGACTCAGTTTAAAATATGAAGAGGAAACCACTCATCTCCCTCCCCTACTGTAACCTCGCCCTCAGGCCCCTCCCTACCCCGGAAGGTCCATAAAGAGAAGGGTCACCTTAGCCTTCCCTGTCGACATCAAGCACGTCTGAGATCAAGATGGGTCAAAATGGTGAAACAGTGACGGAAGTACTGGGGCGAGGAAGGGTAAACCAAGTAATGAAGATTGCCTGTAAGTCATTGGCTCTTTCTAGTATTACACACTGTGTGCCAGCTGTATAATGGAGGATGCTGAAGAGCCCAAATAACTGCAGGGAGTATCAAACCTTTTCATCTATCCTTAACCAACTTTCCTGCTTTTTCAGGTCATTAAATGCAAAGAGAGCTTTCGTCACAGCGCTCTGTGGAGTTATCAAATAATGAGTGCAAGCTGGCTATGACCAAAGTTAGGTGAAGGAGGTGAGAAGACAGAAGATGTATTTTTAGGGAGAGGAGTAAAAAGTGTAAATTAAAAACTGCGGTCTAATGTAAAGGAGCATATAAAGAGAAACACTGAAATGGGTATGAGTGCATAGGGCCCGGGAATAGATTCAAAGATGCGAAGAACAGGGCAGAAGTGACTGCACATGAACAAAGGCAGAGTTATGAAGAGATACTAGCTCATGAAAATCCTTAAAATAATGCACACGAAATTATACAGAAAATTAGAACAAAAAGCTGCCAGTGAATGGAGCCAATAGATGGAGAGATGTGAGCAATGTGAGAGTGCCACCCCATATGCATGTTGGCGGCTTGTCACCTGCAGAAGTTGGGGCATGTGGGGGAGACAGAAGCGAGAATTATAAATTGCTAAACTAATTGGGACGCTGGATTGGTTTAGAACCTGGTCATCTGCCTCATTAGAGACTAAATTTATCAGGGCCAGCCCAGCTGTTCACGCTCCAGATACGGAACACGGCCCCCCCAAGAGATCCAGATCTGCCACCCATCATGGATATCTCACCAAACACACCCCCTGATCACCTGACACTGTAAGACAGACTCACCTCCCCTCTTCACCATATCACCCCCCTGGTTTCCCCATTCTCCCGACTCCTCTTTTCGCCTGCACCATAGTCACCCCGCTGGTACGACCTCCTACCCAGCCGTGGTGACAAGACAAACACACACGTGTGCCGAAGGATGGGGCACCTTCTGGCCATCACACGTATGCAACAGCGGCATACCCTTAGTTTGATTTCTTACCTTTCTGCATATGCAACAGTGTGCCTTCACCTGACTGCATCACTATCACTCCTTCTCTGATGTGGGACTGCTACATCCTACGCAATGATAACTCACACCTGTTATGTATTTCTGCTTTAATGTCTATATTAACAAAATCACAATAAAAATATTTGTTTTAAAAATGGGTACTATTTCAATCCATAAATGACATATCATATGAAAAACAGAAACTGTTTGAAAAATAACAAAGACGGGTGTTTAAACTTAAAATGAACCAATCTGGGATTAATGAGGAGATAACTTGGCATTTGCTCAATTTTTAAGCATGGATACATTTACTTGTATTTGACCGTTCTGAAATACCGTTCTGAAATATCCATCCCAGATTTTTCCCCATGTGCTGCTGTAAGATTTTTCATGTACTGCTGCATGTTTTTCCATATTTATGAATGGCTTGCCTCTAGTGTAAAAATAAGCAGGTTTGACATAAAATTGACTAGTGCAAGATGGCCTCCATTATCCAGCACTCCGTGATGTGAGGTGCTTTCCACAAATAGCCCCACCTCTGTGACGTGAGATGCATTCCATGATCAGCTCGGATGGAGCACTCAGTAATAGATTACTACCGCGTCCCAGTGAGATATAAAACGAAACAGAATTCCTCACTATTTTGGAACATGGAGGCTTACAATTAGAAGGAAATACCAGCGTACCCTTATTGGTGGGCGGCTAAACATGGCGTGATTCAGGTAGGAGAGGAGCACATATATACCTTGATAACTGCTTTTTAATTACCCTTTCCTTACTTCCTTGAGTTGATACAGCTAGTCCGGTGTTCTTCATGAAGTCAGAGTGAAATTGAAATTGAATGGGGATACAACAGCTGTGATCCTGTTTTGGAAGGCAACTTCCATTTAGAATGACACCTGGTGGCCAAGTACAGAGTTTCCTGCTCTCACACTAAGGAAAGGTGTAAGGATTTGGGAATCATAATCATTGTTGATACTATCTCCCTATAGGACCAAATTATCTATGTGTGTAGATCGTGCTATGGTAATCTGCGCTCATTGTGCAGGGTCTTTAACTGAACACCTATCAAATGTAGCAAAAACATAATCCAGGCACTTATTACTAGTAGCCTTTACTATGGTAATGATCTGAAGGTAAGTGTGGCAGATGACCTGTTCTCATGCTTGTAGCTGATTCAGAATGCGGTGGCCCTCATGATTTGTGATCTTCCAGCTAGATCGTCCTTGTCTTTGACCCCTTAATTGGCAGTCAGTCCACACGTGGGATTTTCAAGCGAATTTGCCTTATACATCAAGTACTCCATGCTGTTGGACCTCATTCCCTGTAGAAGAGAGTCTCTTTCGATAGTCCTGCCAGGGACCTAAGGGCAGTTAAGCAGGCCACTACAAAAACAAGGCAAATTTACAGGGTAAGAATTGGGGGATGTTCCTTCTCACATCTCACTGCTGTCCATTGATGTGTTCCATTGAATTTATCACCCATGTCAGATCTTACCCAGTTTAAGAAACGTTTAAAAACCTGACTCTTTGCATCTGAAGGTTCTCCTGCTTTTTTCTGCACTTTTCCCTATGACTTCCACTCCGAGATATCCCTTCAAAGATGAATGTGCATTTTAAAAATCAACATACCGTAATATAACATATAAAAGAAAATAGGAGTTTGAGAGATGAGAGCCAGTGACATGAGGAGTGTTCATCTGAGACAGATGTCAGGAGCCATATGTTTCAAATGTATTTGAAGGCTAAGATGATACTGGAATTAAGAAAATACAGTAAGGTGGATGAGCTGGTAGCCCAAAAGAATATGTAGAGCTACATTCCACATGATCAGAGTAAGTTGTATATGTGCGTGGAGGGAGGAGGGGAGGTTCATGTGCCATCTTAAAAAGCTAAACTAAAAGGAAAAAAATAACTTCAGTATTACATGGGTTAAGTGAGCAATGGCTCAATAGTCATGTTTAACTCATAGTGGATGCAGAAAGCAAATAGCCAATAGGGCTTCTTCGAAGATTTCATCAAAAGGACTAAACATTTGAAAAGCCACCAAAGCTGCCTTGCCTTAAACAGAACGTGCACAGGTCCATTAAGGACTTGGGTGACCCAGTATGGAGTGACATTTCATAATATAGTTAGTAAGTGATAGCTCTTTGAATAATGTTGTAAGGGATTTTAAGGGCTTATGCTACCATCAGTCAATAACAACGTGCAAAAGGATTGAAGAGACCTCATACACTCCTATTAGAACATCAAGGCCTTAAATTCTTAAAGATTGAGAACCGTAAGAGCACATATGAGCCACAATTCTTAAAGAAGGTCAGAAGAAAGATCTCTTGATTGACTGATATGGACAGCAAAGCATTATCCTTTTGAATAATGTCTAAGGCTTCTGTGCCTCGACAACCTGACTCTCCAGCAAGTCATATACCAAGTCACAAATTTCTAGTAGCTGAAGAATTTGGACTCAAAAGACACAAGCGCAAAAACACAGAACAATTTATTTGCAACCAAAATCTGAATCCCTAAAAAGCTACACTGTGAGGAGTAGCGATTAAAGTAATGCTTAAACAGTCTTCATTTGCTGTGAGAAGCATGGCTATAGGTGCCAATTAGTGCCTGACCGGGCCTTGATGAATTAACCTGATGGCAGCACTGGTCGGAGAGAATAAAACAATATAATATGATATAGAAAGCATCTGAGAGAATTGATGCCCATTTCAAGATTACTGTGAGATTTGGTATGTGGCTCCTTGCTTTCTTGTGGATATTTAGGATGACCTTAGGATAAGCCTCAGGTTCCATGATCCTATGTTTAGAAAATGTGGCAGAGATGCCATACCAGAGCTGCCTATTGAGGCACAAGAACCCCAGCAACAAAGAAGCAACACATGACCCCTGCCAGTTTCTTTTTTTAATTTGAAAACCTTTATTTTCAAATCAGTGCACACAGCTATTCAGCCATACATCCCGGAGGCTAGGCAGCATATAATTAACCAGAAGTCCAGTGTGCAAGGAGCAAGTTACTAGGATGTACCAAGGTTATAATTTTCTGTTTTTTAACAAAATAACAGGTAGAAGAAAGAGAGCACCAAAACTAGTGCTAAGAAGTAAGGCAATTGAAACAGTTGTGCAACAAAGCCCGAACTTGGAGTCGGCTAGGCCCAATAATCACAGTTCCAATCAAAAACCAGTACTCATATGTGGAACCATAGGGGGAAGGGAAACACAGGATGGCTATGCAATCAAAACGCGTGTTGGAAGTATAGGTTATGGGGTCAAACGTTCTTCCAGTGGGGCAATATCAGGTGGTATGCAGATGTCCCCTCTATACTCATTCCAAGCCCCCCATATCTTCTGCCATTTTTTGGGTTTACCCCTGGACACATACACTGTCTTCTCTCGGAACATACACCAATCCATGTTGGCTTTCCACTGGATCACCTAAGGGGCTGTTGTCGCACCCCACAGCTGTGCAATGTCCCGTTTCGCAATCATATTTCCCAGGGTAACCCATTGAGTTTGTGCATTGTTGTGATCAGTTGGGCCCCAGACATTCAAGAGACAGCGCCGGGCCTCCGCCTGAACATCCACCCCAGTCACCTCACTCATAATCATGTGTATCCGCCTCCAGTAGGAGGCTATTGCACTACACTCCCAGATAATGTGCATAAAGGTGGCCAGAGCGCCACAGCCACGCCTACAGAGGCCGTCCACTGAATGCCCCATGTGTATTAATCTGGGACCCGTAACATGAACTCTGTGTAGAATTTTTAATTGTACCAGCCGCAGCCTGGCAGGAATAGCAACTTCCTTGGGGGAAGAGACCGCACATTGCCAGTCTTCGTCATCGAGCTCTATCCCGTCCCGCACCCACTGGTCTCTAACCCCCAGGAGGAGGTCAGTGCGGACATTAATCAGTTTTTTATAGATAAGGGAAATAGCACTATCAGGCATATGGCCGTCTAGTACCCTATCCTCCAAGGGGAAATATTCAGGGATTTTCTCGCCCTCCGGCATCGCTGCCAGAAGTGCGTGACGCAGCTGGGCGTACCGGAAAAATTCCGTTCCGCCCAGCTGAAACTCCGTCTGTAGTAGAGCAAAAGATTTTACCTCCCCTCTCACTATCATGTCTTCCACCGTAGATATTCCTATCATGTCCCACTTGTCAAATCCCTTAGTGTGCCACAGTTTACCCAGTATCTCGGAATCGTAGAGAGGGGTTGCCATTGTGAGCCTATCCTTCCACCCCTGCGACTTAGTGATCGTCCTCCATATGTGCACCGCTGTCTTCGTTGGCCCAGACATTCGACCATCCAGAGATCTCGAGTACAACGCCCTTTGGTATTTCCCGTCATCCAGGAGCCACCGATCCATGGCATAGCCCGGGCTTTCTGCTGGACCGTAGAGGCCGTGATTAAGGGCTACCAACTGGGAGGCCCAATAATACCTTCGGATGTCAGGCAGTGCTATACCCCCGTCATACCACGGGAGCGTGAGTTTCGTGACAGCTATGCGTGGCCTGCCATCCCAGAGCAAGGCACGTTGCAGGCTCTCAATCCCCCTAAAGTAGCTGGCTGGGACTGGATCTTGAGTATTTTGTAGAGCATACAAGAACCTCGGCAGGGACATCATTTTAAATAATGCCGCACGCCCAAGAAGGGAGAGCAGGAGTCTACGCCATCCCTCTACGTCACGTCGGAGACGGACGAGGGGGGGAAGCAAATTGTTCATGTAGCGTATCTTGGGGTCTGTTGAAATGTAGATCCCCAAGTACTTAAATCCCTGCCTTGCGACCTGTATGTCACAGTCCCTCGGAAGCCGAGGCGTCCCCCCTCTCAGCACGTACAGGTGCGACTTCGACCAATTAATAACCAAGCCGGAGTGCCGGCCAAAGAGACGAAGCACATCACACACCACAATAAGTGACTTACAAGGAGAGGTGAGATACAGCAAGATGTCATCAGCATATAGCGACACTCGGTCTTCGAATCCAGGGGACCAACGTATTCCGTGTATATCTGGGTGGTGCCGTAGCCACGCAGCCAACGGTTCAAGCGCTAATGCAAACAGCAGGGGCGACAGGGGGCAACCCTGCTGGTGCCCCTGTGGAGAACAAAGGACGCGGAAACACGACCATTGACCGTTACATTGGCTAGCGGGCTGGCGTACAGGAGCTTGACCCACCCTACGAATTCCGAACCAAATCCGAGCTTCGCTAACACTGCCCACAGGTAGTTCCATTCAAGGGAGTCAAACACCATCGTGGCATCCAGAGACGCCAGGATGGCCGGCTCCCTGAGCGTGTGGGCCCTAGCCAGGGCTCCATGGAGTCTCCGAAGGTTAAGGGCAGTGTTGCGGTGTGGAATAAAGCCCGACTGGTCCGGATGCACTAAGTCGCCAATCGCGCCAATCAAACGGTTGGCCAGCAATTTAGCCAGAATCTTAGGCTCAGCATTCAACAGAGAAATGGGACGATACGATCGGCACAGATCTCTGGGTTTCCCTTCCTTATGGATGACCACAATGGTGGCCAGCCTCTGGTCGTGGGGAAGCATGCCCTTCTCCCGCGCCTCCAGAAACATGTTCCGCAGGGGCAGGGAGACAACATCGGGTTTGATCTTGTAAAGTTCCAATGGTATACCATTGGGGCCGGGTGCCTTGCCGGATCTAAGGGAGCGAATGGCGAGAGCTATCTCATCTGCGGAAATTTCCCTATCTAAGTCATCTCGGTCCGTCTCCGACAGACACGGGAGGTCAACCTCCGCCAAAAGCTCCCCGGAGTCGGTCTTAGACCGGTAAGAGACAGAGGTGTAAATAGTCTCAAAGTAGTCTGCGAACGTCTCAACTATCGCACTCGGATTGGTGACAGTCAAGCCGTCCTCCCCCAGCACTTCCGGCACCACCCGGTTAGCTCTTTCCTTTTTGTCCAGCCAAGCAATGAGCTTGCCCGCCTTATCCCCGACATCGTAAATCCTACCCTGTTGCTCCCTACCCATGACCTTAGCCGCGTCTGAAACAGTATCTCGGTATTCTGACTGTTTAAGCGAGAGAACATGGAGTAGTTCCGGTGTCGGGCCGACTTCCAGTTGGGAGTCCAGATCTCTAATCTCAGCCTCGATACGCACCACATCCGCATCTCTGTGTCTCCGAACGTCAGCAATTAGGGAGAACGCCTCACCCCTCAGGACCGTCTTAAATGCCTCCCACAGGGTGACGGCCGATGCAACCGACCCCGAGTTCTCAGAAAAATAGAGCTCAATAGCCTTGGCCATGAGTCCACGTGTTTTCGGGTTGCGGAAGTACCATGGGTTGACCGCGGCCACCCGTTCGGTTACCACAATATCAAAGTCAAAGGACACCCAGACCGGGGAATGGTCCGAGATGCCCCTCGCCAGTAATCGGGCCTCAGAAACTGCCGACGCATGGGCCGCCAGGGCCAGGACATAGTCAATTCTGGAAAGACTACCATGTGCCCCGGAATGGAATGTGTATTGACTTTGGGTAGGATGCATAAGCCTCCAGCAGTCAATCAGCCCCATAGTGTCCAGGAAATCGGGCAACCAAGATTGTGAACTTCGGAGATCTCTGGGTGGATGTCTGTCCAAGGTCCCCGAGCAGACTGAGTTTAAATCGCCCCCCACAATAAGCAGCCCCTCGGGTAGACTCAAGATGGCGCCTCCAAGATCCTGAAACGTGTTGTTTTGCAACACAGGGGGAACGTAAACCGAAACCAGAACCAGAGGCCGTCCCTCCCACCTCCCCGAGACCGCAGCGTACCGCCCCCTCTCATCAACAACGCTAGAGTTAATCTCAAGTGGGAGAGACGCGCGCACCATGATCCCCGCCCCCCGGGATCCCGAGGAGAACCCTGAATGTGCCACCATCTTGAATCCCTTCCTGTTAAGCGCTTGGCACGTATTCCCCACCAAGTGTGTCTCTTGTAGCAGTATAACGTCAGGCATGCATCTCTTAAACAGCTGAAAAACCACCCCTCTCTTAATGCGATCACCCAAACCATTAACATTCCAACACAGCACTTTTAGTTTCCTACCCCCCATCGTCAAAACGTGGGCCCCTGCCACTCCCGGCAGGCCTCATTGTTACACAAGCAGAAATACAACAGTCTTTGCATTGCCTTGAAAGAAGAGAACCAAAAGAAGGAAAAACAGAACCAACACTCAAACCTCCCCCCACCCTGCACCCTTGCATCAGACTAAAAAGCCCCCCCAACCAGCAGTTTGCCTGTCGCCCCATTAACCACTCTACAAAAAGACCCTAGAGGAGAAAGGAGATCACACAGGCCCCCCCGCCACCCTCCATAACGGGAAGAAGAATATACATCGTAAAGTACATCAGTATGAAGTTGGTCGTTGCCATCAGGGCCACTGTCCGGCAGAGTCATAAGAGCGAGTTCTAGTCTTGTTGCTCAGGGCCTCCCGAGGCGCCCTCTGAGTGTTCTTCTCGTTCTTCGTGACGGTGCGGCAAAGTGTCCAACCACTCGCTCACCACTTCAGGCAGATAATAATAATAATAATAATAATACAGATACTTGTTAAGCGCAAACAGCTACCTCTGGGGAGGTGTCCCGGCGCTAGCGAAGTCCTACAGCAAGAGTGGGTAGTCAGGGGAGAACAGGATTATTGCATGAAAAGCCATGTTTTTAGGAGTTTCCTAAAGCTGGCTTCTGACGTGGCGGATTGGATGGCAAGGGGCAGGGTATTCCAAAGTTTAGCCGTGCCGGCCGAGAAGGACCTGCCTCCAAGTCTAGCTTTCCTCACGCGTGGAACAGTTAGCTTGAGCAGGGAGTTTGAGCGCAGCTCTCGTTTTTGGTGGTAGCGGGGGAGTCGGCGTTTTAAATAATTGGGACACGTGCCTTTTAGCGCTCTGAAAGCCAGGGTGAGCACTTTGAATTTAATTCTGCTTGCCACAGGCAGCCAATGCAGCTCGTGCAGATGCGGAGAGATGTGCTGCCTAAAAGGGACGCGTTTTATCAATCTCGCAGCCGCATTCTGCACGATTTGTAAGCGTTGCACCGCATATTTAGGTAGACCGAGATAGAGGCCGTTAGAATAATCGAGTCGAGATGTGATTGTTGTGTGAACAACCGTTTTCTGACACTCGACTGGTAGCAGAGGCAGAAATTTCCGCAAATTTTTGAGTTTATGCAGGCAGCCAGCGGTGAGTTGTTGTATATGCGGCAAAAAAGACAAGTTCTCATCCCATTTTATTCCTAGATTTTTTGCATGAGTTCCGGGAGATGGGGCAGGGCCCATTTCCGTTGGCCACCACAAGTCTGGAGGGGGATGTTTGAGATTTCCGAAGAATAACACCTCCGTTTTGCTCGCATTCATTTTGAACTTATTAGTGTTCATCCATTTGGCCACGTCTTGAAGACAGCCCCTGATTTTGCTGAAGGCTGCCTCGGACGTGTCTGTATATGGGAAGACTAATTGAGTGTCGTCCGCATAGGATATTGCCTTGACCCCCCATTTGGCAATCAAGGTGAAGAGCGGGGCCAAATAGACATTGAAAAACAGGGGGCTGAGTGCCGACCCCTGTGGGACCCTCCACCAAAGATTTTTTGGTCCAGAGGAGAAGGGGCCCGGGGCCACTTTCTGGGAGTGGTTAGTGAGGTAGGAACGTAGCCAGTTGAGTGCTATGTCTCCAAGGCCAATGTCCTTAAGTCGGGTCAACAGTCTGCTGTGATCTACAGTATCGAAAGCAGCTGATAGATCCAGGAGCACCAGCATAGCTGATGCTCCGGAATCTAAGGACCACCTGATGGATTCGGCAACCTCAATGAGGGCCGTCTCGGTGCTGAAGCCGGCCCTAAAGCCAGACTGAGTTTCATGTAGGGCACCGCTTTCTTCAATAAAGTTGCTTAGCTGCCGTTGGATCAGTTTTTCAAGCATTTTGCCGGGGGCTGCAAGGAGAGAAATGGGTCGGAGATTGCTCAGATCATCCGGTGCGCCTTGGGGCTTTTTTTCAGCTGGAGAAGTGTGGCCTGTTTCCAACAGTCCGGAAACGTGCCCGTAGCAATGGACGTGCTCCATATGTGTAAGAGGGGAACTGCGATAGCTTCAGACATTATTTTCCACAATTTAGGTGGGCAAGGATAATCCGGGGCTCCCGATTTACATTTTTGTATTTCTTTTACTGCCTCAGAGAGGGTAATAGGCTGAAATTGATTTAAGGGGGTAGTGGGAGACACAGGAGTTCTCAACTCATCCATTAATGTCGGGTCGGGGTCCGTAAAAGTATCATAGACTTTTAAAATTTTGGTGTCAAAGAAGTCTGATATGGATTCGCATAGTCTTACCGATGGGATGATATCCGTCTCGATAGCTCTGGGCTTGAAGAAAGATTGAACAATCTTAAAAACTTCTTTGCTCGATTCTTCCGCCTGTAAGATGGAGGCCTCAAAGAAGATTTTTTTGGCTTTTTTGATGGAGGAATGTAGAGCATGAAGAGCTTTTTTATAGCTGGTTTTGGCTGAGTCGCAATAATTTGCTCGCCAGAGGCGCTCCAGTTTTTTACATTTACTTTTTTCGGCCATAAGTTCAGGGGTGAACCACGGTGCAGAGGGAGATTCTCTGCGTGACGTAGCAGTGCTGGCCGGCGCTATAGAATCCACTGCTTTGCTTATCCAGAAGTTCATAGATGCAGCATCGGAGTTTACATCCGAGGTAAGGGGTAGGGGGTTTGCACGAAGTGCTGGACCCAGTTTGTCCGCTGTTAGATTGTCCCATTTTCTGCGCACATAGGATCGTTTTCCTGTGATCTGAGATTGGGGGGGGGATTGATATGGTCATGGTGATTAAGTAGTGGTCCGTCCAGAGCAGTGGTAGTGGAGAAATGGCTGTTGTGTTCAGTATGTTGGAAAAGAAAAGATCCAGCGTATGCCCCGCCCGGTGCGTGGGGCCAACAATAGCTTGGGTTAGATTGGCCGATTGCAGGGTAGAGATAAGATGAGAGGCCTGTGGACAGTCAGGGCTGTCGGCGTGAAGATTAAAATCGCCGGCTACGATAAAGTAAGAGTGGTCTAGGGAGTTTAGGACTATAAAGTCCATAAGCTCATACAGGGCTGATGTCGGACAGTCCGGGGGTCTGTAAATAACTAGGCCTGTAAGGGATAGTTGGGAGGTAATTTGGAGGCAGAAGCGTAACCCCTCAATGCTTGGGAATGTGGTAGGAGTGGAGGACAACAATGTGTACTTCTCGTTGTAGATGAGAGCCACTCCACCTCCTCTTCGGCCCTCCTTTCTGTTAGAAAAACTAATTTTAAAGCCTGGCGGGATTGCTAGCGAAATGGATGCCATGTTGTCTTCATTGAGCCATGTCTCTGTGAGGCACAAGGCGTCCCATTGTGAGTCCGTTATAAGCAAGCATAGATCATCAGCATGCTTGGGAAGAGATCTGCAGTTAAGTAGTCCGATCCTAAGTTGGGTGAAGGAGGTGTTACAAGATGGTTTACTAGCTAATTTAAGAAGTGAGGTTGTTTGAGAAGAGACGATGCCTAGAGACTTTTTGCATCGTGGGCAGTGGGGAGGAAGATCCAGAGTCGTCAGATTGAGCACAGGCGACTGACAGGTAGTGGCAACATTCAGTGACCGGAGCTCCGCACTGGACCAGACTATCCTTTGTTTGTGTGCGTGGGTATGGACAGCATGGCTGGCGCTGGTCGCAAGCCGGTCGCGGACGGGCGCAGACGGGCTTGTCTTAGGCGCGCCTTCGGCGCGCAAACGGCGCTCCCGCTGCGCTCGTCCGCTGCGCTTCCTCCAGTGGCACATTTTATAGGGTGGGGAGGCGGGGGGGCGTGGCCAGAGAGGGGGCGTGGCCTCGTTGCACGCCGTCAATGGCGGCGGCCAGAGGGCGTTTTGTCAAAGTAAAGGAGGCGCTGCTAGTGATCAGCAGGCTCCCAGGGCAATGAGAGGAGGGTCTGAAGGTTAGATGCTTCTAATAAAAAAATATAGCACGGCCGTCATGTTCGATGCGTAGTTTCGCAGGGAACATCATTGAGTACTTCATCCCAAGGTCTCTAAGACGCCTCTTCACTCCAGCGAAGCTCTGTCGCTGCCGCTGAACAGCCCGAGTGAAGTCCGGGTAAAAGTTGATGTCCGCATTCTGAAACTTGAGGGGTCCGTTTCGTCTTGAGGCTTGCAGGATAACGTCCCGATCTCTGAAGTTTAACAGCCGTGCTATAATGGGTCGCGGCGTGGCGCCCAACTTGGGACGTTCCCCCCGGCATTCTATGGGCCCGCTCTACTGAAAAGAAACGGCTGAGGCCCGCCGGGGCCAGATGAGTTTGTATCAAGTCTTCTACGAAGAGATCAGTGGCCGAGTCCTCTGCCCCTTCCGGCACACCAATGATTTGGACGTTCTGCCGTCTGGCACGTCCCTCAAAATCTTCCAGTCGCCTCGAGAAGAGTTCGTTGGCCGATCTCAAGTCCCGGACCTCCGTCTGTAGGTCCGAGACATCAGTTGTGAGGCTCGCCGTTTTGATGTCCAACGATTTGACCCTGTTGTTAGTCTTACCCAGATCAGCTCTAATCAGGTTAATTTCGATCGCCGGAGTGTCCACTTTGTGTGTCAGGACCTCATGCTGTTTGTGCATCTCCGTCTTGATGCCGGCTATGGCCCCCATAGCATCACGAAGTGTCGGATCTGACGTGTCCGGCGATCCTTCCCGATGAGAGTCCTTTGGTCGGGCAATCACACCCGGTGAGGTCTTTTGCTGGGCATAGCGATCAATCTTATTCGACTGGGGTTGAGTAGTCTTCCTACTAACTCGGCTCGCCGTCCTGTCTGGCTCGCCCCTGCCCGCCATGATGGAACCAGGGAACTGGACAAAGGGTGGTATACCAAGGCCACTCCGTTTATACAGAGCAATCGCAAAGTGTAGCGGCCACCAATAGTTGTTCAGCGACAGATCACTCCGCAACTCCCCGTGCTCCGTAGGGCCAGCGTAGCAATCACTCACACAGCATTTCGGTCATGCGTTACGGTGTCGTCGGCGGCGGCCACCACAGAGACAATAGCCCATCCCTGGCACGGTCTTTCAGAACGACGTAACTCCGTCCAGGAGTGTCGGATTTTAAATCGGACAGCGGGTCCCGTCTCAACGACCTTTCAACAAAAATATTGCACCGCCGTGGATCAGGATTTCAGTCAGGATTTATGCGGAGGGTCGGAGGGTCTCCGGAGCTCCGAGCTTACGCGGCCATCTTTCTTGCCCGCGAAGCTCCTCCCCCGACCCCTGCCAGTTTCAAAGATTGGAAGAACAAAATGATTTTGCCCAATTTTGTGTTACCAAAATCATCTAGTACTCTGAGTTTTGGAAATGTTGTGGTGAGCTCTGAGCCTACAAACAATGGATGAAAAAGTATAAATGAAATGGACCAACACCTCCTTACATAGGAAGGGTTTGCCTGATCACTGAGGTAATTTGATCTGACCATCGTGATCCAAAGTTGAATATAAAAAAAACACTCACAACTGGAGTCCTCATTTTTCAGGATAATGTCACCTCAGGGCCACTTCACACGTCTTCTGGATCCCTGAAAGGTGAATGACCCATAAATGCTTTCAACCACAGCCAGTTTCCAGACTTGGTGGTACAGACACCAGGAGTAAGATTTCCCTGGCATGTATGCATTGAACATGATAGTAGTGTGGTCGGTGTAAATAAACAACACCTTTTTCTCTAACTGATAAGGTGATGAAGGTCTCCAGCACCAGGAATACTGATTTCAGCTCAAAGATGTCCAAGTGGACATTGTTCTTGCAGAAGTGTTGGGCATGCTCTCAAGCAAATTATACTTGCATGGTTACAACCTCTTAGTTTCCTAAAAAACAATCCTTACATTGTAATTTCCCAACCTCACCTTTCGGGACCACAAATCAAGTAGTCAGAGAATTATAGTATATAAAGGATTTCACCAAAAATAAATAAATGAAAAATCCTATGATGCATTGTTATAGCATAGTGGATCGCTTCCACTGATGCTGATTTCTTTGCACTCAGATTTGTTTGTGTCACGGGCTTTGGTTGGAAAAGTGCTTGTTCGGTATCAAATGTGTGAAGCTTTGGATTGTGTGGATGAGGACTCAGGAAGTCTAATTTTTGGGAGTTGGTGATGTGCCTAAACATCTGAAGAGTGTGAGACGATAGAGTTTTGCTTAGGTAACACACACCTCCAAGGGGAAGCCCTTGGGTTGGAATTGAGCATATACTATATAGTCACTGTCTGTTCCACATACATAGCGGTTCTCTCTGGTACTTAACACCTTGGTATGCATATTGATGCTAAAAGCAGTAGGTCATGCAAATAGATGGAATGGAAAAAAACGAGTTTAAAGCTCTAAGGAACTAAAGGCAGAAAACGAGCATTTATATGCAGGTTCTGGGGAAGTTCCAGAGGTAGGCAGGTTGCCCTAGAAGGTTGTATCTCCCATTCACCTCCTTTAGCACTCGGGAAAGATGAGCAAATGCTAAGCCTTAGATAGATGCTTTACATTTTTCTTGGGAATGTAAATTTGCAGTTTCTTTCATGGTCATATGCTGTAAATTGCATTGCAAGCAATGTAGACTGATTTGAAGGGTATGTGTCAAGCCCTGGGAACCTGTGAAGGAGATAGTCATTGTGATGCTGTCTCTGTAGGAGTCAGATGGCAGAGTTCTGAAATCATTGTAGGCTTTGCAGGAGGTAAGTGGAGGCCATAGTTACAAACTGCTGGCATAGGCACAGACAGACTGGAGAGTACACGTTTGAATGTGGCCTGACAATCTGAGGAAACGCTGTCAAATTTACCTCAGGGCTTTGAATCTTTAGAAGAAGGAGGACAGACCTTGCTTGGGGGCAGAGGGCCTACCGTGGCTACAGGGTCCCAACCAGGGGATTTGAAGTTGTTTGCTACTGGTGTCTGTCCTACTATGCCTCTGCAAACTGGGCCTAATACAATACAACCCTTTCCACACTTCAGTGTCACGGTAGCAAGAGTGAACATTCACATTCTTCTCAGGCAGGTAGTGTGGGGTGCTTGAGCTCAGTACTCAACAATCAACCAACAGGAACAATAACTTCAAATTCCAGCCCAGTGCTTGTCTTTTTAAGAAAAAGAGAGTAGTTTTAATTACACAGAAGTGCTGAATAATACACACTGTACCTTAGTACACAGGTCAGTGACCATGGGAACGATTCAGCCTTGTTGCTCTTCTCCCACAAGTTCCCTTGCTCTTCTGTCCTGGGTGACCTCTTTTAGGGTTAAACCCCCCATCCCCCTTTAGTAGTCCGGTTCAGGTGCAGTCTCAGGTTTGCCCCACCAGTCAAAATATTCTTAGCACTTTGTGGTGTAGCTGGTAGTTGATACTCTTTTCCTTGCACCTTCAGAGCAATTCAGGCAGCTCTGCTGCATTCCTACAGGCAGGGTCTGTGATGGGCAAGAATAGTACAAGGCCACCAAGTAGGCCAGGAGCGGGTTTCACCTCCATCTATACACCCGTGTGGCTTAGTCCCATGCAGGTGCGGTCCCGGGCTGGGCCAGCACTCGTAGTTAAAGGCCGAATTGGGTCACTTCTAGCTCGCTCTTATGTAGTCAGCTGTCTCTGCATGTCGCTCACTCCCTGTGGAATATTGGGCCTCTTTCCTCCTGGGCAGTTTCTCCTCCTGCAAGCCCAATAGACTCTTTCCACCTCTAGAAGGCATGTCTGCACTTTAAGCAGATTCTCAGCTCCTCCAACAGAGAGAGTGAACTTCAGGCGACGTCCCCTCACTACTTGGATACTGGCCGTCACACAGGCACTAATTCTGGCTTGACAGCTGTCCTTCTAGTACTTTGCAGAACACTTCCGTCCCTGGTCCCTGGCCTTACTCTGACTTCCTGGCAGCATAAGGCCTTTTTTTTGTTGCTATGCTTCCTTTGAGAGGCGAGCCAAACGTTGTCTTCCTTCTTGTCTGACAAAACATGTACCCATTTCTGTTTATCAACTTACTGGCATATATCCTCCTGTCTGACCACATTCATGATCCATGCTTCCAATCTAATAAAAGTCCTAGACTGATGTATATGTATTGATCTTAAAGTCATCATCAGTACCTCCTTAATCACAGAGAATACCATCAGTAGTGAAGAAAGCGGTGGTTCTAATTCTACTGGACAACACCCAACGTGGATAACACTTACCTGGTCAATGAAAACTAACATGACAACTGTAACCCTTTTACCACGAAAATGTGCCAGTGATTTATGAATCTCAAGTGCATTCTGAAGTCTTTTTAGGCAGGCTTTCCAGGAAGTGAGCGTGCAAAAAGCCAAAGCCAATAAGTGTGCTCCTTTCTAATTTCATACTTCTAGCTGCCAGGGCAAGAGCAGGGAGAGGTGTGAATGGTGGAGCAGGAACAAATAGCCAAAGGGAATTCAAAATGGAGAGATAAAACAAATGTTTCTAATCTCTTCTTTCTTGTCAGAGCAAACACTTCTCGCTTTATCTCCATTTAGAGGTTCCACTCTCCACTAAGGTTGAGTTCTCGTAAACTCCTTCATTTTTCATGCAACTTCTAACCCATGTATATCCAATCACATTCCCTCTATTTCTGTGATGACTGTAGGGGGATCTCACTAGCATCAATTGCTGCTCTGCTTTGTCTCCCTAACACGTTTATGAAATGGGAGTAAGACCTGATTTCCATGTACTCTCCTCAAGATCCTGGACCCTTGGCAGGAGTTAGAGAGTACTCTTCCCAGCCCAATTGAAGGTTTCCCCGGAACTGATGCACCACTTCACAGTCCCTGACTGGCGGCTTCACCGAAACCGAAGCAGCTCAACGCGGCACAAAGCAGGACCTAGCAGCTACTGATCAGCGGCCTTACTGAAATCAACACAGTTTGAAGCAGCACCTTGCAGCTCTTGATCAGCGGCTTCACTGGACCCGAAACAGCGTGTCTCACCCCAACAAAAGTCCACGCATTGCAGCACCTCGCAACTTGTAGTCGCCGGTTTCACCATAACCATTGCAGTGCACCTCAGACAGCCGCAGAACCCCACATCACAGCACCAAGGACAAAACTCCAGTGAATGAACCGGGTCCTAAAACCCGGCCCACGCTCCAACGTGTTCTGCCTGAACTTGTACCTTTGTCCTGGTCCAGCTTGACCAGATAACCACAGTTGGTGCTTTTAGCTGTTTGGTTCTATTTACTTCTATAACCTGTAAAGCTCATAACCAATTCTTCTGATTGGATTTTGATTGTTTTGGTGTCATTTTATTTATTAAAATTAGTCTATTATTCTAACTTGGGTTAGGATTTTTCTTGAGGTGTGTTTTCACTGTATTACTGTTTGTGGGCTGCTGAAATACTTTACGCATTGCCTTTAAATTAAGCCTGGCTGCTTTGCGCCAAGCTGCCAGAGGACTGAGCACAGGTTCATTTAGTGACTTATGTGGTTCACCCTGACAAGGACTGTGGTGCTACTTAATTCGAGCTTCCACCTACCTCAACCAATAACCCAATTTCTTACACACTCCCTATCCCCAGAAGTTTTGAGGTTCTAGAGTCAGATGCTGTATACATAATGCATATATCCATGAGAAATTGCTACACAATGCTGTTAGGTTTGAATTGTCACAAAGATTATCTGAAGCATGCAAGGAAGCATCACATAAAGAACTAAAAATGTGGCAAGCTATAATGTCCCCCCGACAGTAAATACTGATATATTCCAGAAACTGAAGCCTATCCATTTGTTTATAGTGCAATGTTCAAGCCAATTGGTGTTAGATGCTGGATCTGACAGGCCATGGTCAGAACGGAACCTCCCTGTCGTTCTCAGTTATTTATTTTATTTGTGTGGTTTCAAACAACAATAATATGCCTCTAATTTAAACTCTAATAATTAACTAGATCATTCGAAAATCCTGAATTCCCTTGTAATTCTTCCCATCTATTTAACTCTGGAAGGTAATTTCTAACTTCCCATTTCTTTCCCCCAATCTCCCTGCACCCTACAACATGCAAGCACGTGAGACGAAATAAAGGACCACATTACTGATACATACATTGCATCCCAATCACACCAGAGTTTAAAGTTTTAGACTTTATATTGCCGGTCACAGAGCACCAGCTAATAGGAATAAATAAAACACCCACCTTCTTGACTCAATTGTGGTTTCGCAGCATTTTCACCGCTCATCAATACAACAAGGTCTACAGGAGCTCGAATAGTGGCCTGCCACGTGGACAAGGCAACCGGGGGTTCCTGGCATGGAAACAGGGCCCTGTTGTTTATATTTGATCCTATGGTGTAGACGCAAGGCCTGGAAGGGAAAAAAGAAACAACTGAACAAATGATGACCATTCATAATAAATCAACTGGTCGAATTAAAATTCCAAAATGCCTCAACAAATATGTCTCCTTGATGCGCCTTCTTCATTATTCATGAACAAGTTAACTTGTGTAACAGTGGAATAGGTTTACACTGGGATTTCGTGTCTTGAGGATCTAACTGTTCATTTCCTGCGTTTTCCTTTTACAAATTACTGTTTTCTGGTTTGATCATTTAATTGGTTAAATTGAACTAATCTGAGACTATAAATCGGGGAATGTTCTGATGTAATAAGTTAAAACCTTGTACTGGAAACAAAGTGTCCTAGTTACTTGGCGTTTTATGTTAATCCTAGATTGAATTGTTTTTAGGTATCTCCTAGGCAGTGCATGTGTGCTGTCTCTTCGAGACATGCTGTATCTATAATATGTAGGTATAAAAAACAAGGGTACCCCGTTGTGCGAACCAGGGGTTGAAGTACATGTAGAGGAGACAGTGGTTCAAGGGTGGCCTAAGAAGTCCAGGTTAAGGTAAGGAATTATTTGGTATAGGAACTGAATTAAATCAAAAGGGAGCAGAATACATTAGGGCAACATGTATAGTTTTTAATTACACTTAGATAAGATCACATTTCTCAAAAACTTGTTCAGAGGCGCACAGAAGTGACAAGGTGTGTAACGTGACTAAGTGGTGGTGAAATTGTAGCGAAATATCACAAAAAAAACAACAATACGAAATCTACAGGGAATATATACAATGAGGGGATTTTCAATTGGGGGTCGACGACGTTTCGATCTTTACTTATTTTAGATCATCATCAGGACAGGGTGGGCAATCTGAAATTATTTTGTATGGATAATGAGGATGCGTCCGTAGTTCTAGTAGTAGGCTGCTACATGCATTATCACATGGGATTTAAGGTTCCTTGGTATTGGTGAACCGTCAATTTAACGTTCAAGTATTCCAGGATCTTAGATGCATACATTAGGTTTGCATTGGAGATGGTAAGGGATTTTCACGTGGAGATAACTCCAATTTAGCTTCCTCGTCGGTGCAGCTGCGTACTTGGGGCAGTTGAATTTATGTTTTCTGGTCGGTGGCAGTAAAGGCCATCCTGGCAGGCGCCTGGGAAAACTCTGGCGTAGTGAATGCGTCCGACGCTGTAAATGCGATCGCATTCTCCACAATGATGGTGTCTCTACTAAGCACATGGATGTCAGGCTTTAAAAGGGTAACAATTACTGCCTCTAAAAGAGAGGGCAGAAGGTGTAAACTCTCAAATGTTACCTCGAATATGACCAATAGAGGTGGGGCAACTGTTTACATATGTTTATCATAGATAATAAGGGTAGCCCTTCTGCTTCCGGATAGCGGCTGTTGGGCATGCTCTTGATCACGTTCTTTAGCTCTTCGGTTGCAAAATGAGCCATCAGCACCTCTCTCTCAGAACTGTCAAGCCAGGCCATGGCCATTCCCTCTCAGTTTTCAGTGGTGTTGACCTCCTTCTCTTCGCTGGTGGCACAGAAGGTGTAGTGCTTCGTAGATACTCTATTCACTATTTCGGGCGTCCCTTGAATCATGTGTCCATCTGTGTCTAAGGTTTTGCCAGGGTTCTCGCTGTCCATATAAGTTTTTTTTTGGCATAAATTCTAGGCACTCTGACTTCTCATTCCCTGGTGCTAGTAAATTCGCTCAGTGTGGAATGAACAGCATGAAGCACCTTTTTGTCGCCAATTGCGACAAGAAGTACTTCCAGGTTTCTGATTTCAGTTTCTAGCTGCTTTGGTCGAGCCATGTAGCTTGCTAAAGCAATAACTTTATATACGTCTTGAATACTTCCCAAACTATAACGTGGTCCGCAACCGAACGAATATTATTGCCTATTCAGTGATTGCCTCACCTATAAATCTGGTGTTTTTTTTAACATCCTCTCTGTAAGTGATTGTACATTTAACTTATATACAGCACACAGACAGAAGGTTGGGGTTGAAAAAATTTCACAGCAGCGAAATAATGAGTTGCTTTTAACTGCTATGATGTTACAGTAGTTAAAATCCAGACTTGAAGGCAGTGACTCAAGAGCCCAGAGGATCCACCATCTTATTTGCCTTCTCCTTCCCCCTCATTGGCTTTCGCTGACCCAAGAGACAAGAGAATGTGGATGGCAGCCAATCACCTCCAACCTCCACCTCTGGAGTCAGTCAAGGGTCTCTGCAGACTTGTGTCTAACAGGCAGTTGTCAGGCTAGCACCTACCTGCCGTTCTCAACTATTTATTTTATTTGTATGGCAAGAGTGTGGTCCAACAATGTAGGAGAACCTTACAGCAAGAGAGAATTACTAGAGTACGGCTGAAGAGGCATAACAGATGAGTATACAGTACAAAAAATTACAGCTACACAAGACGACAGGCAAAGTATCAGTTAGTGGAGGAAAGAGGGACAAAGAGTTAGCACATCACAGTGAGCAAGGTTACCTCCTATTTTTCAAGTGTGTATGACAGAGGAGAGAGCATAAAAACATGGCTACAGGGGTTAAACGTAGAAACACTAAAAAATATAACACTGAAGCATAAGTCGTCAATTTCGAGGCCAGGGAGAGAAACGTTCACAGCCATGAACAATGTGGTAAGCAGAAAAGCAAATAGTTGGAACAAGCTTGGAATTCTCTTTAGAAAAGGAGTTTAAGATAAGTCCTGTATGGTGCTGAAGAAGTGGCAGTGGGTAGAGCAGAATGGAGTAAGTTTCAAACTCTGGTCAAAGGAACCATAACATTTATATAGCACACGCTACCCTGTTGCCTCCTCGCGTTATAGTCTTTTTTTACCGTTGCTTAATACAGGTGTCTCTAAAGTGCTCTCCAAAAAGGTAGAAAATTGGAAAAATGCCTCAAGTGCTCTGGTGAAGAATTCCAAAAATCCAATACTTGGAGTGAGATTATTTTTGCACCATTGGGTTTAAGCTTGACACTGAAAGGCAGCAAAATATTTGATCCTGACTGTGGAGCGGTCTCACTGGAAGATAGAGAAATACTTTTCACATCTTTGAATATTATAAGAGTTCTGCCGTGAATGGTTAATCAGTGCATTGAGTTGCTGGTCAGTGGCAAATGATCTCTCTTGCCAAGACCGGTAGTAAGTCTAACTGCATACTCTGTAATTGGTCAATGTGACTGGCCGATACGCTAGAAGGAAGGCAGCTTCAAAAGGATTGATTGAGCATTCTTTTTAAATGCCAGTGGTTCACAAAGAAGACATTCAGCAGGGGTGGTTCTGAGGAAGACTTTGAGTGATAATTGCTGTACCATAATCGAGCATTGACAGAACAAGACATCAAACTATTTATTTATTTATTACTGGTTGTTTAACCCCTTCACTGCGGCGGCTATTCCGCCGCAGTGCTAAGGGGGAGGGCGGCCGAGCGGCGGGCGCATGCTGGTTACGGAACCGCTCTGTCACCAGCGTCGGTTGCGCTGTGCTTATGACGGAGCGGTTCCGTCATGGCCCCGCCTGCTCAATAGAACGCCCAGCACAGGCGCGGAAACCGCCCCGCGCAGGCGTGTCGGGCAGGCCATGACAGAACGGCTCAGTCATCAGCACAGCGCCACCGCGGCTGATGACGTAGCGGTTCCGTCACCAGCAGGGGAGGGGTTAAATACCCAATGGGTGGTATAGAGCTTTATTTAAGAACAATAAGTCCAGTTTTACCTGGTTTAATGCAACATAAGATCAGTTACAAATTACAAATGTATCTAGCATGAGAGACACCACCCTTTCTGACATTAGGCCGAACAAATTATCAGTTTAATTCAAAATAGCTATTAGCACCACTCAAGAACTGAGTTCGAGGGCAAAACAAGTTAAAGAGTTTTATTGCAAAAGTATTAAAATAGGCAATACAGAATACGTCAGTATATATGATAAATGCACAGATTCAGAGTACAAAGTCAGAAATCAGAAAATCAGAAAAATATCCATAATTTCCAGGTCTATAAAGAACATCAACAGAATTTCTAACAGAGAAAGAATGTCTCTTAATACTCAAAGTCTAGTGTTTAAAATGAAAAATTGCGCCCTCCAACCACATAAAATCAGGGGATTTAATAAAATCTGCAGACTCAGTGATATAACATGCTGATCTTTCTTTGACTGACATTTTTCTTCACAAGTAGCCAAACCAACGTGCACATGCTTTTCTGAGGTAAACATTGGCACGGCACAATAAGTTTCTTGAATTTCATTTGATATTGATACAGAACTGTTTGACAATGATTTAGATGACAATCAACTTCGTTCATTGTCGATTTGTTTTAATTGATGTCACCCTTGGGCCTTGTGGGTGTGTGTCGAATGTTGCCTCTGGGACGTTCAGCCTGCCATTTTGTTTTTGAACCATGACGCACTTACATTTTCCTTCGCTTTGCAAACCACCACAAAATTGTTCTACTTCCCACAGCCTTTATATATCTGTCCTAAAGCGGGACATTTACCTCCGTGTGGAAACAAAAATCCACATCCAAAACACAACTTTCTTTTACGTGTAGCAATCATTATGTGTCCTTCAGTCTTTTGTTTTGGCCTACTTTTCACACTTATGACGGATTCATTCTGGGTACCTCTGAGCTCCATGTCAGCTGCTTGTCTATCAGAAGGCTATTCGCTCTGGCAGCCATTAGCACTCGCTCCAGACTAAGAGTTTCTCTCAACATTCGCCTTCTGAATGAATCTAACAAGCATCCATCAATAAATTTCAGACGCATAGCTTCTTCATCATTAAATTAATTGAACTTACAATGTCTGATGAGTATGTTGAGTCTCCACAAATTCATCAATGGTTTCACCAACTTTCTGGCATTCTTGGTTGAAGATGTATCATTCATAATCAACATTTGGCATTGGATTAAACGTGAGATTCAACATTTCTCTAATCTGATATGGGACTTCTTAATCAGTTTGAAGCATTTTCTTTACAACTTCTTTTAGACCATCACCCGCAAAATTCTTAAGATACTCGATAATCTTTTTGTTATCAGTCTCTTCAAGGGCATCAGTGAAATAATCTAATATCTCTATCCAAGCAGTCCATCTATCACCAATATTCAGCTTTTTGGCGGTATCAAATGGTGGTGATGGTTTCAGGAAAGTGGCAGCGTAGTAGCCATTTATGGAAGTGTTCATGTGAGCCATCTCTGAGGCCTTCGGACATGCTGGCCTCTGGATCATCCTTGATGACTTTTGGAAAGACAACCACGGTCTCTGCCTCCATTGGAAAAGCACTGTTTCACTATTCCATAGATATCAGTGAATGTGTTGACTGTCACACACTTGTCAAGCAAAACCACTTTCTTCTCCTTCACACTTAGAGGTTCAATGTCATAAGACTTTCTTTTCTATGGTTGCTTGACTAGCACTCAATCGCCTTTCCCAATGTCAGTCTCCTGCCATCAGCACATAATTTCATCTATGAATTCTGGACTCCAAACCTGGCTCTGACTTTGATGTCCTCTAGCGGAGGCATCCATTGTGGAAGCTTAGTACGAATTAGTCTCACAAACAGGAGAGTGGCAGGATATTCCTCTGTGGTTGAGCCAAGCGTGGAGTGTTGCTGTATGCTGTCAACACTTGGCATAAAGCATTGGGTACTGGTGTGCATTCCACTTCTGCTTTTTATATTGTATTTTTCAGGCTGCTCATGAATTTCTCAACCATGCCATGTGGCCAAAATGGTATACTTCTTCTGCATTTTCTGGCTAGTTGGCGGACAAAAAAATGAAATTCCCCACAGCGACCCATTGTCTGACTTTACAGTGTTTGGGATGCCCAATGCTGCAGGAATGTTATCCAATGCTTAGGTCAACTTTCCGCACTGTTGGATTACATGATTTTTACTAGCGGAAACCAGGCAGATTCATCCATAAGTACTAGCAAGTTTTTTCCAGACATAATTGGGCCAAAACTCGGCCCAAAAAATGCCCCTAGATCCCATACCCTTTCAGGTATTTTACAAAATTCAAGTCACATTAGTCAGCTTGCCTACAAGATACATTTACACAGATGACACTATAGAAAGGCAACCTCAATTACTGATTCAAATTTAGGGAGCCACATCCTTCTCCTCAATGCTGGTTGCTACTACTCCTCGGTGCCCTTCATGTGCAGTATCAACAACCTGTTTCCTAGAGCTCTTAGTAATGACAATCCTTGACTCTCAGAGAACAACTCCTTCAATTGTCACTGTTAACTCTTATTTGTATATTATCAAACACCTTGGTGTTTCATTTCCTCTGGGTCCACTTCCATTGTTTTGGTCCGCCTCTATTTTTGTGACTTTATTGATTGCTTTACCACCTTGTTGTCATACTCGATGATGGCTATCGCTTACTGCACTGCTAGCACTGGTGATAAGCTGGTTTTTATGAGGAAATTAAGGTACTCCTCATCTACTGAGGAGTTTGATTTGTTTTTCTAGAGGGTGCCTAGATAGATAATCTTCTGCTCTGTGTTACTTTCCCAGTTTAAAATGATGTTTAAGTGTGATTCCCTATCTTTCAATTCATGAGGACCTTTTGGCTTTCAAGATTCCAAAAATGGTCATCAGAGATTGGTGGTTTGTTAATATGGTGACTTTTCTTCCTATAAGAGAGTTGGGCAATCTTCAAATGCCCACCACCAGGCTTTTCTTTTCAAGTTGCAAGAATGCTTTTTCCACATCTGATGGTGTTTGGCAGGCATACACAACTACTCTATGAAGTGGTTCATTTGCAGCCTCCTGTTGTGCTGGATCATCTGTTAGCCCCAATGGACTCAAATCGACTGTCACCTGTGTATCTAGATTTGGAACAAAATATGCCAAGGTCATTGCTTCTACTGCTTCTTTGACACTTCAAAAGCTTCTATCACATTCTAAAGCCTGTTGTCTCGTCAGTTCTTTGAGCAGTGCACTTACAGTGACATAGTTTAAAATACATCTTGCATAGTAGATTGCCATTCCCAAAGATTACCTCAGAGTACTCAACTCCTGCAGGATGGATGTGTCTGTGAGCGTACTCACTATTGCCATATAAGGTGGCATTCCTTTTCCCCCCAAAATTTGGCCAAATAACCTGTTTTGTCTTGTGAAAATCCAATTTTCGTTGTTCAGAATGAAGTTGGCTTCAGACATAATCCATGTACAGCAGAGTCATGTTCATTATCTGATGTTCCGAACACGGGCATATCATCATTATAGTTTAAGGCTTTGAACTACACAATTCTGCAGCTTACCTTCTGCTGTTGATGAGATCCCAAAGCTGATCCTCGTGTATCTGAACAATCCTAGATGAGTTGTGAACGTTGTGATATCTTGGCAGTTTTCTTCCAGCTCCAGCCAATAAAAGCCTTTGTTCAGGTCAAATTTTGTGAGAAACTTTGCTCCATTCAGCTGGGTTATCATATCGGATAGCAGAAGCCCCATATACCTCTCTTGCTCAAAGGCTTTGCTGGGTTGCCTCATGCCAAAAAAAATTCTTATTTCACCATTTGAGTCTCTCTTTGATACTACCACAATGGAAGAAGCCCATGACGTTGGTCCTCTAAACCTCTTAATGATATTCAGTTTGAGTAAGTTTTATTAACTATGACTTCCTGTTGGTGAAAAGCGACTTTCTGAGGACCATGAGTCACTGGCTTGACTGCCTGTTTATAAGCTTTGTACCCCTTTCACTTTAATTATTACCAATCCACTAAATAGTCAGAGGAACTGTTGTAACATTGATGCTGGTGGTTGTAGACAAACATTGATGGCAATTTTACCCATTTTTGTTGCTGTGAAAAACCCAACAAACAGACAGCAGGCAACTTCCCATTTAGCATGCAACAATGACTTGTATGTTAGTTTGGCTTCAAATAATCCTACAAAATAGAGAGGTTCAGAAACTGCCCATATGTATAAAATCACATCTGTCTGTTGTAATTTTGGTGATAGTTGTATTTTATGAAACTTTTCTAGGCACTCACTCTCAAGAATGAAACATACGGGATGTTTTTACACCTTTATCTTGACCTTGGACATTTCATTGTTTGTGACTGCCTCCCACCGTTTTCACTGTGGTACTTCATAGTTACAAGTCCTAGCGCAATGGGCGTTTTGAGTCCATGTATGTCCAACACAGGCATGTCCCCTTCCAGGACATGTATTTCCATCATCATCAGCTTTTTTCCAGGGAACAGTAACTGAGCTATAAACTTGCCTTTGCGCGTGTAAGGTTCAGTCGCTGTCCAGGTGACTATCCTGGCATTGGTATCTAGTTCAATAATTCTGTTAGTGATGTTAGTCCCATGGCATTGAGTAAATCACCACTGTCTACTGCACAACTCACTTGATGACCTTTCATCTTAAGGTTAATCAGTGGAGTTGTTTCTGCAGCAGCTTTCTTTGACTTCTTAAATATGTAGTCCCCTTCCCCATTGTATGCAGATAAGCTTGACCTCGAGCAGCTCACTGAAGAGGATGTTGATAACTGCCTATTGATTTTTCTTCTCATGTGTGGTGATTTTCTCTTCCTTTCGACTTCCTCATGCTTCTTGTGCTGGTGGCTGTCATTTTATGTTCTTCTCTTTATCCACATACTGTTCTAAATTGGTTTTCTTTACTGCGTCCTTGAACGTCTGTCCCATGGCTGGGCATTTTTCTTCATGTGGATAGGATTTATCACACCTGTAACATGCCCATTTCCTCTTTTTTTGTTCAGACAGAGATTAAGTTTTATCTCTCTTGAACATCTGGCATTACATTTCCACAGGAATTTACTTCCATTGGGCAATCATCTTATTAGACCAGAGTTTCCTGCCCTCACCATCCTGTCCGCCGTGTATAATGTCTCACAATGCTTCCAAACAATGATTTGAAGGCGCAAAGTTCAAGATTCAACACATGCACTTTAATTAAAGATCAGGCCAATGCTTGTTTTGTGATTTGATTGTTTCCTCGGGCCCACATATGTTCATAGCACAGTCTCTAAAACATAAAGAAACTTATGCAAGTAATAAAAGTAATTAAACATATAAAGCATTTCTACAACATATACATGTAGTAATGGTAGCATGCTCCCCAATACTACAACAATTTTATACATGTGCTGATATGACATATGGTGAGCATGAATTTCACTATTGCGAACACATTTCATCTCTATGTGCGTCCCGCAGGTAGTACCTCACAGGCACTTCATTACACACTATAGTTACTAATCATTGGGGTTAGTGTTAAGGTCTTATCAAATGTTTGCATCTACATTAATAGAATAATCTATTATTAAGGTCATAGATAAAGATGCATCAGTGTAATCATCTTGCTATAAATCAACAGCAAATATATTAAATCATTCAGTATAGGTATATGGTAAAACAGCTCATAATTCCCCTTCCTGTTAATGAGTGTACCCTCATATCACATAACATAACCATGAATAAATTATAATGGCTCTCTCAGCACGCTTTCAAGTGTAAAAGATTTAAGTGATCAAAGTCTCATAGCACATTAATTGCAAAGATAAGATTATATTTTCTGGTCAGTCAAACCACAATCCACAAGAACCATTCGGTTTGGCCGATATCACCTTCATATGCATTCATTCTGTTCCTACTCCAGCTCAATATTTGATGTCCAAATGTAAGTGCTTCTTATTCAGGGATAACATCCTGTTGAGTAATTCAGTTTTTTCTATCTTGTATTCATCCTAGTCCTCTTTACATACTATTTTACCAACATATGCTAACATTTCTTCTGCCAGATTTTATTATTGCATAAAATGTGTTAGTAATTTGGCCCATTTCTAACCTGAGTTCTAAATTGAAGCGCAATGACTGATCAATAACAAAGGTAGTAACTTTAACAGATTCTTTATCACAAATGTTTACATATGGCAGTTTAATGTTTCTGTTAAGATGGAATACTGAGAAGCAGTTGTACAGTCTATATGTACTTTGTGGTTGATTCTGCATGAATATGGTAATGCCAGGACTTCCAGGTTATATAAATAGTCCTAATAAGAATCAATGGGACAAAAGTTGATAAATTGAAATTGGATCCCTAATTGAGTGGGCCAAGTAACTAAAGATGACTGAATCTTTGAGTTAAATGCATTATGCAATTTCTGTAAATATGAACATCTGCCAGAAATGTTAACATATATTGATGAGTTAGTGTGTATAAGCCCCAGTAATTAGTACCTATGTCGTGTAATGAACTCCCTAAGAGGTACTATTTGAAGGGACAAACACGCGGACTATCTGTGGTAACAATGGAATTAATTTTCAACCTTTGTCAGCACATGTATACGTCTGTTGTAGTACACGACAGCAAACTAACAATACTACATATATTGTTTGTAGAAATACTTTATACTTTTATTTACTTCTATAAATACCTGTACGTTTTCAGAGAATATGTTATGAACATATGTGATCCAAAGGGAGCGATCCAATTGCAAAACACATATTGGGCAGATCTTTAAACAAAGTGCATGATTTGAATTTTGAATTTAGTGCCCTCGAATCATTGTTTGGAGGATTTTTACAGGAGTGTTTGCTAGCCTCCAACCCAGTTGCTTGCTTCTCGCTCTTTCTTTCGCTAGGACTGCTTCAAGCATTTTGTCTAATGCATGCGTTTCTTTTTGCATCCTTTACCGGCAAAGACTCTGACAGGCAATCATCTACGATGAGTTGATGTATTGCTTCCTCCTCGCTGAATTTGCATATTCTGCACTGCTTCAGTAATCTGTATAATCTTTCCTCCAACTCATCCATAGTTTTCCCTAGACATTGCAGCGTTTTGTTGAAAATTCCCGCGTCTGGATCAAATTTCTCGGCCAAAGCTTCTTTTACTTTTTGATATGTGAGCACTTATTCTTTTGCAAGTTTCTTAATCACTTCTGTTACTCTATCTTCTGCCATGTTCTTGAGATACGTTCAATATGATTTTTTTTACCATCCATATCTTCTATGCTTCGATGAAATCAACACCTTTTTAATCCTCTCCACCAATCAATTTTATATCCTCTCCACCCATCAATTTTGTATCCTCTCCTCTCCACCCATCAATTGTCTTTGTCTTTTAGCCATGTTGAATCGAATCGTGCTGGTGGTTTCAAAAAGGAGGCAGGATCTTTTTCTTGTCAAGCGACATTTCCCGCTTTGGATTTTGGATTGAAGTTACAAAAGGCTAGGTGCCTTGCTCTAAGCTTGGGATTTCCCCTTTTTGATGCTATTTATCCTTTCATAGTTTCTTTCTTGACCCTTGCCACACAAAGGCTTCATTGATTCACTCCTTTGTTTGCATTAAATTCTCAGTGGTCTTAGTCTCCCTTTTTCAGGATGGCAGTGTCTAAGTCATGACAAAATGGTGGCGCCCAGTATCACTAGATGTGCTTGTGCTGCTTTATCCGCTTCCCTTTTTAAGATGGCGACATCCAGGTTTATTTATCTGATTTTGATCTGACCACTGTATGAGACAGCTGTGGCAGTACTAGCTGTTTTCACTTTTTGTTGTTTAGAACCATTGCTCGGGTTTCTCATCGAGCGGCCACATAACATTCATGGGCAGTCCTGAGTGCTTGCCCTGAGATGGGTCAGCTTGTTGCTTACGGCAAATGGCCACACAACTGGGCCTGTACTGAGATGCGGCATCTACTTACTTTATTTGCAAGCAAACCACATTGCCTACTGGGGAACACCCAGGTCGGCTCTCCACTCCATGCACTTGTTTTTCATGCAGCACTATTTCTTTAACCTGCTGTCTTTTATAGTTTTGCATGAAAAGCTACTATGGGATTTCTGTTCCACTTTCATGGAGCGCACACACCCAGAAGCATCCAGTATCTCGAGTCCTGCGTGTGATCACTTGGACTTTTTGTCCACAGATGTCGTGTTGTGTGTTGTGCATATTCTGCCTGTTATACAATCACTGTAGAGGCGGAGGTAAGGGTGAATATTATTAATTTATTGGTATTTCCATGCACACATTGGACAGCTACATAAGCCTTTTTCTGATGCATTTTTTGTTTTTTTTGTATTTTTCTTTAGCGTAAACATGAACCAAAGTCATCGGAGCACTTTACATGACCATCAGATTACATTAAACAAGGTGATTTTTTTTATGTACAGCAATGTTACGTGATTTTCCAAGCATTACAGGATGTTGAACCAGCACCATGACTCGAACCTGTTTCTCCAGTTCCAAAACTGGCAGCTTAGGCCAATAGACCCCATCTCCTCACCAAACCCCTGCCTGGCCCGTCCACGCACCCCTCTCCTCTTGTCCTCCAATGCCACTTCCTGTCCTTCGTGTCCTCCCCATTGGGCGTGGTCATTGACCTGGGAGGTCAAATGAATCTACCTCATGGATCCTAGTCCCTACTCAACACTGAATAAGGTCATTACCTTGGAGAACAAAGTGAACATATCATGTGGTGTTATTGGGATGGAGATTGTGGCTTCAAATGGGAAGTGGTTCTGGGTAGCAATATATTGGCAGGAGGCAATGCATTGGTTTTATTTGCATTTTGAGGGGGAGGTAGTTGCCCTTTGTGTTGTATGGGAGGGGGCCAGGTATTTATTGTATTTGTGAAGTACAGGTAAAGGTGCTGCCATGTAGGAGGATGGCAGGTGGACACTTTTCTAAATATTTGGTAGGGGAATGTGAAGAAACTGTCAGTCTACTAGATACATAGTATGTTACAGCTAGTGGGAGGGGGTCTCAGGAAACTGAGAACTTGATTTTTCGTTCGTCATACAAAACATAAAACTGTATATGTGAGGAAAAGTGTTCTTCTGATCGGCATCATTTGCACCGGGACTCCATTGTTTTTTCATTGCCATCTTGTGTCACACGACCCACCTGGTCATTTCTGTTGATGCCTGAGGAAAATCTAACTAACACGACAACAGCCATCATGCAGCCTGCATTTCTGCCCAGAAACTGTCGCACACCCAACCCCCCTTTTCTTTGCAGTTCAACTGAAAGCCACGAGACACTCACACCTGAGTAAATGATTTGTTTTCCATCTCCTGCTCCCAGCCTGGTAAACATCCTTGACACCGTGATCTTGAAAGACTGAGCCTTGATCAAGCCAAGTGAACAATGATTTGTGTACCAAGCCTTGACCAGGTTGTAGTGTAGTTCCTAGTTTCCCACTAGGCCCTGCACATTGGAATAACATAAACAGTAGTATCGACGTGGAACTGCGGATATTCCAGGCCTCCACTGACTATGCTAAACTTAATTGGGTTGTGTTACCAACTAGCTCAGAGGTCACTGGAAACTTTCTTCTCTGCATAGGAAGTGATCAGCTTCCTTGGCACAGACAAGAAGGGATTCAGTTTTCCAACAACCGTGCAACATGACAACTTTGCTCCTCAGATCAAGAGTCGATCTCTAGGGTCGTGTGAAACAATAGACACAGATTTCACTCAGTCAGTCTAGTGCAGTTTACTTTCACGGTATGTAGAGAATAGAGAGACGGGCGTGTATCAATAAAGGGTTAACATTTATTGAACAGTCTTTCTTCTCGTACAAGAGAAATGTATTCCACAATTGCAATAACTGTTATTATAAAAAGTACGTACAGTAAGATAAGTATTGCGAAATAGAACTGTAAAAGCATTGATATGGTTTCTTAGCCATACAATGGTTGAAAGTAATAAAACATATATACAGTCATATATACATTAGGCTAACATACTCAACTGGTGCTTCTAACTAAGCCTACCCCAGTGTGCCTGACCTAAGCCTAACACGTGAGAAGGGGAGTAAGTAAGTAGCTTAAGTTAAGTTGGTTTTGCCAAGGTTTGTTTCAAGAATTCTCGTCTAAGGGTTTAGTCAACACCATACCTCTGAATAGAATGATGGAGGATTGGTATCTCCTTCAGGGGTCTCTCTCGATATCCCAGTCACCCGCGAGGGTAAACCGGAAGCGCCAGGACTGGATTTCTCTGCACGAGAAATGCAGCGGCTTCTCTCAGCGCGTCGAGGAAGGAGGCGGGGGACAGCGTCCGCGGGCAGCTGGAATCTGCTGGATGTCTTCGCAGAGGACGGCTGCTCGGCTCCTCAAGCGTACTGCACCATAGTTCGCGCTGTAGCGGCGATAATGGTAATCAGCAGCTTCACCACCACAGGATGGCAGGCTGCAGCGACAGAGTGCTAGTTTTTACCAACACAGGGTCATGCAGGCAGCCAGCATCAGCAACAGGCAACGAACTCACAGCTCGTATCTCTCTCTTGCTTAAGGCAACGTTGGTAATATTTATACCTGACAGGTGCCGGGTTTGACGCAAGTTTGCTGGACATAAGACGTCAATTAAAGATGTCACTAGGAAGTGACAGTTATCAGTTGCTCATTAGAGTTCCATTACTAATCAAAACATAGCAAGCGGGGATTTCCAGGTTTGCTAAGTTTTAATCTTGTTGAAGAACTCGGAGTGTTATCTAGGAATATCAGATAGTGACTGCTGCTCTGTCATTGCACTAATTGGTCGCAAAGGAAGTAGCAGAGAGTCATGCTGGAATGTGGCTCTGTTCGTGTGAGGCCAGAGATGACTTTTCAGAAAATCGCACTTGAACGGTTATGCCAATATAGGGAATAAATGGATTTATAGCCGAATAGGGGCATAAGGTCACAGTATCGATCAGGAACCTAGATAAGCACGCAACACCCACTCCACGGGTAATGTCCATCAAAATTACTAAAACTAAGCAATTAGATGCATGTGTAACATTGCCCACCCCAAAATACATAAATGCATTCGAAATAGGCGTACTTGTAATACATGGAATTTAGGTACTGTACGTTTTTTTTTTAAAAGCATAGTAATCATTCAAAATTATTGCATATGAAATTAATGAATATTATGCATATAGAATTACACATGAAGTATCTCTGACAGAAGAAATGCGAGATAAATCATCACATAAAAATGCATTGTAATAACATGTGTGCTAGAGGCTGGTGTTATGTTGTTATGTTGTTATGTCTCTAGATGTGTTTTGAAATAGAAGTGTGAAGCTTCTGTTCTCTAAGAATAGTTTTTACGTTAAGCAAAGAATTGTTTGTGCCAAAAAGGGTCAATATTAAAAAAAAATTGTCCAATTCAAAGAAAATAGATTTCCAAAGCTCCTGGCAGTTCTTGTTGATCAAAACTGAAGGCCGAATTCAGAGTTCATGGGAACGCTGTGTGTCGGAAAGCTTCTCAAGTTATTGTTTCTCTGTGGGTGAGAACATCGTATCAGACAGGCTCTCAAAGAATTGGTCTACAAAATCAGGTGATAGTTCAACCAAATTAGATAGCGCTGTAACTTGGCAGGTGTGAGAATGATTGCTGTCATCGAAGGCAGGACCAGCAATGCTCACAGAACGTTGTACCTGGGTGATGTTGCTTTTGTCACTCGCTCCACTGTTACCACTTGGCTGTAGTACAGGAGTCTCCACAAATGCCGTCATCAGGATTGGTAGCCGCTGGGGACAACACAATGCGTGAGCCGTTATTGGACTGAGCAAAGTATCGACGTCCATTGGTACTGCTGATGGAAGTGAAAGACAGATGTCCAACACGCATTCATCGCCGCAAAGCATACACCGTAGCACAGGTAAAATGCAATTTTGCCATATCGGTCTGAATGAAAGGAACCAGGTCATGTTTAGATCTCTCAGCCTGGCCAATCCGAGGACGTTAGTTATCCTGTCCCTGTAGCGCATTGCTAGGATTGTCTCTTCCATTCCCATGGGAGCTATGTCTGAGCCGAGGCTTGCCATAACGTAGCAGGAGGGTCAAAAATAGAATCCCTGCAACGAGTCCCAAAAATAGTGGTATGCCGCCAAAAATGGAGTGCACAAAATTAGGAAAGATTCCCAAAATTGCCTGGAAGGGTGTTAGCAGTCCCGTAAAGACTGTCTTAAATATGCCTGGGATGCTTGTTGCACTAGACATGTTAAAGAGTTGGCTGCACATTTCTACGAAATGCACGGGGCAATTTGTTGATAAAAGGTCATGGACTTCAGTAGCCGTCCTTGCGACTAGAAGATCATACGTCTCTTTAGATGACGTTATAGGCACTGTTGTCTGTAAAAGCACAGATTTCATTTTGCTTAATGTATCAATTCGTATAGAATAGAGATTCAGACGAGGCCAGAGGGGAGTCACTATGTCTGGAGGCCCGCTCGGGAACAATGCTTGCATACAGCATTTGACCATGGACGTAACTTGTACTAGATAACTTGTCCCTGGCGCGAGGCCACAACACCTGTGATCCGTTCTAAGAATGTAACTCCCGTTTGCGAGTTGCATAAAGAAGGGCTCTATCTGAGTTGCAGGTGTGACTAGCTGGTGGCATGAAAGGTTGTTTGAATTCCCATCACATGCTCCGTGTAAATTAATACCCTGACACAAAAGTATACCGCTTAGTGAATGTTTACAATTCTCACCACTAAGAAATACATTTTTGTCGCCGTCACTATAGCAAGAATGAGTGTATGGTAATTTCCATATAGATTTTACATATCCTTGTTCATACTGGCCAGCAGGTATGTACTCAAGGCACTTATGAAATCGGAAAGTTGTTATCGGAATTGTGATAATTCCGTGTATTATCCATTCAATGACAGGACTCTCTGACATTGTCAATGGTAATCTCTCGAGTCTTTCGATGCTCAGGATTGTATAGTCTGCTCCTTTCTGTGCCAAACTGATCTGTTTATCAGTAAGGTTAAAACTGGAAAATAATGACGTTGTGTTGATTAAACGCCAAGGCACATAGCCTGAACGAAGGTTTTGCAGCGTCCAGCCTAGTTCTATAATAGAGCGTAATTGAGACTGGCCATGTTGTAACATTAGCAAATCTCTGTCTATCACATCAAAGGCAGAGGATACAATATTGTCCAAAGAATATATTCTGGAAGACAGAGTCGTTAACCCATTGTCTACCACAGAAAGTGATTTCTCCAAATTAATACGATCAATTTCTCGTATCTTTTCAGCAGTTTCAATTTGCTTTACTTTCCAAGCCTCATTGTAAGCAGCATAGATACTGGTCGCTATGAAACGCTTTTGACGCTGTTTGCGTGGTCCAAGAATGAAATCGCGCAAATCAGCACCATCTTTTAATAAAGACAAGTGTTGCTTAATTTCAGCCAGTGTGGATGTAGCTAGCCATTCTAGGCAGAGTTTCCCTACACTGTATGTTGTTATAATCCCTGGATGTTGTCTCTGGGAGTATCTAGGGTCTAATCTGGTCATTTTTAAACCCTGTGTTTTATTCAGGAATCTATCTTGACAGCTATTTGTGTCTGTAGGCCAGATTAACCACTTTTTCCAATCAGGATGTGTTCTGTTGAAATGTAAAATTTGTGACACGCCTAACTCAATATCTGCGGTTACATTTTCAGGTATTGGCTTTGGTATAGACGGTGTTTTAAGGTCTTTGTTCTTAGCTAGGCCAAGACAAGATGTTTGGTGTATAGTGTCATTTAAAAACAACATTTGTTCTGGTATCATGCAGGTTCTAAACAGTGCTTCTATGCCTTGCACCTGCCAATCTTTTGTACCCCAAATTGTTTTCGTTTCAATATTATTTTTCCAATAATCAAAACCAAATGTCATCATTTTGTCATAAAATGCTTCTGAATATATCAATTTAGAATTTGTCAGCATTGTTTTCATTCCTGTTTTATCTAACAGTTTGGAATAAAACGTTTCTGCATCACTGGTGTTAAACCCTGAAAAGTATTTGAATCTCTCAAAGAATGCTTTAGAACTGCTTTTAGGCGGTGTAGAACAATGTTCCCATTGGTTATACATAAAAACATTTCTAGGCTGTGCAGATTTATGCAAGTAATGATCCCCATAGTGGGTGTAACAGAATAATTGCTCATAACTAGATGAACCTTGTAAATAATCATGATCTATGAATCTAGCTGACATTACTAAATCAGACATCATGTCATTAATACTGTTAAAGTCCCAATCATCAGAGAATGTACTTGGTGTCACAAAGTCACTTAAGGAAACCTTTAGTTGATGAGGATACTTCAGGATTTCGACCGGACCATAGATCTTATAGTCTGTTTTCTCCCATACTACCCCACCAGGTATTGGAATTGCTGTGACATTTACTGTTGACAGTTCTCTTTTCTTCACATGGGATGATCTGTGTGGTTTCAGGACTATGTTGATGTTCTGACTTGCTGTGTCCATTCAATTGTAATGAACTTTCCCAAAATTAAAACTAAAATTAGGCATAGTAGGAGTATGAATACCCCTGAGATAATCCAATGCTCAATCAACGGTGAATCCAGATATAGTTCTTTGATTTGTTGAAGGAGTCCTGTTGTATTTTCTTTAGAATACTTTTTAGTTTCTGGCATCACTTCGGGGTCGTTTAAATCTTCAGAGAAGTTGTCGAAGTTGATGAAATAACCAGAGGCAGTTCTGTTAATTGATGGGATTGTTCTTTCAATCTGTCTCTCGGTAGCACTTTCTGATGCCACATCATTGTAGACTGGTGTTGTTTCTTGACGAACTGTTTCAATCTGTGTTTCAAGAGGCACGAGTTCCATGGCATTATTGCATAGTCCTTCATTGTGCACTGCAGGCTGATCGAATGTGATGAGTCTTTCAGTTTGAACCTCTTGGATTGTTGCAAGTTTGGGTATTCTGTTGTTTCTTGGGAGTCCACTGGGCCTACTGTTGATTATAGGCCACATGCTTGTGGTTTTACCAGATCGATAGACACGATTCTGTTCTCCTTTTTACCAGCAAGGGGCGGTAGCACAACTGATCTTGTTCCAGTGACTGCCAAGACAGGTACTGTTTTTCTGTAAGAAGGCCCAAATTCCTTCTTAACCGCGATCTTTTCTCTGACTAGATCCCCAATCTTTGGAATCCAGACAGGCCTTGCTGGGGCTGTTGCGGGTGGTGCCTCGTCAGTGGTACTTGGCTGTTGCTTTAACTTTATGTTGCTTAATGATTTTCCTGTTTCATTCAGTTCCTGTAAAATAGCCAAACGGTCTTTTACATCAAAGTGCTTTGTTTCTTCTTGTACCACTGACATCTGACTATCGAGGTCCTGAACGTTCATTCTAATTCCGAACAATAGTTCGTATGGGCTGAAACCTTGTAGAGAATTTCTTGGCATGTTGTTAAGACTAGTCTGGACACTTATTAAATGTTTGACCCACCCAGCGCCTGAACCTAATACCTTCGCTGTTATAGATTGCTTTATGTCACTGTTTTTTCTTTCTACCACACTATTCCCTTCGGGATGCGACGGACAAGAATACCGCAACCCAATTCCCATGCTGGCCATGGCCTCCTTATAGGCTCGAGAGCTGAAAGCAGGACCCTGGTCAGAATGGAACGTGGTAATTGCGTATGTGCCGATAAAGACTCGCAAATCTTTTATAACAGTTCTAGGCGTCAGCCGAGTGCTGGTGGACTCATTTTTAAAAAGTGCTTTTCGTCTTAACTAATTAATAGGACGCAGGTTGGGGTGCAGGCAGCGTTACGCTCTTTCTGACTGGTAGCCGGTAGCAAGGTTCGCTACTGCGATCCCTATTGCAGTTTTCACAGTTGTTTGCATATATTTGGTGTTCTACACTCATTCCTGGCCACCAGTATACTGATTGCAATTCAGTCAGAGAAACCTTAATTGTTTGGTGTCTCAGACCCAAACCCATATGTGCATCTGCTTTTAAAAATATTCTCCTGTTCGTGTTTGGAATTACTCTATCCCCCACTCCAGGGATTCGAGCAAAAGGAACGGAGTTTGCATCGATTATGTATGCATAATTGAGTGGATAGTTTACGGGTAGTGCTGCACAGTCGCCTTTTACGGTCGTTTTTACTGCCAGCATGGTTTCCCCGTCTATGTATTTATCTGTACGCTTTTTTGTGGCTACGGAAGCCGGTTTAGTTGCTTCCGCGGTGGCTGTATTAGCCAATGAATTCCCTGCAACGTGAACGCCATCACGTTGAAGACTCTGTGTGTGAATCACGTGAGTCTTTTGTAGTTCTTTGTGTAAAAGAGCTACCTCGTTCCAGAGCTTTTTATGCTTTATTGTGGCACCTGTGTCATCTTTGTAATTGTTTTCGATCCAACTCTGCAGTTTATTATTGTAAGAATTGACGCAAAAATGAGAGTCGCACACTATAAGTGTGGGGAATTTGCGTTCTGCATTTTCGAGCGCCATCTTTAAACATCTGATTTCAGTTCTTTGAGCCGAACAGTACTTTACTGATTCTGTTTTTGTTATTTTCGGTTTGATTTTACCGCACAGCCAACGACATTTAATGATCGCACATGCTGCATCGTAGGATTTTCTCTCTACGTTGAAATGCTGTACAGAGCTATCTGTATAGATTATACAGGCATATAATGGGAGAGGCAGAATTTCGATTGGCAGAGGATATTCTTCTTCATACTCTAAATCATTCAATTCTTCGTATTGCGGGGCGAAATAGTATTTCACGTCTTCCGCTCCTAGAGAATCTATGCACTGTATCCATTTCGGATCCAGTGACACTGTAGGCAGGTTTACTGGGCTGAATAGCGCTTCGAAGGCGGATTCCGCTGTAAGGATATTAATCCGTTTGCCGTGTGCTAGTTCTCTTTCATTTGTTAATGCGATTTGCACTGCGTTCACAGTTCTTTCTGTGTGACTGAATGTTTTTTCTGCTTGTGTGTACAAGTGAGATTTAATTGAAATTGGTACCTTTTCTCCCTCATTAGAGGTTAGGTATGTGAATCCGCATCTTCCTGGGATGACTCGGATTACAAGATCGATCGTGTTGTCACGTGTATCTAATTTTGTTTTTGCTAACATGTCTGTTTGCAGTGATCTCAAAATTTCTGTGTGTTTTTGAGTCCAATTGATTTGTTTAAAATCAGGTTTAATTAGTTCGTAGAGAGGTTTAACCCTCTCTGCGTAATTTAGGATGTAAGTTCTTCCGAAATTCAGAAAACCTAGTATTGATTGTAAATTCTTCAGCGTTTTTGGAGCTTGGAGTACAGCGCACTTCTCTAAGAAGTTGTCGGCTAGGCTTTTCCCTTCACTTGATAATTCGTACCCTAAAAACAGTACTGTCAGATGGGCAATTCAGGACTTTTTAAAGTTGAATTTGTAACCCTCTGCTGCGAACCCAAGTATAATGGTGTTCACTCTTTTCAAGTGAGTATCCAAGTCGTCGTCTGTGAGATAGATATCATCTACGTAAGATAATGCTTCATCATCATAGATTTGTAGTAACTCTGTTACCCTAGCTGAGAATAGTCCTGGGCTGTTCTTGAACCCCTGTGGGAGTCGACAGAATTTTTTCTGCGACCCAAATGCGGAGAAAGCGGTCAAATATCTGCTTTCTGGTGCAATGTTTTGACAAAAGAAACCATTAGATATGTCTAATGTCGTTTTATATTTTTTCCTAACTATATTATTCATTAGGGCTGCACTATGCGAGTTTTGTACTGCAAAAGTTTTGCAACATGTATTAAGATGTCTGTAGTCCAAAACTAGACGATATGAATTGTCTGGCTTGGAGACAGGAAACAAAGGATTGTTCATTTGAGAGGTGCATGTTTCAATCACCCCCTGGTATTCAAGTTGATCTAAGATCTCCCTGACCTGTTTTTTAGCTTCTTGCTTTATGGGATACTGCCGTTGGGCAGTTGGTTCACTTTTTAGTTGGATTTTGTGAGGAGGAGAATCCTCATCCCATCCTACATGATTTTTATATAATGCAGGTGCCTGGGCTACTGCCCATTTCCGTGCATATGTATATTTTTTATGAATCGGTATGTGATTCGAGAAGGCAGGCATAATTACTTCTTCGCCACGAGGGCACTCCCTGACAAACTCCGGGGGCCAATCTTTTTCAGCTAACAGAATATCATAGCCTTTTGAGAGTTTATCCCAAAATAGACCCTTAATTTTCCTAGTCTTATCACCCTCCATACGCAATGTTATTTCGTATATTTTATGGGGCTCGCTAAGTCTGGCGTCGGCAGTTTCAACCTGAATGTATTCATTCGTGTCCACTGTCTCCAGATGACTCATCAAGTTCTTGCGCGCTATACTGATTTCTGCTGCACTGTCCAACATTGTCAATGCCCACTCCCCGTTTTTCAACTGTGTCCTCAGTATTCTCGGCATGGTTGATTACTCTAATAATGGCTACCTTCTTTGTCTGAAATTGAGATTTCTTATTTTGAGCAGGTTCCTTGTCTTTGGACTTGGTGTGCTCTCCTGGGTCTGACCGTCCTCTTCTTTCCGAATTCTGTGGAAGAGATCGAGAGGGACGTGTATCAATACTTTGATATCTATCAGGTTTTTTTATATTATCCCTATTTCTAAGGTTATATCTTTTCTCAGAGGGCTCCCTCTGGGGAGACTGGCGTTCTCGAGTCGGAGTTCTTTCCCTCCGTCGAGGAGACCTTCCTCTGGACTGGAAAACTTTTTCCTTGGGAGTGGATTGTTTATTTCCATCCCAGCTCTTTTTAGGAGTATTTAAATTATTTTTAATAAATAATTTTTCAGGATTTTCGAGCAGTTGGGGCTTAACTGGTTTTCCACCCAAGCTGTCTCTACCTAATTCTTCATAGCATTTCTCTATGATTTTTGCAAGCTCAACAGGATCTTTTATATCTGTTTCCCTCAACTTCTGGCGAATCGCCACAGATGCTGCTTCTCCCTTTACGTTGGCTAATAATATAGCTGTGACCTGCTTGAAATCTTTCAGTAATTTCATACCCAGATTTAAAGCGGGCTCTGGACCGAATTCATTTTGAATCTGTTTTAGCACTTCTGGTATTACCGCCATAGACGGAACACCGTGTGTTTTTGTGTAAATGGAAGCAAAGACTGTACCCCAAGTGTCACAGTCCTCCACGTGTGGTGCGATTCCCATAGGAAGGTAGATGGTCAAGATTCTGTGTTTCTCTATAGGGGTAGTATCAGGAAATACTGCCTCTATTTGAGTGATTTTCTGGGCTAACCAGAAAGGAATTTGTTCCCGTTTTACGGGTGTTTTACCAAGACATGACTGTATGTTCTGTGGTGTAATTTTATTTGTGTTCCCCTGATGAGGGGTCAGCTGGTGTGAATTAACAGCTGGCTGGACTGTTGCAGTCCGCATTACATATTGGACTAATTGCCTATGTATTTTTATTAATGTGTTTAGCTGTACTAACAGCTCTTCTCTAGACATTTTTACAATGTCAGGATGTGGTGTGTAGCTGGCTAGAACCGGCCACGTGGCTCCTGGTCTATCTAGTGGACCGAGCCTAGTTATGTGATTATTGTGTTTTAGGGCGCCATTAAACCAGAGCAGGTGCTCTTGAAATTTAAGTGGGATTTCAATCTCCTCGAAAGGAGCGTACTCTCCCGGAGGTTCCTCAATTTTGTAATAGTGAAACTCTTGTGTTCTAGCGTTTGCCGCTGGAAAGTTTATCCATGAATAGAATACCTCTGTCTGCCGATACTCGTGAGCCTCTATCACGAAAATTACTGTACCACCCTGAGGTGTCAGTCCGTTTTCTATAAGTTTTAAAGTTATAGATTTTCTTAACTGGACCGGGATGATAATAGCATCCGGGTCTGCTTCTAGGAGACTCGTGTCTTCCTCCATTAGCTGGGATGCCAGTCTGACTGCTTCCCTTTCTTCTTCACTGTCTGTCATTTTTTTTTTTTTTTTTTTTTTTTAAATGCAGGCTTTTCAGAGTAGGTCTCCAAGGAGACAAAGATTAGGTGCACAATATTTTGGAACACTGTATCCTTCAACGTTGAATAAACCAGAGCTTTACATAGGAATCTCTTCCTACTAAGGTCGGGCAGATTTTAACCTTTCACCCACTCCAGACGTCTATTGGAGTTTTTACGGGAGAAAGGGGTCTGTGAAATATGCACGACTGAGTTACTCTACAAGTCTTGCGTTAGTTTATCGCCTTACCAAACGTTTGGGCGCCATGTAGTGTAGTTCCTAGTTTCCCACTAGGCCCTGCGCATTGGAATAACATAAACAGTAGTATCGACGTGGAACTGCGGATATTCCAGGCCTCCACTGACTATGCTAAACTTAATTGGGTTGTGTTACCAACTAGCTCAGAGGTCACTGGAAACTTTCTTCTCTGCATAGGAAGTGATCAGCTTCCTTGGCACAGACAAGAAGGGATTCAGTTTTCCAACAACCGTGCAACATGACAACTTTGCTCCTCAGATCAAGAGTCGATCTCTAGGGTCGTGTGAAACAATAGACACAGATTTCACTCAGTCAGTCTAGTGCAGTTTACTTTCACGGTATGTAGAGAATAGAGAGACGGGCGTGTATCAATAAAGGGTTAACATTTATTGAACAGTCTTTCTTCTCGTACAAGAGAAATGTATTGCCACAATTGCAATAACTGTTATTATAAAAAGTACGTACAGTAAGATAAGTATTGCGAAATAGAACTGTAAAAGCATTGATATGGTTTCTTAGCCATACAATGGTTGAAAGTAATAAAACATATATACAGTCATATATACATTAGGCTAACATACTCAACTGGTGCTTCTAACTAAGCCTACCCCAGTGTGCCTGACCTAAGCCTAACACGTGAGAAGGGGAGTAAGTAAGTAGCTTAAGTTAAGTTGGTTTTGCCAAGGTTTGTTTCAAGAATTCTCGTCTAAGGGTTTAGTCAACACCATACCTCTGAATAGAATGATGGAGGATTGGTATCTCCTTCAGGGGTCTCTCTCGATATCCCAGTCACCCGCGAGGGTAAACCGGAAGCGCCGGGACTGGATTTCTCTGCACGAGAAATGCAGCGGCTTCTCTCAGCGCGTCGAGGAAGGAGGCGGGGGACAGCGTCCGCGGGCAGCTGGAATCTGCTGGATGTCTTCGCAGAGGACGGCTGCTCGGCTCCTCAAGCGTACTGCACCATAGTTCGCGCTGTAGCGGCGATAATGGTAATCAGCAGCTTCACCACCACAGGATAGCAGGCTGCAGCGACAGAGTGCTAGTTTTTACCAACACAGGGTCATGCAGGCAGCCAGCATCAGCAACAGGCAACGAACTCACAGCTCGTATCTCTCTCTTGCTTAAGGCAACGTTGGTAATATTTATACCTGACAGGTGCCGGGTTTGACGCAAGTTTGCTGGACATAAGACGTCAATTAAAGATGTCACTAGGAAGTGACAGTTATCAGTTGCTGATTAGAGTTCCATTACTAATCAAAACATAGCAAGCGGGGATTTCCAGGTTTGCTAAGTTTTTATCTTGTTGAAGAACTCGGAGTGTTATCTAGGAATATCAGATAGTGACTGCTGCTCTGTCATTGCACTAATTGGTCGCAAAGGAAGTAGCAGAGAGTCATGCTGGAATGTGGCTCTGTTCGTGTGAGGCCAGAGATGACTTTTCAGAAAAATCGCACTTGAACGGTTATGCCAATATAGGGAATAAATGGATTTATAGCCGAATAGGGGCATAAGGTCACAGTATCGATCAGGAACCTAGATAAGCACGCAACAGCCTTGATCCTTGATCAAGCCAAGTGAACAATGATTTGTGTACCAAGCCTTGACCAGGTCACCATCTACAAACGTCGTCTGGATCTGGTTTTTAACTGCAAACACTGCCCGGATTGAACAATGAACTAACAGCCAAAGGACTGGAATGAAATAGTATAAAAGGCTTGTAAGCTGCGGAGTAAAGCAGCAGCCTCCTCGGTCTTTTCTCTGACTAGCTTGGGACTCTGTTCCATAGCCCGGGCTATTGAATAAATCTGGGTTCCTCCTGCAGACGAAGGCTCCTGTGTCTCCTTTTACTAAGTATGGAAGGTATGGAAGACTTGGGCGGTTCCCCCGCCGCCGAGACCCAGTAAGTGGGTTTAACCGGTTCTTCAAATGGCGCTTGAACAGGGACTCCACGAGCACGAAGGTCAGGCCGGGTGGATGTGAGGGGGTGCACGGAGAGACACCGATGGAGGTACCCTACCCGAGGGATTCTTGCAATCCAGTAAGCCGAACGGCTCGCCCGCTGTTCCTCCTCACCCGGTCTGGGCCACTTGACCGCGTTCTCGCTGGAGTCCCCTAGCAAATAATTTCTGGAGCAGAACACAGCCCTACGTCTGCAGAAGAGAAATACCCCTGTAAGGTAAGGGTGGACTGATCACCCACCAAGTCTGTATGATTCTGTTATTGACTTTCGCAAAAGCCAAGCTATTATTGACTTTTGCCAAAGCCAAGCAAGCAAGGTGAATTTTAAAAACCCGCTGGTGTCTGTTCTGTATGATTCTGCTGTTATTGACTTTTGCAAAAGCCAAGCAAGCGAGGTGAGTTTTAAAACCCGCTGGTGTCTGTTATCTGTTTTTTAAGCATGCCAGTCAGTAGTAAGTTTAAGAAATTATGTTGTTGTATGTGTACACAGGACTCCCAACTGGAGGCAGCTTGTCTGCTTCCTCCAGAAGGGACCCCTGGCCATACAATGTATGTTAAACATGGCCCTTCTGCCATAATGTTTTCCTAATTTTGGCTAAAATATACAAAGTGATGCGAAATTACAGTGGCCACTTTATGTCTCCTTTAATTCCCAAATTCTCACCAACTTAGAGGAACAATTAATGAAAAGAAAAACAAACCCGTCTATGTTTGAATCTGTCCGATTTTGGAGGAAAGAAATAGAGCAGAGAGCTAGAAAGCAGAAGGCTCAAGAAAGAAAACAGGAACGTATGTCAATGGCCGACCACGCCAGAGAAAAGTTTCAAAATCAAATGACAAAGTAGAAATAGCCGATAGGGAGCATGGGGCCCGGGTACAAAATGTTATCCAGCTCGTGAGGAGAAAGGAAAGGGCCATATGGAAGGGGGAGAAGAAGGTGATTCTTTGCTTGATACCATGCTAGAAAGCCCTCCTGCATATGCACCAGTGTACCCTGCCCTGACGCCTCACAACCCGCAAGTCCCGCCGCCACAGCCCACTCCTGTCCCCACTGCCCCTCTTACTGTTCTCCCTGTCACACCAACCCTCCCGATTTTTCCTATGACACAGACCACGGAGGGGAGGCCGACTAGGGACCATGGCCCGCCCCATCCACAGGATAAAGAACGCAGGCCCAGGGATGACGTTCCCATCCGGCAGAGCCCGGCCAATAGGTTTGATGGGTACGAAGCAACACACATTTATTACAATGATGATTATGATGAAGTTGATGAGACAGGGTCCTACCAAGCATAGGACAGCCAGGAAAGTGGTATTACCAGAGTGCAAATTCCAGTGGATCAAGGGGGCCCGTATGTTCAAATGTAAGTCGTGGGGAACGATCAGAAGTTCCTTTTGGATACTGGGGCCACCAGGTCTTCTATTGCACGTCTGTCAGTTCCGGAGGCACCCCTTTCTGGCAATATGAATGTCTCCGTGGGTTTTGCAGGAACAACTGTGACGAGCCCTGTCTCTGAACCCCTTCCTCTCGATATTGGCCCTGCACATGTTAACGCTCCCTTGGTCCTAACTACAGGTTGCAGTGAAAACTTGTTAGGCATGGATTTACTGAAAGCTCTGTATGCGACCATATCATGTAGTCCCCAAGGTGTATCCCTAACAATTTCTCCCACCACTGTTTCCTATATGTACCTGTCCGGTCCCCTCCCACCAGAATTTCAGTCTTTACCTTCCTCCCTCTGGGCATCATCAGACACTGATGTAGGGTGTCTCAACATATCCCCTCATGTGGTACGCATCCAGCCAGGTGCACTTCTCCCCTTCCTCCGGCAGTATTGACTGCCCGCAGAAGGAGAAATGGCCCTTTTAACAATAATATTGAATTAGTGGACAAGGGCGTAGGGGAGGAAACACGTGGCAATATCTGTAACAGTCCCATTATTCCCGTTCTTAAAAAGACAAATGGAGATGCTCTCTCCCCTAAAATATACAGATTTGTGATTGACCTGAGAGCCCTTAGCATAATAACAATCTCCCAATATCCTGTTGTCCCCGACATTACAGCCCTCTTAACGATGGTCCCTTCTGAGGGCACACATTTTTCTGTCATAGACCTGAAGAATGCTTTTTTCAGCACTCCTATACATCCTCACAGCAGAATTTTTTTTAGTTTCTCCCTTGGTGGGCGGAGCTTTAGATTCTGCCGCGCCCCTCAAGGTTTCACCGAGAGGCCCAGTATCTATAGTCAAGCCCTAAAAAGTCAACTAGATTCCTTGGAACTCCTTGATAATTCTACACTATTACAATATGTAGATGACCTCCTCATTGCTGCAAATTCTGCCCCAGCATGTAAAGAAGCTACTCTCTGTTTGTTACGCCACCTTGCCCTCCATAATCGCAAAGTCTCTTTGAAAAAACTTCAGTTTTGTCAAGAGAAGGTGACCTATTTAGGTCATCTCCTCTCGAAGGAGGGAGGGCAGCTCACCGCTGATCGTGTAGCCATTATCAATGCTATGACGGCCCCACGAACACAAAAGCAGGTGCGAGCCTTCATAGGACTAACCTCATATTGTAGACAGTGGATTTCCAATTTTTCGGCCATGGTCAAACCTCTTCTTGTCCCTCACCACTAAAGATATATCAGACAGTTCCTTTCCTTAAACTAGAGAGCATGCGCAGGCCTTCCAAGATTTAAAAAAGGCTCCTTGTACTGCTCCAGTCCTCGGTACTCCTGATTATAACAACAATTTTATCTTTTTGTACATGAGGCAGACGGTTGTGCTTCCGCTGTCTTGACCCAGATGTTCGGAGGTCACCATCGGCCATGTGCCTATTTTTCAGCCACCTTAGATCCTGTTGCAGGGGCTCTCCCAGGATGCCTACGGGCGACCGCTGCGGCCGCCCTCATGGTCAGTCAGAGTGCGGGGATCGTCATAAACTCCCCCCTGACTCTGATGGTCCCCCATTCTGTAGATACCCTCCTTAATAACATTAAGACACAGTACCTCACTAGCGCACGACTCACAGAATATGAACTGACACTCTTTGCCAGCCACATTAACATCAAAAGATGCACTGTACAAACCCCGCCACATTACTCCCACTGGATACTCAGGATGCACGCTTAGACCCACATGAATGAATATTAAGGACAGAGGAAGAGACGAAGGGATGGGTTGACTTACAGGATACCCCGATAGCAGAACCAGAAGGTACACTGTATGTGGACGGATCATGTCTCAGAGGGTCAGATGCTAACACCTCAGTCGCCTTCGCCGTCACAACATTAGGGCGAGAAGTAGAAACAGCTCAGATTCCGCAGTGCTCTACTCAAGCAGCTGAATTAGTGGCCCTCACTAGAGCTTGTGAGTTAAGCAAAGGGATGACGGTAAATATTTATACAGACAGCCAATATTCCTTCGGGGTGGCCCACAAGTTCGGAAGGTTGTGGAAAGAAAGGAATTTCCTTACTTCCCATGGGACCAAAATTCAACATTGCCCCCTAATTCACCGACTGTTAGACTCCCTGGCACTCCCCAGAAAGGTGGCCATCATAAATTGCAAAGCCCATAAGAAAGTGACAGATGATGTTGGGAAAGGTAATGCCCTGGCTGACCAGAAGGCCAGACAAACAGCTCTTAGGAAAAGGGAAGGAATGTATGTAGGAGGTCCCACTAGGTGGGTGGCAGCCGAGGGCATGGTTCAAAACACAGTACAGAGTGGGATTGATATTCAGTCCCATACTACTCCTGAGGAACTAAGGGTGTGGAAGGAGCAATTAGCAAAGGAGGGAATTGATGGTTGCTGGGTCCGTAAGACTATGGAAAGACAATGGATGTTACCCGACAGTCACGTGCTACCAGTAGTTATGGTGGCCCATGGTCCTGCTCACATCAGTGCAAAAGGGATATGTACACTGATGGAACCTACATGGTACAACTCTAAGATACCAGCATATGCTGACAAGCTGGTTAAAACATGCATGATTTGCCTAATGTAGAACCCAGGAAAAGGCACAGTTACTCCTAAGGGAGGATTCTCTCCTACTACCTTCCCTTTTGAAGCCCTCTAAATGGATCTCATCCAGGTGGACAGATGTAACAATTTGAAATACGTCCTGGTAGAGGTCTGTACTGAGAGGCAAGATGGCGACAGTGTGAGAAGTCGCACCACTCTCGCTCTGAGGACCTGAGAGCAACCCTAAGACGGCTGATGGCTGAAGCTTGATTTGAGAGAGCAGTAATACCCCCTAATATCGTGAATCTTCTGAAACAACTAGCGAGAAAAAAAACTCTTACCAGGGGCCCGGCGGCGCCCTGGCGGGGCCGCGGTGAGAGGTGGATCGCAGCTGGATTACTGTGGTGTTGGCCGACCAGCTGGGGGTCAGACGCTGCATCGGACCTGAAAGCTATGTGCACCAGGAGAGTGTTGAGCAGCGGCTGAGCGGTGGTGTGTGGTTCTGCAGGGTGCCCGCAGCGCGGACGGCTCCTCCTGTTTTTCACTTTCCCCTGCTGCTTCGTCTCCCGGACCATCCCGCCCTCGTGCTCTGTGGAATGGAGGAGTAGAGTGGCGGGGTTTTGCGCGGCCGCATGGTTCTGCCTCTGTGCCTGCTGTGAGGTTCACAGGAACTGTTGAGCCGCTCCGATCGCTCGAGGCTTCGGATCTTTGTCCGCACTGCACGGGACACTGTACCTGCTGTCCCTTCACGTAGACGGCAGCTCTGTGAAAGTGTGCAGGGCTTTATCAGAGCACTGCCTACCGATTGCTGATAGGTAGGTAACCACGCCCCTGGACACAGGGCCCAGGGAGTGTCAACAAACAACCTGAAAACATTCTATCTCACAGGGGGTGTGGAGTAAGGCACCCTCTCCTTCTCTTTCTCTAGAGGGGGAAAAAAAAACAACAAAAAAAAACCCTGATTTGTCTACATGTGCACACTGCAAATTATTATCATTTTAAGGAAATCTGGGAGAGGCAGCAGGCACAAGGAGAATCCACACATAAAAATATATAAAATAAAACAAAATAGGCAAAGACTGCTGCAAAAGCTAATACAGACTGAGCAGACCGAGCACAGAATCGCGATAACGCCTATCTTTAAGGGAATACAAGAGTGGAATTATACCTATACAGATTTTCTCAACCTCAAGGATATTGCTGAAGATTCTACGGTGGCAATAGCACCACAGTCTCAAATTCTAGTCCAATTAGCGCAGATTGTACAGAAAATGTCTGAAACAAGCTCGACCAAAACCCCGAGCAAGGTGCTCCCAGAGGATGAAGCTAAGGAAACAATCGAGGTACATGAGGCAAATGAGGCGATTAAAGCACCTGCAAAAAACGCGGGAACATCGGATCATGAAAGTGGTCTAAAACAACCGATAAGTCACCAACAAAAGAGTAATGGCTCAACTAGACGACCAGAAACTAGAGGGTTGAAGGCACAAGAAGTTAAGGAGGCCAAAAATGGAAAGGAAGGTACTGAGGGCACTACCACCAGCAAAGCAAAATACAAAAATAATTTGGAGAAAAACAAAAGTCAAAGCAAAAATGCCCTGAAAGATGCAGAGAAGGAGAAAGAAAAGGGGAAGGATAAAGAGGGTGAAAGGGGAAAACAGAAGAAACAAGAACAGCTAAATGAGCAGCAAAATGAGTGCAACCCTGAAGAAGAGAAATCCGATGACCAAGTTGATGAGAAGATGGAACTTCTGCTCAAAAAAGCTAAAAGAGTGCAAACTATTAAAAGCTTGAAGGCCGCAGCAAAGCTAACGGGTTTATGTGATGAAACACAACCAAGGATATCTAACATATTTATACCGCTCTCAAAAGAATCCCTGGAAAAAGGAGATAAGGAAGATGATGAGAGCAATGGAAAGCTAAAAGATGTAATGATGAATAAGATCTCCAGTGATGGAATAAATCCTAATCTAACTAGCACAGGTGCAGAAATGGCTACAGATCCGATTGATCAAGAACGGGACTGTGTGCGCACTAACGCACAAATCATGCCTGAAGATAAAGTACTAGAAGCTAGGGGTGAAGATTCGTCAGAGGAATCCAATACTGAAATTTATGAAACTGGCGTTTTAATCTCTAGCGAAATTGATGGCGAAACTGGAGGCGCAAGTGCAGTCAGCGAGGACGAAAACTCACCAACCGCCAATCTGGAAGCAACCGATATAAAGAACAATATTGAACCGGGTCGAAACTCGGCTTCGAAAAAGAAAGTGGAGAAGAAGAAATCCAAATTTAGAAAATCCCACAAACCATTAGATGACGAAACAACGGATCAGGGGAGTAACCAGGAGTAATCAAAGAAAAAATCTAGACCCCTCCGGAAAAGTCTGACCCCTACATTTAAAGGAGACACAGAACTGAAAATCCTAAGAATGGGGCAGCTGAAAAGACTAAGGAGAAACAACAACTCTATGATACTGATAAACTAGGAGGTTCTGAAGAACCATCATTGACTGAGGTCCTGAGGACCATTAAGGATTTTCATTTGGATGTTAAAATTGATAGTCAAAGGAATCATGACGCGATACAACAACTCCAGGGTGCTATCCAGAAGGTAGATAATACCTGTACGGAGATAGTGGATAGAATGGCCACGGTGGAAAGCCGCACAGAAAATCTAGAAGTAGATGTCATTAAACTTCAAGGTAGAGAAAAGTCTCAAACTGCTATTATCGAAGACCTAATGACAAAGATGGAGGACCTTGAGAATCGGGGAAGATGAAATAACCTCCGCTTCTTGGGAATTGCAGAAGGGGCAGAGGGAAGTGATGCCAAGGGATATATTGTCAACCTTTTGAAGTCTTCCATGCCCGAACTTTCAAAATGGGAATTGGAACGAGAAGTTCATCGTGCTCACCGCTTTCCTCAGACACTCCCTAAGAGACCTATAAAAGAAAATCAGGACCCAAGAGCCATTCTGGTCTGCTTCGGAAATTTTCTTTTACGATAAGCAATTTACGATCTGGATAGACCAACGAGCAGAAAAGAATTCCAAGGAAATAAGTTCTTTGTCCGCCCGGATTTTGCCTATGCAACGGTTGAACGTCGATGGAGGCTGAGACAACTCTTTGATTTGAGCAACCGTCTATCTGCTAAATCCCGCACGTTTAAGAGTACTCTACAAAGGAACATCAAGGAACTTTACAAGCGAGATTCAAGCAGAAGCTTACCTGCATGAACTCTCTGAACTAAGAAAATAGGAGGGGGAAAGTTAACCAGCCGAAATGATATATGGTTAAAGACTCTTGATATCTCAGGCGATCAAGCAAGCGGTGATGCCCAGATAACCCGGTCACCCACACCTGGGGCCCCTCGGCCCCAGGATGCCTCACGGATTGGAGGGGGGAGGGAGGCGCGAGGGGGGGGGGAGGCGCGAGGGGGGAGGGGGAAAGGGAGGGGGAAGGGTGGGTGAGAATATGGTAGAAAATGGAAAACGGAGGGAATGGTGCAGAATCGGTAACGGTCAAAGGATGCCAGCAAGGAAAAAGTTTTCTGAAAAGATTTTTGATATAGGTTGCTACACTTAATTTGATGGCACGCATTATTATCTGTACAATGAACGTGGGGGGATTAAACGATTGGAGGAAAAGACAGAAATTAGCATATGTGGTAAAACATAATAGAATAGATCATCTCTGTTTACAAGAGAACCACCTCCCTTGGTCTAAGAGAAATTTGCTTTCCATAAATAGATTTGAATTATTAGCCTGTACAACTCAAACATCAACTATTAGGGGGGTCGCCATTCTAGGAAGGGAAAGTTTAGGGAAAGCGAGGAAAGTGAAAGTAGATAGTAATGGAAGATGGGTGATTATCGAGATGGAATTGGGTCTAACTATCTGTACGGTATATGGCTCTAATGAGGACGACCCTGAAATTTACGATTTTCTAGAAACAGAGCTTGCAAATTGGCCCACCCCTTTGGTTTTCACAGGAGATTTAAATATCTCATCTGAATGGGGGAGGGGCATATCGTATCAGGGGAGAAAACCCAGAGTTTTTAAGGCGGTACAAGCTATGTTAGCTTCTCATGGGCTTCAGGATCTATGGAGAGCTAAAGAACCCCTAAATGCAGGCTATACTTACTTTTCTAATCCAGCCCAGAGATACTCAAGATTGGATTATTTTTTGTCTCGGTTTTAGAATCTGAAAAAGTTAAGATATGTAGACGCCCAAGGGTTATTTCAGATCATAATCCTCTGATGCTAAATTATGCTATGGGAGGTTTAGAACGGTCTAAAACTAACTGGACTTTTGAAAGACGGCTGTTGGCAGATAGTAGGTTTGTTGACCATCTGAATATATGGGCTGGTGAATTTTTTCCAGCAAATAGATACAACGCATCTCGGAATGGGGTCTGGGAGGCTTTCAAAGCTGCACTGAGAGGAGAAACAATCAGCTGTGCCGCCAGGCTTAGAAAAGAAGATAGGAGCGAAGTAGAAAAATTAATGGATAAACTGGTTAAGGCGGAAGAACAACATATAAAGGATATTGCTTCAGGTAGTAATAGTGAGGCTAGTCAGTGTGTTCTGCTGGCAGTAAAAGCGGCATTTCAGAAGGAGGTTACACAGAAAGCAATCTGGGAGTATCAATCCTCAAGGGCAAAGAGGTACGAAACGGGAGAGCAAGCTGGTAGAGCACTTGCTCTTCAGATTAGACAGGACAGATCAAAGAATGTGATTGTGTGTATAGAAGAGGAAGGGATAACCTATACAGAGATAAAGGATATTCTGCTGGTGTTTAAAAAATACTATCAGAAATTATATGAGGAGGATCCCTTCAATAATGGTCAGGAGGAGGGATGTATTGATAATGGACCTTGTCTGGATGATTTAACAAAAACAGCCCTTGATAAGGATATAATGTTTGATGAAGTTCTATCTGCCCTGCGAGAGTTAGCACCAGGGAAAGCATCAGGCCCTGATGGTCTCCCCTTGCAGGTATATATAGTAATGGAAAAAGTGATTGTTCGTCTTTTAGTAGATCTATTTAACGGGATACTGTACTCGGGGGTGGTCCCGGACTCGTGGAAAGAAACTAATGTTATAGTCTTTCATAAGAAAGGTAAACCAGCCGAGAAACCGGGGTCATATCAGCCTACATCCTTAATAAATGCTGATACTAAACTATACTCAAAGATCTGGGCGAAGAGGCTGGGCAGGATCATAGGCGGTCTCATCTCTCCATGGCAACACGGTTTTGTTCCTGGACGTGGTATGACAGATAATACCTGTAGAGCGATAACTTTGTTTGATGCCCAGGAAGCCGTGGGGAGAGAGATGGCCATGATCCTGCTCGATGCAGAAAAAGCCTTTGATCGGGTGGGGTGGAGATTCCCCTGGAGCATTTTGTCCGGGAGAGGTTTTGGTCCGAATATCATCAGGGCTATTAAAGCTATGTATATAGATCCAGTGGCTGCAATTACGGTTATAGGGGAGAAATTAGATAAGTTTAAGATAAGTAGAGGGACACAGCAGTGTTACCCCTGCTCCCCCATACTATTCGCTCTGTATATTGATCCTCTTATTCAGAGAATTTTAGAGTGCCCTAGAATATCTCCAGTGATCTATAATGGCTTCAAAAATAAGATCTTAGCCTACGCTGATGACCTGGCGGTTATCACAACAAACCCGCAGCAGGCACTCCCGGAATTGGTACAGATGGCTAAAGTTTTCGGTCAAGGCTCTGGATATCTTTTGAATGAATCCAAAACCCAGATAATCTGTTCCAGGAATATACCAAGGCCCGACTTAAGGTATGTCGATTCTGCTATATATTTAGGGGTAAAGATTAATGCTTCAGTGGGTAAGATAGTGGAGGAAAACTACCCCCCCCCTTATTAAATCCATAGAGACAGATCTGAAAAGGATGGACGTTCTTCATCTCTCTCTGGTTGGGAGGGTAAATGTATTAAAAATGGCGATGTTTCCTAGGGTGTTTTATTTATGTAGAGCCATTTCCCTATATATTGAGGAGAAAATTCTGAAGAAATTAGAGTCTGCCTTTATTAGGTTTATATGGCAGTACGGTAAGGTTAGACAAACAACGACCCTCATGTCCCTCCCGTGGGAAAGGGGTGGGATGGCACTCCCGAACCTGAGATTGTACCACTGGGCTTGTCTCCTGATCCAGATGTCAATTCTGTTTCAACGCGACACAGGTGCGATTATCGCAGATAGCCAGGGTCCCCCTCCAATCTTCAAATTACTGATGGGGGGGAAAGCAGCAGGCCTATTGTTGACGGAATAGGAATATAGGTTCTATAGGAAGGCACGATTTAAGACTCTACTGGGGGCATGGCAAGTATGAATCAATCTTAAAATTCTTTCATGTACCTAAAATTAATCCTTCTCTTCTTTTGGAAAATTTGAGTCTTTTCCCTCAGTTAAAGAATGATGGGAGGGTTTAGGGGTGAAGACTATTGGAGACCTAATGGTAGGACACAAGATAGGTGGGTTTGAAGACATGCAAAGAAGATATGGCCTACCTGAAAATCAGTGGCTTATATATGGCCAAATCTCGGGTATCATACAGGCCTGTAGGCCAAAGCTTAAACCCCTGGTAGATTTCCCTATGGTTGAGGGCATTGGAAGAGGATGTAGGAAGATAAAAGAGGTCTATAATATGCTGGCGTCCAGATTACAGGATGATGTAGGAAAAGTAGAAAGCGACTGGGCAATTAAACTGGGAAACCCGGACGTAGATTTGGACCTGGCATTATGGTTAAATAAAAAGATCTTTTGGGCGTCCAACCTACGGGCACAACATTTTAAAACAGTTTTTAATCTGTATCATACACCGGCCAAACTATTTGCCTGGGGTGTTAGGAATGATGATTGCGGCCCGAGAAGCAGTAAGGGGCAAGCAGACTTATTACATATGTTTTTTACTTGTGAGCGATTGGCCCCTGTCCTGGATGGAATAACAAAATTTTGGGAGGGGCTGCTAGGTCATAAGATCAATCTATCCCCAACACTGATGTTATTTGCCTCAGATTCGAAACTGGTTTTAACAGAGGATGAGGCTGCTTTGGTTTTTATGTCGGTCGCTGTGCTTAGAATCTTAATCTCGGCCAGATGGAAGGATGTTACAGCCCCCTCTTTTCAAATGTGGGTGTCCAGATTTTTGGGTATTTATAATATTGAGTCGTGTCTCTATGAATTTAAAGGTGTTAAAAAACGAGAGATGGGAAGACGATTATGGGCCCCGGTTAAGAAATGGCTGGAGGACAGAATAAGAACTTGAAATGTACTGTATTGTTATATTGTTCTATTTATTGAAAGATCTTCTGTATCATTTTTTTTTTTTTTTAATCCCCACGACAAATAATGTGGTTTTAGATGCTTTATTCGAGTGATCATGTAATTGTATTAGATGTTATCATGCCTTGCTTGTGGTTAACTATGTACTTTTTCATTGCACCATGAACTCCAATAAAATAAAAAAAAAATAAAAAAAAGAGGTCTGTACCTTCAGCCGATGGGTGGAGGCCTACCCCGTCAAAGACTGCACAGCTATCACCACCGCCAATGTGCTATTAAAGGAGTACCTCCTATGATTCGGTTTGCCCCGCTTGGTCTGGAGTGACAACGGGACACTTTACGGCTCAAATTATGGAATATGTCTGCACAGCATTGGGTATAAAACAAAAGATTTCATGCAGCTAACCACCCGCAATCAACAGGTCTAGTGGAGGTGTACAATGGCATCCTAAAAACTAAAATGGCAAAAATAGTAGCAGAGACAGGTGTCACTTGGGTTGATGCTCTGCCCTTAACCCTACTGTCCACAAGAACAACGGCCCACACCAGGATAGGGCTGTCTCCCCATGAAATTGTGTTCGGGAGGCCTGCCAATGTATTGGGTGTCCCGCGGCATAGGAAACTGTCTGAAGTTGAATACCCTGTATTAACTGATTATCTGTACAGTCTAACTAATACCTTTGTACTCTTTATCACCAGGTGCATGAGGTGATACCTGACAAAAGCAAGGGCCCAGGACACGTTATCCAACCTTGTTACTGGGTCCTGATCCGGAATTTTCAACGGACTAAGAGCCTCGAGCCCCGCTGGACACAACCCCGTCAGGTGTTACTAGCCACCCGCACCGCCATGAAAGTAGAAGGTCGGAAGAATTGGGTGCATTCATCGCACTGCAGGCGTGTGCCTCTGCCCCTCCCCTATGATCAGTGGGTGAGGGAAGGACTAGGAGACTCAGAAACAGAAACAACCAAGACGTTTGTCCCATTCAGCGATGCCAGACTGCATTCTACATCTACGGAAGCAGAGAGTGACAGCATACTGAAAGGAAGGGTGGAACCCTTCCTTAACTCTGCTCTACACCAAGAACAATTGTTTCCCGACCATACTGTTCCTACTTCCAACCGATACAACTTGCGCCCCCGAGGGAAGGCTTGCCCTTGACTTCGGCAAGTACCTACAGGCTGTAAGGCTGTGATCTTCCCCGGCTGAGAGTAGTGCTGGTGTGTAATACTAAGGTAAGCCATAAGGGCCCTTGGCACCTGCGCCCAGTGAAGCAACCACCAATCACAGACAGCCACTAGAGGTCCCTGGCTTAGCATAATGGCCGCCGTCCAAAACACCAGAATCCAGAAACAAGATGTCAGCCTCCAACATAGTAAATGCTTCATGGTCACCGTGGTGATGCTGTTTGTCTCCCTCATCCTGTATATCCTTGGTTGGCTGTTACTAATCTACCATCCTGTTACCTCACCAACTCCTACCCCGACTCCTGCAGAACACCAGTATTGCACGTTACCTGCCCACGAGTTACCCCGCCGTGCAGAATTCTTCAACAACACCTTCATCCAAATGTTGCATCATCACCAGCTGATCATGAACACTTCCAACTGCTGGGTGTGTGGACTAATGCTGCATACCAAATTACACCTTGTCCCATTCATTCCCTACCCCTTTTCCATCTCTGGGCCTTGTCTTGCATGGTGGATGTAGATGCAGGAGGCCTACACTGTCAATGGTACTGCCAATTCTGCCCTTGGAACATTTCGGGATGACTTCTGGATGAACAGATCCGGCCATGCCAATGCTCCTTTTTGCCTGACCAGCTCATCCACATCGCTACTACCACCAGATGAAATAGGTGAGATGGTAGTATTCAACTCAACCACTCGACGAACATTTTCTAGATTCCGCACAAGAAAGATACTGCCTGATGATTGAGACACTGTGAATGTCATAAATGTGCAAGGCTGTGTCTTCATTCATGGCCTAGGGACTAAGAAAATTGGTAACAGTACGTGTGATATCACAAAAGCTTTAAACTCCACATCTCCTCCGAAGCTGGTGGCATACCCCAACAGCTATTTAATCTGTGGCACTGCCGCCTACACTTGGCTCCCCCGTAACTGGTCTGGTACCAGCTATCTGGCCTTCCTCCTTCCACCAACATATTCTACTCATGGAGGTTACCACCTGTCAATGAAGGGCGCTCGGGCCGCTCACATAGGGGCGTCATATCAGCCGAGGATACAGCAGGCCAGGAAACCGGTGTCTTCTTTAAAGGTTTCCTTCCTTTCTGGGGCCCCAGGGCCAACAGTCAGGCTGTACGAGGACTGACCAGGGTCCTTGAAGCCACCATCACAGTAACAGCTGGTGCCCTCTCCAACATCACTGCAGATCTGCAAGCGGACCGCCTCATAACGCTTCAGAACAGAATAGTCTTAGATATCATCCTTGCCGATCGTGGTGGTGTGTGTAAATTGATCGGCTCGAGCTGCTGCGTGTACATCCCAGACAACGCACCTACAGTGTACGATACCATCCAACGTCTGCATTGCCTTTCTTCTGAAATTCATCTGGGTGAAGGCAACTGGTCCCTCACAGGCTGGATCTGGGGCCTCCTTTCCCAGTGGGGGTGGAAGATCCTCATCTTCCTTGCCTTGGGAGTAACTGTCCTGGTCTCCTGCTGTTTGTGCTTTCAGTGTCTGCCAGTGCTCTGTACAATGTGTGTCGAGACCATCAAGCCTCCACCTTCTAACATTCACAACACCATTATGATGATGATGCTTCAACAAAAAACAGATGGCCTTATGAACATTGACATTTCTTAAAGTATTTGCCACTCAATGGCAAAAGGAGGGTCTGAGGAAAAGTGTTCTTCTGATCGGCATCATTTGTACCAGCACTCCATTGTTTTTTTCATTACCATCTCGTGTCAAACACTCCCATACAACCCACCTGGTCATTTCTGCTGATGCCTGAGGAAAATCTAACTAACACGACAACAGCTATCTTGCAGCCTGCATTTCTGCCCAGGAACTGTCGCACACCCAATCCCCCTGTTCTTTGCAGGTCAACTGAAAGCCAAAAGACTTGGTTTGGTTTCAATCTCCTGTTTGCAGCCTGGTAAACATCCTTGACACCGTGATCAGGTTATCTGGACAATGGTCTGACTGCTGGGCCTTGATCAGGGTGATTAAACAATGACTTGAAAGACTGAGCCTTGAACAATGATTTGTGTACCAAGCCTCGACCAGGTCACCATCTAGAAACGTCGTCTGGATCTGGTTAGTGAAGTAGTGTGGCTCACTGGTTAGAGGCAGCAGACCCGAGAGCAGAGGACGGCCCGGGACCAGGGTTCGATTCCCGGCGCGGCAGGTTTCTGGACCAGGGTCAGCGGACTCGATAATTCTCTCGCCTCGGTGCCCACTCTGATCAGCGATCACACTCGGCAACTCTGGGCATTAGCTTGCCTCATCTTCACTAACGGCCCCACCAGACCGCCGGGGATGCCTGGTCTCACCCTGGAGATACCCATTAAGGGACCATCTCTCAGGGAAGCCAGGAAGGGTTTCGCAGCGGTCGAAGCGCCTTGGGACCCTACGGGTAAGTAGTGCGCTATATAAATGCCAATACATTTACATCAACTGCAAACACTGCCCTGATTGAACAATGAACTACCAGCCAAAGGACTGGAATGAAAAAGTATAAAAGGCATGTAAGCTGCGGAGTAAAGCAGCAGCCTCCTCTGTCTTGTCTCTGACTAGCTTGGGGATCTGGTCCAAAGCCCGGGCTATTGAATAAATCTGGGTTCCTCCTGCAGACGAAGGCTCCTGTGTCTCCTTTTACTAAGTACGGAAGGTATGGAATACTTGGGCGGTTCCCCCGCAGCTGAGACCCAGTAAGTGGGTTTAACCGGTTCTTCATATGGCAGCTATCAATATTGTCAAGTTTTCCATGATGGGGTCAAAGTTACATCACAGACAACTCAAACTTTGCTCTTGTCTATTTGATGTCACTCGGAACACCTAAGAGCAAGCAGTATTTAAAGATTAATAGGCGTGAGCACCAATTGGCATATTTGATTACATCACAGGAAGTGACATCACAAACTTTGACATCAATAATGAGAAGTGTCAGGTGAAAACACATAATAATAAAAGTGAATGTAAAATTATTATTTACTTGAAATTTTACTAAAGTAGACGTGTGTCTTCCAGAAATTGTGGAGTACCATTCTGATGTGATCAAAGTGACTCCTTACAATAATTGAAGCAGGTTTCCATTGTGATGGAATAGCCTCCTGCAGCGTTTAAAGATCCCTGAAGCTGCTCTGCACAAAAGAGAGCTATACAAAGAACTGTATTTAGAGTTCACGTTCTAGAACTTAATACTAGTCATGACATTTTGCATGTTGTGAGTACAAGTTCAACCTATCCTCCAAATATGTGAGCCTTACTTGCAGTGAACAAGACTTGGGGTCTCTATAACCCTGTTATTGACACTTATCCATTTATAGTGCTATACGTTTTGGAACCATCCTGCTTATTTTTTCGCATTAAGGGCCCTATTACCTTGTCGGGTGGAGTTTCCTCCTTCTGACATTGTCTCGGTAATGGTCTCAGCCAACCAATTAGGATGCAACCAAACAATTTGGTCGCTTGCCTATACTTTACAATGGGAACATGAATTCTGGCCGTAATACATGCTCCCATTGTCAAATAAGAGGTGTAGGTAATTTCTGCACCTCGTGGCAGGCACCTCAAGGTGCAGGGATCAACAGGGGGGCTCCATACATGCTCCCTCAACCTACAACCGGAGGCCGTGCACCCATGGGGGCCCTGCTGGGGGTCGGAAAGGCCAGCACAGAAAAGCTGTCTAAATCAGACATTGTAATCCCTCGGGCGGAAAGAGCCACCCTTGGGATTACTGGCAGCATTCCGACTGGCGAATGGGATCTGCGAGCCTGTCGGAAGCCAGTTGGAATACTGGTTGGATTCCTTTCCGCCCATCTCTATTGTAATGAGGCAGGTGGAAAGGAATCCGACTGGCACATTACGATACTGTCGGAGCCTTTTCCGACAGCATCGTAATAGGCTCCTAAATGTTTTAAAGAAAAAAAGAGGATCAACGTCAAGAACTACAGACATCTGGAGGTTTGGTAGACAATTAATATCAGATTATTCATGAGCCAAATGGCAAGAAAAGTTCTGATAGTCCTTCATGCCTGGCTTTAGAGACTAATATTTGAAAGAATGGCCCAAAGCTCAGAGTAGGGTGTTTCAACAGGCATTCACAGTGAGCGTGACTCCACTTGGAAGTCTTTGCCAAGCCACAAAGAGCAGCCTCAGCCATGTCCTAATTCAGCAGATATGCCTGAAATATGTTCAAGATGTGGCCTGCTCAGAAGGAAAACACAACTCTCCATTTTATACTTGAAAGGCCTAACTTAATTGAAATGCGCTTGAAAGAAAAATGTACTATGGAATGTCAATAATGAGCATAACTGGTGTGGTGCATGCACTACTCTTCATCAAAGTTTGTTTGTTCTTTTGGTATTTCTGAAATCAGAATATGTAAACTGTACAACTGCAAAAACTGGAATGTGCTCTCAGTTTTACTATTTTGACTCTTATTGTCACAAACGGCCCAGAAGCAGGCAGGTTGATCTTGGAATGATAAGTGCAGTGAGGAATAATTCAGAAAGTTCAGGGAGTGCAGAAGAAAGTAGTAGCCAATGTAATCCGAGGAGAAGTACTAGGTACCCCAAAATACAAAAGTGACCACAAATACTGGGGCTAAAGGCAAAGAAAATATCACTGGCACAAATTTCAGTTAAAAGGTGCAACTGGTTTCTGCTGCAGGCTGTTAAATAAGGAAATTCCAATTTTTCGTTTAACAAATGTGCAGACACTTGTTAGCATCAAATAAGAATTGCCTCTTGAACATTCAAAAAAGGAAAACTTTGTAGAAAAATAAATCTACATCAACAATTATGGAAGCATGATAAAATGATACTTTAAATTGTATTTGAACTTTAATGTAAGGGGATGAACTCCCACTAAAATCCTACATTGATCGCTTTTACTATTCTTTTTGGATAGGACACAGTGGAAACTATATTGGATCAAGGCACTCCTGACATAGCAAAGGAAAAGAAGCATCGGGAAGTTGAGGGGCATATTCACAATGGTAAATTTATATAGGTAGATTTACTCACATGTAAATGTACTTTTACACTTTGTAGTAACTTTTCTACTTTGGGCTATACATCTCATGAAATAGTGGCATGGAGCCAAATCTACGAGTGTAAAGTAAGTACTAGAATGTTTTCACATGTAGGCCGAGGTCTCCGCCCATGGGGTGGAACTTTCTCTAAAGGTATAAGTAAAAAGGTTTATTAAACTTTAAAAAAAAAAGATTTACACCTGTGGAAACATAAATGTTCCTCTGCACATGTAAATGTCCATCCCAGTGCACATGAACAATTTTTTATGTTCCCTTGGATATATCGAGCTATTTTAATAGGGCAATGCTATCAATGGTGCAGCAGGTGCAGGAGCACCTGGCCGAGGGATGTGAGCGGCAGTCTGCACCCCAAGTATATCTGTTTTTTCTAACAAACTAAGGCAGGCTTCTCCAAACAAGTAGCTTGTGAGCTACTGGTAGCTCTCCAGGTATGTGTAAGTAGCTCTCATGGGTGCAGTCCAGACTACTACATTAGAAGCTTTTACGTGGTTGAATTATATGTATACCAACATTTATAGTGGGACACATGCTTATTTCACAACTCATATGCTGATATTTGGAGAAAAATGACTGAGTTTAGAAAATATATTGAAGGCTGATATTTTAGTGATAAATCACATGATATAGGTAAAAACTTTTTAAAATGTTATTACCTGGATGCCAGAGGCATTGCAGCAATGTCTATTGTGTTTACCCATGTAAAGGCATTATATATATTAACAAAGCTTGATGGACTGAGGTGATCGCAGGTAGTAATCTTGCACTTGGTGGCTACTACTGTAATCTTACCTGATGTGGTCACTATTACAATTCAAATAATATTAATAGCTCTCAATGAGTTTCATTTATCATAGGTAGCTCTTATTACAGAAAAGGTTGGAGAAATAGGCAGCCATTTCCCTTTGCTTACATTTAGACCCATGGCACCCATTTTTATCCCCATTACATTCTAAAAATGCGCCTTCTAACCTTGTTACAGAGAGAAAAACCTCACAACTTCACAAATGTTCCTTAAAAGGGGCATGAAGCCATGCTACCCTCACTATCTCTGTACACGGATATCCCAGATGTGTCTAATAAACTTTAGTTAGGAAATATCAACCAATGTTAAAGGTCCCATCATCGAACACATATTTACTTCAGTTGCGACCATTTTTCTAAAAGTTTCTATTATATGTATGTACGCCAAGTGTTTCGGGCGACTCAATTTTGTCGCAAAAACCTTTCGTACGGGATTTGAATCTCCCTACTGCTTGAAAACGTTGGCAGTGCTGTGGCTCCCTCTGCTGGACAGAATTACGTGCTGCAACGTATTGAAAGTTATATACACAATACATCCCTTGTTTCAGCAAATAATATCTTGCTCAGGAATGTTGTACAAAAGGACAAATTATCATTTGGTAAATAGAAGAGTAAGCACATTGGGTGGAATTACATACAGCGGACACAGCTGCAAATGCTACCAACAGACATTTAAGTACCATACAACTCACGGCACATACAAGATAGACATGATGAGGAGGAGAACTTGCCATTAAAGATAAGTATACATATTAACATATTTACACTGTTAGGTGTTCTTGTGGCATAATACAGCTTCGCCACCTATAGGCTTCAATTGGTGAGTTGTTAGAGTTGTTTTAGGTTCCTGTGTTCATGTGAACTCCTGTGGAACGAGGGGCCAGGTGTACAAAGCATTTTTTCAGTCACAAATGGCCCAATTTTATATAATCGAGCCCTTTGCTACCATAAAAATGCTTTTTCACATTTACAAAATGCCAAAATGTGAAAATACCAAATCGACATGGCATCTATTACTGTTTTGAGACCATATTTCCAGTAGTAAAACAGTAATACCTTACCACCATTTTTAGAGTGGTGGTAACACATTCATAAATGGGAATGGAACCCTTTCCCCTTTGAAAATGTTGAAAAAATATTTTTTAGGAGCAGACAGTGGTCCCACGGACCACCAGCTGCTTTCAAAAAATAAAACCTCAAAGTTTCATTTTTTTCTGTTTAAACGCACCCTATTTTCCTTTAAGGAAAATGGGCTGCATTTATTTATTTAAAAAAAGTTTGTGATTGCTTTTTAATAAAGCACACATGGTGGTCAGCAGACCTCAGGAGGTTACCATCCCTGAGATAGCTGCAATTCCTAATGCTTTGCAAATTTTGACCTACTTCATTAATAATCATGAGGTAGGTTGATTCCTTATGTTTGTACATCGGACCCTAGGTTCTTGTGGGTGGAGCCCACAAAGTAGAAAAAGTGGAATCTGTGAGGTGTGCATTGGTTTAGGTGTAGCTAGGAAGTGCTGACTAGCTAATCCTGGGCTGTAGGGTGGAGGGCTTCACTATCACTCGTGCGTTTCCATAAATGGGGGAGGCGTACAGCAGCTACTTTCTAGTAAAGCAGGCGCAATACTCAAGTGCCATGTTTGAAAACAGCAACAATAACAAGGAGATGGATGGAATGCTTGAATTAATCTCAGCCACTGCCAATCGCTCCAGCCACATCCCAATCCATCATTTTTCGCCCACCATGCCCCCTCAGTTTGGACCCAGAAGTATTTAAATTAGTGTTGACCCTGCTCCAATGGAAACAGTCCAGCCTGAACTGCCAAGCCTTCTCTCTGAACCGGAATGCAAGCAACCTAGGACCTGTTTTGCATTGATAAGGGCTCAACAGCCAGCTTAGCTTGATTCCAGTGGAACAGTGAGCATGTGACCCACGTCTGGGCATACCTGTCGAATGAACCATAAGGGGTCATGGTATGTAGAATAACGAAGAACTGGGATGCTGCCCAGAGTAATTACAAATGGCTGATATTAATTCGAGCACTCCATCCATTACTTTTTGTATACTTTTGTGTGTCACCCTAAGTGGGACGGGCATGCCCAGATGTGGGTCCCGTGCACACTTTGTCACTGGAACCGAGCTATACCTGGCTGATGATCTCTAACTATAGCAAAACTGGCCCTGGGTTGCTTGTGTTCCAGTTCAGTGAGGCCCTGGCTTGGCAGTACGGGCTGGACTGTTCCAAATGGAGCTGGGTCAAGACTGATTTGCATATAGCTGGGTCCAAACTGAAGTGGCATGTTGGGCAGAATATCAATAGACTGGGAGGCAGCCCAGAGTAATTACCAGTGGCTGCAATTAATTAAAATATTCTATCCATCACGTTTTGAATACTTATGTGCATCCCCCTAAGTGGGACAGGTATGCTCATTTGTGGGCCCCATGCACACTGTTGCACAGGAACCAGGCTATTCCTGGCTGATGAGCCCTAACTACGGTTAAACTGGACCTGGTTTATTGTGTTGCGGTTCAGGGAGACCTGGCTTAGCAGTTCGGGCTGGACTGTTTAGACTGGACCAGGGTCAAGACTGATTTGCACATAGCTGGGTCCAAACTGAGGTGGCATGGTGTGCAGAAATAAGATGGACTGTGGTACGGACCAGACTAATTTCCAGGAGCTGTCATTATTTCAAGCATTCCATCCATCACTTTTTGTATACTTATATTTGAAAACAGAGCATTTGTTTCTTTCCAGAACATGCAAGTAACTTTTTCACGGCTAAAATGCTTTTATTTTCCCTTCTTGGATCATGTCTCTTTGGCGTCTGTAGTCTCCCTGTCTCGAGGAGGACTAAAGGAGGTCAATCCCTTCATCGGCATGAGTTAAGTGTTGAAATGTATAGTGGTTAAGGGTGATGGACAGGTAGTAAGTCTCAGCTTAAATGGTGGTTTGATCACAAGCTTCCCACATGGTGCACGTGACAAGGCTGAATTAAAGGCTTTTGGATTTTGAGCCTTTCTTAAGGCAGGTCCCAACTCTGCTTAATCCCTAGACATCCATTCCCCTCATTTTCCCTAGCCAACATCTCTTAAGAATGCCCATGTATGCTTTTGGGTAATACTTTTTACATTAAGATCCATAAGACATCCCTTGAGTTTAGGTGTCATCTGAAACTTGCACTTGCACTTTACCTTCTTGTCCATGTGTTTTGTCCCGCCAATGATCTCGCTTCTAGGGACAGACTGCGAAAAAGATTGAAAAAGAGGTGGCCCTCTTAATTACAATCCACACACTCACAAGAAGCAATGGAATTCACATTTACCACGATCTGCTACAATGTTCATTCTTAACCTCTGACAATTTGTCTTAAACATCCCCTCAACTGTCCTTGTCAGGTGTATACTAAGATATTTGAGATATTTGATCAGCATCTTTGTAAAATCCATGTAGAATTGTCAAGTGATTCATTCCATAGCCCAGATAGATCTACTTTTATACGAAAACCTCAGCATCACTGGGAAGGATGGCTCTGGTTCTGTTAATGCTAAGAGATGGAATCTATGAAAAGTAAGTTCTTGTAGACCTTCGGACACGATTCGCTGTATGACCTGATCCTGGATGCCAATGGCTCGAAAGTTAATACAGAAAGAAGAGGGGGCAGCAGACATCCCTTTGTAATGTCTATTTCTAGGATTACTTTGTCGACCTCAAACCAATAACCCCCAACCTCGGATGCCTGAATGTTAGTTCGGATCGAAAGTTTAAAGTGAGGTCCAATGCCTATTTCCACCAGAGTAGCTGCTAAGAAGTCCTAGCAGACCTTCACAAATGCCTTTTCAGCATTAAACTCAAGAAAGGTGGAACCTATTATTGTGTGGTTCTTCTGTGAGGGGCGCTCCTCGCCTAATTTTGTAATGGACTTGCCAGTTAAAAATGAAGCTTGCTTGATCTAGGTCCAAATACAAATGCATGGCTCCAGGTTGTCATAAAGGACTTCAGTAAAGGGCTTTGCACCACTATTTACTAAGGCAACGGGTCTATATGAACTATATTGAGTAGAGTGGTGTTTGATGTGTGAAATATTTACACCTTTCACAGTGACATTTAATTCCTTTTCTTTAGAGAAGGAAATAAATACTTTTGAAAGAAGTTTGAAATCTAGCCGTTAAACAGTTAAAAATGTAGTTGTATATCAGTTTAGACCTTGTGTTTTATTAGGTATATGGTCCCCAATTGCTACAGTAACTTTACCCTCTTCTATCGGTTTATACAGATCTATTGTGACGTGGTGGTAGACTAGGCAGATTAAAGTCTGCAAGATAGTCTTCTGACCCCTTGTTATACAGTTCTTAATTGAACACCCGCAGAAGCCTGTGCTTTGCAGTTTCCTCACTTACTAAGTGGCCAATATCATTTTCATTTGGGCTGTATAAACTAAGGAATGGTGGACTCATAGTCTCAGAGCAAAGGGTTTTTCCACCTAGATGCACTTCCCGTAAAATATTGGTGTTAGTTCTTCTCTAGTACTACGGAGAGAATTCAGTTGCCCCTTACGTGTTATTTTCTTCCTTAGTGTCTCCAAGAGTATTTTTTCTCTAGTTCCATACATTTCTATCAACTGGTTCTCTGCTTTCCGCCCCTCATATTTAGTGCTTGCAAAAAATCTAATTATTTCCCCTATATCATCACCTAACATCCATCCCATATAGTGGCTAAGAAGTGGTCTTCTGAATTATTTGTAAAGAACTCTGCAATTGCATCCAACATCCCTCATATAGCTTGGTTCCTTAGGACGCTCCAGCAGCAGTCTCCAGATAGATGTGTGATGGGTGCCTCCCTCTCTCCAATTCAACTTCAACATGTGCATGGGCACAGATGCGTTAGATATTCCTGATCACTTGACCCCGCTTAGCAAGCAATGGGCCAAAAACCATAACGTGGATATAGGTGTGTATATGGTCATGCAAGAAGTCATCTTCCGCCATGCCCGATGGATAAATCAGTACTCCGATGGCTAAATCACATGTATCATTTAGACCCAGGCCCTGAAAGAAACATTTGTCATTTTTCCACTGCCTTTTGAATTAGGGTTTTTTGGAAGATCTAGTGAAGACACATTAAATTATGCTACTACCCAGTCTTCTGTTAAATATTTTGACTTATCAGTCAAAAGAGCATTTTAGAGTCTGACCAGTATTCAGCTGGGTGCAGAGATTCAACAGTGTTATACTCTTGCTTCGTACATTGATTGTTAGAGTATACCTACCCGTAGAATCTTGTTTCACCTTTATATGGGTTATATGAAGATATTGTTATTAGGGATCATAACCCCAACTGTTTTAGCACTACTTGAGGCCCTGCAATGCAATGGTAGGCCTTTTGGCTTATTCTGAACACATCCACCTTGTCATATAGTTCCTGCTTACCTATATACTGTGTTAAGTTAGCATGAGTTTATTAAATGTTTAAACGCCATTTTACCTTTTGCTGCTTCAGCACACGACACATAATTATTGCTTTAGCTTTCAGCCTAGAAGAGCGTTGTGATTTACACGAGAATAATATGTTATTGCTCTGATAACATTGCTTAGCATAACGGTGTCTGTACAGTGAGTGCTGAAGCCTTGAAGGATAAGTAAACACGGTGTTATTATAAGGTCTGATATTCGCACTTCCCTAGACATAACATAAATGCAGCTGAGGCCAAATCTGGCTTTAGGCGCGTTTTATATTGCTTTGCTAAGAACACATAAACACACTTGATGGTGCTTCGCATGCAGAGAGCTGGTGGAAGATGATGTGATCCTCTCCCACTGAGAGATTGAGGTATGGGGTCGCCCTGCTAAAGCCCAAAAGAGACCTTATTAGATATAATATAATATGCTAGTTAGGGAGGGTGAGAATTAGGTGTTGTTAACTCCTATTCATTTTAACATGTTAGCATGTTGTCACCTTTTGCATTTTATGGGCTAGTAACTATGCTGATAACTTTGCTTCTTATAATATGTTTGCTCGTATTATCTAAGATACTGCGTTTGAGAACCCTGCATTAGTAAATAAATATTTCAAATATGCACGAGTCCTCATTTACTCCACGTTCTGGTTTGAAATGATTATATAACGAAAGAGTGTCTATGTGTTCCACGTGACTGGAGATATTCAAAGATCATGTTCTGGTTTGTCTAAACATTGGGAGTTTGTTATGACCAATTAGACACTGTAGCTAGCTCGGTAAGGGGATTTTGGGTACTGAGGTGAGTTTTGGACCATCCTAATTCACTGAGGTTCCAAATCTCTATGCACAGTTCTATAGGAGAATGGAATCCCTGCTACAACCTTATAGAATTTTTCTCTGGGTTCCTGGCTTTTATACAATTTCAATTTTTACTCTATATGTGGCTAATACGGCACTTTCTTATCAAGGGACCTTAGCCAGAAATTAGACCCATTGTGAAGCTTTTCTTCCCCCAAAGCTAGCAGCCTGTGAAAGTCCTTCATCAGAGTACCTATTTCACCCAACGCCCCCTGTATCTTAACCTGCATTTCCCCAAAGGCCAATATAACCCAAACATTGAGCACGTTTTTGGGGCCATTGCATGCCACTGTAAACTGTGCGTACACCCAGCCATTATCTTGGTGTAGTATACATTTCGTAATTTGAAGTTTTATAAAACTGTCCTTTCTTGGTGCTGGTACCCTACCATGGGTTTACTCCCAGCTTCATGGAAATCCACCTCCTTTCATGAGATTCATTTCTACCCTACATTCCACGTAGGGGTCTAGGTGTCTGTACTCTTACCTGACTCATTTAGAGGCCTGCAGCCACAGTGACTCCCTATTAAATATTAAACTGCATGAGGCCTGTTCGAAATTACCATCTTTTGCACGGGATTGCCCCAGATTTCGCTGGCATTAGAACTCTGCACACTACGCTCCTGCTAACCAGTGGTAAAGTGCTTGGGCTCTCACTTTATGGTTTAACCTCTTTATTGAATTTACAGAGAAAATAAAACAACAAGACCACCATATTACTTCAGGCTCCTCGATACAACTCCAGGTCAGGAAAACAGTCTCGCTCGATGTTTGCTAGGAGTTGGTCAGCAAAACATGTCCTGTAAAATACCTCAACCAAAATCAACAAAGCCCCCTCCCCGCCCGCCCCCCCTTCCGTCCACAAATCAAAAGGATGATCCCCCGGGGGGATAAGAGGAAGATGGATAAGAAATTAGTGGGGCTTGGCACTCCGTTTCCGTGCAGGGTCACTCAGTTCCGGGATTGGTGTGTCCGCCAACCGTAGGAGGTGTAGATATCTTGGGCAACTCAGCTCACAAAACTCCCCAGTAAGTAGTGTCAGGAATGGCCACCAAAGGTCTGGGAATTCCTCCCCTCTACCAGCCAGCACAAGCGACAACTTATCCATTCTGAGCACATCCACAGCCTGTGTAGCCAGCCCGTGTGTGGGGGGGCTTGCGAGGTTCTCCAGTGGGCTAGGATGTTTTGTGTGGCTACCCCTAGCGTTATAGCGAAAAGACGCCCCTCCGTGAATTTCAAGGGATACATCAAGGCATTGGGCAGCCCCAGTAGGACATAGGATGGGAACCGGGGGATTTGGGTATCCAAATGTGAGTCTATGTCATCCAGAATCGCGCTCCAGTACCCCTGCAGTCTGTCGCAACTCCACAGCAAGTGTTCTAATGTGCCCAATTCCCCGCACCCTCTCCAGCAGTGGTCGCTAATGAGGGGATCGAATTGGTGAAGTCGTTCTGGTGTATGGTACCAGTACGTAACCACCTTAGTTAGGGTTTCAGTGAGGCCTGCATGATAGGCGGTATGTCTAGCTCTGTGGTAAATGCAATGCCATTCCTTCGGAGTGAGTGTCCTCCTTATTTCCCGCTCCCAATGACATCTGCCAGCGTTGTATGTATAAGAGTTAGTGACAAGGAGGTGTTGATATAGTTCGGAGATCAGTTTTTTGTCAGATGTGCGTGTGACCATGGGGTGAGATGACGCTGCGCCCCTGGCCTAACCTGTGGATGCAGCGCCCAGTGACGTACCTGCATGTAAGGGAGCCTATCCCCTTCCGGAATGCCATATTCCTCCCTCAGCTGGTGGAATGGAAGCATGCCGTCTAAATTAAAGAGGTGCCCTAGGGACCTGCACGGGGAGCGTCGCCAGGCTGCAAATGCCTTGGGGTCAAAACCTGGGGTGAAGTCGGGATTAGAGAATAGGGGGGTCATAGACGAGGGGAAAGAGGGTAATTCGTGTTTAGTGGCGACCCGATCCCACACCTCCATAACCGTGCCAGTAATATGGGACGCATATAAGTTAGGCGGCCGATGTTGCTTTGGGAGGAAGGGGATCCTTTGCAATGGCATGCCCGCCACCGCTTGGTCTTGAAAGAGCCAATTTTTGCCGGATTCCAGTTGGTGTCATTCCACTAGGCATCGGAGCTGCGTCGCATAGAAATAGAGTTGCAGATCGGGTACTCCCACTCCACCGTACTCGGGCGGGAGAACCGTGATGGCCTGCTTCAAGCGTGGGCGACGGCCTTGACATATGAAACGGGCCAGTTCAGACTGTGTCTTCTGGATCCAGCCTGGTTCCACCTTGAGGCCCTGCTCTGATGATGTGATAAGGTCAGATTATCCTTCTGTCACCAGGAATCAGTTTCTCTAATTCTATACTGTATTATATAAAACAGAGATATTGGCCAGCAAAGGAGTACTGGTTCATTCTTTAGTCATATGGACCTACCAGAACTGCAATATGAGGCCTAAGAGTCCATTGTGGACTTCATGGAGGTAGTGGTGGTTAATGCTACGTTTAGGACGCCAAGCAAGGCACCTATATCCAATAACTTAGGTGCTGATGTCAAATCCAAGGAATATGCTTCACCTCGCATATGAAGCTCTATGATATCTTTCCAACTCAGGATCACTCATAGACTCTATATTCCAGAAACAATAGCTTTGATCTTCAAAGATGAAAAGGATCTACATCATAGAAGTAGCTACTGCTGAATCTCGCTGCTGAGTATGGATTTGAAGATTTGCATGAAAAAAAAGAAGAAAAAACTGTTTCCAAGTTGACACATAACTCACACAGCCCAAGTTTACATCAAGTTTACTTCACAGATTCTAGGTCAACTGCCCACCCACAATGCAAGACTGGCACTAGTATCCATCAATTATGAAAAAGCTCCAGATAGGGTGGAGTAGCCTTATTTATCACACACCCTTGAGGATTTTGGTTTCTGAGCAGTGTTATGCTCTTGGATTGGCACTCTATAAGCTTTGCCTCAAGCAAGGGTTGTGGTAATTGACCAGGCTTTGTCACAGCCCATTGTACTAAAGAGAGATGCTAGGCGAAGGCAGCAATTATCACTGTGCTTCATGGCATGGCACTGTACTTACCACAGACTGTATAAGAAAGGATACACCATTAAGAGCATACTTATGGCATAGACTGGGCAAAAGATTACCTCATGTAGATGATAAAATCTATGCATGTGCAGGTGCAAAACTTTGTATGATTTTTGCCAGCAGGAGATTGTCTTAGAGATAAAATATATTTTAGGACACATTTCCTCCTCGAATCAATGCCATGCTGATGTGTTATCTGATTTTGAGTGCAGTTACTCGAGTGTGTAAAATTTGCATGCACTATCCCAGCGAACGAATTCTGTGAAATATCTCATAATTTTTATGACAAGTAAAGAAAAAAACAGCAATTTTGCTCAAACCCCTACTTAGCACACAACATAAATTGGGCCAAGACTTAGCTTCTTCCATGGAAAGGCCATACTAGATACGGCAACCCTAAAAGTAGTCCCAATACGAGAAATGCCTTCCCTGAGATATCTTGGGAATAAGCTCTCACCCAACATCGAGGGCTTCATAAAGGCAAACTGCAAAAACCTATAGAGAAAGATAGGAAAAGACACTATAGGCTAGAAATAGGTAATTTTGATTTACCAATTCGAAAATACCGAATTTTACTGATTCTGTATTTTTGAATCAGTAATTGTTCGGTAAAAAATACTGAATCGGTAGGATTCGGTATTTGCCATTGATTCCTATGGGCCTGGAGGCCCATAGGAATGAATGTCAATTACCACATCGGTGATTACCAATTCGGTAAAATTGGCAAAAAGTCAAGGGTGGCAAGGTGTCACTTTGACACCCTGTTGCACCCCTGATTAGTGTTGCAGTAAGTAAGAATTTATTGTTTCTGATTAATTAAAACCATTACAAAAATACATTTGAGTGCACATGTCGTCAATAAAAGTCTTAAAACGAGAGTTTGCCATTATTAATATTTGTATTAATAAAAACAGTGGGGTTTGAAAGTGACCATAGTTCGTTATATCTTGTCTGGGCCGACATCATGGCTTGTTAATTTCAGCTCCGCTAGCTTCAGGAATTTCACCAACTTCCCAATTAGTGACGGAAATCCTGGATCGAAACATGCAAGAACTGCTGGTCTGCGTGTGCGTATTCTGTGTTCATTAAAAGACATTTTTAGCAGAGCAGCTCTTTCCTCTTTCAGCCTCAAGCAGGTACATAGCAAATGTTCAATATCTTCGTTCCCTGCACCACATAACCTACATTTTGTCCCACAGTTCCTTCTCAACCATGGTTGTAAGTGTGGTATAACCGGTAGGATTCCTAGCCTATGTTTTAAAAAGGCTTCTTTTGCTTTCCTGCAGTACGCCAGTCCAAAATACGGTTGTAACCCGGGTGATTTATAAGTACACAGAGTCATCCAAGCGTGATGCCTATGGGAAAAGGTGGCTTTGTCCTCTACAAGCGAGATTCTCTTCATATTCTTATTTATTACACGTTTGAATTGCGAATGCGATAGTGGGATTTCCCATAGATCTTTCAGTCCCGTAACAATCAAGGACTCCTCCAAGTATTTTTTCCCGGGCATTTTGGAGCAGCTGCACAGATCTTGCCAGAGCTGATGGTTCAATGTATTCTCTGGTGAGTTCTTTATTTTGTGCCAGCACTTAATAAATGATCCTCTCCTTGCAAGCGTTTGGCTCGTTAGTCCAAATTCTAGCTGGATCTGGAGTCATAGTGAAGTTTAGCCCAGAAATTGACTCCATTAGATCTTTTGACCTCCCATTTAAGTTTTTTGAGGTCCGCGCGGTGCTTGCGAAGCTGTTCGAGAAGATCCCTTTCGCCTGGGCTTGTTCTTAATGATCTTAGGGATTTGTTGATCGCTAGTTTCTGGGTGCTTGAAATCTTCCCTGTGACCGTGGGGCCAAAAGATGGAAAGTGCTGTACTGTTGTTGAATATATGTTTGCAAATTCGGCCGTAAAGGTTTCCTATACAGTTACTGGATTACCCATAGGATAGTTTACACTGTTTAATTGTAGTTTTGCTACTTGAAGTACCTCCATCGTGTTTGCGACCGAGGTTTTGATTCGTTTAAGATTTATGGAATGACAGGCGTGAGGTCCTATTGGATTGGCGAAAATTGAGTCCGGAAAGGCAAGAAAAGAGACTTCCTGGGGGCGGTAGTCGCTGTCTCCCTTGTCTCCTAGGATAAAACCCAGTATATGATGAAAAAGTGGGAGGGAGACTAGCATGTAGTATATCGTAGAGGTTGCGTTGCCTGAGTTGAACGAAGCCAAAGATGGAGAGTCCTCCGCGAATCTTCCATTTAGAACCCTCAGGCCGATGTGCTCCAGATCTTCCAGCAGCTCCTTCGCCGGCTTGGAGGTTTTACCTTGTCTTCTAAAGGATTGAGTTGGAATATTCCAATAGTAGGACTGGACCTAATGTAATTATTTGAGGATGAGCCTAAGATGTATTGGTTGAAGTCTCCAAAAAGAACTAAATTGGGAGAAGTGTATGAAGTCATTACGTGGTGTAAGTGGTCAATTAGAAGTTTTGACTCTTGGTTCTTCTTTTTTGGATTGATGCAAGAATTGATCAGCAGCACCTCTTCTTTTTTCCCCCTAAGATTTAATTTAATCTGAACTGTGTTTATGGCAGGAGAGTTGGTGGTAAATTCCTGCGCACTGCAGACGTATGAGATTTTGATGTAGGTTGCTAAGCCACCCGCCAGTCGACCAAATTTACTTTTTCTCTTGGCTGGGGAGTGGTAACAGGTGTAGCCTTCTATGTGTGCAGGATCCTCCAGCCATGTTTCCTGAAGGAGGATTATATCAAATGATTTCAGATATTGTAAGAATTCGGTGTCTGCTGCCTTGTTGTTAAGCCCATTTAGGTTCCACGAGCATAATTTCAGAAGTGGTGTGGCCAAATGCAAGCCCGCCTCTCTTGAGTTCCCCTGTCATTGTGGGTGACTTGGAGTGTTCCTTATTCTAAATAGCCGGAGATCATCTAGATTGTCCAAATTAGAAACCATCAAGCTCTTTTGGGTGAATGTTCCCTGTGTTTTTGTGGGTGATCGACCCAGTGCACACCTAAGCACTTACGTAGTCTTAGAGTTTTTTGAAGATGGACCGTACTGGGGTCTCTCGAGCAGGGGGAGCGGATATCCTATGTTATGATGTAGGGCAGATTTTATCCCCCAAGGTTTGAAAATATTTTGCTCATCTCGGATCTTATTTACAATTTCGGACGAAGTTCAGGTCGCTTTTGTAGCTTCCTTATCCTGTGTTCTGTCAGTTTTTATGAATTCTACTGATAAAAGGTCAGCTGAGCATAAGCCATTTAAAGATGGTATAGTGCTAAGGAGACGGAGTAGATTACCTCTATTCAGAATATCGAATGGACCCTTTGATTCGTATTCTGGGGTAAAGAGGATAATAGTAGAAATCCTATTTTGATCATCCGACTGGGCTGTTGGGGGGTTGACACGCACTTGGATTCCTCTGTTGTTAGTGTTGAACTGTGGTAAAGTTTCTGTGATGGTATCACCAGAGGAGAGTTTACAGGATTCAGAATGAGAGGGAGCTGTGGGGTAGCCCACTATAGAGGAGTATAGATGGTAAATACCAAATCAACATTTACCGATTCGGAATTTACCGAATCGGTAAATAAGCCTCCTACATAGGAAAAGGCTTTTACCGGTCGGTAACGGCCGAGTTCGGCCGTTACCGACCGATAAAAGCCTACCTACATCTGGCCCTAATTTCTGAAAGTGTTTGTTTGTGTCTCTAAAAGAGGTATGTCACTTTTCAAACTTGCTCACAGTATCAAAATTATATGTGTGCGAGCGAACAGGAAATAGCTCACCAGAATTCACCTTAATTGAGCCTAAAATGCAAATTATGGCGATTCTGAGAACTTAATCTTCACTCCTTTTTCCACACCACACTGAGTCAAGCATGTCAATACTCTACAGTTTACCAACCCATTCATTACCCAAACTCGCTAGAGTATGGATTGCGGTTCATAACAACATTGGGATGGAGGTCAGCACTTCCACAATATTCCTAAAAAAACTTTTACATCAAACGCTGTCTTCTCACATGAAAAGATTGGGAATGAAAAGGAACAATGGTTAACAGCCCTGCTAACGTTTTCAGAAGCATCCTGCGACACTGTAAAATAGGATTAGGTGGACAAGAGAAGGACTGACTTGATCTAGAGCAACTGGTGGTGGCATTTGAGAACACAGACTCAAACAAAGTATACCAAAGAGCCAGCGATCTGGGACCTTTTCTGACAGGGACCGGGTAGCACTTTGAAAATACGAAAGTGGTGTTCGGAATGCTGTTTTTTATGCTTACATTGTTTAGGAGTAAGAAAGGCTGCACTGATGGGCAAATATTGTATGTAGGATTCTCCTTGATAGGAGTGTTGGTGAAAACTGCCCCGCGCAGTAAAGATCCTCGTCACCAGTGTTATGATCGCATTAAAACAGACGTTTCAGAGGCACAAAGCATAGTTTCATGCCACCAATAATGGCAGGAAAAAGACAACAAGTCTGTAGAATTCAGCAGCCAAAAAATATACCTCCAACGTTCAATGATAGGAAGTGTACCAAGACCAGGTACACAGGGGTTGTCAGCAGCAGAGCAGATTTAATGTTTTAGATCTTTAAGTTGAGGCTCCCCAATCATCTTTGGATCAAAATTGTATTGCAGGTGTAAACAGTTACTGCTTGGATTTTAGTATTATTGATAAAACAGAAGAATTTCTGTTTAGAGAAAATATCATAACCTTAGTTTTTGCCAGATTGACCTCCAAGTCGATGTCCTAATTAAAATTCTGCAAAAGTCATAAAAGTCATTCCAAGCTAAGTGGAGCTTAACATAATAGAATAAGATCCTCTAATTTAAAAACTCCATGATTATTAAATCTTGTGGGAAAGTAGTTACCAGTTCTATGATATAAAGAAAGATCAAAAAGGTATAAGAAAAACAGAAGTGTAATAAGAATACAACCTTGTTTTAAGCTATATGGTTTATACATTTTAGCGGAGAGACCTGCTCTGTCAAATAACTTGATCTTAACCCAGATTCACCGTGCATTTCAATAATTATGTTAGGTTAAAATGCACTAATTACCTAAATATTTAGTTCGGCCCAAAGTCTAGGTTTACTGATCCTGCCAGAAGCTGCAGTAAAGTCAACATAACAAGTGAGCGGATTGAAGTTTGTGTCCCATTTTGTCCTTCCTGCCAGAACAATAGTGTGCACGTGAGTCCTGAACCCGCGTTTGTGCAGCGCACACACCAGTAGCTCGGGATTTGCGCACATTTCACCACAGGGCAAACGCCAGCACACTCTTGATGCCAGTGTTTGCTGTGTGTGTGTGTGTGTGTGTGTTTTTTTAAAGGAGGTGTCGCTGCTGCCCTCCTCGCCCTGCCCACGGGCAGTTTGTCACCTCCAACCACAGAGCTGTTTAATTAGGCACTGAAGTGCTGGCAGCAAAATGTCTGTTGGCAAAATAAATGCGGCACAAAGTCTGCATACCGTCGATTAGATTGAAATCAGTTACTTAATTTCACACTTTTCCTAGAATTCAATTTAATTAGTTTTATTTGGCTCATACAAACATACCATGAAAGAACAAACCTAAAATACGTGAAAAACAGTATTATAGATCATCCAAATGGTGCAAATTATAAACACTGAAATGGAAACCATACAAATTGTGCAAATCCACCGATACCCTCCACGGTTAAAAAAAAATCCATATGCACTCCAGATCCCATTCAATGATCATAAGAAAAAGGGTTGTATAATCAATAAAAACAGTAAAGAGTGCATGTGTCGTAATGCGTGCTTAAAGAAATTGATCACACCAGCACAGACCTCAGTTGTGGGGAGTGACTGCAAGTATAAAAGTGCAGGACTATGGCAGAAATGGCGGATGTCCCTTAAAAGTGGAATTATAAACTTTGTGGTATAATTACCGTAGAACTCGCACACAAAAAAACACGAAGTGTACCAAAGTTTGCAATGTGCGCTCATCACAGGGACAAACTAAACATCCTTTTGAGTCAAATTGGCCCAGCAGGAATGAAAGCTGACATTTTATCTGACTAATCCTAAATCTAGTTAAAATGACCTTGTCTTTGTCTTTCAGGGCTATGGCCAGGTAGGGCTCCATCCCTGGTGATGTTACTACCTGCTCGAACAGCGGTCCTCAACTCAACTCAGACAACTCTCTTTCCCTGCTCCTAAAGTCACGAAACGCAAATTTGAGGTGATCCTTATCCCTTACAGCATGGGTACTCACAAACTTTCTCTCTGGGCCAAATTTACAGTGTAGTTTGTGGCCGAGGGGTGCACCGGTGGGGTCTGGGTGAGTGGGGGAGGTGGGCGGGGCTAGAGCAAAAATAACTGTGACCATGAGGTTGAACACAGGCCCCTGAAGCGGACATCTCTCTCTCTCTCTCTCTCTCTCTCTGTCTCTGTCTCCCTCTCTCTCTCTCTCTCTCTCTCTCTCAACCTCTCATTCCCTCTCTATCACTCACTCTGTCTCCCTCCCTCTCTCTCTGTCTCCCTCCCTCTCTCTCTGTCTCCCTCCCTCTCTCTCCCACCCTCTGTCTCTCCCTTCCTCCTCTCTCTGTCTCCCTCCCTCTCTCTTCCTCTGTATCCCTCCCTCTGTCTCCCTCTCTCTGTCTCCATATGTCTCCCTCCCTTGGCTCCCCCATCCGTCTCCCTCCCTCTGTCTCCCTTCCTCAGTCTCCCTCCTCTCTCTGCCTGTCTCCCTCTGTCTGTCTCCCTCTCTCTGTCTCCATCCCTCTGTCTCCCTCCCTCTGTCTCCCTCCCTCTGTCTCTCTCTCTCTGTCTCACTCTGTCTCACTCTCCCTCTGTCTCCCTCCCTCTGTCTCCCTCCCTCCCTCTGTCTATCTCCCTTTCTCTGTCTCCCTCTGCCTCCTTCTCTCTCTGTCCCCCTCTGTCTCCCTCCCTCCCTCCCTCTCTCTCTCTCTCTGCCTCCGTCTCCCTCTTCGTCTCTCTGTCGGTCTCTGCCTCTATCTGTCTGCCCCTGTCTCTGCCTCTATCTGTCTCTGTGTGTTCCTGTCTGTCTGTCTGTCTCTATCTCTATCTATGTATGTATCTGCCTCCATCTGTCTCTGTCTGTCTCTACCTCTATCTGTCTCTGCCTCTATCTGTTTCTGCCTCTGTCAGTCTGTCCCTGTCTCTGCCTCTATCTAGCTCTGAGCTCCCTGTCTCGATCTGTCTCGGCTTCTATCTGTCTCTGCCTCTATCTGTCTCTGCCCCTATCTGTCAGTCTGTCCCTATCTCTATCTGTCTCTGTCTGTTTCGGTCTCTATCTGTCTCTCTGCCTCGGGCAGTGCACATGTACTGTGTCTACACGTCCCCGTCACCAGCCCAGAGACAGCCCCCCCCAACTCCCCCCTCTCCCTCCGTGTAATGTAAAATCTAGCTTGTTTTTTCTCTGAATTGGCTGCTTCACAGCGTTTGTGTCCCACCACTGGGCCTGGGGTCACATCTGTTGCTGGCTTTAATTCTGACTCTCACCCCGATCTGTCAGATCAAAGCCCCCCTTTGGCGCCAGTCACCTGTCCGTGTAGGTATGCATGCATCAATTATATATAGCGCCAACCTGGCGGCGAGCATTTGTGCGCTGTGCTGCGAGAGCTGAGACCAGGCCTGAGCTCCCTGGCCTTGGCTCAACCTTCTGACAACAGGCTGGCGGGAAACATCACATCACAGGCTCTTAACACACACCTCACCCATTTCTCACTCCCTGCTGTCCTCCATCACCTCACCCATTTGTGTGGCAGCCTGGGCTGAGGCGGCTTCCCGGACACACTCACAGCCGCACCGAGTACTTCACAGGTCTTTAAAAGACCATTTACTCGTTAATAAGGCGTTGTTGTATTTCACCTCTTCTTAGCGCCCCTGCATCTCCACTCTGACTATCGCTGGAATCGCCCGGTACCCATAGAGCAGAGTCTCTCGGAGTCCGCGCTGCTGCAACCGGTGGTGTTTGCTGACACTCTTTATTAAAAAAAAAGAAAAAAACACAGGCACGGTGTCTGCAAGGTCCACGGGCCGACAAGGAAGGCTTTCTGGGCCGCTGACGGCCCTCGGGCCGTACTATGAATACCCGTGCCTTACAGTGATACACCAGGCGACAAAAAAAATATTGGGTTGTCCCAAATTACCTCACATAACTTTAATATACCTGACCCAAGGGATGTGGAGGCCCTGTCACAAGCAAAACAATCCATCACTATTCCCCTGTTCAAATAGGCCTCCGGGTTGCACCAAATGAAACACCATAACATCAAGGGGGCCAAGTCGATGGAGTCTGCAACCTATGGTAGATCGAGTTCTTTGTGTACAGAGTAAGTTGGTGATCCCGGTGACACCCCAGAGATACATTACACACTCTATTTTCCTCATCCTGCAATTGCTTGACACCCTTGTACCCCATGGGCCAGAGCCATAGTTGAGAACTGGAGCACACATCCTTTTGTGAATCTCAACAAGGGCCACTATGAGCTTGGTACCTATTTTTGAGGCCAAGCTAAACAGGAAACCTACTGAATTACAAAACGTAAGGCATCTCTGCTGTAAACAAGGACCCCAGGACTCTTGGGAATCAAAAGTGACCCTCTAATAGGGAAAATCATGGATTCCGCCAATGGGCTTTCCGTGCATAACAAAATGGCATAATTTCGGGTTCCACGGGCCACAGGGCACAATAAAAGTTTTGGCAAGATTCGTGTGAAGGCCCAAGTCATCCATAAAATTGCTAAATGAGTCCAACAATAACTGAAGGCCATTTGGTGTTTAGAGACATTAAAACCACAACACCTGCGTATAAAATAACTGGGCCCTGGTAGATGGGGGCAGGGACATGTGATGTTCGGTCGGTACATGCCATGTCCCTGCCCTGTCTACCAAGGCTGCATCCAGGCCATTAATATACAAAAGAAAAAGAATAAGGGCAAGAATGCAGCCTTGCGGAACACCTCGGTCCAGAGTAAATCTGTTGGTACACTTGCCATTTGGCCCATATTTAACACTGAGCTCAAAATGCAGGGCTCGTAGGAAGCCATCAAACTAGGGTCAAGACCCAGAGACTGAAGAACCTCCCACAGTTTGAATCTGACTACGCTATCGAAAGTGCAAGTCAGAACCATAAAAGCAAGATAAAAAGGCCGTACTTTAGCTAAGTATATTTGTTATTTAAAAGATATAAATTAAGGCACTGTTCATGAGTGCCCAAATTGTGGAAAACGTGTAATATTTTATTTGGCATAAGCTGCATCTATTTTGGCAGTGGTGTCCATTTAAGTTTCCTTTGTAATTCTTTCTTCTTTTTCTGCCTGTGCTATCTATTTTAGTTGACTTCCTGACTCAGCTAAACGCAATGTATGTGCTGAGAGTTTGTAACTGTCAGTACTGTCAATCATTTACTGCTGCCATAAGCACTCCTGGTCCCCCTCCCACTTTGCTGACCAAGTGTTTATTTATCTGCCCATGTTTGCTGGTAATTATTTCTAAAACTTGTACTCTCTATTTCTGTTCACGTGCTTACGATGCACAAAATCTGTATTAAAAGGGCACTGGTTTGTGAAGCCAGTGTACTACCTCCTCCAGCACCTGAGAGTGCTGCGTGGATGTGGTCCCACTCATCAGTGATTAATAAACTTTTTATTTATTCCTACTCCAGTGCTGATCTCTACTTTGTTGGTTTTTGAACCCGTGGACAAAAGGGTGCCCTTGCACCAGTGTACCCCATAAAAGGTATATTTCCAGAAAATCATGTCTGATAATGTGACTGTCAGAGGCACACAAAATCAATCTGTTGAGGACAACCCTGCCAATAACTTTCACCACAGAATGCAGAAGAGATTAAGATTGTAGCAGCAAAGAGAAGCACTTCTCCAGGACATGAACAATAATGGCTGAGCACCATGATTTAGTCAGGCCATTCTTACAGGCCTGATTAGCATACTTTGTTAGAATTGGTGCTCACAGATCCACCTCCAGCTCATGCAGATCCATAGGTACCCCATCATGCCCTGGAGCTTTAAGCATGGGCTGACACAGATGGCTTCAGTGAATTCCCCCACAGAAAATTTGATATCCAGTCAGTAGGCGGGCTTGCAAGGATCAACCTCTTCAATGGCAAGGTTGAGTGATTGATAAACTTGCTTGAAATGCCCTACCTAGGAATCGGCACCAATGTTATCACAAATACGGTTGGAATCAGACTTTAACAGAAGACTGTTGTTCACAGTATGCCAAAACAGGTGATTATCACTAGTTTTACAGGAGGTAACCAGAGTGCCCCAAGTTTCTTCCCTAAGTGCGGCCTTTCTTCTACTAATGGCTACATTGTAGGATCGAGTACTGGAGGAAACCTCCGCCGGAACCCTCTGCAAAGAACGATTAGCCTCCCTGCAGGTCTTATCAAACCAGGAGTGGGCACTCGGCTTCATGATATATTCTTTATCAGTTTGCCCTAAGATGTCAAAAGCCTGCGTGCTGCTGGAAGGGGTGCAAGTCAGGCTCAAACAATCAAAAAATAGATTTAAATGTTCTGAACAAAGCTGAGACAATACATCAGTCAGATGGAACGTGTTCTAAGCCAGCCTGAACCCATCACTGCTCGGTAGAAAATGTGTTCCACCCACAGAGATGACCTAAAGCAGTCTGGACCTTGTGTTTGTGCATCCTACACATCAGTGGCTCACGATTTGTGGCGATCTCCCCGCAGGGCAACCACCGACCCACACTTAATGCCAGTGTTTGCTGCGATTTTATTTTTTAAAGGCGGTTACGCCACTGCCCTTCTCACCCTGCCCACTGGTATTTTGCTACCACCAACTGCAGCGCTGTTTAATTAGACACTGAACAGCAGACAGAGATATGTCCGTTGGCAAAATAAATGCAGCACAACAAAGTCTGCATACCTCGATTAGAATGTGATCAGTTAAATGATTTCACACTTTTCCTAGAATTCGTTTTTGAACTAAATGTGAAAAATGTGAGAACAAAGACACCAGTCTTTCCCAAATCGCAACACTTGTTCTATCCATTTCTTTTTTTTTAAACATTTTTATTTGCATTTTCCATGTTGCAACAAAACAGACATGTCATCACTGGTCAACATTTCCCGACCTCCAGCCCTCCACCCCCGGTCCACACCATTAAAAACAATATTTCACTATTCTTCCCACCCCTAGTCTTTAGCCTTGTCTGTAGTCCAATCTATCTTTTTTCCGTCTGCATGCCTTTGGCGCCCTCTTGCCTTTGGGTGTCTCTTCCTCCCCCCTCCCTTCTTACAGACCCCCATCAAGTCCACAATATTTCCTCAATTTACTCAAAACTCTGCCAAATTTTTTAGGACAACTCCTTGATGTATGTGACCCTCTCGGCTGCCATATTCAGATCCAGGCCTCTTCACCATTCCTCTATCTGCGGTATCATAGCTGTTTCCCAGTACTTCGCCACATCTCTTTTAGCCACCACCAGGGCCATCACCAGGAAGAGCAATAACGGGCGGTTGAGATCTATGTCATTGGTCATACCCAGCAGGGCTAGTTTTAGGTCAGTTGGCAAGGGTGCTTCTAGGACTTCACCCAATTCTTTCAAAATCCCCTCCCAGTAAATCTGTATCATCGGACGTGACCAGAGTGTATGATAGAAGTCTCCCCCTTCTTGGCCACATCTCAGGCAGTTTGTGTCACCTATCCTTCCCATTCTGTGTAAGCGTACCCTATCGAAGTAGGTCCTGTGGAGGATATTAAACTGTATGAGCCTCAACCGGGATTTAATTGCTACCTCTCTTTGATGCATAAGGAAAGTGTCCCAGTCTACTTCGTCCATTTCCCCCACCTCACTTTCCCATTTGCAGCGGAGAGTACCCATGCCATCAGGCATGTTATTCATAAGGGTCCTGTATGTCAGTGACACCTCTCTCTCCGGTATTTGCTCCTGTAGTAGGTGGCCCTCTAGGGGTGCGAATTCAGGGAGCGTGTCTTCTGGGATCCATTCTGCCTGCCATGCATGTCTCAGTTGGGCGTATTTCAGGTATTGCGTGGGGAGGAGGCCAAACTCCGCTCTCAAGGCTGGAAATGACTTCAGTGTCCCCTTTGCTATCACATCTCCTAGGGTCGAGATTCCGATGTTGTCCCACCTTTTGAACCCTTTCAATTTATTCAGCTCTCGCAGCCACGCACAGTGCCATATGGGTGTTTGTCCGGTGTGTTTCTCCTCCCAACCTATGGTCTTATTTGCTCTATTCCGAAGCCTAGTCTTATCATAACTCCCTCTAAGAAGGGCCAGTGAACTGCATCGAACGCTTTCTCTGCGTCCAGCGACAGGAACCAATGGGACAGGAACCAATGGGGGTCCTGTCTCCTGCTCACCTCCTGCAGCCAGTTATGGAACCGTCTGAGATTGAATCTAGTAGCCCTTCCCGGGAGAAACCCCGTTTGGTCCAAGTGGATCGAATCTGGGATCACCCTCCGCAATCTAAGTGCCAGTACCATTGCCAGGAGTTTCACCTCAATTTTGAGTAAAGAAATAGGACAGTAGGACGAGCATTCCTCTGGCGGCTTACCGTCCTTGAATACTGGGATGATCGTGGCCATGTGCAGGTCCGGAGGAAGTACCCCATCCTGTAGTGCCCCTTCGAAGAGCCCCCGCAGGTGTCGCACTAAAAGGTCAGCCGTTATCTTAAAGAATTCTGCCGGGAACCCATTCGGGCCAGGGGATTTCCCAGCTCGCAATTTAGCCAGTGCCTGCGTGACTTCGTCCAGTGTGATGGGTGCCTTCAGGTCTTTGAGGCCTGTGTCCGTCAGTGTCGGGAGTTCGAGATGCTCCATATATTTCAGGGCGGAATATGCAAACACAACAGGTGATGGACGGAATGTGGATCAATGTCACACACTCACACCAGTCCAAAGATCTGGGCCCAAATCCATCGTTTTTTTGCACTCCACACCACCCTGGGTTAGACAATGGCGATATGCAAATCAGCTCTGACCCTGTGCCCCATGGGAACAGTCCAGTCCGAACTACAAAAGCCATGTCCTTCCCAGAACGGAATCAAGCATCCGAGGACCGGACCGGTTTCGAGGTAACACCTCTCATCAGCCCGGCTAGCTTGACTCCAGTGATGTGGAGTGCCTGGGACCCACGTCTTGGCATCCCCAGCGCACTTAGGGCGGAATATGCAAACACAACAGGTGATGGACGGAATGTGGATCAATGTCACACACTCACCCCAGTCCAAAGATCTGGGCCCAAATCCATCGGTTTTTTGCACTCCACATCACCCTGGGTTAGACAATGGCGATATGAAAATCAGCTCTGACCCTGTGCCCCATGGGAACAGTCCAGTCCGAACTACAAAAGCCATGTCCTTCCCAGAACGGAATCAAGCATCCGAGGACCGGACCGGTTTCGAGGTAACACCTCTCATCAGCCCGGCTAGCTTGACTCCAGTGATGTGGAGTGCCTGGGACCCACGTCTGGGCATCCCCAGCGCACTTAGGGCGGAATATGCAAACACAACAGGTGATGGACGGAATGTGGATCAATGTCACACACTCACCCCAGTCCAAAGATCTGGGCCCAAATCCATCGTTTTTTTGCACTCCACACCACCCTGGGTTAGACAATGGCGATATGCAAATCAGCTCTGACCCTGTGCCCCATGGGAACAGTCCAGTCTGAACTACAAAAGCCATGTCCTTCCCAGAACGGAATCAAGCATCCGAGGACCGGACCGGTTTCGAGGTAACACCTCTCATCAGCCCGGCTAGCTTGACTCCAGTGATGTGGAGTGCCTGGGACCCACGTCTGGGCATCCCCAGTGCACTTAGGGCGGAATATGCAAACACAACAGGTGATGGACGGAATGTGGATCAATGTCACACACTCACCCCAGTCCAAAGATCTGGGCCCAAATCCATCGTTTTTTTGCACTCCACACCACCCTGGGTTAGACAATGGCGATATGCAAATCAGTTCTGACCCTGTGCCCCATGGGAACAGTCCAGTCCGAACTACAAAAGCCATGTCCTTCCCAGAACGGAATCAAGCATCCGAGGACCGGACCGGTTTCGAGGTAATACCTCTCATCAGCCCGGCTAGCTTGACTCCAGTGATGTGGAGTGCCTGGGACCCACGTCTTGGCATCCCCAGCGCACTTAGGGCGGAATATGCAAACACAACAGGTGATGGACGGAATGTGGATCAATGTCACACACTCACCCCAGTCCAAAGATCTGGGCCCAAATCCATCGGTTTTTTGCACTCCACATCACCCTGGGTTAGACAATGGCGATATGAAAATCAGCTCTGACCCTGTGCCCCATGGGAACAGTCCAGTCCGAACTACAAAAGCCATGTCCTTCCCAGAACGGAATCAAGCATCCGAGGACCGGACCGGTTTCGAGGTAACACCTCTCATCAGCCCGGCTAGCTTGACTCCAGTGATGTGGAGTGCCTGGGACCCACGTCTGGGCATCCCTAGCGCACTTAGGGCGGAATATGCAAACACAACAGGTGATGGACGGAATGTGGATCAATGTCACACACTCACCCCAGTCAAAAGATCTGGGCCCAAATCCATCGTTTTTTTGCACTCCACACCACCCTGGGTTAGACAATGGCGATATGCAAATCAGCTCTGACCCTGTGCCCCATGGGAACAGTCCAGTCCGAACTACAAAAGCCATGTCCTTCCCAGAACGGAATCAAGCATCCGAGGACCCGACCGGTTTAGAGGTAACACCTCTCATCAGCCCGGCTAGCTTGACTCCAGTGGTGTGGAGTGCCTGGGACCCACGTCTGGGCATCCCCAGCGCACTTAGGGCGGAATATGCAAAAACAACAGGTGATGGACGGAATGTGGATCAATGTCACACACTCACCCCAGTCCAAAGATCTGGGCCCAAATCCATCGTTTTTTTGCACTCCACACCACCCTGGGTTAGACAATGGCGATATGCAAATCAGCTCTGACCCTGTGCCCCATGGGAACAGTCCAGTCCGAACTACAAAAGCTATGTCCTTCCCAGAACGGAATCAAGCATCCGAGGACCGGACCGGTTTCGAGGTAACACCTCTCATCAGCCCGGCTAGCTTGACTCCAGTGGTGTGGAGTGCCTGGGACCCACGTCTGGGCATCCCCAGCGCACTTAGGGCGGAATATGCAAAAACAACAGGTGATGGACCGAATGTGGATCAATGTCACACACTCACCGCAGTCCAAAGATCTGGGCCCAAATCCATCACTGGAGTCAAGCTAGCCGGGCTGATGAGAGGTGTTACCTCGAAACCGGTCCTGCAGTGTGTGTGACATTGATCCACATTCCGTCCATCACCTGTTGTGTTTGCATATTCCGCCCTAAGTGCACTGGGGATGCCCAGACGTGGGTCCCAGGCACTCCACATCACTGGAGTCAAGCTAGCCGGGCTGATGAGAGGTGTTACCTCGAAACCGGTCCGGTCCTCGGATGCTTGATTCCGTTCTGGGAAGGACATGGCTTTTGTAGTTCAGACTGGACTGTTCCCATGGGGCACAGGGTCAGAGCTGATTTGCATATCGCCATTGTCTAACCCAGGGTGGTGTGGAGTGCAAAAAAACGATGGATTTGGGCCCAGATCTTTGGACTGGGGTGAGTGTGTGACATTGATCCACATTCCGTCCATCACCTGTTGTGTTTGCATATTCCGCCCTAAGTGTGCTGGGGATGCCCAGACGTGGGTCCCAGGCACTCCACATCACTGGAGTCAAGCTAGCCGGGCTGATGAGAGGTGTTACCTCGAAACCGGTCCGGTCCTCGGATGCTTGATTCCGTTCTGGGAAGGACATAGCTTTTGTAGTTCGGACTGGACTGTTCCCATGGGGCACAGGGTCAGAGCTGATTTGCATATCGCCATTGTCTAACCCAGGGTGGTGTGGAGTGCAAAAAAACGATGGATTTGGGCCCAGATCTTTGGACTGGGGTGAGTGTGTGACATTGATCCACATTCCGTCCATCACCTGTTGTTTTTGCATATTCCGCCCTAAGTGCGCTGGGGATGCCCAGACGTGGGTCCCAGGCACTCCACACCACTGGAGTCAAGCTAGCCGGGCTGATGAGAGGTGTTACCTCGAAACCGGTCCGGTCCTCGGATGCTTGATTCCGTTCTGGGAAGGACATGGCTTTTGTAGTTCGGACTGGACTGTTCCCATGGGGCACAGGGTCAGAGCTGATTTGCATATCGCCATTATCTAACCCAGGGTGGTGTGGAGTGCAAAAAAACGATGGATTTGGGCCCAGATCTTTGGACTGTCTTTGGACTGGGGTGAGTGTGTGACATTGATCCGCATTCGGTCCATCACCTGTTGTTTTTCCATATATTTCAGGGCATCCTCCTGTGTGCCTAGCTCCCTCGCCTCATAGAATGACTGGTAGTGCTTGGCAAAGGCGTCTGCGATCCGGACGTCCGACCCTATCAGGTTCCCTTGGGTGTCACGCACTTGTTCTTTCCACCTGGAGACCCTCTCTCTTCTGCTTAACCATGCCAGCAGTTTGCCCGATTTGTTTCCTACGTCATACAGACGATGCAGAGTTGCCAACGCCTGCGTTTTGGCCTCACCCGTTGCTAGCTCTCTGTATTGACTTTGAGTATCTATCAATTGACGTAGAGTCCCTGTAGCTTTAGTATCCTGATATGCCCTTTCTAGCTCTAATATTTTGGCTTCCAGTGCCGCAAGCTCTCTCTGGACTTCCCGGGTCGCCTCTGCCAGCCTAGATTGGGCCCTGTCTCTAAGGACCGCTTTAAAAGCCTCCCATAGTACCACTTTGGACGTTACTGAGCCCTCTTTTTCTGCTATGCATACTTTGACATCCGCTCTAATACCCTTCAGTATTTATGGGTTTTGTAAGTCTCAGGATGAGAGCCTCCAGGTCCCCCCTCTCTGGGTCTGTCGTCCCACCCTGACCATGAGCAGGGAGTGGTCCGATATCCCCTGGCTTTGTATTCGGCTGAGTCATCTCTCGATATAACGTGTCTGGCAAGGAATATATAGTCTAATCTAGAATAGACCTTGTGCGCGTTTGAAAAGAAGGAATAGGCTCTATCATCTGGATGCAGCCATCTCCAGACATCTGTTAGCCCGATAGCATTGACCATGTTAGAGAGGGCTGTAGGGGTCTGGTCTCTGATCCTATCTCCCGTTGTATCTAGGGTCTGAGCCATCACATCGTTGAAATCTCCCCCCAGTATCTGTATAGTGTTGGATGAATTAGGGAGGACCTCCGTTACTCCTGCCACCGTAGCTGCCTGCAGTTTAGGAAGCGCATATGCCGATATAATCGTGTATTCCTTCCTTCTCCATGTGCCCCTCACTCCAACATATGTTCCCTGTGGGTCTGCCCAGATCCGTGCCACTCAGAACGGTTGGTTTTTCCTAATCAGTATCGCCACCCCTCTTGAGCCTTTGGCTAATCCTGCATGTGCCAGGACTTTGTATTGCCCTCTCGCTAAAAAATTGCAGTTGCTACCCAGAAGATGTGTTTCTTGTAACAGTATGATGTCTGGGCCTACCCGTTTGATGTACGTGTTTACTAGGCCCCGTTTGATCTTGCTGCCTAGACCAATCACATTCCATGTTAGCATTGAGAGCCCCTTTGGACTCTGGCTCTGTTCCGTGAGTCTATCCGACATCTTGCCAATCCCTGCTGTGGATGGTGTTCTGGCCCCTCACTAGTGGGGTGTCCTGTACTTCGGCATATGTGACCTTTCTGACATGTCTCGATCCCTCTCCCTCCCCCCTCCCCTCGCCCCCTCCCCCTTCCCACCCTTTTCCCAACTACCCCAACCTGAGAACTTACATAACTTCCCTCTAACCCCCATCCATGTAGTCGCATGTAAACACATTCTCTCCCCCCAAACTTGAAACAAAGACCACTTCCCGTCTCTCCCCCCACCCTACCTCCCTCCCCCTGCAGTCCCATCTTTCACAAAAACAGAAAATCTAGGACTGTCTGGTGGAGAATGTCTGTCGCCCTCCCCCTAGTTACCCCCTTCAAACCAACGTTAACTGTCTATGTGGAAAACATAAACTACATTCCCACTCAAGCTTCTTAGAAGTGCATAGGAATAATACGTAACAGTCAATAGTTAAAGGGGGTGGATATAACTTGCGTGCAGTCCGGTTACGAGCTGGAATCTCCAATGTCCATGTCGCCCCAAATCAGGAATGTGAGTCCTGGGTATCGTTCTGTGTGCTCCCCATTTGCTTAGCCTTGTCCTGCTCCATCTCGTGAATTGCTACTACCAATGGATGCAGAGACGGTGCGCCCGTTTCCTCATCACCCGAGGAGTGACCCTCCATTTCTTCCTCTCCTTCGGAGCGTGACTTCCTCTCTAAGCAGCGAAATCTGGACCCCGCCATGTCTCCTGCGCGTAGTGATGCCGAGTTCCGCCTCTGTCTGCCCATCGCATCACATGTGGGATATGGTGTCGTTTGCAGGTGCCTCCCATTTCTCAATCCTCTCCGCCTCTGGGTCTTCGGCAGTCCCCACTGTAGTCTGCCAACGGGTGGTGTTGTTGTCGCCAGGCGCTTTTCGCTTTCCGTCCTCTGGGGTGTAGGGCGTTCCTCCAGCCACTGCCATGCATCGTCCGGGTGTGTGTCTTCTCTTTGTAGATCACTTTTAGTTTCGCCAGGAAGAGTAGCATATATTGAACATGTAATTCTCTCAGCTTGGCCTTCACCGGTTCAAACGAGCGCCTCTGTTTTTGTACCTCTTGGCTATAGTCCGGGAATATCATTATTAGGGCATTTTCCAGTCGGATCTCCCCTAGTTTCCTGGCTTCCCTCAGGAGCAGGTCTCGGTCAGCAAAGTTCAGGAATCTTGCAATGACTGGCCGCGGCCTTGCCCCCACCTGCGGTTTCGCCAGCAGCGCACGGTGGGCTCGTTCAATCAGGAAGCAATTAGAGAACTGTGTCGTCGGGAAAGTTTTTTGTATCCAAGAATGTAGGAACGCCGCCATGTTAGTCCCTTCGAGTCCTTCTCTAAAGCCCACAAAGCGAAGGTTGTTGCGGCGTGCCCTATTTTCGGCGTCATCCACCTTCCATTGCAGTTGACGGTGTGATGCCTGCAGTTCCTCCATGTCCTTTTTGAGAATAGAGATAGAGTCCTCCGCCTCACCCACTCTCGTCTCCGCCATGGTCACCCTCTCCATTAGGTTGCGAAAGTCCTGTCTTTGTAGCATGACTTCTGAGCCCACTTCCCCGATCTTGACTTCTAGCGCCGCTCGGGACGCCACTATGTCGTCTGTTGAGGCTTGTATGGCTCCCATCAGGCGCTCTGTGTCGGAGCGTGGGCCCGAGGGAGCAGTCCCCGTGGGGGCTTGGGTCGTGGCATAGCGGTCCAGCGTCTCTTGGCGTGGCGCCTTTGTGGCAGTGTCCTTTTTCCCTATTCTGCTCGCCCCTATCAGCCTGGCCCTTGCGTCGGTTCTCGTAGTTGCGTTTTCTATCCCCGCTTCCACAGGGGCCCACTCTCTATGCGGGTCTGGCACTTCTCCGTCTAGCCCTCTGTGGCTCCTTTGGTGTAGGCTGCCTGTCTGGCTTCACGGCTTGTCAGTCCCCGGCTGATCTCTCCCCTCGTAGGCGCCACCCGGCCGGGGGTGTTTTCTCCCCGTTTCTCCGCTGGCCTCAGGCTCTAACTTCGTTCCACTGGTCCGAGCCTTATCCCCGCTTCTAAGGGTGGGGGAGAGGGGGGGGGGGAAATCGAGGGACCCCTGCAGCTTCTCTCCGATTGTCCCCTTCAGATCTATGGGCAGTTCTCTCCGGCAGGCCGCCCGCCGCCGTGATGCTGTCCCTCTCTAGGGTGGTAGGCTCCTA